>NC_134535.1:58312993-58934243 GCF_050624435.1 Tenrec ecaudatus
AAGGACTGAGTACCCAGCAAGTGAGGTAAGCAAGGGTTTACTTGTACTTACTTACTAGTCTATCTGAATAAGTTCACATGAGTTTCACAACGTCTTTGAAATTGTTCACTCAGATTAGTAAGTAAATACAAGTGGATCAATGCTTACAAAGCTTATGGGGCGATCCGCCCTCGTAAGGACCCCCCCAAAGGTAGCACACTGGGAACCTGGAGATATGAGGGAAGGCAGCCAAACATAGCTCTACTCAGGGCCGGAGCTAGTTTCCTTTCAGCACCTGCGTCTTCCTTCCTTCCAAACCTGGGGCTAAATCCTGCAGAGTCATCGTCATCGAGCAAGACAGCAGCATGAGAAGACCTCCCGAGAAGTGAGATGCTGGCTTTGGAAGCCCAATATGTTCATGCCAAAGCACTTCAGCTCCGTATCTATGTATCTAACCACGTATCTTAAAATGAATGGCATACTGTCAAATCTCCATCGAGTAGGCTTCCTGCAGACTTCAAGCGGTATTTGATGATGTAGATGGGGGAGGGGGTAACTGACCATTGCTTTCCTACTTTGACAGGGGAAGGTTAAAATGAGAGTTCTCTCTCTCTCTCTCTCTCTCTCTGTCTGTCTGTCTGTCTCTCTCTCTCTCTCTCTCTCTCTCTCTCTCTGTCTGTCTGTCTGTCTGTCTCTCTGTCTCTCTCTCTCTCTCTCAGAGCTGATGGAGCTGAGGAGAACATTCACAAGCTCACCCAAACTGGCTGTACCCACTGGTCCTCACTTGGGACTGTTTTGTCTTAGCGTCTCTGTTTAGCTGTGTACTTACCCTCAGAATAAATGAATCACAGAGTGTAATTCAATAAATAAAAATTTTAAAGGCCAAGAAACAAATAAGCTGATAAATAGTAAAAGCCAGAGAATGGCAAAACCCTGGCAATTATTTTTCAAGCCTCAGCCCAGCTGTGTTTACTTCCATTCCCTCTAGATCCCATGAGAGTCAGACTCCGGGTGGGGGGGCTAGAGAAGAGCAGGGGAACTGGGAAAACACAGGAAAATTACACTGGCGGGGACATCCTCTGCACCAAAGCTGGCGGTTGGCAGAACGCCCCAGCAACCTGCTAGATGGCTAAACCTTGAAGTCAGAATAGTTTGGTCTGAGTCCTGACTCCACACTCTCAGGCGAGTTACCGTGTTTACATGAGTATCAGCTGACCCAAATATCAGCCGAGGCACCTAATTTTACCACAAAAACTGCATTAAAACTGTGATGAAAAACTCAGCTTACACACGAGTGTACATGGTCAATGTTCACAACTCTGCTGTCAAATATGCTGGGACATCTGTCTCAGATAGAAGACACCCGGCGGTGCAGTGGTGGAGCACACAGTCCTGAAGGTCAGCAGTTCAAACCCACCAACGGCTCCACTCAGGAAAGATGGAGCAGACAGCTTCCATAAAGACTATAGCCTTGGAATCTCTCAGGAGCAGATCTACTGGCCTACAGGGCCACAACTTAAAGGCAATGAGTTTTCTGGAAAAAGCAGACCCGCTTTTGAAAACGCCAAGTCATTTAGTTCTGTTGTGATTGCTTCCAGCTTGTGGATGCCACCACCAACCCAAGTGGAGGACGCTGCACCCACTTCAGGACCAAAGAACCGCAGCTCCGCTTAAGCAGAGAAAGGCACTCAAGAGGGGGTCTTGAACACCTCCCCCCACCCCTCCCCCTTAGTGACCTTCCTCAGAAACGAGGCTAGTCCTTTGGGACACACTCCTAGTCAGACAAATATTTGCCTTTGTTCTACTTTTCAATTTACCGCTCCATTTCAGAGAAATTGAACCATCGACAACTGGTGCTTATTGCAGGTGACGCTGTCTGCTGTGTCACCTTCACTAAGCCACTTACTGAACTGAACCTTCGCTTTCTTGTCTTCAGAATCACTACAATAATAGCTCTTACTCCAAAGGCTTATTTTGAGGAGAGAAAATAAGGATGTTTAAGAGGGCCTCTACCCCAGAGCTGGAGTTGAACAAAGGAAGCTAAAACTAACAGAATCTTCCCAGTGAGAGGTCCACAGACAGCAAACAGTCCCACCTCCCCCAGTCATCCAGAGCCTGACGTGGCCCAGCTGCAACCTACCCTTCCAACCTGATCCGAGCTCAGTCTCACGGACCTGGGAAGGCCTGGAAGGTCACTTTTTCAGATGGAGGAAATATGTAAGCATTCTGTAGAACTGGAAGATGTGCACATGCATGCAGACAAAAAGGGGAGGGGGGAATCCTAAGTACCTGTGACAGCCAGCCTTCACAGTGGCCTCCAATGAGCCCCACCTGCTATACTCATGCTCCTCTACAGTCTCCTCCCACAGCACATTAGGGTTGGTCTTTGAGAGCAAGATAATATAGCAGGAGTGATGGTCTTTGTGAACGTCTCTTTTGCATCCCTTGATGTAGGAGATTCCACTGCCAGGTCTTAAGGACACTGAGACAGCCCAGTGGATAGATCAATGTGGTGGGGGGGTTGGGGGGACTGAAGCCTCCTGCCACAGTCATGTTATGGGGGTGAGCTCCCAAAACAGTTTTTCCAGCTGCTGACAAGCATTCCTGTCCAATAGCGCAGAAGAGATCCTGGTTCAGAATCACCCAGCTAAGCTGCACCCCAATTCCTGACCCTCAGAAACTGTGTGAGTTAGTAAATGTCTTCTTTTAAGCTGCTAAATTTGGGGATAATTTGTTGCATGGCCATCGATAATTTGGCTTACACAGTGTAAAAATCAGAGGAGGGTCCGAGAAAAAGGGAAGGTTTGGGCCAGAAAAGGTGAGAAAGCTGGCAACCAAAAGGAATAAAATGTTCATCAGTGGATGCATGGATAAAAACCATGTGGCATGTACATATGATAGAATATTATTCCACCATAAATAGAAATGAAGTACACGCAACATGAATAAACCTTGAAAACATTATGTTAAGTGAAAGAAGCTACACATAAAGGACTATATATTATGATTCCATGTATATAAAAAATCCAAAATCCTTAGAGGCAGATTTGTACTGTCCAGGGGCTGATGGATGAGCCCTGGTGACATAAGGATTATGAGTTGGGCTGCTAACCAGGAGGTTAGCGGTTTGAAACCACCAGCCACTCTTCAGGAGAAAGATGAGGCTTTCTACTTAGAAGCCCACAGGGCCAGAATTGACTCAATGACAGTGAGAATTGAGAAGGGCTGACAAAACATGTACATGGAGAGTAATAGCTTAATGGGCTCAGAGTTTCCTTTTTGGGTACTGAAAACCTTTTGGACTAGCTAGAGGTGGGTGGTGTGGAACTCTGTGAATATATGAAATGCCACTGAATTTTTCACTTTTTAAATGGCTCGCTTTATGCTATGTGACCATCACCTCCATAGAAATAAAAACAGTTTGGAACACAAGGACAGACCAAAAAGGAGAGCGAGTGTACAGTGTGGAAATAACAGCGGTAGTAAGTACTTTTGCAGCACTTCTTATGTAATGTCCTAAATGTAGTCACCACATGGCTTGATTTACATATAATAGTCCTATAAATTAGTGCTATCCATCACGTTCACTACCATGGAGCTGGTTCTGACTCCCCTAGCACTCCTAAACAGTTTGATCGAAGATTTTATAGGAGAATCCTGATCAAAAGTGGGGAGATGGAGAACAAAATCTCCTTTGATGTTCAAGGAATCCAGACTTTTTGAAACCAGGGAGGCTGGTTCTGAAACAACTGATCTGTGATCATCTTTAAACTATAAATGTTAAACCAAAAATATCCCCTGAAGTTTTTTAAAACTAACCAGTACGTTAACCTAACTAGTGAACGCTGGCTGTCTTGAACATTGTGGTCTTCTAAGATCTAGCTATATGGGATCAAACTGGCATCTCAACTCAAAAGATCATCAGGCGGCAACCAAGAGGAATGAACTGTTCCTCAGTGTGTACATGAATAAATAAAGTGAGCATATACATACGAGAGAGTATTATTCATTCATAAATAGAAGAGATGTTCTGGTTGAGGGGCCTACATGGGAGAGAGCAGTAATTTTATGTGAATGGGAGATGAGCTCCGAAAAGGAGGATGGGAATGGTCGCCTGACTCAGAAAATGCAATCCATGTCTCTCCATTGTTCTTGTCATTGATAGCCATCAAATCAGTGCAGCACGTTGCGATAGAGGCACAACAGAACGAGGCACTACCTGGCCCTGCACCTTCCTCGCAAGCGTTCCTGTGCCGGAGCCCACCGTTGCAGCCACTGTGTCGTCCAACTTGTGGAGGGCCTTCCTCTTTGTCACCATCCCTCCACTGTACCCAGCAGGACGCCCTGCTCCAGGGACTGGCCTCTCCTGACAGCACGTCCAAAGTGTGTAAGGCAAAGTCTCGCCATCCTTGTCTCCCAGGAGCACTCTGGTCAGACTTCTGCATTACACACCGTAATTCAAAGAAGCAGCAGCCCAGGAGAAGAACATGAGGTTTATGTGCCGCCTTAATTTCAATCGGGAGAAGGTTCATTGATCATAAAAGACAATGATAATAATATTCTAAATTAATTTACACCAACTAGAGTGGCATAATTAAAGCCAGAGCTGCGCGGGGCCTCTTTGCAAGGGAGTAAGATGGATTGAAATAAGTACCACTGTCCCCAACAAAAATATCATTAAATTAAATATGCATGCACATTGTTGAACATTGTCATTATAATAGCCCTCACTGAAAAATTTATTTCTAGTTAATATGAAGAAAACATTTTGCTGATTTCCCCCCTGCCCGCCCCAAGATCTAGCCATTGTGGAATCTACAAAAATGCAACAAGGCGAATATCAGCGCAAACATATGAAGGTACCAATGACAGGACACACGGGGTCGGTCGGGCAACCGGAACAGCCACAACCTCGCGGGCATCTTTTTCTCTTCACGCCACCAGCCCCCACCCCACCCCCATGCACTTCCAAGTCCTGTGAACTGCAAGTCCACGCAAACATCACATTGTCTAATCAAGGGTGCTTTTGTCCTATTTATGCTAGAACTGCGTGTCTGCGGTTGCGGGGAAGGAGGTGTGGTCCGTGTGTCAGCCGTCCCCTGGAAGACCGTGGGAGCCACGGTGCCCTCTTCCTGCAGAGCGGCCATCCTCGGGTCTGGCGTGTGCACTCCGGAGGGATTGGGGCTATCATATCGGCTCGCCAATTAGGCCTCCCCGGCTCTCCTGCTGCCCAGCACGGGCATGTGTGCGGGCAGCTGCAGGCCGCTGGGAATCAATAGTGTTTCTGGGTTGTGCTGTCAATCAGCAACTCGCCTGAGTGGCATCTATCGACAGTTCCCAGCGTGACACTTCTCTGCTCCCTCTCCTATTCCGGGTTCATGGTAATACAGACTTTGAGCCTGCTGTGTGTTCATCATAGAGTGGAATTTTTCCTTTTTCTCTGCTTGTGTTGATTCTTTGCCCCCTGCTTTATCCTTTCAAGGCGATCACAGAAAATACAGTATTCAACACCGATCCCTGACAAGCTTCTTGGCTGTGGTTTCAATAGATATTATTCTAAATTTCTTTGCTTTCCCTTTGCCCTCCTTTGAGCTGCCTCAAACTGCCACCTGCCAGTCCTAATCACAGCCCCAAAGTAGCTGTGACCACCTTCTTACATATTTCTGACCACGTCTCTGCCTTGTCCCCAGGGACCAGGAAGCTTTGACTACTTGTGACGGAGTTGATTTGTTCTCCCCACATCAGAAGGGTCCCTAGTTTTATGACCAATTTAAAAATCCATGCTGGATTTCTCAGGAACCACCTAATTTCAAATAACCTGCTCCTCGGACCTGTGGCTCCCAGCTTTGGCTTGGAAAATCAGGTCATAGCTGACTGCCAACAGCCACTTACATGAGCTTATTTTAAGTAATTATTTTATCGACATCTTTCTGCTTTGTTCACTCAGAAAGCCATGAACACTAGCTGGGGAGGAAAAAAAACCAATTTCAATTAGGAACCACATCTTTATTTTCTGTAAACTGAAAGGAAACTGCCTACTGCCTGGCAAACTGGAGACCATGGCCAAGACCCACATAGGGTTTGTTAGGATCTGTGCCCCAAGCCCACGAGCACCATGCAAAAGCAACACCAAACCAAACCTAGAGCCATCAACTCCATTTGGACTCCTAATGACTCTGTGGGCCAGAGTGAAACTGCCTCCTAGAATTTCAGCGACGGTCAGTCTTTGCCAGAGCAGACAGCCTCATCTTTATTCTGTGGAGTTGCTGGTGGTTTTGAACCACTGATCTTGTGGCTAGCAGCCCAGCACTTAACCCACTACGATACCAAGACTCCTGACCCACACGCTAGCCTGCCAAAGAGAAAAATGTAAACCAGTTGTCAGCTAGTCAATTCCAACTCACGGCGTCCCAGGTGTTTCAGAGTAGAACTGGGCTTCATGGGATTTTCACAGCTGGAATCTTTTGGCAGCAGATTACCAGGCCTTTCTTCCAAGGTGCCTCTGAGTGGGTTCGAAACACAAACCTTTATACTAGCGATCAAGCATTTAACTGTTTGCCTCACCCACAGCATGCACATGAGCTCCAAAGTTTCTTTCCACACAATTACACACTCTGGCTGCCCCTTCTATTCAGTCTCAAATTTATTCTCATAAATGTCTCAACAGTGACATCATGAGGGACATTACAGAATGATAGTTTGGTCTCTACTTTCTACAGATCTTGAATTTTCCTGATTTAGCATCTCCTGGTAGGAGGCATCTACCTTACTTCATCCTCTAATAAGCAGCATTCAATGGAAATCTGTTAACTGTATGTTGGCAGATTCATTCTCTCTCTGTTACTCTCTCTCTCTCTCTCACACACACACACACAATGGCACTATGACTGTTGGTAGTTGCCATCAAGACCGCCCCAGCTCATCATGACCCCAGGCACAACAGGACAAACACTGCCCGGTCCTGTCCCCTCCTCATAATTGCTGGCAGTTGTGGTAGCCATTGTGTCTTTGGAGTGCCTTCCAACCAAGGGGACTCATCTTCCAGCACAGTGCCCAGCAATGGTCTGCTGGATCAGAGGACTTTCGTGGACCAATGTGTGGAGGCCAGGTCTTTCTTCCCAGACCATCAGTCTGGAGTTCCACTGAAACCTATCCACTGTGGCTCACCTGGCTATTATTTCAAATACCAGTGGCATAGCTTCCACTGCATCACAGATGAAAGTCCCCACCGTGCAGCAGAGGGACAGATGGAGAAATCAGATTGCTGTCTGTGAAACTGCTCTATAATGAGACATTGGCCAGGAAAAGCTTCGGGACATGCAGCCATTTTTAAATATGAAGCTGAAGGAGTCCCGTCCATGTGATATTTCTATCTTTAGGGAAAGTTGAACAGTGTTCTCGGATATATTAAGACTGCAGCACAAACAATAATATTAATCAATCTAAAGAGTGAAACAACAGGTGAGCTAGAAACAGCCTGGGGGGAAATGGAGTTGGGGTGGGGTGGGGACCATAGCTGACACATATGGTTACTGATCATGTGACAAGCACAGCCCAGGCATTTTTTAACCCTTACCACAACCCTATGAGATGGGTCCTACTGTCAGCCATTGCTCACAGATGAAGAAAGCAAGGCACAGTGAAGTTGTGTAGCTTTTCCAGATCACCCATCTAGGAAGCAGGGAAGCAGGACCAAACCTAGACTGTCCGACTCCACTTCCTGCGTTTTCAATCACTTCCTTATTCAATCTAAGTCCATCTGGACTCAGTAGGGGAGAGCGTTGTGAGAGGTTGCACTGGCCCATGAATTCCAAGTGGTCCTGCCCCCCAAGCAGTCTGCCTGCTCCCCTAAACACGGAACGTCTCGGTACCCTACATAGAATCCTCTAGATGGCAATGGCTTTGGTTTGGGTGTTTTTACAACTCAGTGGCAATGAGCTTGATGTGGGGTGTGGCTTTTTCTTTTTTAAAACAAAGTGTTTAAAAAACAAAGTACAGATAAGAGCTCACAACACAGGGAATCCAGAACAGATAAACCCCTCAGGACCAATAAGGGGAGGTAGGGGTGGGGTGGGGCGGAGTAAAGGGGAACCAATCACAATGATCAACCTATGGCCCCCTCCAGGAGGATAGAAAGCAGGAAAATGGGTGACATGAGACAGTGGCCGGTGTGAGACATGAAAAAAGAAATAATAATTTATAAATTATCAAGGGGACAGGGGGGAGGATGGGTGGGGTAGGGAAGAGGAAAATGAGGAGCTGATGCCAGGGGATCAAGTAGAAAGAAAATGCTTTGAAAAAGAGGATGATAACATATGTACAGATGTGTTTGACATAATGGATATATGTATGGATTGTGATAAGAGCGGTAAGAGTCCCCAATCAAAAAAAAAAATCTTTTTAAGTGTGAGCTCTTATAATAGCCCTTCAAACTCTCTTCAGTGAAACACCGTTTACTTTGACTTTGCGCCCACTGAACGACCCTCGGGTTGTAATTGAGCCACCTCTGGTGCTATGATGACAACAAGGGAGCCTCAGTCACACGAGAGCTGCTTCTCACTGTGAAACCATGAGTGGGAAGTTTCTCCTGGAGCATTCAGCTGTGCAGAGCCCGGCACCTGGAGCCGGACACTCCCCAGCCCTCCAGCCCTTCCTTACACTGCATCACCCTCAGTGTCGCCTTCCCATTCCTACCTTCCTCCCCCTGCACCTCAATCCCACTATGGACAATGAAAAGTGATGAGTGGACACGCTTAGCATGGAGAGCCGCATCCTCCCTCTGCCTGACTATATGCTCTTCTCCTCTCAGCCCCATTTAAATAGGTTTTCTTCAAAGCCACAAGGCTCCGCATGCTCAGTGCCCCTTGAAACTGTTTGCCTCATGTGTTGTTAGGTGCAGTCGAGTCGGTTCCAATTCATAGAGACCCTGTGCACAGCCGATCAAAACACCACTGGCCCTGCGCCATGCTCACGATTGTTCTCATAGTGAGCCAACTGTTGCAGCCACTGGGTCAGTTGATGGCACCGAGGGCCTCCCTCTGTCTCGCTGCCTCTCTACTTTCCCAAACATGTTGTCCTTCTCCAGGGCTGCTCTCTCCTGGGAACACGTCCACAGTATGTGAGAGAAAGTGCTGTCATCTAGCCTCTGCGGGGCCTTCTGGCTGTCCTGCGTCCATGACAGGTGTGTTTGTCATTTGGGCAGTGGCAGTCCATGGTACTTTTAGCAATCTTCACCAGCACCAGAATTCAAATGCATGGAGTCTTCTTCAACGTCCAACTTTCACATGCATCTGAGGTCATTGAAAGCACCATGGCTTGGGTTAGATGCATCTTATTCCTCAAAGCAAGCTCCTTGATTTCCAACACTTTAAGGGGGTCTTGTGTAGCAGATTTACAGAACGCAATGGCGGTCTCATCTATATCAATCCTCGTAGTGTCACCCAGGAGCCCCGGTGGTGTAGAGGGTTTCCAGTTGGACTGGTAATCACGACACCAGCATTCCAAACTCCCTAGCCACTCTGAGGGGGAAAGATGAGGCTTTCTCCTCCTATAAAGGTTTAGGGCCTCAGAAACCCGCAGGGGCCATTCTGCCCTGTCCTATAGGGTCACTGCCAGTCAGAATGGAATCAATGGCAGTGATCTGGGGTTTTGGTTTATGAATGTCACCACAACAGTAACATTTGAAATAGTCCTTTAATCACTAGGCTAACAAAATCCTTTCTATATGTGTGTATATACATGTATATACATGGTTGTGATGTGTGCATTTTCCTGTGTACAACACATGCATACAAGTATAAAACACACGCATGTACATGTGCTCGTGTGTAAGTGCATGGGTAGTTTAATACACCCACACACATAATTCTACAGAATTGGCTTATCTAAGAAAAATGGCTCTGCCAGGCCTTGAGCTTTTTACCATATTTTAGACAGCTCATGCCCCACAGCCTGCCCTGCCCTGCCCACCAAACACATTGCCATCAAGACAATTTTGACGCATCGTCTCCCTATAGGACAAAGTGGGCCATCTCCCTAGTGTCTCCAAGGCTGTACATCTTAAAGGAGCAGACAGCCTCCTCTTTCTTCCACAGAGCTGCTGGGGGGGGTGAGCTGGCGACCATGCAGTTGAAAGCCCAGCACTTAACCCGCTGTGCCACGGGGGCTCCTTGCCCTTCCCATGCCTCTTCCCAGACTCCGTCTCTGCAAGTCTGACCTGGTTCCACTGCAAAGCCAGTGCTGTAACTCATGATGACTTGCCAGGGCCTCATGGGACAATGTGAGCTCAACCCCTCATGGCAAGGTGCTTGGAAAACACGCAAAGGCTGGCCAGGTGAGCAGCAGGGCTGAGGGCAAAAGGGTGGCATGCGGTTGGGCTGAGGCAAAGGCATGCTGCGCACACTGAGGCCAAGAGGGAGCAGAATGTCACCAGAGAGGGGCGATAGGAGAGCCCTGGAGCAGCGGAGATGAAAATAGAGGAGATACAGTAGAGAAGCGTGTACCAAGAAGTCTTGGTTTTTATGATACCAAACCAGGTAGAGAAAGAATGGGGGCTGCTGGGCTAGGGCAGAGGGAGGGGGACACAGAGCATCAGGTGAGGTCAGGAGCAAGCACCTGGCTCCAATGAGCCGGGCAGCGAGGAACCCACTCAGCTGCCATTAATCACCTGTGTGCTCAGAGTCCGGGGTTTGGAGTGTCACAGTATCTATGTCATTGACACACACATATCTACAAGCATATGCATATATGTGTTTATACAGACATACTATGTGTGTGACACTTATGTGCATCTCTGGTTGGTGCAACTGGCTGCTAGCCTAAACATTGGAGGTTCAAATCCACCCGGAGACACCGCACATACAAGGCACCTTCACTCCCATGGAGGCACCACTGAAATCTTTTTGGAGCACGATTCTGCCTGAAGTTCCACCCTCACGTCCTCCATCCTCGCCAAGAACAAGCCTGCCCCATAAAGCAGCCAAGCTTCTGGACGAGGGTCAACGAGAGTGAGAAGGCTCTAGCCTCAGCCAGCCATGGGCTTACATTTTGTTCTGATGACATAACTCTGCAGCTGCTCCCCTAGCAGACAAAGGATGAGGGCATCTCGATGGGCTGGGGCTAGACTGGTGAGCAGAGAATAAACAGAAGGTTGGCATCCCTCTACTCCCTAGAGCTGGCCTGCGGCGGGTCCACACACTGCATTCGTGCCTGCTGCCCCACAGAGCTGTGTGCCGTGCACGTCCTCCTCGCAGCCGCAAGACTCTCCACTTCCATCCCAACCCAAAGCCGATGGGTACAAAACTTGCCCATAGCCCTGCCAGTTTCCAGAACTTTCCCTTCCCATTAAAAGCAAGCATGATTCTTTTCTGTGTGGCTGATAACACCATTCTTGCTGAATCCTTTACTTTCATTGACGAGGCTAGACACTGAAGGGAATTTCCAAAAATTCAAGTAAAAATTTAAAACACATTTTCTGGGCTCTGTAGAGTGTACAAAAAATGGATCCTGGCCTTCATGGAGCTGCAAAAACAATGGTGAAAATGTAGCGTTTGGCGCATGGCCCACGGGCCTCGTTATTTTACAATTATACCAGATGTCACGCATCAAGGTGGCATTTCAAGCCTACAGAGTTGGAAAGTGTTTCAAATGGTTCATATCTGGCTCCTGCAAAAGTTAAACTGACGAGAAGACAGGTCTGTTTAGCACAGCACGTGTTTTTGTTAACTGGCCAGTGACCAGTCACAAGAAAGAGTTATACAGGTACTTACTATTTATAGTCCATGGCCACATCCACAAAGTACTTTCTTCTCTGTCGATAGACGTTGTCCTTAAATCCCTTAAAAATGAAAGAGATTGCGTTAGTTAACTGAGCACAGGAATGGCAGCTACAGAAAGCCTAAAGGAGCATCACCGTGGTGTTTACCAAGTGCTCAGCACACATGAAACTCTTACCCCGCCTGGCCAGTGGATGGCACAGACAGAGCAAATGGTGCTGCACACAGCAAACCCCCCTTGAAGCTTCGGCTGTACTCATTTGGGATGTGTTCTGGGAGTTGAGGAGAACGTTCACCTTCCCACTAAGTAGGCAGAATACTTAGTTAACCACACTTATGAAAAATATCTTCTTGTTTTCAAGTATTATTTAAATGTAACTGACCTTAAATGCAAACTAATCTTATCCCATTCATTAAAACAAATCTCTTTCACATGGCTATTCAGTTAGCCAACCTCATTTTCATTGCTTCGGATAAGTGACTAAAATTTACACATGTATTTAAATTCTATTATTCAGAATAATCATCAAATCCCCAAATTAGCATGAATTAAAGAGGTTTTGCTGTATTCTATGGCTTCAGCCACACAATGCAAAATCATGCACAGGTAGCAGGTGAGCCCCATTCCACACTGAGTTCCTATGGTTCTAATTAGCCTTAGCCAACGTTAGATTTCCATCTATCACCATGCACTTGGGGAAATTAAAAACCATGTCTGTCCTTCTTCAGTCAACTGAATCCCTGTGAACGAGCTTGCTGGCTTGCTGAAAAAAAGCTCTCCTCTCTTCAAAGGAGTTTCCATTTTCCTTTCCTTCAGAAACTTTCAGCTATTCAATTCTTCCCAAGGTTGTTTCTTCAAACCGCGGGAAGCCCAGAAGGAATTGTTTCCATTTACTTTCTTACCTATGTGACCCAGCAGCCCAGAACGCTCGCTACCTAGGGAGCAAGTGCTCCTCTGAGAAAGGAGGCCAGGCAAGGAGACAATTGTCGTGGCTATGGGATCTGAGATAGGACAGAGTCCGGCTCTATGGCAGCCTAGATGACCTCTGCTACACCTCCGACAGTTCTACCCAGTGGATTATTCATGAGGAACTTCACTCTCATGAGAAATTAATGAATTCTCTAGTCGGCCGGCAGCAGCACTGGCCAGCATGTCAGAACTCTTCGCAGGCCTGTCTCCGGTGGAGCTAAACCAAGAACCTCCCAGACTCGCTCTGGGGAAAAACGAGAGAATTACTCCTATTGAGTGTGGAGCAAATGCACCTGAAATCTCTCTCACGCTCCCCCAGCAAAGCAACCACATCCCATATGCTAGCACTTTCTTCTCTGGGCTGTGAATCAGGAATTTCTAAACTAGGATTCACGGGCAGCTTGCGTGACCCTAACGTGTGTGTACAAAAATGTGTGTTATCACCTGTGACCTGAGCAGAGGGTAACCCCTCCTGCTGTAGAAGATGGATAGAGTCTCTGGTGGTTGGAGCATTAATGTGCTCCTCTGCTACCTGAAAGGCTGGGCGTTCTAGTCAACTCGGAGGCACCGCAGGAGAGAGAGAGCTATCTACTTTCCAAGAACTAGTCACTGTCAGCTCTATGGAGCACAGTGCTGCTTGAGCCAGAGGGGGCCATCAGGAGTCAACGTCAGGCCAGTGACAACTGACAGACATGATGCGCAGGGATTGCAGTTCCTAGCAATCCTAGCAGGAAGGCCAGATTGGCCCTGCAGGCACAGAAAGCCTCATATTGCCCCCACAGTGTGGATTTGAACTACCAACCTTGTGCTTAGCAGCCCCATGCATAACCCACTAGTCCATCGGAGCTCCTTGATGTAAAAAGGTAGCTCTGGTAAATCTAAAAAGTATTTCAGCACTCCGGAGTAAATCTGATGACCCGTGATTGTAAACAGAAGAATTCCAAGCGCCTTTATTATTAAAAGAAGAAGAAGAAAGCAGGTCATGACAAACAGAGAGAGAGGTTAGCAAAACAAGACCACCACCAACACTGCAGCATCTGTTCCCTGGTGGTGCCAGACCAGACACCATGGCAACAGCCACCGAATCTCCTGGGCTTCGTGAGGAATCTGGACTCTCTTTCCTCAGTAAACAACTGCACCTTTTCCAGGGATGCAGGAGAGCGATTTACTCATCATGCCTCATTAGCACAGTGTGGCAGTGATCACACAGAGTTGTGGTTGGTCCAGCTTCCTGGATTGAACCACAAGCTGGCAAAGTGCCACAGGGGCGCTCACAACACTAGCAATTACAGCGACACGACCTTCCTTGGCCCCTTCTACTGGACTGAAGCCAGGGCTACAGTTGCCAGATAAGACATACGATTCCCAGTTTATACTTGAATTTCAGAGCAACAGTGTTTTATTTTCTTACTATTAGCATATTCCACACAATATTTAGTGCATGCGTATACTAAGAAAATATTCAGTGTTTACCTGACATTCCCATTCAACTGAGCATTGTGTATATTTATTTGCTAAACCCAGCAACCCTAGTGTGTGCCAGCCCAGTAGCACCTGCTACACCAGCCTGCCCTGCTTCCTCCCACTTAAATCAAGCAGAACTGAAGAGCCAGGCTGCACCTGAATGTGCTCAGCTAGAGTAGCACTCACATAGCTCTCCCAAGCAGGCCTGCCCTACTGCACGCCTGCCCCACCTGGGAAGCTCTGAAAAATACTCCAACTCTGGGCCCTTGCCCAGAGACTGTGATTCCGGTGCTGTGGGATGAGGACCCCGAGATGATTTGAGTGGGAAGCTCATGGTGAGAAGCTAGATCATTAGTTCTTGAACTTGAGAGCTAATCAGAATCTCGGGCCAATTTTTGAAAGTACAGATTCCGGGTCCCTTCCTTGAAAATTCTGATTCAACAGGTTTCAGGCAAGCCTCAAGACATGACCAAAACAAGTGCTTGCACCACACAGTCAGACTCCCCCAGTCTACACTGTTGCTCTTCAAAACTGAGACCCCGGGCTTCCTATGTAAGCCTCATGGGAGCCAGCTACAACTGCAGAATCTCAGGTCCACTCCTGGTCACAACGGAATCCCATTGTGCATTGTTAAACCTCCTCCAGGTGATTTGTCTGTCCATTCCCATTTGAGGGGCCATGGAGGGGGCTCGCTACTCCTGTAAACAGCTACAGTCTCGAAACCCACAGCAGGGAGGGATGAGTCAGCAGGGACTCCATGGCAGTGAGTTGGGTTTGCTTTGCTTTGGAAAGAACTTGGGGAGTCCTGGTAGCACTGTCTGGTGAGGGTCGGGCTGCTAACTACAAGGTCAGTGGTTTAAACCCGCCAAGAGGCCTGTGGGAGAAACATGAAGTTGTCTGTTCCTGTAAAGATGTACATCCTGGGAAACCCCACGCAGGGTCCCTGAGTCAGAAATGATTCCATAGTGATAGGTAGAGAACCCTAAGAGGAAAGGCCAGGCAGCTGCTTCTACAAATCAGCCGATCAAAATCCTAGAAATCCCAAGCATCTGATCTGCAGCTGAACATGGGCAGACTGCAGCCCCGCAGTGTGTCTTGGGCTGTGTGAGCAGTCAACATGAATCAGGAGGCCAAGTCCCTGGCAGCTAACAGCAAAGGGAAACGTGGGCAGCCTGTTCTTAGATGGCAAGCCCTTTCCGTGACAGCCTATTCCGGAGGCCTGGGTGTCTGGCTCAAGATTGTGATCATTCCTGGGCATAAAAAGTACGTAGGTCCTATGATGCGGGCTGGACCTGATCTGGTTTCCAAATTCCTCTGTATTTTTGGCTTGTATTGTTTTCTTCGCTTTTTGCTTGTTCATATGAGAGTGTGTCTCAGAGGTGCTATGCCAGTGGAGGTCACCTTCTTGAAGCTGGGTTATAGGCTTTTCCGTTTCTTGTACATGAAACCCAGGATTGACGAACCTCTAGGGACAGCAAGTTGAACGAGGGGTTCGGGGGGTGGGGTGGTGGTACAGTGGTGGGGGCGGGGTAAAAGCGAAACAATGTCAAGGGATCCATGTAGAAAAAGAATGTTTGGAAACTGTGGTAGCAATGATACATTCTACTTGATGTGATCGAAATATGGAATGATATATGTATTAAATCCCATCTAATAAAAAAGTACTTAGCCCTCCCCCATCCTAACCAAAAATTATGTCTAAAAACACAAATTTACCAATATCAAACTTTTGACAATGAGCACTTGGAGTGTTTACAAAAGAAAAATGTGGTTTAAAGAATCACTGAAGTATGGCATTTCTAAGCACTTGCAATTACTTCAAGTGGCTGGACAGAAAAGAAGAGACTGTATCAACGGTGAGTGCAATTAGGAGTAATGGATTAAAATTAAGCCCAGCAAAATTTACACAGTACAGCAGAATACGTTTTTTTTTATCTCAAGGTCAGCCGTTGCTGCGGCTGCTCCACTCAGAGGACTGGCCCCCTTTGCCAGGCTGAATGGTTCTCTCACTAGACTAAGGGGGCACTCGGAAACAGCGGGTTACAGAGAACTCCTTTACTGTCCAGGCATTGATTGGTGTGGATGATTTAATACAGCATTTCCAATCCTGGAACTAAGCATTTACTTGTGCCAAAATGCTTTCCAGTTGTTTTATTAGCCAGACTTGTGTTCAAGCATCCCTCTGAGGCTGATAAGTGTTTTATTTCCACTTTCTACAGAAAGAACTTGATGAGCAGAAGTAGAGGGACTTGTCCAAGGTCATCCTGCAAGTTAAGAGCTGGCGTCTGTGCAGTTTGAACAGGGCTCATCTCTTAAAGCAGGTGCCCGTGCTGAACCAAACGCCCCTGAGAGTCGTGCAGGGAGGGGCATGGGAAGGGTGGCTATTGAAGGTCCTCGTGAACGTTTTTTCCAATGTTCCTCTAGTTCAGCGGTTCTCAACCCGAGGGCCATGACCCCTTTGGGGTTGAATGACCCCTTCGCAGGGGTCGCCCGATTCATAACAACAACAAAATGACAGTTATGAAGTAGCAATGAAAATAATGCTATGGTTGGGGTCACCACCACATGAGGAACTGTATTAAAGGGCTGCAGCATTAGGAAGGCTGAGAACCACTGCTCTAAGGAGCCTCCCATGTGAATTAGTCTGAAACATTCTAAAATATTGTCCTTGAGTTAATTCAGCTTTTTGAAACTAGGCAATTGAGCTAGACCTTTCTGACTAGTTGAAAGTATCCTGCGCCATATGACCGCTTTGACTAAGATGTCCCCTCTTGTTGGAGCCGTCTGAGTTTCCTTTAAAGGAGTGCTTCTCAGATGGACGTGTGTGTGTGCGCACGCAAACAAGCTCCCCCTTGTGTTCACAGAGGCAGGAGGAACTCAGAGAGAGGCTGAGAATGGTGCCCCTCAGTGTCACGGAGTCTGTGCAGAAACGGCTGACGTCATGTAGGGGTGGCGGTGTGAATTGTCAAGGACACAATAAAATTTTAATTTAAAAAACCCCACCACTCTCTGGTGATGTTACTGCTGGGGGTCTGAGGAACCCGCCTTGAGAAGCACGGCCTGGGCTTTGGATCAGCAGTTCAAACCCAGTCGGCTGCTCTGAGGGGCAGGGAGAGGCCGTCTGCTCTTGGAGTGATTGCCTGCCTTGGAAATCTTGGAATTCTAGCCTCCGATCAGACCACGAGTAGTGGGAATTGGCTCACTGGCAATGGGTGGGCCTGGAGCACAGTCACACTGTCAGATGCCCACATTTGCTCCTTGTCAGTTAAGCCAGTGGCAAGGGCAGTAGCTTAGTCTTCGGTTTGGTTAAAGCTGTTGTCCTCCGGCCACAAAGGCCTCTGACAGGTGTGGCTAAGCGCCTCCTCTGTCCATTTGTAAAGGAGAAGTACCAGGGGGGGGAGCTTGTAATGAGTGAGTGCGTGGCTTACTTCTCCCCACTATTAACTGCACTTCATTCTGACCCTAGAGAATTTCCAGGTCTCTTGTGTGAAATAAAAAACTGGGACATAATGGGAACTGCTTAGCCAAGTGTCCTATTTCCTTCAAGGGGGTCATTTTGATAGACGCAGAGGAGAGACTGACGGTAGTAGACTCGGGGTAGGTGTGTGGGGGGGGGGCAATCATGCCCATCACGGCCTTGTCCTGAAATCCTCTGCCTTTCCTTTGAAGTCAACCACACCTTGCTCCTGCTAACCACCTCCAGTCAAAGGGCCCACCAAGACGGATCCTATCCTCCCACTGGGCCCCCACCCGGCCTAGCCCTCTCTAGTTCCCCAAAGCTGTGTTCAATTTTAGTTCACCCCATTTCCAAGGGGCCCCATCTGCAAGTATATTCCCAGACGTCTAATTCTACAGAAATATGCACCCAGGTTTAGAATCTGCTCCTCTCTCCAACCCTTGGAAAAAGAAATGTTATGTGGAAATATCAGCCTTCTAGCCTGCTCCTGGCCATGCGTGTGTACAGAGACACTTCGTCATTTGCAAGCGTGCTCTCGGCATCGAGAGCGACTAATGAATCGCTCTACTAGGAAGCCCTGGCACAGGGCGAGCGCAGCGCGCGCGGGAGGCGATTGGCTGGACACTTACGGGGTGGTCGGCATCGAGCTCGGAGCCGTACATGAGCACTCTGTGGGAGCATCGGTCTAACTCCGAGATCTTCCGGGGGAACCAGGGCACATCCTCCAGCTCTGTGGAAAACACAGAGCGTGTTCAACATACGAGCTCACAGACTGCGCCCCCGCCCCCTTGCAACATTTGGCAGGTTGCAAAACCGCCCGACCAGCAACATCAGGCCTTGCCTGCTTCTTGTGTCCAAATGTTCTCTGGGGGGTTCAGTGTCACAATTGTGGTTTGCCCTTTCAGCGACTGAATGAGCTCGTTGAATTCTCTTCTACCGCACTCGCAGTCCACGAAGATTTCCACCTCGGAGCTTCTTCTCCGGGACTTCCTGGATTCGATATGAACCATGTTGACACATTTTTCCTGCCGAAACATAAGCAAGAGCTCTAAACCCATCAGGGGACGATCAAGGGATGCCGCGAGCCGCTCTGGTTCAGCTGTCAGGCCACCAGGTGCCCAGGGCCTGTGAAACCGGCAAAAGACAGTCTCTTCTGTGCTTCGGTGGGCTCAAAGGGGGAACTGTAGGTCCGTGTGTGGGGTTTCCAACCCCATTTGAAGAAGAAGCAGCCCTTTAAGAACTATGAAGAGACACAAGTGTGTGTATGGGATATATATAGATATATTGAATACATACACATATGCATAGAAACCAAAAGTGAAGTGGTTAATAGCAAGTCCATGACGGTGACTTCATGTGTGCAGCGCTGTGCACTGTGCTCCACAGCACTTGCAAGTCGG
The DNA here is from genome assembly GCF_050624435.1 of Tenrec ecaudatus. Lineage (NCBI taxonomy): Eukaryota > Metazoa > Chordata > Mammalia > Afrosoricida > Tenrecidae > Tenrec > Tenrec ecaudatus. The sequence goes on from NC_134535.1 coordinate 58,332,038, forward strand.
GGTCCTTTTGGAAGTGGATCAGTAAGCCTGTCTTCCCAAGTCCCCCTGGGTGAATTCACACCACTAGTCTCTCTGGTACTAATCAAGTGCTTAACTGTATGTGGTCTTTCTCCCTCTCCCAGCGAGTCATTCCAACTCACAGCCACCCCCTAAGTTCTGCAAAGACAGAACTTCTGCAACTTTTTACAGGCGTAGAAGACTTCTTCTTCCTCCCCCAGAGCGGATGCTAGTTCCCAACCGCTGACCTGTGGTTAACAGTCCAGTTCGGAATCACTACACCACCAGGGCTCCTGATGCACTAGAGAGGCCATAAAGATATACTCGTATCTATAAAGATCCGTGTCAAATAGACAGATAGAAAATGCACTAGTATTGTGAACATGCATCGTCACTTCCCAGATGTGGTCCACATCCCTCTAGTGGAATGCATGATTATTTCAGAGGAAAAAAAATAGGTTGCTTTATACACACACACACACAGGGAATCCAGGGCGGATGATCCCTTCAGGACCAGTGGTGAGAGTGGTGATACTGGGAGGGGGGGGGGAAAGGGGGTGGTGGAAAGAGGAAACTGATTACAAGGATCTCAATGTGACCTCCTCCCTGGGGGACAGACAACAGAAAAGGGGGTGAAGGGAGACTTCGGGCAGTGCAAGATATGACAAAATAATAATTTATAAATTAGGGTTCGTGAGGGAGAGGGAGAGGGAGCCCGGAGGGAGGGAAACAAATGAGGGGCTGATGCCAGGGGTTTAAGTGGAGAGCAAATGTTTTGAAAATGATGAGGGCAATGAATATACAAATGTGCTTTACACAATTGATGTATGAGCCCCTAATAAAATGATTGGGGGGGGGAAAGAATATATATATATGTATGTATATATATATATATATCCACGAAAACTAAATTTTAACCTTGATTTTATAGTACTGTAAAGTTTACTTTTGAAGTGAACTGAAGTTCAAAAACAAAATTTAAAAATAATAGTACAGATAGCAGGCAAATATATTGAGAAAGTCAAAAACTCCGAAACCAATTTGCTGCCACCGAGTCAATCCTGACTCCTCAGATTGAGCGGCCCTCCCTGTGAGCTTCCCAGACCGTCACTGCTTTCGGAGCACAAAGCCCTGGCTGTCCCCTGCAGAGCGGCTTGTGGTTTCAAACCGCTGACCTCAAGACCGCACTGCAGGGTGTGAGCACTGCGCCACCAGGACTAGAAATTCCAGCGGTGGTGTGCGAAGGATTGACGTTGCGGAAACACTCAGATGGTAGCCCACGTGGTATGGAAAGGGAAAAGGAGCGGGGAAAGTCGTGACAAGAGAATCTCTGAAGGCAACTAACAAATAACTTCCTGAGAGCCCCCTCCCCTCCGGGAAACCCCGTGTTGCCTCCAGGCGCCAGGTGTTGCAGCATCTAGCTGAGCTCCGTGGGGTTGTGAATGGCTGTAATCTTACAGAAATCCATCACGAGGACTTTTCTCCTACGTTTGTACCCCCCAGAGAGCTCGCTTAGGGAACAGAGAGAGAAAAACACAACTGCAAAACCTGACGTGGGGTCACCTAGGGCTGTCCTTGTGCAACCTTCCGGGCTGGCTTCAGCCAAGTGTGATTACAACTATGACCCTACAGAGAGCAGATGAATTCTCCTCACGGTGGAAGAGAGGGCAGTAAAGTCACACTTGATAGTAAGGTTGATAGTTTCCAGGTTAGATCGTTTTTCTTTTCACATTCTTTCATTCAAGACTAAGTTCTCCTCTACCCCATTATCCCAGCTCCAGCACCTCCCTGTAGCTCTAGCTGATCTACTCTGATTATCGATCGGCACAATTCCTAATAGAATCCCGGGTGCTTTCAGAAGTCCTGGCATGTGGGCTCCATTGGCCGACAAACAGTGTCCTCTCCGATACAGAGCCTAGTCCTGGGACCAGGCAACTGTCTCTATTTCCATATGCTTATGAACTTTTGCAAAAAGACCATCTATTCTAAATTGGCTGGTAGTAAAAGTAAGAGACTCTTCCCATCCACTGTGCCACTTTGAACTTCTAACGTCCTTTGGTTGAGGCAGAGTAGATCTCTTTAGATGAGGGAATGGAGGTCCAGCTGGGTTAAGTGGGTTAGCTAACACCCCCTGACCAGTGAGGGGCAGAGGGAAAACTCTACCCTGTGATGGCCAGCTCCTCGGGGACGTCCCCACTGCATGCAGCTGTCAGACTGAATCGGCCTGCCGCTGGCCACTGTGCGGAGAAAGCCCTAGATGGTGTCGTTACGGGTAAAATATTTCTCCAGATTTCCATTACCTCTGTGTATGGCGCCTGCTCCTTGCCTTCGAGGTCAAGTGAGAACAAGGCCATAGACTACTTCTGGTGGCTGCTGTCTCCCTTGGGTGGTCATCAGAGGCAGTCAAACGATGCCTCCCACGTGTGCACTTCTCAAAGCGCTTCCACTCCGATGAGCTCATCACAACAGCCCTATTCGGTAGGAGTTATTACTCTTTTGCAAATGGAACTTTGGAGGCACTTGGTGATTAGCAAGTTACAAGTACACTGGTCGGAGTTTTCTTTCCACTGCACCAACCACCCAAGGCAGCGCACAAATCTAGGCTGCTTATTTGCCTGAAGCAGCAAATACACTTGTAGGGGCAGTGATTTGGGGAAGCGTAGGGGAGATATCAGGTATAGCCTGGAAAGAGGGCAACAGCTTTTCTGACTTTTCTAATCCCATTCTTAACTCCTGTCCCTAACCAGGCTCCTCTTTGAGGCTCAGCGCACAGATTTGGGCCTGGGGAAAGGCTACAGCATGTCTACAAGATAGATGTCTACCGCTATGGACATGCTCTCAGGAGAGACTAGTCCCTGGAAAAGGCCATCATGCGTGGTAAAGTATGGGATCAGCAAAAAAAGAAGGCCCCCAAGGAGATGGGCTGACACAGTGGCTGCACCAATGGGCTCAGACACGGGAATAGTGCTGATGACGGTGCAGGACCAGGCAGCGTTTAACTGTGCTGTACACAGGGTCACTGTGAGTCAGAACCAACGCAACTGCACCCAACACCAACCCTGCCACTTATCTGTAAGAAGTGTGTCTTTCCAGAGGATGGACACTGGTGCAGATAGGAACTGGAAACACAGGGAATCCAGGACAGACGATCTCTTCAGAACCAGTGGCAAGAGTGGTGATACCGGGGTGTGGGAGTGGTTTAGAAAGGGGGAACCAATTACAAAGATCTACATATAACCTCCTCCCTGGGGCATGGGCAACAGAAAAGCAGACGTCGGACAGTGTAAGATATGACAAAATAATAATAATTTATAAATCATCAAGGGTTCATGAGGGAAGGGGAGCAGGGAGGGAGGGAGAAAGATGAGGAGCTGATACCAAGGGCTCAAACAGAAAGCAAACGTTTTGAGAATGATGATGGCAACAAATGTACAAATGTGCTTGAATGTTCAGTGGATGGATGGATGGATTATGATAACTGTTGTAAGAGCCCCCAATAAAATGATTTTAGAAAAAGGAGTATGTCTTTACAAAACAAAAAAAAAGACACTGCAGCTCACCAAACAACAAGACATGGTGGAGTGTCAACTGCTACGCGGTTGTATCTCACTTTATGCGATACCTGGGCTCCTGGGACCGTGTGCACAACTCAAACTTTGACGAATCGCATCAGGCTGCAGGCTCTTGATATTTAAAAGGAACCCTGTTTGGCTCCTTTTACGTTTGCCTGTTCAGGTGTTAGGCTCACACCTTTGAATTACTGACTTCACCTGGCAACAGTCTGGAGAGTGCCGAATAGCCTACCTCGGAGTTAATAAACCACAGTTCACACAAATCTGCCTACTTCATTGTTGGGCATGCAAAGCCTTTCAACACATTCTGCAGAAATTAATTCAGTAATGTTTCATAACAGGTGACAGGTCTGCAACCAAGTGCCCAGCTCCTTTTCAAGTTATGTAAGGATATTTTCCATTCACCTGAAAGAGTCTCAGAGCTTTCACCAGGCCACCAACTTCATTTTTCAGGGAGAAGATGACTGCTGTCTTGCCACTCTCGCTAGCAGTTTCACTTTTGCCGTTTCCCTGGTTGCTTTTTTTGTCCTCGTTTTTGCCAGCGCTAGCTTTATTTGGCTTCAAGAAGGAAGAGAATTTAAAAAGTGAGTTACAACAATCCTTCATACGTAGGTCCCCCACCTCCTACCCCCACCCAGGTATTCCTCAGCAATCCACACAAACTCAAGGTGAAGTTGGTACGTCACTCATAGCTGTCCATTATAACTACTGGTCCCATTTACTGGGGAACACTACTTCCCAGGGCTCTAGGATTTCTTCAAGTGCTTGATGTCAAAAGGATTTGCTTTAATAGCAGATCTGATTTGCTTTAATAGCAAAGAAATATGATGATCAAAAAGCATAAAGTATAATTTATGAATAATTATTACCATTCAAGTTTTTTATCATATAAAGTTTGGTCTGTTTGCTAGTTATAACATACAGAAACCATAAAATTATGAAACATCAAAAAATAGGACTAAAGATATTTTTCATGACAATCATTTTCGATTCAATTCAATTTAAAGGGAAAACCATCTATTTCATTCTAGAGTACAGCAAGACATACCTTGAACTAGGGGACATTACCTTCTGCAATTAGATCCCCTTTGTCAACACGAATCTGCCTATAGAAATTCAGAAGCTAGAACAGTGTTCGTTTTAACTAGAACTGTCAGATGACTTAAAATCCGGCCACAGTTCAGAGAGAAAGGATAAGAGAGAACGTGTGTCTTTAGAAGCAAACAGCAGACTCTGAATAACTACAAAGAATTAGCCATTCATCCACACTCACAATACTGCAATCAATGATTAAATAAATAGTGGCTACTTGTCCTGGTGGGTAAAGAGAATGACAGACTTGAGCAACTCAAATCACATTGTCAGACGTGCAGAAAGCTGAACCTTGCATTGAACAGATAGTGCAAAACGATGACTTCTGTCTGCCCTCTCTACGCAGGTGCAGGTAGGCAAACAGAGGACCTTCTTCCACCCGACCGTAAGAGAACGCAGTCACACCGATCTATTCCACCCCCGTGGGACTGGGAAATGCGTGTGTTTGATGTGGAACCGTGATGTATGTGTCTTGCTCTTCCTTGTGACCCTTTCCTGGCTTTCTGTTTGAGTCGCTGGGATTGCTTCGTCACTAGACGTACATATTAAAGAAAAGATCGCCACCACATTTTATTACTTATTACTTGGGGCAAAGAAGTTTAGGCAGACATCAAGATTTGACTTTTTGTTGGTCATTGAAAGCTCAAATCTCTTAGTCTTCTCACTTCTGCCTCCTCCTCCTCCTCCTCCTCCTCCTCCTCTGCACCCAGATCTGATGGTGGTGTGTTCTACATGACAAGGCCTTACATTAACCATAATGCATTTCCTTTGTCTTCCTTCTAGCAGTTAATTACAACTTCAAAATTCCTCAGTGTCCTATCTCATTCCAAATATTCATGATATTTAAACGCTAGAAAATCCATTTTTGTTTAGGCCTCTTTTTTTTTTTTGCAAACCAATTTAAATAATTCTACTAAACTTCCTGTGATTACTTTTCAACACTGTTAGCAGAAAGAATATGTCAGCACAATTCAGGCCTCTGGCATTTATTGGGAGCTGCAATATTAAAACCGATCTTTTTTTCATGATACAAACGGAACTGGTATTAGCTGATAAACCCTGATAGTTAAGTACTGAAATACTACTTAATATTTTTAATGAACAGGAACCTGGATACATTTTTCTTTCACTGCCATTCTTTATTAAGTTCTACAGCTACTACCTCAAATTAGACTCTACAAATATATATACACATATATAGCATTTTTGTTCTGTTACTATTTAGGATATAAAAACTCCTTAAAGCCAGTGGTGTGTTGTTTCCAGTTCTCCATTGGTTGAAACAAAAAAGACAAAAGAGTAACAAGAAATGCAGAAAAACTTTTTGAAAGGAGCCTGATCTTGCTTTCATCATATTAGTCTGCATCTACAAGCAACTGTGTGTGTGTGTGTGGTGTGTGTGTGTGTGTGGTGTGTGTGTGTGTGTGGTGTGTGAGTGTGTGTGTGGTGTGTGAGTGTGTGTGTGTGTGGTGTGTGAGTGTGTGTGTGTGTGTGTGTGTGTGAGACTGACTTATGAGCTTCATAAGTGGAAGGATGTAGAAGCAATAACATGGTGGAAGTCAGGGATTTCATTCCTTCTGTGTTCTCCCTCATAATAAACTTTCAAAAAAATTTTGTTGTGGGTAAAACAGTATCTTTATACTGTTTCCTCTTGTTCTTAGTTTTTATCAGTTTTTTTAACTTTATACTGACAGATTGAAGAAAAGCGTGTGTAAGCGCATAGCAATTGGTAAGTGCTTTTTGGGGGGAGAAAGGGAGGTGGGTAAGGTAGGAGCTGATAAAGGTGGAGGGAGTTGAAGTGTTGTGCTCACATGGTGAGCAGGTGTCCACATGGTGAGGAAGAGACCGTTGCTACCCAGGAAGACTCTCTCTGCTTTGGGGAGGGCCAGGGACTCAGTACTCACCGTTACACTGCTGCCAAGTAGCTCTTCGGACACCGCTGAATCCAGGGAGAGGCCTCTCCTTGCCCAGTATTTACTGGAAAACATCATCATTGCCGGCTGCATGGGCCCCGGTGTGATTTTCTTTCTCTGCAGCAGAGGGGCCTAACGGGGTAGGAGCAGTGCTGGTGGAGCACGAGAGGAAGGGGCGCCAGCTGCAGCCGCGTTGGGTCGCTGTCCAAACTCTTGGTGCTGAAGGAAGAGCACTAGGAACCCTCCCCTCCCTGGGCTCCTTTATATGAGTGACTAGGGATTGATGGAAGGCTGATTAGAAAGAAACTCATTTCTGGCTGCTGATGGCCACAGTCAGATTACAGACCTACAGCCTGAGGTTATCTGTGCTCATGGTGCAATTTGTTTCAGAGGTTGAGTAGCTGTTTGAGCGGGGATGGTGGAGAACAATACATAAAAGGGTGTCATTTGTACAAGAAAAACATCTGTCCCCTGAGGTTAGGGCTCATCTCTCAAACCTGTTCATGGCAAGTTAACCTTAGCCTTTCGGTGGCTGTGAATTCAAGGGTTTTTTGCTTTCTGCTTCTGACTTTCTAAAAAGAGGACAGTAATTTAAGAAAGTCAGCTCTGCTGAGTTCTTAAGCTATTTTACTGCATGTTAAGAGGCTGTTTCTAACCTGCTATGTGTTATGAGTGTGTGTGTGTGTGTGTGTGTGTGTGTGTGTGTGTGTGGTTTTCATGAAATCACTGCTTCCTAATCAAGTGATGCCACTCCATAGCGTGATGGGCAGGCAATTGTATAGCAAAGACAAGGTGAGACTTTGATATAGCCACATAGAGATACAGGTGATAGCTGAGGAACTAGCCCTCGAATCGTCCTCTCTAAATGGGAAGAGAAAACTAAATGCTTCTATATTCGTCATTCCTTTGATGCTCTTGATAGTTACTGAACTTTGCCTGGCTACTTGTAACTAGACCAAATCCAGCAATTTGACATATATAGATCAATTGCTATACTTAACTATGCAAACTCTGAAAAGCCATAAAACTCACCATGCCACAAGAAAATATTATCAACTCCCTGGCAAAATGGAAGACCTTTGGCCAAATGTGCATGATTGATTGAAAAACTAAACACCTGGGACTGCACATGGTAAAAAAAGATGAATTTTTTTTATGAAGAATGGATGAATTCATGTTAACTGGATTTTAGTTGTTTTTTAGGATTTTGAGGGGACCTGATTAATCTAATTCTGTAAATATAATTTAATTTGCATTTTGTCTAAAAATAAGCTCTGATTAGCAATGTAAAAGGAAAGCTTAAATAGGTTGATTGAAATTATGATGATAATAGCCAATATTACTGAAAGCTTAGTGTTTACTAGTCTCTAATCTAAGCACTTCCATATCAACACATGATTCATCAACACGGCAGCCACTAGTAGTCTCGCTTTATAGCAAAGAAGCAGCAAGGTAAGATTTGAATTCAGGGAAGCTAGTTTCAGAATCCCTGTTCTGAACCAGCACGTTGCAGGCTCTCAAAAAGAAGCATTCCAACGAAGGAAACCATGCTTACAAAGCAAGTGCTAGCGAGCACACATAGACTGCTCTGTTGTCGCAGAGCTTGGGGAGATGTGGGATTCCGTGTTTAAGCACTTGTTTGCTGCTGGGCACTGAAACTGCATGCTGGAGATGCTTGAATGAGATGGTGCCTACCCTCAAGAAGGACACAGTCAGTCTTACTGAAAGAAGAGACTGGAACAAAATATGCTCATTTCTCTACAGAGAACATTAGCACACAAGAGATGGCATACTTAATGCCATCTTAAGTAATGCTGCATAAACAGAAGTAATTCCAGATTGAAGGTGCAATATAAGAAAATCTATAGAGAACAGACGATGAGCCAAAGGTTCCCAGTGAGCAGGAAGACTGAAGAGGTGAGCGGGTTTCGGTACCTGGTCAGCCTTGGTGACACTATCCGAGCTTTGCACTTGGTCAGCCATTCCTAGGGGAAAGGAACAACTCGAAGGGATTGCGCAGGACAGCAGCTGAACTTTATCAACACAGGGGCAGAAATCACTTAGGACCCGAAGAATCTAGTGAGGAGTTGACAGCACGGAGAAGCAGCATTGAGGGTGCATGCAAAGTGCACAAGATGGTAAGGAGGAGAGTCCCGCGACGAGGTTTCCACTTGGAGATGGAGGCAGCCTGTCAGCATCATGTCACAGTTTCTGACTTCAGTGAATGGGGAGATGAAAATGCCGTTTGCTGAACTAGACTAGACAGGAACAATAGCCGTTTGGGAGAAAAACGTTTCAGTTCTGCTTTCTGCATATTGCATGTCAATGTAAAATGTCAAGTAAAAAGGGCCAATAAAATTTCAATCTATGATTCTGAAACTTGGAGCAAGGCCTGAGCTTGTTATAGAGATTCGGTTTTGTCAAAAATGGAAGCTACACAAATACAAGTTCACTGTGGAGAATATGTTGTTTGAGAAGAGAGCCAAAAATAGAAACCTAGGGAAAACCGAATTCCAGAAGCAGTGGAGCAGGGGGACGGGGGCCAAGAATAAAGGAAGAAAAAGATGATCTGAGAGAAAATAACTTTCTAAAAGACAAGTATGAAACTTAAAATAGGATGAATGGCTCTATAAATACCAGGATAAATTATTTTATGAAAGGAAGCAAGCAAAACAAAACAAAAAAAACCCAACAACCTCACTGCCATTGAGTCAATTCCAACTTATAATGACCCTATAGGACAGAGTTACCCCTATGGGTTTCCCAGACTAACTCTTTACAAGAGTAGAAAGTCTCGGCAAAGAGAGAGCGTGGAGCACATCCTGGCCCACCAAGCCCCGAGGACAATATTCCTGCTTAGAACAGCCAATGCACAGAGAGGACCATAGCCTGCCCACCATGAGACACAATGTCCCTCACTGACCCATAGCGCTACGGGGGACAACACTGGAGAAACAGTGCGTGAATTGTGGCCGGTCTAACCCCACCACACCAGGGCGAAACGTTGAGGGTGTGCGACAGAAGAGCAAGGAGAACAAAGCAATGAAGTCCCTGGGGAATTCCAAAAATAGACTTTGGGGCCAGAGTGTGGCACCCATCAGACTCCACCAGAAAACAATCCTAAAGTCAACAAACAGACCTAGAATTATTTATAGGCTTTTCTTTTTATGTCGATGGTGTTATGTTGTTTTGTTTTGCTCTGATTTTTTGTCTTTTTTTTTTTTAACTTTTTGCTTGTTATAGTCTCTGCATGTCTATCTAGATAAGGTAGGTGGGATAAACAATCCAGAGGAGAAAACAACAGGACTAACAGGGGGACATGGCAGAGGGAGAGGCCGCTGAAAGGAAGTAGATGTTAACAATCCAAGGGAGTGGGGAACAAGTGATCTAAAATCAATGACAAGGAGGGCATAGGATGCCTGGTAGGGCTTGATAAAGGGCCATGTAACCGAGAGAAATTACTGGAACCCGAATGAAGGCCAAACATGATAGTGGGACAAGAGGAAAGTAAAAGGAGACAGAGGAAAGAAGTAGGAGGTAAAGGATATTGATAGAGGTACTATAAATATATTTATATATAAGGACATGGAAGTAGATCTATGTACATATATTTATATGTTAAAGGTAGCAGACATTTGGGCCTCTAGTCAAGTACTTCCTCTATGCAAAAATACTTTGTTCTAATAACCTGGCATTCTGTGATGTTCAGCTTCCAGACACCATCACTGAAGACAAAAGGGGTACATAAGCAAATGTGGTGAAGAAAGTTGATGGTGCCTGGCTAGCAAAAGACATAGATAGCATCTAGGGTCTTAAAGAGTTGAAGAGAAACAAATGGATATCTAGCTGAGAAGCAACAAAGTACACATGGAAAAAGCACACCAGTCTGTGTGACCACGAGGTGTTGTTGGCATCAGGTATCAAGCTTCAGAGACCCAGAACAAAAAAATCATATTAATGTGAATAAGGGGGCGCGAGCGTGGAGAATCAGAGCCCATCTGTAGACATTTGGACATCCCCTTACAAAAGGGTCACAAGGAAGAGATGAACCAGTCAGGGTGCAGTATATCACCGATGAAACATACAACTTTCCTCTAGTTCTTTAATGCTTGCTTCCTGCCCCCACTATCATGATCCCAATTCTACCTTACAAATCCGGCTAGATCAGAGCATGTACACTGGTACAGATAAGAGCTGGAAACACAGGGAATCCAGGACAGATAAGCCCCTCAAAACCAAGAACGAGGCTAGCAATACCAGGAGGGGTAGGGAAGGTGGGGGGACCGAGAGGGAACTGATCGCAGTTATCTACATATAACCCCTCACTGGGGGACAACAGAAAAGTGGGTGAAGGGAGACAACGATAATTTATAAATTATCAAGGGGTTAAGAAGGAGGGAGAGTCGGGGGAGGGATGGGGGGAAATGAGCTGATACCAAGGGCTCAAGTAGAAAGAAAATATTTTGAAAATGATGATGGCAACAAATGTACAAATGCGCTTGACACAATGGATGGATGGATGGATGGATGGATGGATGGATGGATGGATGGATGGATGGATGGATGGATTGTGATAAGAGCTGTACGAGCCCCCAATAAAATTATTTTTTTAAGAGTAGAAAGTCTCATCTTTCTCACTTGGAGCAGCTGGTGGTTTCGAACTGATGGCTTTGTGGTTAACAGTCCAATGCGTGGACAGATGTTATTTTTTTAAGTTGAGACAATAGCCTAATGAATCTAACACCTCGGAGGCTTGACTCTGACGACAGTACAATGTAGGATGTGACGAAGGAATGAATACCTGTTAGAGAGGAAAGATTTGATGAAAACTGAAGCGGCAGCAGTTACAGTTAGAAAAGGAATTTCAAACTACAGATCACCAGGTCACTGAAGAAGGTATTTCCAAAGAAGAGGGGGAAAAGCTTCAAGTTTTAAGTCTCTATGGTGGGAAATAGTGATATGACCAACCAAAGGGAATGGTTTTGAAAAAGACATTTTAGGGACAATGAATTGAGTTGACCCCAGTACTGTTAAGTGGATTTAAATAGCATGGAATTATAAACATGGGACTGGAGTTTGGAAAATAGATCAGAGTTAGAAAGAGAAATTGGAGTGCTTCTTTTAAAATTAGGGTAACAATATCAATACCTAGAAGGGCTTTTATGCCAATAAAAATTGGCTATCTACAAAGTCCTTAAAAGTATCTGGCCATAAATGGGTGTTACATAAATGGGTGTTATGTTTTGCCCCAAACAAACAAACTGCAATCAAACCCACTTTGAATGGATTCACTCATCACACCCCTCTATGGGGTTTTTGAGACTGTGAATCTATGGGAGAAGACAGCCTCAGCTTTCTCCTGAGGAACAGGGGGGCTGGTGGGTTTGAACTGCAGACTTGGCAGTTAACAATCCTAGGCCTACCTGACACACCCACCAGGCCTCCAAGTTATCGCCCCACTCGTTCATTCTGAAGCCAGAGTAACATAACAGCTGTCTCCAGACCCCAGACACTCACCAGAACACTGAGATTAAAATTAAAAAAAAAAAAGAATTTCACCCAGTGGAACAAACCACTCCACAGGTTTCATATCTATCCAGCCCGGTGTTGAACACATGACCTCCACACACGCTGTTGGCATTAGTGAACGCTGCTGTGACTGCTTACAGACAACCATATACAACAGGAAGAATTCGATCACAAATGGTCCTCCTGGGCTCAAAAGCTGTGTGCACAGGATGGAAACTTCCACGGGTAGAAAATGGACACTCTGAAGATATGCCCCTGCCCAGTCCAGATTCCAAGGTTTGTCCATTTCACAGCGCAGAGGGCAATGCAAGTCTTCCCACTTGATCACCAGAAAGATTGCAGGGTGGGGATTAGTTATGTCGAATGGCAACCCAGAATTGCTAACTTATTTAGATAAGCCATTTGGCTTCAGAGGGAAGTAAAATGGTTAGTTCTGAAACCCAAAGATTCTGGGGGTGGGGCGGGGGGTAGGAACAAGAAGTAATATATGTGGTTGGGCCCATCTAAAGGACTGGCTCCTCTCAGATATAAAAATGGATGTTGGTTTCAAATCACTGGTAGATTTTTTTTTACTTTTTAAATTTATTTTATTTTATTGGGGGCTCTTACAGCTCTTATCACAATCCATACATATATCCATTTTGTCAAGCACATCTGTACATATGTTTTCATCACTTTTTCTTTAAACATTTTATTAGGGGCTCATACAACTCTTATCACAATCCATACCTATATATACATCAATTGTATAAAGCACATCTGTACATTCTTTGCTCTCATCATTTTCAAAGCATTTGCTCTTCACTTAAGCCCTTTGCATCAGGTCCTCTTTTTTTTCCCCTCCCTCCCTATTCCCCCCTCCTTCATGAGCCCTTGATAATTTATAGATTATTATTTTGTCATATCTTGTCCTATCCGGCGTCTCCCTTCACCCCCTTCTCTGTTGTCCGTCCCCCAGGGAGATCACATGTAGATCCTTGTAATCAGTTCCCCCTTTCCAACCCACTCATCCTCTACTCTCCCAGTACCGCCCCTCACACCCCTGGTCTGAAGGTATCATCCGCCCTGGATTCCCTGTGCCTCCAGCTCCTATCTGCACCAGTGCACAACCTCTGCTCTATCCAGTCCTGCAATGTAAAATTCGGATCATGGTAGTTGGGGAGGAGGAAGCATCCAGGGTCTGGGGGAAAGCTGTATTCTTCATCGATACTATATCGCCCCGACTGACTCATCTCCTCCCCTAGACCCCTCTGTGAGGGGATCTCCAGTGGCCGACAAATGGGCTTTGGTTCTCCACTCTGCACTTCCTCCTTCATTCACTATGGTAAGATTTTTTTTTTTATGATGCCTTATACCTGATCCCTTTGACACCTCGTGATTGCACAGGCTGGTGTGCTTCTTCCATGTGGGCTTTGTTGCTTCTGAGCTAGATGGCTGCTTGTTCATTCATCATCCCGCCCCCCCAGCCGCGATGGCGAGCCCAACAATTCATTCATTTTTTTCCAATACATTTTCTTTCTACTTGAGCCCCTGCAGCTCATTTTGCCCCTCCCTCCCCCATTTCCCCCTTGATAATCTATAAATTATTCTTTTTTTAAAAAAAGGTTTTACACCAACTTCTGTTTCATTTCACCCACTTTTCTGCTGTACATCCCCCTGGGATGGGGACCATACGTCGATCACTGTGATCAGTTCCCCCTTACTCTCCTTGTATCACTGCTCCCCTTATTGGTCCTGAGGGGTTTATCTGTTCTGGATTCCGTGTTGGGAACTCTTATCTGTACCAGTATACGTTCTGGTCTAGTCAGATTTGTAAGGTAGAATTGGGGCCATGGTAGTTGGGGGGGGGGGGAATCACTGGTAGTTATCAAGGAGATGCTGACACCTAAATTCCAATGATGTGGCCGTCCTCATAGTTCATGGTAAGCAAATAAGGTGAGCAAAAAGAATTGCACCATAGCTTGTATCAAGGAGTTGAAGAGCCCAGGAGTGCACAGAATGGGAGAGTACAACAGAAGATATGGTCAGGTAAAGGGAACTCCAAAAACAGAGCTTGTAGGTTAGAGAGGGCAATGTGATTGTAGTGGTAATGCTGGTGAAACTCTCCGACGTGACATAGTGAGCAGAGAACAAACTCACTGCCTCATAGGACTCTATAGATCAGGGTAGAACTGCCACTGAATTTCCAAGACGAACTCTTTACAGGGGTATGAAAGCCCCAGCTTTCTCCTGGGTTGACGCTGGTAGTTTCAAACGACTGACTTGTCAATAGACAGCCCAACCTCTAAGCATTACACCACCAGAGAAAGTTATTAAAAGACAGACAATAGTGATTGTTTCAAGATTGGGGATCTACAAAAATCTGTTACTATACATAATTTCTTTTTGGTTTAAATCATCAAGTTGGGTGTCATGTGTACATTTTCTGCGCGTGTCTTCTCTGCTTAAACTCATGTCGGCTCAGAGGAGAAAGGGTGGGTTGTTTTTTATTACACAACCAACCTGACAAACCTCTTTTAGATCTTACCGGGTAAAGGGCTGTTTGTTTCTTTAATCATTTTATTGGGAGCTCATACAACTCCTATCACAATTTATACATCCATCCATTGCGTCAAGCACACTTGTACATCTGTTGCCATCATTATTCTCAAAACATTTGCTTTCTACTTGAGCCCTTGGTATCAGCTCATTTTCCCCTCCCTCTCTCCCCCTCATGAACCCTTGGTAATTTGTAATCTTTTTTTTATATCTTACACTGTCCGATGTCTCCCTTCACCCACTTTTCTGTTGTCCATCCCCCAGGAAGGAGGTTATATGTAAATCCTTGTAATTCCTTGGCAGTTCTTAACTGCTCACTTATTTTATGTCACCCACATCTATCTACCCACTTAATCACATGGCTACCATACTGAAATAAATGTAGACCATTGCTGAAGTATTTGCTTGATTAAGTAGCATGTTAATGTATCAATAAAGGAAATGAGACTGCAAGGGATATTTTAAAGGAAAACAAAAGTTGGGTCCTATATAACACCACATGAAAAAAAGCTGTAATAGGTTCATTTGGACCTTAGAAAACCTGTATTATAAAACTTTCTCCTTTTAGTGGAAAGTCTTCATAAATTTTATTACCTATGACTGTCAATATGATTGATGCATTAGTATTCACATAAAGGAAACAAAGCGTACCTCTCAAATGACTTCTACCACTTTTAACTCAGTCAACAGATGAAGGTGTTTAAGATACCACAGAAATGTACTTATGTTGAATACCCTTAAAAATCGTACAAAAACTATTATTTAAGGAAAGAAAACTATTAACAAAGGTTAAATTTAAATTTTGAAAGGTTATATGCAATCCAGACATCTAGACAATGCAATAAGAATTCACCCTGCATTGATATCAGAGTCTGACTGAACTGACCTAATAATGTTGGAAAGGGGGGGAGGGGGAATCTGCCCACACCTTAGATAATAATTATTCCCTGACAAAACATCCGTTATCTAAGGAATAGTATAATTTCCTAGTCTACTGAAAATGCTTAATGCAGATGTCTTGCGATGGCTTTTTAGTTTGTTTATTTGCTATATTGGCTAAGAGGGGTGAACAGAGAATGATCAGATTTCATTAACAAGCAAAATGTGAGATACCGTATATACTCGAGTATAAGCCAGCCCGAATATCAGCCAAGGCACTTGATTTTATCACATAAACTGCATTTAAAATGTGCTGAAAAACTCGGCTTATACACGAGTATATATGGTATATTCTTATGCTTGTGTTCCCATGTTTATATAACACTCATGTGAGACTAAATAAGCAGTAAGCACATTCACAAGTCAGCCCCATTTAAAGAGAATAAAACTGACACACAAAGAGGATAAGGATTTATTTGGCGGGGGGGGAGGGGTGTCAATGAGACAGTGGCTCAGATACAGTTCAGACTTTAAATCTAAATGATCGTCATCGATGAGAAGCAAACTAACAATGCCTCAAGGTTGTATTTGCAGGATATGTTTGGGAAGGAAAGGCAACCCACATAGCTTTAAAACTTTAATAAGGTGGCCTGTGATAATGTCTATTTGCTGCTATCAGATAAAAACACTTATTGATTGCCCCAGGCCTCATAGTAAACATTTCATATGCACTCCGTGTAGCCTTACCTCCCAATGGGGCATGATTCCCATCTACAAATGAGAGCCCGAAGGTTAGAGAATGCTCAACCTGGGTAAAACTAAGAAGGGACCAAGCCAGGTTTCAAATCCATGACTGGCTCCAAACTGCTCTTACTCAAATAGGTGAACCTTTCTGCGTTACACTCAAAAGGGAAATGGGCTCAGTCAGATCTGGACAATTCAGTTTATCTAAAAACCTTGACGTTTGATCTCCAGAATTATAGATTTTGTCCATTGCAAGAATGTCTTGTATAAAATGACCCAGACATTCACATCTCAGCCTTCAGCCAACTTGAGCTCCATAAAGAAACACATCCCTAAAGCGAGCGGTATGACTGGAGGCTTTCCCTTTTATGTCTGCTTCTAAGATGAAGAGGGATGAGAAAAACTCAGCAACTCAGATATGTGAAAAATATTGCAGTTAAGGTTAGAGAATGAACAAGAAAAAGAGCAAGTCCCGTGGTACACCAGAGAATCTTTTATTAAAAGTGTTGAAAAAGAAGAGGGTGGCGTCTCACATCGAACGACTCCATTGCAGTCCTGCTGGGACAAACGGGAATCACTTAGGAACTGGCATTCTGTGTCCGAGTGATGATGGATGGCTCCAGGCCTCTGCCATCGGAACCCAATGCCCTGGGCCTCAGCCGAAGGATTCTTACTCAAGGTCCTTCCGTAGAGATGCGTCTGTATCAAGACTCAACTTACCCATTCTGTAAAACTAGGGTTAATATAGTAGACATTTTCAGGTATGAAATGTTAATGAAAAAATTATCTTTCACTCTAAGTGGCCAGTTAGATCATAAAAGTCACCCTAAAAATTGGTGGTTCAAACCCACAGAAGGCCACTTGACCATCTGCTTCTATTAAGGTTACAGAAAGAAGAAATCCTTATGCTCTATGCTGTCACACATGGACTGCCCATGAATCAGAATCAACTCAAAAGCAAGTACTCTCTCGCCACCCATCAGTAAGTTTAGCATGGGTCATACTATACAGAGCATTTAAAGGCTAATTTGGAAAACACTGCTAATAGGAAGTTCAGGAAACTAGTGAGAGCCATAAAAAAGTTTACCCCTTCAGGAAGTTCATTAGCCTAGAGTCCATAGAAGCTCAGTAAACCGAGAGAGAATATTTTACCAGTTATCCAGGAGTTACATTTAAATCGAGTTCATAAAATTCCATTTTTCGTCTTCTTTACACCCTGACATGTGCAAAGGAAGAGTCATATTGTCTTTGTATGTGCGTGGGAGGGGAGGTGTTCAAATGCGTGTGTTTATAACAGCATTACTTCCGTCTTTTAAGCATACAAAAATGTGGTTAAATTTTCCTCAGAAAACTTCGTAATTTTTCTATATCATCTATTTGGAATTGATCCTATTAACTGCTAATGACTTCCTAGTCAGCAACTACTACACTTGGCTCATTTAACACTTGACTAAGCGAACAAAATACATCTGACCCAAATGTGTCTCCACTCTACACACGAGTGCCTCTGAGGACGGACGCCAAAGGCCGCAGAAGTATCTTGATGGTTCCTCCACTGCAGCACATTCCACTTTGTACAGCGAGTCTGTGACATCCACTACCAGACCACACATCTAAGGTCATCTAAAACCCTAAGCAGCCGTCTTGCCTTTCCTAAAGCACTCTTCCAACACATCATGGCGTGGGCCTCCTACCAGTTGGAGTTGCCTATTAGGGGGGCAGCACAGCAAAAGCTTCTACGAGATTAATTCTTTTTAATTAAGAAAGTGGAAACAGAATTGAACTACTCATTGATCACAACTAAATTTACTGCAATTTTTCATTCTTTTGCACATAAAGAGGTGAGGGCTAATACATCATTATAGGTATTTCAGAGGAAGTTGTAAATATTGTTAAATGCCCCAACTCAGCTCTGACTCACAGTAATCCTACACGAGGAAGAAGCAGGTTTAACTGCTTACCTCTGATTTCCCTAGTATAATTTTATCTACAGGGATTGGACTATACAGAACTGCATTTTTGATTAATTCTTAGAAAAATAAACTTTTATTATCAGTTTGTATTCATGGTGAGTTCATGAACCATATAATTCACCATATCTTAAAGGGGGTGGTCTGCATATTTGAAAGAGAAGTAGCCAGAGGTCCAAGCTAAACACACACACACACACACACACACACACACAAACACACACACCGTTTACATATTAGGGCATCACACTGGTTTTCTCTGCCAAAATGAACAGCCTGATATATAGAAGCATAAAGTGCAAAAAACATTCATAATAAGAACCATTTTCTAAAATTCTACAGCTTAAAACCCCCATATTTTAAAGTCCAAAAGGAGAATTGGCCAAATACAGCGGCACTTCAAAGACAGCGTGCATGGGGGCTTCCAAGTTTGCGAGAATGTCCAATTCCCTTGTAATTGCATTCTTTCACAAGTGTGCAGCCTCTCATACAAATGGCCAGTGCTCTAACTTCAGAGGGCTCCGGAATCACCTAGACGCCTAAAAAATGCAGATTCCTTAACCATACCTCCAAAGATTGTGGGTCTGAAGTAAAAGCTGAAGCTGCTATTTTGAGACTACCGGCCAAGAGGGTGGCTATAACTGACATTTATTTTCTGTTTGGTGTTGTGTGCTATCCAGTTCTGACTCATGGCGACCTTATGGCCATCCTCTCGTTGTTGTCGCAGGCACGGTGTTAATGCATCTCCTTGACGGTGTTACTTTGCTGTCCCTCGACTTTACCAAGTATGAGGTCCTTTTCCAGGGACTGGTCTCTTCTGATTAACATGTGCATGGGCAACGAGGGCTCATTCTGGTTGTACTTCCCCAAGTTTGAGAGTCTTCAAGT
Organism: Tenrec ecaudatus; assembly: GCF_050624435.1. Taxonomy (NCBI): domain Eukaryota; kingdom Metazoa; phylum Chordata; class Mammalia; order Afrosoricida; family Tenrecidae; genus Tenrec; species Tenrec ecaudatus. The sequence continues at coordinate 58,351,160 of NC_134535.1, forward strand.
CTGGATTCAGTGTGCTGGTTCTAGGGTCTCCTTCCAACATGTCGGCCCAATTTTCCTTGCAGATCTCCAGTATCTTGTCTTCACCCTTCCCCTGGGGCAAGGAAGTTCAGAGCAGAGGGACCTCAGGTCCAAAGGCACACTCCACCCCCCGCTCTTTTTTCGTAATTGTGAGGGCCTTTCCTAGTCTACTGTCCTTTCCTTTTCTCTCTTCCAAGACAAAAAGTGTGACTCACACAAGGGTGCTGACTCAAGGAAGGGTACTGACTCAAGGAAGGGTGCTGACTCAAGGAAGGGTGGTGACTCGGGTAAGGATGTAATTACAGAGAGGAATAAATCCAAGCAGATCAATCTTGTGACTGCAGGGGCAAATGAATCTGAAGTCAGCAACTCAGATGGTAGAGCACCGGTAACTCCCAGAACTTTGCCTCAAGTTAAGCTAGATGCAGGAGCCAGACTCTGCGAAAAGCAAGCCAGCTGTTCCTCTGTCCACTTATACTGGCAGCAAGCCACACCCCTGAAGGAACTTCCTTTCAACTGTTACAGGTTGTGACTTAAAAGGTGTTGCATCCCAACCTAACCTTCTCACAACTATTGGCTGCCCATCGCAGATCCCATTATGCAGGTGGTCACATGTTTGGCCACATGAGGAATTACTAAGTCTTAACTGACAGACCATTGAGAATCCTGGCCATTGACTCAAAACCTATCACAATGCCTTAGCCAAGTTGACACATAATTAGGGCCATGGGAATGGAAGGACAATTCAATGCATGACACCAAGAATCTGGAAATGAGCACCATTAAAATAGTGTATCGGGCCTGGCCTTGCAGCTCAAACTAGAGATTCAAAGGACTCTCACTGGCGGGATCTTGAAAGGCAATTGCCAGGCCTTCTCTCCTTCACCTGGAAGATCTGGCCCTACCTGCTCAGCACAACAGGTACGAGCATGCACAGCATCTCTGACGACGGTGTGTACACTGGTCAGAAAAACTGGTCTTCTGCATGAAAAGCAAGTATCATTGTACTTCCCCTTAGCGGTCGAGTTGATTCATATTTCATGGTGACATCGTGTGTCTACGTAGAATTAAGCTCCACTTGACTTTCAAGGCTCGTTTTTTATAAGTATACTTCAAGGTCTTTCTTCTTAGGCACCTCAGTGGTCTTGAACCTCTAATCTCGACTAGCCAGTGAGCCCACTAGCCAATTGTACCACCCAGGAATTGGTTAGCATCTACAAATGATCTTAGAGGTTTTGCTCAGCAAATCAGTTACCAGTTCCAAAGGATAATGTATATTCACTATTCAAAAAACCTTCTTTAGTCTCTAATTAATTCTAAAGGTCCCAATATTAAAGATACGAAGAATCCTAAACACATGGCATGATCAAAATGGATAGGATCCTAAATTTTAAAAGGGTCCCTAGAGGCTTATCCCTGTTACTGAAAATACTTCCAACAGTTAAACAAACTACCTTACTCCTAACAAATTTAAATATCAGACAAATTGAAAATATTTTGTGATACGGCTTTGATAAAGCAACTTGTGAAAACTGAAATGAACCTTTAGAGCAACAGATACACTTGAACCATTTACCAATCTCAGAAGCTCAAAGTGTTGTAAAACTTGGTTAGATTTTGTGAACTCCACTAAGGACTTTAGACTATATGTATTACTATCACTTCCCACATCAAAAATGTGTACACAGAAATGCAAACTGTTTAGCAAAAACTTATGTTTTAGAAAGTTTTGTAAAACTTGACAAAAGTTCACTTACTAAATGCATTTTTTTAAACATCCAAAATAGGCATCACTTGACGTAGTAGGAAAAAGCTCACAAAGAGCCCCTGTCCAGGAAGAACAAGGAGGACATCAAGATGTTCTAAGCAATTTCCTGAATAGCCGGAAATGAAAGACTGGAGATGCCGAGTTTCTGATCAGTTTACTTTTTTTCCCTCCTGAATCGGCTTGCTCATTATTAACAGATGAAAGATAACATGATATTAAAAACTAAAATCTAATGTTTCCACTGTCATAACTGTCCTTTAATGTTCAACTAGAGAATGAAGTTTGTTTGATCCTCATGGGAGAAAAACTGCCGACTAGCCATTTCAGACTGCATTCCCACACTATGGAGGCAAGTACTGCTGCCAGGGTTCCGGTCAGGCATGCACCGTTCCGTCTCGACACGTGTCTAAATAGGACTCTGGGAATAGTGGGTACCTGTGGACGAGTCTTCTCAGGAACACTTTGATTAGCCCCAACAGGGTGGCTTTAGAGAGGATCGGATGGTCTAGATTCAAGGCAGAGGTCATCTCAGGTTATGTGTCTGGGGGAGACCAAAGGGAGTAAATCTTGACGGATTAGGACAATCATGGGGGGTTACGATAAAGTTTTCAGAAAACTGAATTGGTGAGAAAAGGGCCAGGAAAGTTACACTGAGGAGCTACTTCTCCATAACAAAGTACCTGTTCATTCTTCAAAGGTAAGAAGTGCTGTCCTGCGTTTCAGTGGGAGACTGTACCCCATCTGTCCTATGGCCTTCACCTAGCTCTTCAGTCAGCTTTTACTTCCCCAAACTCATCGGACCTAGCAAAGGGACATGGCTTGAATCCATTAAGGATGCCTAAACTGCCGTTCTGTAATTCAGAGTACAGAATTCTTCAGGACAGGATGGAAACACTTCATTCAAAAGAATATAGACCTGCTTGAGGAAAAAGACCAATCTATTCATATTGAGATATTTTTGTTTATTAAAGGTTACTGATTTTTATAGCAACATTTTACTTACCCTTATCAGCAAGAACTGTGATCAGTTGCTTTACTAAATTTGATTAATTATGCCCTTCAATGCAATACTATGCTCATTTTCATGCTGATAAAAAACTTTGCAATTATGTCAAAAAATGAATCTCGAATCACATAAGACTATGAGATACAATGATATCCATATTGGAGTTATTTCCTCTGAGGAAGAACTAGGAGACTATTCCTAAGTGTAATATAACTGGAAACACTTCAACTTCAAATTTATTTTAATGATATGTACAGGAAGGAGTTCACAAATTACAATTAAATGGAATCAATTCTGTTAATTCCACATAACTTAAAATCAGGCAATGCTGCATGGTAAAAAATAAAACAGCTTTCATTCATACACAAAATGTATTATTTGAACTAGTTGTATCTTGAAATTTTTGACATAAGTATTTTTCAAAAGATAGTTTATAAAAATGTAAAGGCCTGATTAATCAGTTAATGCATTAGGAAATATAATAAACATTATTATTAGTCAAGTTACAAGCAATTAGTTTTAAAATTACATCAAGTACAGGATTGAATGTATTCTCATGAAATAAATGTTGGTTAAGAAAATAGTTTTGAAAAAGATCTCATAATGAAGCTATGTGAATAATTTCATCATATCATCCTGTATAAATCAAGTCATTTATTCAGTTAAAGAAAATATGCCTATTCTTCTTATATTCATAAATAAGTAGTTATATATAGTCATTATGTACAAGTGAAGAAAAGTTCAATGTAAAAAACATGCTGCCAATCCACTTACAGTTGAAATACTTCTGGACATTAAGTTACTTTGATGAAAATGTCCAATTCAATTCACATCCAACCAGCATAAATATTTAAGCTGAGTATTTTTGTAAACAACAAAGAATGCAATCCTTTTATTTTATTTTGCCACTTCGTCGCATGGAAAGGCTCAATATTTAATTTACTCAAGTCCAAAACCTACTAGCTTAGAGAAAACAAAGTGTTCTTCAAAGTGCATAATTTTCAACTCATCCACTTGTAATATTGTCCAATTCCAGTTCACCAGCAAGAAACTAAAATGTACTTGGCTATAAAAATACTAAGGAATGTTATTGAAAAGGAAAGACTATTTGGTAGAAGTAAATACAAAAATAATTAGTTCAAATCTTTGTAAAGCTTTAATGCACGAACATTACAGTACACTTTCTGTCCATAAACCTAAAGCATGATCAACACCAAGATTTAAAATTTCACCCTTCAAGTACTTGAAAATAAATGCAACAAAGTGTCTCTTTTAAAAAAAATCACTAAAAATGATCATGCAGGTGTTAATCTGCTGACATTTGGGGACACTGATGTCTGTGTTGGGTTGTCATCATTGGACCTACTGGCCGCAAGAACAGGCACGGTGTTATTGTTATCTGGACGACTAAGCATGCCCGCATTTTCATCTTCACCTATATCGGAATCTGGTGTGGTGATTTCACTCTCCTGAAGCCCCAGGATCTCACAAACTGCTTGCGGCAATTCCTGGATAAGGAAAATCAAGCACAAAACCAACATTCATCATCGAGGAAAACAATCCACATGTAATACTTCTACTTCTGAGTACATTACTCCAGAATCATCATTTCTTCCACGTTTAACTGTCATCTACACTCTTACACATTCATTCTCTACCTTACCGAAATAAAAAATATCAACCTTTTTTCCTTGAGGTGATTCCCTAAACTTCTCGTTCAACTGAATCACTCTTGATGGCATAGTGGTTACAAGTTGGCTGCTAACTGCAAGATCAGAAGTTCAAAACCATCAGCAGTCCAAGAGAACTGGGCTTTCTACTCCTGTGAAGAGTGACAATCTCAGAAACTCACAGGGGCAGTTCTACCTTGTCCTATGGCAGTGGTTCTCAACCTTCCTAATGCCGCGACCCTTTAATACAGTTCCTCATGTTGTGGTGGACCCCCCCCCCAACCATAAAATTATTTTCATTGCTACTTCATCACTGTAATTTTACTACTGTTATGAACTAGGTGAACCCTGTGAAAGATTTGTTCAAACCCCCCAAAGGGGTCGTGACCCACAGGTTGAGAAACACCGTCCTAAAGGGTGTACCATGAATTGGCATAGACTTGATGACAGTGAGTCACTTCATTCCATCACAATCATAGTTTCCTAACATTTAGAATTTATCTCATTCTGCTTTTATTACAGTATTTTATTTACATTTTCCTTCACCCAATGTATGCTATCCATAATTGTCTGGGGTTAGCCTTTATCTTTGGTGGGGATAATAGGAGCTCCTACTCTGGACTCACTAATTCAATCAGGTAATCTATCAATGCTTGGCTAAATGCTACAGCTTCCACAGTTGGCACAGAAATGCTTTCATTAATTTTGTCATTCTGTCTTATTATTAGATGCTTCCTACCTGGCATAATTAGTCAACATTTTCCAACACACACAAACCCCACAAAGAAATACTAATACAAACGCCAGAAAACCTTTGCAATCATTTAAGGCGTGTTATACCTTGCATTTGGCCATCTGTAGAGAAATTGCTTCTGCCTTACATAGTACATCTTCCACATCAATTTTCATGGACAATTCATTGATATGCTGAAATGCATCAATACAGCAAAATTATCATCTGAAACCACAAGTAGTAGTATATTCTGCTAAATAAAACTGTTAAATATCTTAGCATACCAAATACTCAGGAAATTCAATATATCATTCATTAGATTATTTCCATGTTTAATGAATAAGAATAGCTAATACATTTATGGAACATTAAATCCAGCACCTGTCCCAAGTGAGCTATCTCTTAGTTGTAAACAAAAGAAATTTTCTACATAAAAGAGAATTAGTCACATTTCCCTTTATTCTCAATTAGCCAGGTGAAAATAACTGGCCCAGAAATATTTGTTCAACTGTCATTCTGAGTCTACACTAGCACTAAATGTCAATAACACAATTCAAGTTACACCCGCGATTCAAAAAAAAGCACCAAGGAAGCATTCTGCACATCAGGGCCACCAAATACAAGAAACAGACAAAACATCTGCATCTAAACTAAAAGAATAGTTACCTTAAGTATTTCATTAAAGCCATAGTGTTTTTCCATTATTTGCTGCTTTTCTGATTCCAGAATAGCACAACAGAGAAGAAGATGGAAATTTTTACATGGTAGTTCAGTCCACATTACCTACAGAAAACAGAACTATTTAGTAGACCTTATCATTTCTAAAATTATCTTCCTCACAAATATAAAGTTTAACACAAATGACTTCCATACAGAACAGAGGTTATATATTAGGATTATCTATCATTTTTCTAGTAAAGGAACGAGGGTATGGCATCTAACATTTAACAATAGTGTAACATCAAGTTTTCCATTATGTAAATATGACTTCAGGAACAGCACTTTAGTTACCCGTAACAAGTAAACCAGGGTCTAACCAATGGCACTTATAAAGAACCATAGGCATGAGATAAATTTAAGGTATAAATAGCTAAATTTTCAATTGTTTTAACTTTTACTTTCCCATTATTAAATCACCTTATTACTAAAAAAATCTGGCTAAGTCCTGGACATTACAAATGATTAGCTTATACTTGTATAATGAGTGGACTTAAAATACCCTAACAGAGTCCAAATACATTCTAAGTATGTAAAACCTTACATTTTACCTGAGAGATCCCTGACTCTGAAAATATGTGAACCAGCTCCCCAAACGGCACAAAGAAAATGTTTGACCAGTGACTATCCATCTGCTTTAAGTAATGCACTCTACCATAAGGCAAAAATAATTTCTACCCTGGTAAAATGCTTAAGATGCCCTTCTCTCCAAAGATAAAGGGATCCACCTAACACTATTTGTGTGCATCTGAACTGTTTTCACTTCTTTCACCAAAAGTAAACAAAATTGAAATCATTTTCAAACAGTGTCCAATTTTTGGAAACTTAATTACAATACAATTAACCTTAAGAGTTTTAATTAAAGTTTCAATTACTTGGTAAATACAGACTGAGAAATTATTCTAGCAATGTGTTAATAATATTCTGGACCCATCTTTTAAAGAAGCAGTTGACTTACCATATACAGACCCGAGTATAAGCTGACCTGAATATCAGCCGAGGCACCTAATTTTACCACAAAAACTGCATTAAATATGTACTGAACACCTTCCAGACACGATCGCTGAAGACAAATGTGTGCATAAGCAAATGTGGTGAAGAAAGCTGATGGTGCCCAGATATCAAAAGATATAGCATCTGGGGTCTCAAAGGCTTGCAGGTAAACAAGCAGCCATCTAGCTGAGAAATAACAAACTCCACATGGAAGTAGCACACCAGCCTGTGTAACCACGAGGTGTAGAAGGGACCAGGTATCAGGCATCAAAGAACAAAAAATATTATCACTGCAAATGAGGGGGAGTGCAGAGTGGAGATCCAAAGCCCATCTGTGTAGGCAACTGGACATCCCATTACAGAAGGGTTGCGGAGAGGAGAGAAGTCATTCAGAGTACAAGGCAGCAACGATGAAACACACTATTTTCCTCTAGTTCTTAAATGCTTCCTCCCCCCCACTATCAGGATCCCAATTCTACCTTACAAATCTACCTAGACCAGAGGACATACACTGGTACAGATAAGAACTGGAAACACAGGGAATCGAGGGTGGATGACCCCTCAGGACCAGTGGTGAGAGTGGAGATACTGGGAGGGTGGAGGGAAGGTGAGGGAGAAAAGGAGAACTGATTACAAGGATCTACATCTAACCTCCTCCCTGGGGGACGGACAACAGAAAAGTTGGTGAAGGGAGCCATAGGACAGTGTAAGATATGACAAAACAATAATTTATAAATTATCAAGGGTTCATGAAGGAGAGGGGAGCGGGGAGGGAGGGAGGAAAATGAGGAACTGATATCAAGGGCTCAAGTAGAAAGCAAATGTTTTGGAAATGATGATGGCAACAAATGTACAAATGTGTCTGACACAATGTATGTATGTATGGATTGTGATGAGTTGTACGAGCTCCCAATAAAATTATTTAATTAAAAAAATGTGCTGAAAAACTCTGCTTATACACAAGTATATATAGTAACTTAAACTGTATAAACATTAAAATATTTTAGGCAGAGAACATGTAACTTTTACTTTTTATTTCAGGACAGAGTGAGCGAGCACAAAGCAAAGGTCCTTCTCTAGCGGCAGCACATCACCAGTGGTACACAGGAGAATTATTTCTAATCGATTTCTGGTTGTCAAAGCTTCAACAGGCACCAGGGTCCCATTGCATATACACCAATTTTTCACCCACCCCTTTTGAGGGAAAATTCCTGTCATCCCACAGCTAACATATGAAGATAAGGCACCAGGCCATTTGAATACATTTTCTTTTAAAAGTACATTGATTTATTGGTCTAACAATGAACTGGAAGTTAAGAAAATAATAATCTTGTTTTTCAGCAATAGTTGATCAGGATGCAAAATGCAACATGAGAACATACACCATAAGAGAACATACACCATAAACACACTAATGGACTTTCTCGAGGGAGGCTGGAAGGAAATGGACTTGCAGTAGTGATTAAAGAACACATAAGCTATGCTTTTACCCCACCTCCTCTTCCTTGGGGGGTGGGGGTGGGTGAGGGGTAAACTGAAAAGCAAATGTGTCAAAATGTTAATATACAAACATACCTCATTTTATCTGCCTTCTTAAAAAACAACTCCAAGTTCTGTGGCAACCCTCCATCGAGCCATTCTACCAACGGCCGGTGCTGCTCCTTTCATTTGGCAAGCCTCGCAGTATTTAAGCCTGGTCTCTTCCCACCATTTATTTGTTACAGTACTCTAAGAATACAGTTACTGCCTTATCCTTCACCAATCACACAGTTCAATTATGCAGTTATAGGATGACGAGTTGTGCAATCATTACCACAATCAACTTCAGAACTCTTTTTCCTTATATTCACGGTTATTAATTATTTCCCCATTTCTCTCTAACCACCCTGACAGGTTCCTAAGTAAATATTAATCCAGTTACTGTCTGTTTAGATTTACCTATCCTAGATTTGATATTCAGATAATCAAACAAAATATAAACAGGAAGTGAAAAACAAAACCAACAATGACTAGATGAAACATAGAAAACCTTAAAAGCAGAAAATATTAAAAACTGAAACTTTAAAATGGGTCAAAAGGGAGATAAAATAGTACGATATTACACTTTAACCTAATTCCATCTCCTCCAGTTGCCTTTACAAAGCTATCTCATAGTACTGTCAGGCTCTTCACATCCCTCCACTATGGTCAGAGGCTATGGATTTGGGGCATCCACTGTCATCCATTCCTTCCTTTGGACTTGTACTGTACTATTTACAAGCCTTGGCTCACACAGGCTGGGGTGCTTCTTCCACATAGACTTAATCAGCACCTCACTTAGAGGGCTGCTTGCTTGAGACCAGCATTTAGTCTTGAAACAGATGCTCTCTGGTACCATCTGATTTCTCCACCACACTTTGCTGTAACATCCAGATCTTCAGGGATCTCTTCATGAGATCAAGCATCCAGCAGGGACATGTCATAAGAACATATTGTTCTTAGACTGGAGCGAGAATTAAGTGAGACCCCCAAATCCATTCTTAATCTGTGGTTATATCCTCTGGCTCACTTCATTCATTCATTCATTTTTAAAACCATTTAATTGGGAATTAATACAGATATATCATTCCATATTTCAATCACATCAACCTGGCTCACTTTCATTTTATGACAGAGAAAGTAATATAAAAATAACTTTTGTAAGCACTGGGAAACAAAAAAAACTTATGTGACTCGCTTTACTGTGACGTTTGCTTTATTGTGTGCTACTCTGAAACTGAATCCACGTTATCTCCAAGGAATACCTATATATAAATCTCTAAGGTGTGATGTGTTTTATTAGTAGTAGTATTTTACTCTTAAGTTAAATATCATTTTTTATAATACAATTTTTTTTAAAAACTTACCTCCCATAATCGAAGAATATCTAGAAAACTAAATTCCCGTTTAAATCTGATTAAAAGCCACCTGAAGCAAAAATAAAGATATCCAGAGTCCTGAGATTCTATTAAGAAGGAAAAAAAATTATATAAACAGCTTATTCTTTTATTAATTTTCCAGGATACAGTGACATATCTTATCTCACACTCATGCATGTTAGAATGTTCTGTCTTATTTATTTAACAGCCTTCTGTTATATAAAGAAACAATAGATATTTGCAAGCTAATTATTGAAAATTCACTAAATGACAAAAATAATTGTACAAAGACAGTTGGATTTCCCGTTATTCCTGAGAGGAACCCACACAACAGTAGTAGAGTATATCCACCTTTAAGAGCATCTTAGCATTTTCTTCAAATACCCTAGATTGCTGGATACGATTTTGATTTACTTACCTAAGTAACTGCAAAATCCACTGTCCAACAATCGAAGTAATGTGCTAAGCTGAATTAACTGAGTTTTCATGCCTTGCATTTGCTCTTCAAAATTTTGATGCTTTAAAACAAATGTTACAAAATTAAATACTAATTGTTTATAGTATATAATCATTTATAACTAAAGCACAATATCTGAGGACAAATGTTGGATTGGATATGTTAAAACTATATATAGTTGGTATAAAAGTTAAAGCAACACTAAAAAGGGAAAAACTAAAAAAAAATCCTTAGTCTCAAAACTAATGGCTATTTTTGCCTGTATTCACTTGGTTTCGGAAGAAAAAAAAATCCAGAATTGTGGAACTATAGACTGACATATTTACTACTATACATCAAGTGACAGTGTACATCTCAGAGTATAACAATACTGCTTTATTACGAGACTGTATTAGATTATATAAACAAGTACTTCCTGGAGTAGGGGAGGGCATTTTACAGGCTACCAATATTGATTATAAATTGGAAACTCCTTACATGGCAAAGTGCAAGGAGGGTATAAGAGTTCATAGGAGTTATACATTATGAATATAGAAGTGAGTAAATGTCAATGAAAATAAATTTGTGGGTACTAGGCTTAGAAATTACAAAAGAAGCAAAAACTTACATGAAGTAAAACTATAAAGAAAAATAAGGAATTAAGGAACAACAGCACAAATTTAAGTAAACGGAAACAAAAGCAATGCCATGAAAAACAATGACATACAGCCCTTTCATACAAATGTTACGGGAGGAAAACTGCCACTAGATAACAGACTAAAAGGAGCCTTCAATAAAAAAGGTAAACACTTAGCACGCTTACTGTGGGGAGGAAAAATTAAGAATTTGAACCTCATATACCAAAATGGCAAATACTTTAAAGCTGTACTAAAGATGTTCCGAGAGCAGTCATCACGTTTGAGACCTAAATATACACATGCACAGATATGTATATCTGTACTGGAGATTATATGTCAATATACTTGAACACACCAATACTGGCTCAGTTTATTTTAAAAAACTAAATTCAGTATGTTCATGATTTTTTCCCCGATACCTATAAGCTGTAAACTAAACAAAGCACAAAGTTTCCAGTATTAATTCTACAAAAATCTGTTGGACCACTACCTACCCTCAAGTATTCTGCCAATGAAACAGAGATATGATCTCTTGGTCAAAGAAGTGCTAGCCTTAGTGGAAAGAGGATAAACCACAAAGTCAGAAGGCACACAATAATTTTGATATAAACAGCAGCAGATGTTCAGATCTTTATAACATTTACCTCACCTTTCCAGAGCCCTTGGGAACACTTCAAACTAACAAGGCAGGCAAACCATTCAATCAAACAGTAACAAAGTTATCAGAGCAGTTAAAGTGCCCAATAAAATGATTAAATGAATAAAAAAATTTTAAGTAACACGATTAAAATTAAACAAAAGAAAGTGAGGGTGGGGTGGAAAGGGGAAACCGATTACAAGGATCTACATATAACCTCCTCCCTGGGGGACGGACAACAGAAAAGTGGGTGAAGGGAGACAACAGACAGGGTAAGATATGACAAAATAATAATAATCTGTAATTTATCAAGGTTTCATGAGGGAGGGGGAGCGGGGAAAATGAGGAGCTGATACCAAGGGCTCAAGTAGAAAGCAAATGTTTTGAGAATGATAAGGGCAACAAATGTACAAATGTGCTTGGCACACAATGGATGGATGGATGGTGATAAGAATTGTAAGAGTCCCCAATAAAATGGTTAAAACAAATAAAATTTAATTTAAAGAGTAACAAAGACTATGCTACTACCAGAATTACAAATGAAAAAACAAACAAACATTACTTTATGGAAAAGACCAGATCATTTGAATGTCTATTAATTTAACAGTGAAAGAACATATTAGAGCAATCAAAATTTCTTAAACATCCATCTGGAAAAAGACCAGAGTAAGGATGAGTTGGAACCGTGGACAAGAGCCTTGATGAGGGAATTCACCAAAGAGAGAAAAACTGGATGGAAAAGTAGAGAAAGGGGAAACACGCAAGTAAAGAAAAAGGGCTTCACTTGCAAATTTCACATCTGTATTCCAAAAACCATGAATTCAACCCAAGGTGAACATTAAACAGGGAAAATATTTTAAATGACTATGGATTCAAAGTCTTTATCCGTGTGCAAGTACATCATTTCAACACTCGACTTCAATGTCCAGTATTAAGTGTATCTGTCTTAATTTGAAAAGCACAGTGAGTTATAGAGTCAGACCTCTACTATTTGCTCTCTGTCTTGTCTTCTTGCCAGCAAATTACTTAAGAAGATTTTTTTCTTTCTCTGTTAATGCTTTCTCTATACTATTGTCTTAAAGAGAGATTAATGATAACAGTTAAGATAGTCTCTGTGCTAATATGTACATATAGGTATAGTTCAACTCTTAAGAAGCCTGTGCTTCTAAGCAAATAACAGTGAGTTACTAACAGAGTTCTAATACATCTGGAGAAAAGTTACTATAAAGGCGAAACACAAATTGTTCAAAATAAATAAGGATATCACTCAGCATGACTCAGCTTTATCTTTGAGACAGATGATATGAAAGTTCAACTACTTTATAATAACTGAATTCATCTATTTTTATCAATATTCTATAATGATCTGTGGCTCACAAGCACTTACTGACATTAAATCCTGATTATTTCTGTATCGCAGGCATTTACTATCATTTTGTACTTACAACCATGTCAGTATTTCCAAGTCTCTTGAAAGAGCTATTTTTAAAAAAGAAAGACTAGTAGAGATATGAAGTAATTTTTTAGTATCACATCAGATAACGGCTAAGTATAAAAATCAATCTTATATAAGATTATAGAGTTGAAATTCTCAAAACTTAGTTTGAACCCAGAGAAGAGCGCTCTTCCTACCATTTGGTCCATGTAGGATGCAAAGCACCAAAAGGCATCCACTTCATTTTCCATCACATATAAAAGAGGGGACAGCAAGTCACTCATTCCTTGGACATATCCTAAGAACGAGAAAAAACAATTAATAGGGTCTCTGAAAATCTGAGCTTTATGTATCCCTTTTCTGCATCGCCATTATTTCATTGTGGATTTCATCTTTCCGGTTTGGGAAACCAGTGGGTACTGATGCTCATCAAGGAAAGGACAGAAAGAACCGGAGCTTAACAAGCCCGTGAGAAAGAGGTTACAGTTGCTATCGATTGAGACCATGTTAGTGCATCAAGGGCGGGTTAGTCCTCATGGCTCAATTTTCAACCAAACAGTAGTATATTATCCAAACCATGTAGAAAACACATTTATCCTGTGCTTTAAAAGGCCCTTTATTATAAAGTTGTAATGAATAAAAATTTCTAAGAAACTAACTTAGTCCTTCAATCTTCAGCTTTCACCTGAGATCACTGCCAATGTTTCTTCTGTAAGTCTTACCTGAAGCAAGTAGTCAAATTAATCTTCCGGTTGGATTTAATCTATGTTATTTGATACATATGACCTGTGGGGTATGTCCTGGGTTTTGGGGTGGAAATAATGCACAAATTCCTTTTAATTAAAGAAGATTTAAAGTTGTTTAAATTAGCATTCAGTGACACTCGAATTCTGCGTTAGTGCTGACTGAGGCACATCTTAATCAGCACTACTACTGTTTGTGAAGTGGTTCCTCAAATCACATTCATAGCAAATTTGTTTCAGTCAGAAGGGGTGAAAAATGAACAGACTCATTATCACCCAAATATACACCTTTTTAAAAAAGATTTTATTAGGGGCTCTTCCAGCTCTCATAACAATCCAAACGTCAATGTCATCAAGCACATTTGTATATATACGCCATTATACTTTCTTACACTGAAAAGAAAATTTTGATTCCAAATATAGGCCAATTTTTCAGGCAACTGAAGTTTATCTCTTTGAGTAACAAACAAAATAGAAAGAAAAATCTCTGGAGCTAGAAATCCCTGGGGTTAAGACACTAAGCACTCTTCTGCCTTTTTACAGACAGTATGTAGACAGTATGTAACCACTTTTTAAATATCTAGGATCATAATTAGGAACAGACACAGCAAAAATGACAGCCAATAAAAACGCTCTGAAGTCTACATTTTACATTATTCACTGGAGTTGGATGTGCAAATGGTTAATGAGCTTTTTTGCAAACCCAAAGGTCAGAGGTTTGAGTCCACCAGAGATATCCCAGAAAAAAATCCTGGCAATCTGCTTCCAAATAGGAACCACTGAAACTCTACAGAGCCCCGTGACATACCCGGATCTGCTTCCAAATAGGAACCACTGAAACTCTACAGAGTACCGTGACGTACCCGGGCACCACGAATTAGAAGCAATGTAAAGGAAACTGGCTATGTAACAAACTACAGACCTACTCTTCCTAGACGTCTTCTGTCTGCTTTAACAAGTTTCTGTCTCCTTTGTCCCTATTTGAGATTGTACTCCCTATCACCTAAAGGAGGGGAGACCTGGTAGTGGTGCTAACCACAGGGTCACCATGACTCTGGATCAACTGACTGGCAGTGGGGGGGACTTGGTTTATTGCCTACAGGTTAAAGAATCATGTATAAAATAGGCCAAATGTACAGCCCAGGAAACTCTAAGCAAAAACCAAGAAATATGGTCTACTGCTTCCCAAAATACTATCTTCAGAGATAGCTCCACAAAACTGTCTGTTTCTGTAAAAACTACAGCCTAGGAAACCCTACTATCAGTTCCCTGTCATTTTGGATCATTATGAGCTGGAATCAACTCATACTAGACTCAAACCACTTAGTTGGACGATACTCAGACTGGGCACTGCCACCATCCTTTTCAGGTCCTCATTTATTTTCAAACAGTACTTGATCATCACAGTACCCAAAACCAAGCTTGACAAAAGATGTAACTTGATAAAAAAAAAAGTAGCAATCTAATGTTGAAGTTCTAAATTCTAAACAAAATTCATAGTAACCTTTGAAAATTAAGACTTTAGAGGAGCACTTACCTAAATCAAAATCATACATACAATAGGTCATCAAAATGTCATGAAGCAAAATCAACCCTGGATTATCTTGACCTTCATAAAACTTGTTTGTTCGATCTGTTCTGTTAACATCTTTCTCTAAAAAGACAAATCACATATTTGAGGAACCTCAAAACAAATATTTTTAAAGCTCAATCTTTCACAGAGGATTATTTTTCTTGTTATTAATTTCACTCCTTTGACAAACAAAAAAAACTTATCAACTTCTAATCTTATCAAATTACTGATGAAGTAACTATCTGGTGAATTAAAAAAAAACATTCATTGGGGGCTCGTACAACTCATCACAATCCATACATAGATCCATTGTGTGTCGAGCACATTTGTACATTTGTTTGCCTCATCGTTCTCAAAACATTTGCTTTCTACTTGAGCCCTTGGTATCAGCTCCTCATCCTCCCTCTCCTCCCCACTCCCTCATGAGCCCTTGATAATTAATAAATTATTATTATTTTGCCATATCTTACACACCATCCATCTCCCTTCACCCACTTTTCTGTTGTCTGTCCCCCAAGGAGGTGGTTATTGTACGTAGATCCTTGTAATCGGTTCCCCCTTTCTACCCCACCTTCCCTCCACCCTCCTAGTCTAGTTCATTTTTTAAAAGACAAGCTAACTCCTTAGGCAGATTTTAAAACATTTTTTCCATTTTTATCTAATGTGAAAATCTTTTAGTTAAATGGTAGAAAGCATTTCCATGAATTAATCCAAACTCAAGTCCCTGCCTTAAAGTCAGTTCTGAACCAGTGACCTTAAAGACAGCAGTTCTCAACCTGTGGGTCGCAACCCCTTTGGGGGGGGAGGGGTCGAACGACCCTTTCACAGGGTCGCCTAAGGCCATTGGAAAACACACAATTATTTCTCAATATAGAATTACATATTGTTTTGTGATTAATCACTGTGCTTTAATTATGTTTAATTCTGTTCAATTTGTAACAATGAAAATATATCCTGCACATCAGATATTTACATTACGATTCATAACAGTAGCAAAATTACAGTTATGAAGTAGCAACGAAAATCATTTTATGGTTGGGGGGTCAACACAACATGAGGAACTGTATGAAAGGGTCGTGGTATTAGGAAGGTTGAGAACCACTGCTCTAGGACAAGGTGGAACTTCCCCAGGTAATCAGGCAAGACTGTGAATCTATAACAGTAGACTGACACATTTTTCTCACAAGGATAGTTTTGAACTGCCAACCTTTTGGTCAGCAGCCAAACATTTTAAGCACTATACCACCAGGGTCAAAGCACAAGTAACATTAAATAACAATTCATATTAGTTAACACTACAAATGCCAGCTAGGAGTCCAAGAGAAAAGCAGTGCTACTTGAAAGTAATGAGAAACGCTACTGTGCAATCAAGCACAATCAGAGATGTTTCATTAATAACTGCTTCATTTATTTTGAGAAGTATTACAAACTTCTTTGTCATATTCCACAATCATCTTCAAGACAAATTACTTCCTTATTTTCACATATACACAATTCAATTTACATCTTGTGAGTAATTTATTTTAATTTTAGAAAACAGAAATTGACACTTGGAAATTACTTCATGACATCTAGAAAAGATCTCAAAATACCACCATAAGAAGATTCAGTTATATCAACAACTAAATTCACAAACATGGATCTCTTGTCTACGAGGGTTTAGGTACACTTTGTTGCAAAAGGCTTTCTAACTACAAAGGGATTTCTCCAAACTTGAATTCCTCAGTAAATTCCAAAGAAATAACTTGAAAACTCAGAAACCACCAATATACTCTATAAGCAATTGTTTAAAAATTAAGCTAAATAATTTGAAAACCAGTTACAGAAAGACGGCCTGAGCGTCATTAGAATGGCATTGTAGCTTTCCGTTAGGATTTGATGTAATAAGCATAGATCTACAGAATTGTGGAAAGACCTTTCAAACAAATTTGCAAAAAAATTCACACTATAAATGTAAAATCTTCATTTAAAAAATAAAAGTAGCCCAAACTCATTTAATAGCTAATAATTTCATAGTAAGTTATTTTTTTTAACTCAAGTATAATTTAGCTAATGCCAAATTAGAATTTTGGGTCCAATAGATACCTTAAACATGGGCTCAACAGATTTTAAAAACTTTTATTTTTAACTGGGTAAGGGAGAAGACCATCAGGTTTACATTCAACAATTCATAGGCATTTTTCCTTTGGTCAGCTGATTCATTTCAATTCCCCACGATGTACCAGTATTTACTCTACTTCCTGCAGGTTTCCCGTTTCCATTCCTATTTCTTTCCTAACCCACTAAACTTTATCTTTGGGGAAATACTGCCCTTTTGACCTCAGATGGTTAATTATTCTAAGGCGTGCAAACCTCTCTAGTGTTAGTGGTACCCTTGGAAACCATTGTGTATTTCTAGCTGAACATTTCAGCCACAGGAGTTAGTTCAATCCCTGAACTGAAAGGTTCCTAAAGCTAAAGACCATAGTCTTGGTGGGTGGGGTGGGGGAGATGTCGTGCCACCATCTTACCAGTTTATCCCTGACTAGTATTCTATATGCTTTTAAGTTTTGTTCCACATTTTTCTCATATTCTACTCAGGACATTCTTATGTGATCCTTTCCTTTAGAGCAGTTGGTAGTGGTAAGTAGCCAAACACCATCTAGTTCTGGCTTCTGGTCTAGAGATCCACATATTTACGATCTACTAATCCATTGGACTAATGGTCTCCAGTGTCTTTTCATTTTCATTGCATTTCTTTCCTTCAAACAGAGAGAGACCAATAGCTGCACCATATAGGGTCATTCATGAGCTTTTCAGCCCAGTCACTACTTGCCTATGTAAGATGTACATCTTTGTGAATAATGTCATGTCAGTTTATCATGGCAGCCCCAAGACTATGGTTCTGAGCTCTTGGACCCAACGATTCATTCTCTCAAGGTGCTCAGTTATGCCTAAGGTGTTTTCTTATCTTTGCCTCTCTATTCTCCACCACATTCGTGGATATGTTTGCAACAAAATTAAGTACATCTGTAAAATCTCCTCTTTAAAACCTATATATATATATATGTAAGGGTGGACGATTCTCCCTCCCACCCGTTCAGCCTGCATGTTTACCCAACTATTTGTACAGTTACTGCAGAACTACATGTGCACCAAGTAGCTACCCGTCACCTTTCATTCTGACACTCATCCCACTTGTCTTCCCTGGCTCCATTATTTGTTGCCATTTCCCTTCTTATTCCATAGTGCCTTCCCCTTCATGCCTTTTTCTTTTCTCTCATAGATACCTAGTAATGACAAGTGATGTAGAAAACCAGAAACAGTCCAAAATAATATATAAAAATGAAGGCAAGATTAAAGGGGTTACTAGTTGTGTAACAGAGTTAAGCACTCCATACTGGACAAAAAGTTGGCAGTTTGAATCCACTCAAAGAACCCTAGAAAGGCCGAGTGATCTGCTTCCAACGGTCACACCTTGAAATACCTGCAGATCAGTTCCACTCTGAACACACGGGGTGCCCAAGAGTCAGGATCCACTAATGGCAACACTTCAAAGGAACTATTTCTAAAAAGAAATACTTAAGTTTCAAATAGAAAAAGAGAGCTAGTCTAATTTTATATAATCTCCCATCTAACTTGATACAGCTAATGGGCAGAGAGGCTAAAGAAAACAATACAATCATCCTGACTGATCCCACCTCAAATGGGCCCTTAATGGGGCCTCCCAGTAATGCTCAGCATCTCTTCTCCATTCTCTCCTTATTCACGCAACACTCTTGCAGCTTCTCTCCCAAGCCTCCAACTCCAGCTTCACCTGTATCCTAGCTGACAGACGAATGGTGACTCTGATTTGAGAAAAAGGCAGCTATCCAAAGAGACTTTCCCACAGATTCCCACTATACCCATACCCAATCACCCTTCTCGCCTACCCCTAATAAATCTGCTTCCATGATCTTGGTTGAGACCAACTCTCCCTTGTGCAGGGAATCCATCCATACTTTGCTCTAGTACTCTGGTTCCCACTCCAGTTTCACTACATTTTCTTTCTACTGGGTCATTCCCATCAGCACTCAACCATACTGGTTTCTCTCATTTTGGTTCTGAATCAGTGGTTGTACTTACAAAATCTGGTCCTGTTCTATGCTCACTATATTGAAGTTTGAACCCACTACTGTAGCCACTGTGTCCATCCATCTCATTGATGGCCTTCCTCTTGCTCTTTGACCTTCTACTTTTGTCAAGCACGATGTCTGTCCTTCTCCAAGGACTGGTCTCTCCTGATAACACTACCAAAGTAGGTGTGACGAAGTCTCGCCATCCTTGTTTCCAAGGAGCATTCCGGAAGTAAATCTTTCTAAACAGATTTATCTGTCCTTCTGGAAGGCCAGGTCTAGTCAACATTCTGCACCCCCAATATAACTCAAATGCACCCGCTCTTTTATGGCCATCCCTAACCACTGTCCAGCTTTGACGTGTATATGAGATAAATGAATATACCATGGTTTGGATCAGGCACATCTTGGTCCTCAATGTGACATCTTCAACACTTTTAAACAGGTCTTGTGCAGATTTGCCTAGTGCAATGTGTCATTTGATCTCTTGACTGCTGCATCCATGAGCACTGATTGTGGAACCAAGCAAGATATGATTCCTTGACCACTTCCATCTTTTTTCCATTAACCATTGGCCCAGTCGTGAGGTTTCTGGTTTTCTTTAATTGATTTGTAATCGAGTGCAGTGTTTGATCTTCTTCGGCAAGTGTTTCAAACCCTCATTTTCAGCAAGCAAAATTGTGCCTGTTGTTAATGACCCTTCCTCCAATCCTGATGCCAGTTCTTCTTCATATGGTCCAGCTTCTCAAATTATTCACTCAGCATTATTAACAAGTACAGTGAAAAAATACAATCCTGATGCATGCTTTATCTGATTTTAACCTATGCAGTATTCTTTTGTTCTGTTCCTGACTGCCTCTTTGTCCGTGTGCAGGTTCTGAATGAGCATAGGGACTCCTCTTGGCTGTCTAATTTCTACCGCATTTCTCCCCAACATTTCAGAGCAGAACCAGAAAGAACTACATGCACTGGCTGCAATCCTCTCCTTCCGTTTCCTCTAGAGCTCACTCCAGTCACACTGTCACAGATGCCACTCCACTGACACGCCTCTCTGTCTCCAAATCTCCTGATACCATTCTAAGCAACAGCCGACCTGAGTTTCATCCTACTTGATTTCTCAGCACCTCAATCTTCTTGAAATATTTTCTGCATTTGACCCCTCAAGGATATCACTCTTCTTTCCTATGACTGCTCCTTAATCTCCTTTTCTGTAAACTGGGTTTGGTTTGGTTTGTGTAATAAGGTAAAGTGCCTCTGGTTTTAGTTCTTAAACCTCTTCTTTTATATGTATTTGCCCCCTAGACAAATTCATCTACTTTTTAGGTCATAGTTTCACATTATTTAAATGCTGATTATAACCCCTATTCCTCCACTGAATTTACCTCCCAAACCCTATCTATTTATTTTCACTGTAGTGACATGTCCAGAACTGAGTCACAAATATCCTTCCAAACTTGCTTTTCTCATGGTCTTTCCCTTAGGAAACGGCAACTCCGTTATTCCAGTTTCTCAGCCTCTCGGTGCCGTCCCGGAGTCACTGCATCTTCTCTCCTGTGACACGGATTCATCAGTTAATCCTCCAAAATGCATATAGAAATGAGCAGGTAGGTCTCCCATTAACTCATTTCACCTCTAAATCTGACTCAGTCCATTCTTTTTTTAAAAAAATATTTTATTGGGGGCTCGTACAACTCTGAACACAATCTATACATCAACTGAATTGGGCGTGTTTGTGCATGTGTTGCTCTCTTTCTCTTCTAGACATTTACTTTCTATTGAGCCCTTGGTACCAGCTTTTTTTGTTGTTTGCTTGTTTCTCCCCACTCCCCCTGCCCCACTCAGTCCACTCTTAATGCACTGGTTCTCCTTGCTCTTCAACCATGATAAGGTCCCGAGGCAGAAACAAGCCTTCATCTTCCAAGAATACCCTTCACCCAAAAGTTGAATGACATACTTTCCTCAAATCTTCAAGTTTCTATTCAAACCTCAACCACTCAACCAGGATTTCTTGGATTAAGCAGCCGTTAGCTCTCACCGGAATGACTGTAATAGCTTCAAATAGTCTTTCTACTTCCACCCTTATTCCCCCCTTACTATCTTCCATAGCAGCCAGAGTGATCCAGTTAAGTCAGAAACCTGATTATGTCACTCTTCTGCTCAAAATTCCCCAGTGGCTTTCATCTAGGGCCGAGAGAAGTCTAAGTCTTTACAATGATCTACAAAGCTCTATGTGACCTGGACCTACCCACCCACTATTTCCATTCTGATCTCACTCACTCCACTAATAGTCACACTCCCCTCCTTGCTGCACACGTATCATATGCAAAGGTCCTGAAGTGGAAGCATGTGCTGTTGCTTTGGGCGTGAACTAACTTTCATCGAAACATGGTGGCAGAATTTACTTTTCATTTTCTACTCTCTACTCAAGTATCACCTCAATAAAAGCCTTCCTTCCTGGCCACGTAAGTTGAAACTACAAAACTCCACACAAACTTCCTCTTTCCCTACTTTCTTTTTCTATTTACTAATTATCACTAACATATTACACATGCCTCCCTTGATAGAAAGAGTGGATGTGCACCACTGAACTCAATTTGAGTATAAATGAGTCTGGGCTATGATATTAATTAAAGAGATAACCTAAGATAATTTACAAAATACTTCTGTCACTTTTATCATCTGCTAAAAAATTAGCAAATTGATGTATATTATTCAATTCAAATTATATAATAGCAACAGAAGCATCTCAGATTTTCCTCCAGTATCTGAACAGTAAGAATGTGACACACACAGCAAAGTCAGCAAGATGTGAGCTCTCACCACTGTTGCTTTACGTATGAAGCAAACAGAAGGAAGTACGTCAATTGAGAGGGAAAAAAGTAAGTAAAAGCTTAAAATACTGCATCTCTAAGATCTCTTTCCAGTTCAGTGTTCAGCAGGAAAAAAGCTTCATGTCCATGATCACTTCCCCTACTGAAACCACTGGACACATTTGTCAGTGTATACAAAAACCACCAGATCTACATATTATTTTGGGTTTTCCAAATATGTTAAAAATGTTCTTCCATAAGCTCCTGCTGAATAGGAGTATATTATTTTTGTATAAAAAAATAAAACTTTTCAAGGAGTACATGCAGAAAAAATATTTTTGGAAACTCATTGTGGTGGCAATTGATGCGATTGATATATGGAATGATATATGTATTAAATCCCAACTAATAAGAAAAATAATTTAAACTTTTAATTAATTATTTCACTTGAGGTATTATGAAAAATGAAGTTTGAAGACATTAAATATGTCCAAGGAGACAAGGTATGAGTACAGCACAATTAGAACCTAACTTCCCTGATACTAAGTCTACTTTTAGCACTGACCTATTACATTAGTATGAATTCATGAGGCTCATAAGATCTAAATCCAAAAAGAGTAACACATTTTTACAACTTTTCTCATTCTCAAATTATCAGAATTCTCACTACTCAAGTTATTGATACTGATTACTAAAGTGAGGCCTATCATATAAAACACACTGCGCTAACAGGGTACTCCTAAAAGTAATGGAGCACACTGTAACACTGGCTTCATGTATAGCCAAGGGCATAATCTAAAGATTAATATAATCATAAAGAATATACCTATCCTATACAATAAAAATTAGGATTATTGATTCCTTCAAAAACTTATTAACTTGGTCTTGACAGAATCTCACAAACCAGTACTATTTGGAAATAAGTCTAATGCTAAAAACAATTAAAACATATTAAGCATCGCTGTTTGGGATGACCAATTATGTAAATTTATTTAACTAGTATATGTCTTTGAATGATCACATCAAGTGAATAGTTATTCTATTTTTAAATACTGACAATAATTTACTACCTATCTACATATATGTTTAAATATTTTAAAATATGTATGATTGGAAAGACTATAACCCAAAATCAAACATAGTTATCTTCTGGGTGATGTGAACAAAATTCAGTTTTATTCCTTTTTGCTTACCTATCATTCCTTATTTTTCTGTAATAAGCCAACTGCTTTTCTAATGAGGTAGAATGTCTTTTGGACAATTCCTTAATTCATTTATTGAAAGTGCAAATATATCAGTAATTCTAAAAATACTCCATGTATTTCAATAATTCTAAAATATTCTATATATTTAATTCTAAAAATAAACACTTCATATTTAACCGATATTTAATCTTATCAATAGAGAAACAAGAATATAAACACACATTCCCAATGTACTTTCCGATTCTGATTTCTTTGGAGCACAAACTCTGCAGTAGACATATACTTCTTTGTTTCAAACCACTGGGGGATCTCAGCGTCCCTTCCCTGACCAGTTTTGACCCTAAGTGCCAGGACACACCTTTCTCTCACCCCCATTCTCCCAGAGCTGGGTGACTAACAGCCCTTGAGCTTTGGGGTTCTCATAATCTCTTGAAACTCAAAAACTACAGAGGAAGGTCAATCTTTAATCAAGAAAGAAAAAGTAACGCAAACATTATGCCTCCTCCTCCCTCAGCATCCCTAGGTCTCCTGCTGGAGCTTCCATCCTCTGCCTTCTCTAAAGCAGATGTTTGCTTTCTCCACACAGCAAGCTCCAGTGAGCCTGTTTCCCAAGGCCTTTCATTGGCTTCACACAGCGCTTCCTGATGGCATCATGCCTCCTAAGGCTTAATCAGCACTGGGACACAGGTGATCCCTCTTGGTTTGGTTAGACTTCTATTTGTTGGTTGTATGGGCTGCCGTGGTGCTCTCAGGAACCAGGACCAAAGACCAAACTGTTTACTGAAAAACAGTTCCAAGCCTCCTATTTATCAAGAAGACCTACATGTAAATCCCTCCAAAACTTTTTGGAAAAAATTACCGATCAGACTTCTATAATCTCTTAACCTTGAATTCCTCTTCTCTTGTTCTTCACTGACAGATTTCCACTGTAGTTTCATCCTAAAGTATTCATCCCTAAAAACCAAAAAGATGACATTGTAATAACACTTCATATTTAACTGAGTGTAGTAGTTACATAATCTGGTGTCAATTAGGGACTTGAGAGGATTAAGAGTGAGGGGTGGAGTCTAGCCTGTCAACCATTGTGTAGCCAATGAGGCCTCTGTGTGTGTAAGGCCTTCCCCTGAGAATTTTGGGAATTCCTGGATTTCCTCCTTGGAGATGGGAGAAACTCTCTTGGCTCACTCCCTGGGAGACATTGCAGCTGACCAGACACATGGAACTATGCTGGCATCACTGCATGTGTTTCAAGAGTCTGAAAAGGACTTTATAGGCTAATATGGGACTTATAGACTTGATCTGGACTGGGATGTTTTCTCAATATTCAATTGCTCTTGTATATAAAGCTCTTTCTTATATATACATGAGAGTCTCCCTGGATTTGTTTCTCTATTCTACCCGACTAACACACTGCGTTGTCTGTAAGAAATATATCAAAAGCATTTATCAAATTAGTGGATGCAAGTTTATAAATAGGATAAATTATTTAAAGTTTTGATAAGAGAAAGCAAAGGTAAAACTACAATTTTATGCATATCACAAACTTTATATAGTAAACATCTACTTCAATTCTTAAAACTACACTTCAAATTATTCTGGTCATTAAGTACTTTAACCACTAATTTTCTGATATGTTAGTGCAGTCTAAAACTGAGGAACCTGACTCATTGGCTCATGACTAAATTGGTTGACCCAGGTCTGAATCTGATTCCACTTTGTTTCTGCTTTCTGATGGCCGCCATGACCTTCCACCACTGAAATGGAAAAAAATTTTTAACGTGGTAGTGCGTAAACTTTAATCAAAAGTTTAAGTTTGAAGAAAGAATGTTCCAGGAAATTATTGAGGTAAGTGATCTGGGAAAACATATTAGAAATGGAAATATCTAGTATTAAAGAGAGAAATGCTAAATAAAGTAAATGCCTCAAAATTGTTTGTAACTATGAAGTGATAATCAACCAAACGGAAGTTTTCCATAAAAATTGCTAATATTCCTCAGTAAAAAATTTTCCTCCCACCTTCAATTTCAGAGCATTTTTACTTTAAGATGCCCAGCTGGAACTGCTATTCCTCAATAAAATGCTCTGCATTACCCTTCTTTGTTGACACTGAATAAAAACAAATGTAATTTCCTTTTTAAATGCAACATGAGTTCTGGCTTTCCAACCAGTACGTAGCAAAAACGTATTAATCTAAGAATGTCTCAGAGGGCCTAGTTAACATGGTGGGAAGATAAGGATTGTTAAGGTGTAGGTACAGAGACAAACCGTTGACAGTGGCTTAAAGTCATAGGCTAAACTGTTGAACTAGGAATAAGATTAGGATCTGGAAGGTGGGTCTGTGTGAGAAAGAACTTAAATGCAAACACTCTCCCCAAGAAAACATGAAGGACCCATTAGGGAGATTGGAAACTAACTGATCTAAATGGAAATTTTACTTAACAATGAGTCATATTTATAGTTTTATAAATTTTAAGAATGAATCAAGACAAATTAGATATTTAAAAATCTCTACCAACATGGTTATCTTCCAAGTATGCAAAAGGTTACAAAATGTTACCATCAGTTTATACACTGATCAACACGAGGTTCTTCTGATAAATGTTTCTAGCTTAAAATAATTACAATGCTTATAATTTTTAAGTCAAAAAGAGGAAAATAAAATTATTTTCCCACTCCCTCACTGATTCCAAAACCTCATCAGAAATCCCACACTAATTTTTCCCCACACCCATTGTTATGGTCAGTTATCTGACTCTCTTTGATGACCACACTAAAGAGCACACTTACGTTTTTTGTTTTTGTAACTGAGCTCTTTCCTCCTTAGTGCTGTCCCAAGGAAAATATCCCAAAAGAAATTTCCAGGCTTGTTTTCTCAATGAATGACTAAGACCCTAAAGAAAACGTATTTGAAAAATCATGCATAAGAAAAGTTAGTATGTAAGAGGTAGTTTCATACATAAATAACGGATCAATTCATCTTATAACTGACAACTCTAGATTTTGAGGACGGCAGCATCTGCCAGAAAACTTTCAAAATGAAAAGCATACAGCAGACTCTATAGACCATAGGACTGGTAATTTCTTCTGACGTTCAATCTTACTGGATACGGCAACTACACTGGAGTGCATGCGTCCTTTGCGTAACTCACAGAGCTCCAAATGAGGAAGAATCCTCTTTCCAGAGGTCAGCAGACATCCATCTCCTCCACCTCTGGCCCCACCCGTAGGGGCATTATAAACACGTCATTCTGTCCCACCCAACAAAGGAAATTTCAAACATCATCCATCAAAGAAATAAAGTTCA
Organism: Tenrec ecaudatus; assembly: GCF_050624435.1. Taxonomy (NCBI): domain Eukaryota; kingdom Metazoa; phylum Chordata; class Mammalia; order Afrosoricida; family Tenrecidae; genus Tenrec; species Tenrec ecaudatus. Next base: position 58,377,837 of record NC_134535.1, read on the forward strand.
TTCCCATGCTTTAGGGAAAAAAATCTAGAGAGTAGGTTATATATAAACCATATTATTTAAATTACCCCTCTAAATATCATCTGTTTCATGTTGTCCACATTTAAAATTCTTCCTTCTGAGTCAATATTCTTAGACCACTCTTCCAGTGATAGTGGCTTTCTCCTTTGTACCATAGGCCGCTCACCCAAATCAATCTAAAAATAAGAGAGGCAAATACAAGTATACTTATACTCGGTGACAGGATATCAAGAAAACCAGAAAGCAAATCTAAAATTATATACCTCATATATCCATGCGAACATTTCTAATATCTCTGCTTGTTTTACAAGGTTGAGTCGTTATAAAGTACAATAGTTAGCATTACATTTTTTTCCTCTAACTACACCAACAACTGGGTTACAAATTCAGAGATAGAAAACCCCATAGATTAAAAACATTTGTTATTTTTTAGATTTGATTCATGATCCATTAGCTCCACTTGGCATTTTCTAAAATTTCTAATTCAATTAACAGATTTAGTAATTTTAAAATACCATTTGCTATGTCCTTTAATTAAGCACTACAGTTTAGGTGCTTATATGTTTGTGACTATGTGTAAACCCAGAATTGTAGCCAATTCAAAAGTATTACTGAAGTATTTGCCATGATTCAGGATCAAAATTCAACTTACTGAAAAAGTAAGTAGTGCCCTGACCAAAGGTGCCCCTTGTGTTTAGGAAGAAAACATGCAGATTAAGAAAAGAACCAGGAGTAACAGGCAAAAAAAAAGAAGGCACTGTTCACTGACTACTACGCACTCAACAATCCATTCATTATTATCACAAGTAGTCAGATTTAGTAGGGGCAGGGTGGGGAAGTCGTCGTTTATAAGGCAGTGAGTTCTGTTTACAGTAACCGAAAAATGCGCAATAATTAAGGTTGATGGTTGTACATGATCAGTGTAACTGATCATTATCTTATGGGGGTAAGTAAAAAGTACTGCTCTAGGGCAGTGGTTCCCAAGCTTCCTAAGGCCACGACCCTTTAATACAGTTCCTCATGTTGTGGTGACCCTCCCCCCCAACCATAAAATTATTTTCATTGCTACTTCGTAATTGTAATTTTGCTACTGTTATGAAATGGGCAACCCCTATGTCATTTAACACACACACCCCCCAAAATACAGGGTCACAACCCACAGGTTGAGAACCGCTGTTCTACGGTTCTAGTTCATATGGGTTCATTCCAAACAAAATGTGTTTGTCTCTCATCAGTGAATGGCTGCAGGCAAGTTCTCTCAGTATACACTTGTATTAAGCCTCATTGCCTTCAAAAAAGGGTGTCTTCAAAAAAACAGGATACTTTCAGGCACTACCTTGGAAAAAAACAATTTTGAGGTAAGGGCTAGTATCAATTTTTTTTAACAAAACGCTAGTGGACATCTTCTCAAATCATTAATGATTTGCATCATTTTCTCAAATCAGTAATCAGTTTACAGAGCTGCTTTACATAAAACGAGTTTCAGCTGAATCAGGTTTTTTGGAAAGTCAAGAAGACTTCAAAGATGAGCCAAGACAGAGAAGACCTGCAACAGATGAGGAAACTATGGCTGATGTCAAGAAACTGATAGAACTGCCAATGATGAGATAGCAACTTACACTGGAATTTCACATTTTCAATTTTAAGCAAATTGCTTTGGCCTCAACAAGCTTTTGATACAATGGGTACCTGCATGAAGATCATCTAGCTACAAGAGCTGATCTTCCCAACCAAGCTAATGAAGAGGAATTTACAGAATGAATCGTAACTCAGGACCAGTCTTGGATTTACCAGTATGGTCAAGAGATCAAAGACCAATCAAAAGATGGCTTCCAGTGGAATCTGCTGAGCCCAATTAAATTCAAGGAACTCAGTTCAGAATGTGATCATGACTGTATTTTTGGGATCCCAAATATGAATTTTCTCAAGGGACACAAGATAATCACAAGGACTTACTGCAGAGAAATTTTAAGAAAATTGAAAACCGTGTTAGTGAGAAAAGGCCAAGAAAGTTGTGCCCAGAAATGATTTTCTATCTTGGCAATACATCTGCTCATTCTTTGAGGGCAGACAGCGAGGGATGCCCTACAAAAATTTCCTGGGGAAAACTTACCTCGTTCACCCTACAGCTCCAATCCTGCCACTTCAGACTTGTTTTTATTCTCCAAACACAAAGAACATTCCCAAGAAACACAATGTTGAGTCCCTCAAGGACAGCAAAACTGCTGTTCCACATAACGTTCTTCAGGGTAGAGTTGGAGAGAAGGAAACACAACCTCTGCACTGCCTGGGCTCAGAGCGTCACCCTCAAGGACGGTGTTCTTATCTACACCTCAGTGGACCAGCAGAGCATGCAAAGCCAGCTACCCAACCACTTCTGGGAGGGCATGAACTCTTCCCACAGCCAGCTGCCTACCTCCCAATCTTCCCTGGACTCGAAAGAGTTCCTTCCATAACTCAAACCCTGACCTCAGCCACCCTCTGAGCCAGCACGAGGCACTTTAGAATCACATGCCCTGACCAGAGACCACATCTAAGCTGGTAGGAACCCCAGAACGCCAATCAGACTGGGCGTCCATTTCCTCAACCTACCAGTCATGAGCTCTTTAACCAGCAAAGGGTACCTACCTACACTGAGCGGCAGACACTCCCACCCACTAGTTTTTATCCTCTGGATCCTGTCTCTACCCTAGTTTTCTCCTTTTTAAACTTCTTTTTTTTCCTTTCCCTTCCCTTGTTTTGTAGTTATTTTTTCTTTCTCATCTTTCCTTTTTCTTTTTTTTTAAGTTATTAAATTTTTTCCTTACTGTTTATTGTTTTCCCATGTGCTTATTGTTGTTATTCTTTTTAGTTGTTTAGTTTTTTCTCTCTTTTTAATGGTATTTTTTGTTGTTGTTGCTATTCCTCATCCTACCCAACCCCAAACCACCACTATGCCACATGGCCCAGCGATACCTTAGGAAGTCCCCACCTTCTGGGCAAGTTGCCATCATCTACTCCTGCATCACCCCAAACTGAAAAAACTATTCTTCTCTCCCCGGCCAGAGGAAATAAAAGTGGTGAAAATCAAAGACATATGGGAACAATATATGAAAATCCGCTTCGATGACTCCGAGACCAGACGAACTACATGGAGCCTGCCTACCACTACCAACTTCTCTGAACAGGATTAGATTAGAAAGAAGCTTCTGGATAGAGGGAGAAAAACCCTGTGGATTCCAAATCATGTATGAGACTCAGCGTGCTGGTCAGACGGATTAGTGAAACCCCTGAGGACGATCTAGGCCCTTGGTCTGGAACTAAACCAGTCAGACAACATGCTGGCCTCTAATGGGCACACTACTGAGATGCGCACACTTCAGAGTAATCAATCACTTGAGATCAGCATTTTACCCAATGACAACGCTGAGAGGGTTAAGGGAGGAGGAGGAGTAAGAGACAAAAAAGAAGAAAAATGTAATGGATGATGAGGTTGCCATGGGGGGGAGGAGGGCATTCCATAAACTGCACCCAAGTCACAAGAAAAAGTTCAGATAATAACAAATAAGGGTTTCTATGATTTTGTACGAATAGTTTTTGACTTATCCTCAGCCACTGAGAAATGTTGAACTGGCAAATGGTGCGACAATAAAAAGGGTGAATCGATCATGGAAAATATCAGAATTTGGTAGTAGTAGCTGTACTGGCTATAAGGGATATCAGTGAACAAAACAGCATTAAGTGTTAAGGACAGGGCATAGCTGAACCATATTCCATCGCATTTAGTACAGTCCATCTGTTCAAAGTGGAAGCATCATCACCACTCACCCTTGTGATGACTTCAAATCCGGGTTCTTCTTGTTGATTTATTTTCAGACCTGGAATTGCATCACTAAGAAAATCTGCCATTTCTGAAGGTGGTCGCTGGTGTGTAGAAGGATCACTGCCTCTCAAACTATCAAAAATGTAGTTTGTGACTTTTGAAAATCCTACCATAGTTGCTGTATATGGATCCTTTTTAATTTTCTATGTAGTAAGGAGAAAAATTAGCATTGTAAGTTCATATAAGGAATAAAAATACTCCATGATAGGCAAAAGGGAATGTTTCAAGGGGGAAATCAGATCTAAAACAGTGCTCTAAGATCATCTTAATTTTTATTTCTCTTGGAAGAAGAATTTGTTTTCTAGGTGAGGCTTTTCATAGGGTTGAGCTAGTACAATAAGTGACATCTTATTATTGATTAAATTTCATATAAACACGTGATTTTCAAGCTTTGTTCAATCTGCATTCATAGAAATGTGCAGTGCTTACTTTCCAGTGGTGAACAGCCCACAACAGCTTTCTTCTGTCTAGCAGTCCTGCCTTCACACACAAAAAAAGTATTTCTTGAAGTGTGCACTACTACAATGAATCTAACATAAAATATCTGAAAGCGAGACTCCCAAACACTCACAGTATTTAAACATGATCTGCCACCTTCACCTAATTGCATTAATAAGTCCAAGTTACGTCACTTGTTCTGGAGCAGAGTAGAACTGGAAAACAGCCAGAGCATCTTCTACTACTAAGTGTGCTAGGGTGGCTTCTAAGGTCCCACCTGCCTGCTCAGTAATAGTCAGCAAAAACAGTGGCTTGATTAAAGGTCTGTCTTTAATCAGACTATTTTAAAAGACTATTTTCCCAATATGAAAAACAGTTCCTTTAGTTTTTATTTTCAATAGTGTTTAGCTCTCTTGTCCTCCCTCCTAAAACATTCCTTCTTTATCTGGTTGATCTCGGTCTTCAAAGTCAAGAAGAAAGTACCTGGGGCATTCAATGAAATCAAACATTTTTAAGCAAATCATTGAATAAGTTTACCCTGTCTTTAGTTTGTGTAAATTAAGTCTGAACGAATTCAAAGAGGCTTGCCCAGTGACCCTAAATCTAGTCAAGAAAAGTTACAATAGTGAAAGTCTACTGATGTCCATGTTCAGTATAATAAAGAAAAAAAACCTGCTGTATGAATAAAAATAACTAACATGGGATAAATTATCAATCTTGTCCAAGTACAGAGATCAGTTCAATACAGTTTTCACACACCCATGGATACGCTTGCCTCTTTCTATATATGCTCTGGAAAGATGATAAATAGGAGACAGATAAAGCAATGGAGTCAGACTAATTAATGCAGAATAAACTTCATAAACATACTTGTATTAAACCATATGCTGGTTCATCAAGAAGATTTTCAAAAGACTGTGAAAGACTCTTATTCTGACAATTCACAAGAAGTGTCCTTTTATCCTGTGGAGAGCTGTAAAAATAAAGAGATTTAAAGAAAATACTAACTTGCCACATCAATTATGAATACCTAATAACCATACATACTTTCAAAATAAAAAACTTTTAAATATCCAGTTCTAGAATGGCTTCCTATTAATATTAGCAAATCTTTTGCAACATTTTAAGTTAGTTTCAAAACTACATGAACTAAAATATAAAATTAACAAATATAAAGAGATTTCAAGTACATTTTTACTTTAAGTAAAGCCAGAAGCATTACATTGTAAAGAAAACCAAATTCTCATTTAGAGTTACAATAGGAAAGGCTTATATTTACTTTTATTGTAATAAAAATTAAAATCAAAAGACACTAGGATTTATCAGTATACAAAATACATTCCATAGAAAAAATGTTTCCCCAACTTCATCTTATATAGCAATATAAGGTGTTAAACCTACAATAACATTTTATAGATCAAATATGTTCATGATAAGCAGACATATCACCATATTTAACAAAGTTATAATATAAAGCTCAATTAATAATTTATAATGCTTGCTTATTAAATTCTGGAAGCAAGTCTATATTCATATATTCTCAATAAACACGGAATAAATATGATGCTTTCCTAAGAGCATCTAAGTCCGCTTAATCAGATAAGTGTGCCATCTTTGTGGACTCAATGTATTTTCTAACTTAGTCAGTCAGTTGTAATAAAGTCACAATTTTCCTGTCTTTAAAATAAAAAATGAATGTTATTTTACTATCTCTAGTTTTTATAAATGTTCCAGATAAGAACTTTTTAATAACACTTATCTCTTCTCAATTCTAACATAACAGGATGTACCAGCAATGTCTCTGAGATATGAAATCCGAAACATGATCCTATTCTTACCGTCAGAAGGAGCCCTCAGTGTTCAGAATCAACAGGCGCTAATAAGACCCTTGGCTTTGAGTCATTTGAAGTAGGGTAAAATCAATACCTTTCAAAATGCTCAGTTTACATTAAAGATATTTTTCTGAACTTTTTCCTCTGTGTAATATTCAATATAGATATATAAATTCTCACAAAGTATGCTTTAATAAGTCAACATTTAAATATAGCATCAAAAAATAAATGCATAAATATAGCATCAAAAAATAAATGTAGCCAAAAGAGGAATTTTGTTTTGTCTTTTTCCCCTCGTACAGTGCTGGTGATACTTTGGTTATTACCTTGTTTTTAACCACTCAAGTCAAAGTACTTATTCTAAATCCACATAAAAGAAATGGTCACGAAAGTCTAAGCAATGGCTGTACACGCGGAGGGGAACAAATATACAACCGTCAGCTATCTTGGGGCAAATCGTTATTAAGGTTCCGCACCAAAAACAGCAGTCACTAAACTAGAGATGAGAAGAGGCAACTGCCCCGCCAACAAGAAACTACAAATATCTATTTTAAATGAAGTCCTTCATTTTTATATACCCTGTGGTGGAGGCTGGGAATAGAGGGGCCAAAGCCCTAGGAGGGAGAAAGATTAGGTAATTTAGGGTTGGCTGTTCTAAGATAAGTGGGGAGCAAGGAGAGAGGAGGAAGAAATACAAATGGAATTGAAAGATAATGTATTTTTTCACAAACTTTCTGAGGCTCCCCCTTTAAGCAGCCTAGTGTTCCCAAAACAGTATTCACAAGAAACAAAAGTTGACATTCCAGAATACTGTTAAAAGGTTTTTATCTACTAGAACTTAATACTACACTAACTTAATATTATAAATATTATGGATTACCACACTGATTTAATCTATAAATTTAATCTATAAATATTCATGCCAACATTATTCAAGACATTGAATTCATTACAGCAGGGAGATAAACCTTTAATGAAGCCAGCATCAATCATTCTATTAGCACCTATTGACAAGGCTTACAGAAAACCGTGGTCTCGTACACAGCACTGGAAGCAATACGTATCTCCTGAAAATCCTGAAGTACTTTCCAGGATTTAGAGTAAGCTTTGCTTCAACGACCTCAGAATTCAAAATTTATTAATGGTTGGGCGATGTTTTGCACAGTGGTGGAGCAATTTACTATTTCACGGTGCTGTTTAAAATAGCCATAAATAAAGCTAAAAATAAATGTAAATATAATTCTAAATTATGCCAATATCAAAAAGGCTAAAATAGAAAGATATATAATAGTTACAACAATAGAACTACATATATGTTCCAAAGGGAATAATAAGAGGCTGAGAATCTCATGTTGGAAATAGTTGCTACATAGTTGTAAACAGTTGTAATTAAGATGATACAACCGCTTAGCCTTTCAAGGGAATATTTTCCTGCTGCGAGATTTATGCATTAAATATGAAAGGTTCATATATAAAATAATTTTAATTGGTTTGGGAATACTAAGAAAAATAATTTGTGGCTCATCATTTTACCCAATTGAATATCATGTTTAAAATGCCAATAGGTCAAGAACACTAATAATCATCAATGAATAGAACATACATCTCCACTTTACCCCAAGTACATAAATAAACCAACTGAAAAATAATGAGCCTCAGACAGTGACTCATGGTCAAAGCATGGATGGCCTCGCTTCTTCTTCAATCGTTAAGGCTACCTACCCATCATCAGTACATCTGCAGTGTCTGCTCAGAGTAGTAAGGCAGGAGCTGTTCCTGCAAGAGGGAGAGGACCTGACCTTTGAGAAGGACACGGTAATCCACTAGGGAGAGTATAGGGAGACAGTGTGGCCACCAATGCAAGGCGCATTCTTCAATTTAGCCTAATCTGAAAAATAAACCGCAGCAGTCTGATTCTTAACACCTCTTTCAACTGATTTTGATCTCAGACATAAAGATAAACTGAAGGTAATATTTGAGAACTTTAATTTCTTTCTATTTGAACTTAAAACTTTGGAAATTCCATTATTGGGTCCTCACTAACAAGGGTTTGTGATTTCTTCTAAATAATTTGCTCATGAGAGATGATACATATAAATTGGGAGTAATTTTTAATACTGGTATTTATTTAGAGTATCTTTATTCTACTACTTGGATTAATTAATCTCTGATTGGCCATGTGGCAAACTGTTACACAATATAATTTATGATGAGAAAAAGATTAACTCACTCAGTGCCATCAAGTCGATTCGACTCATAGCAACCCTACAGGACAGGGTAGAACTGCCCCTGTGTTTCCAAAACTGTAACTTTTAAGAGTCGTAGAAAGCTTCATCTTTCTCCCTCAGAGTGGCTGGCTTTTCACACTGCTAGCCTTGTCATTAGCAGCCCAGTGTGTAACCCTCTACGCCACCAGGGGAGAAAGAGAGTAAGAAGTTCTTATGTTCAGCCTGGAGTATGGAGGGGTCTTGGAGATCAAATATTTGATGTTCTGTTCTGACACATTTCAAATCCTACAGGAAGCAAAATAAGCAAACCCTCCTTGCCCTAGTATCATAGGAGAGCACACAATAGAGAAGTGGCCTCACAAAGATGTTAGCAGATATTTGCTCCTCCAAGACCCACAATATTCCTGCCATTTGTTCATAAACTTAATGATGAACTACAATGAGGAGAGAATAAAATGTGGGGATATCAGTCTTTCTACTCATTTTCTTTTTGACCAAGGCACTGAAGGTTGAAATTAATCATATATGCTCACATCTTGTCTCACTTAGAAGATCCTATCCTCTCAGAGCTTAAATTACTAAATACACACTGAGACACCTTGAGCTCTCCTAGTGCTCTATGCTTCTTATTCAGAGAACTTATCAAAGATGAAACCTTACATTTATGCTGATTAATATTTGTGTCTCCCACAGTATTACAAGCTCCATAAAGTGGCATATTTTTTTCATTTTTTTCCACCATTTGACAGAATTGAGGGTGTTTCAGGAACTACAAGAAAACCATCTGACTTGAAAGTTAGAGTAGTGAGTAAGATGAAGCTTCTGGAACAGAACTAAGGCAAGACAGGTCTTTGACCACAGTAAAAAGGTTAGACTATTTAATGTTGCACTGAGATTCCTTAATCTCCTTAAATTTTGAAATTATGATCTTGATCCCTCTTTAAACTGGCTATCACCTTCTTGCAGTGTCATAAATGTGGCACACGTAAAATGCAAGGTCTAAAAGTAAGGCTAGTTCTCCAAAGTGTGAACTGACCAGCACAGAACAGAGAGAAGACGCTTCCTGCATCCTAAAGCTATGCCATTAGCTTGTTTAGGTGCTAACACTTCCCTCTCACCAGCTATAATCTTCTGCCATCATCATCTCCCTCCTAAACTCTACTTAACACCTGGGTGGACAGCCTAGTCCAAGCTTTAGCTTCAAGATCCAAGACCTACAGACCATTAAATAGGATTAACTTTCTTGTAAGTAACTGGTCCTGCTGCGCACACCTCATAGCAATCAGAAGTCAACATGGGATCAGAGAGGATCGCACATGAGAGAATGCACAACCTTAGAGGAATTTGGACTATCAAACGTTTGTGACATTTTAATATTTCAAAGTGGGGCTACTCGAATGATTAACAATCACCTCTACAGTGCTCAAAACCTTAATTTCTCCCCTGCTTACGTCCACATATTCTCTGGTTAATGACACCAAACCTCCTCTGGACGACTGTACCACCCCAATCCCACATCTGTGATAATCAACTACAGTTGACCATGGAGCAACTTAAGTTTGATGTGCAGAGTCCTATGTATGTATGATTTTTTTTCCTGTTGCTATAGCAGTGAGCATTAAGTACTGAAACTATTGGTTTAAGAGCAGATCTTCTCTCAGAAATGATTCGTGTGACATGTTTTAAGCTGATATTTGCCAAACACTTGAGCTCACTGCAAGAGCAGCAGGGAAAAACAATCCCCACGTAAGAGGCCCCACAGTTCAAACCTGTTTTGTTCCAAGGAAGAGTATCTTTTGTTCTTGATCAAATTTGTGCCCTTCCCTTTACCTACAGCCCTCCCTCTACAGCTCTCCTTTGACACTACACTCACGCCGTTGTCAGCCTCAACTCAAGATGGTAACCTTCCTGGAGGAAGTCTTCCCTAACTCCTGCTCCCCCAGCCCCAGGGTGAACAAGAGACCCTTCCTCAGAGCACCTTTCTCTAGCTTTTCCGTTTTAAAGGCCATTTAGTCCTCAGAATTCTTTACAAGACAATAAACTCTCATGAGAGCCACAAGCATTCCTGCCTTGTTCACTACTAAAAATCAAGCAATTTTATACTTATTGTAGACAGAATGTTTGTGTGCTGTGTGCCTATAAAGATGCACATATGTAAGTAAATATAAGCACAAGACTCTGGGGGGAATTATAAAATTATACATTAGATTAGCCTTGCTTGGCTTAAATTTTCAACATTACAAATGAAACTGTTTAACAGAAAATACAAAATAAAAGGGTTTTTTGGTAAATGAATAATCCATAAATCAGTAAGGTATCTTCATCAATATAAATGTAAAAAAAATTTTAATGCTGGAGTACTCTTTTGAGAAAAATGAAATAGTAATAAGGTGCTATGTCCAACATACAATTTACTAAAATGGCAAAATGCTCTTCAGGCACTAACCAAAAGATGACAATATTCCAGAAGAAAGCAAAGCTGCTTAAGCCCTCCCGTGCACGTGGGTCGCTGAGGCCCAAACACAGATGAAAAGCGTTTGTTGTGGATGAACACAACAGTGCAGTTTCAGTACGTAGAAAAGAACTTGATACTTACTCACACAATACCACGTATTTTTCAAGAGAGTCAATCAGTAGTTTGCTATCTCCTTGATGAAAGTGCAGAGCAGGGAGAATGACGTCATCCTTTAGACAGAACACCAAATACGACCAGCCCATACCCTCTTTGTTTTGCTTGATTGATTTCAGGTCTGTCAAACTGAACAGGAATGACCATTTGCTTTTCCCATTTCTATGACTTGGAGCATCTTAAAAACAAGAAAGTGGGGCAGAATGTTTTTGTTCACCTTTTTGAAAGGTCCTGACAGTGCTCTTTATGACTGCCTAAGAAAAAACTGTTGAAATTAGGCAATCACTTTAACACTCGTCTTACTATGATCTCCAACTGTATTATAAATAACAACATATATTCCCAAAAAGATTATCTCAAAAAATAGCTATTTCCATAGACAAATTAAAAAATGTTATCCCTATTTAAGAGATAAGGTTTGCCCCAAAGTTATCAGAGCTATGGGGACAGGCAGGTTAGGTCTGAGACAAAGAATTGAATCTCAGAGTCTTAGTTTCTTCCTCTGTAAAATGGAGATAATTATACTTACCTCCCATTGCTAGTCTAAAAATTAAATTGGATTAATCACTCAGCAAATTCACACAGCAACAGCATACAATAACTACCCAATAGCTGTTAGCCTTGCCCACTCTCTCAACGTAAGAACAATGTGATACCATCTCAAGGTCATAAACAAAGACGTTCTCTCCCATTATTTTCACTCAACTATCCTGACATACTGACATGAAAAAATACAGTTTTATGAATATACAGGCAGAGAAATATTTTACTGATACAAATTCAACAGTGGAGAATTAAAGATGAAAATACAAGTGGTGATTGCTTCAAAAGAAAATGAATGCATCCATTCTTTCTGGCAAATCAACCTTCCCACTAACTTAAGGCTTCAGTTCAAGTCAAAGTATAACCATATGAAGTAACGCTCAGTCTGTGGACCATTTATGAGTGTCTGGACTGTTCATGTATACGTTTAAAATTACAGGCTCATGAACAATAATTAATAACAAGTAACTTCCAGATCATCTCAAAAGGTGTTAATTTTTTCTCAGATAGTAATACTTAAATTTAATTCCTAATCTAAAATTCCAGTTTATTTTAATGCAGACATAGCTGTGTCAAGTCTTTGAATTTAAAGGTCATTTGTTATTCATATGGAGTGACACATTATCCTATTACTCTAGATCAGGGTTCCTCAAACTTTTTAAACAGGGGGCCAGTCCACTGTCCCTCAGACCATTGGAGGGACGGTCTATAGTTTAAAAAAAACTATGAACAAATTCTTATGCACACTGGATGAGTCAGCTTCTAAGCAGGACAGGCAGTGGCCGCAAAAATACCCAGCGGGCCGCATGTGGTCCGTAGGCTATAGTTTGAGGACCCCTGCTCTAGATCATTAATTCTGTCCCACAATGATCAATTTTATAAAGATAAGCTAAATACACATGCTCAAAAGACAGATCACTTGCTGTTGACCTGCATGGGTGTCACCTTCCTTTGTAATGGGAACACCCTTCTCCAACAAGGCCTTTTAAGCCAGCAGACTGGAGTCAACAGCTTACTGAAGCAGAGACAGTTCAACAATTATCATTGGAAAGGAAGTCCAGACAAGTTAAAGTAACTGACCTATTTATATACTCATCTGTCTCACTTCTGTACCATTCCAAATGAACTCAGATCTAAGGCTGGTTCTAGATTGTGTGCCACGTGCCCATTTGTCTAAATTTCATATTCACTGATATTTATATTATAAAGCTCATAAGACCACTAAAAAGGTATTTTCAAAGGGAAATCAATTTTAATTTCCAACCTCTCAATAAATCATTTACATGTAATTGCTCTTGGACAACCTAGAAAAGATAACTAAAATTTGAAAATACTACTAGAATATTTGCCAAAACAAAGAACATCTTAACAGCTAACTAGCAAGAAAACTAAGTACTGACCACTGTCAAATTCTTAAATTGTCTAAAAAATATTGCATCCAAAATTAGTAAAAGAAATCATATGAAAAATATGAACTATAAATATACTTATATTAAATATTAAGTAAAATATTAAATAGAGGCTATGTGAATTATCAGGAGTTTATGGCTGATAATTTTCATTGTTTCCTTCACTGAAGAGTATGAGATAGTTCATATTAAATGCAAATGAAAATGCTTCACATATTTCAGTGCTTAAAACTGAAAAGCAACAATATGTTACAAAAACTTCTACAAGTCCCTCCACTGGAATAAAAGCTTCGTGAGAACAGGAACTTTTATTTGTTCACATTTACATCCCTACAGCTAGAAGAATGCCTAGCACATAATGTGATTCAAATATGTACTGAGTGCATAGCCTTGTCTAGTCAGGAGCGTGGTTCAAAGATGTACTGAGTACACAGCCTTGTCTAGTCAGGAGCGTGGTTCAAAGATGTACTGAGTACACAGCCTTGTCTAGTCAGGAGCGTGGTGGTATGGTGGTTAAGGGCTCAGTTACTAACCAAAAGGTCAGTGGTCAGACCTCGCCAGTTGCTCTGCAAGAGAAAGATGTGCAGTCTACTTTGATAAGACATGTACAGCCATGGTAACTCGATGGGGCTGGTCACCTCTACCCTTGAGGGTCACTATGACTCGAATTGACACACAGCAAAGGATATCATCAAGTCAACACAAAAGTAGTCTACCATTTAGTCTGTTAAGAATCGTTCACCAGACTAGAAATCGGTTCAAGTGTTAAAGAAAATGTCCCTTCTTTCTCCTTAAAAAACAAAAACAGAATCAATTCCAGAATTTAGTGTGTCACCAAGTTTCTCAGTATCTCTAGCTCATTCACAGGAGAAAAGAGAATTTGTGGCTGGGATAAAGTGGAAGAGAGTAGTTCACTAGGTCTCAATCTCTTGAACAGAGTTAACATGAAAGATGTGATATTGGATGGATTCTGCAACAGGATGGCAGTCTGTGGTCCTGAGAATATCTTCAAAACATTTTATCTACTATATAAAAGCATAAGACTGACCAGATAAAATGCTTATGAAACACACAGGTAAATTGCTTATAAAATTAAAATAAGTCTTCAATGGTCTATTTTAATGATCTAGTCCATCTCCTTTGTGACTCACCAAAAAAAAAAAAATTACAAAAATATTTTTAATGTAGAATGATTAAACATTAAAAGTTGAACCCATGTCATCAAGCAAATTTTAACTCGTTGGACAAGGTAAAATTGCCCCATAGTGTTCCCACAGATATCATGTTTCCAAGGCTGTAAAACTTTATAGACGGAGCCCAGGTGGTGTGGTGGTTATGTGCTGGGCCGTGACCCACTAGGTCGGTAGTTCAGAACCACCAACAGCTCTGTTGGAGAATGACTGGGCTTTCTACTCCCGTAAACAGTTAAAGTCTCAGAAGCCCACAAGAGGTTGCTATGAGTCACCATTGACTCCATGGCAGCAAGAATCTTTATGGAAGTAGACTGCCACATCTTTCTCTAAGGGGGTTTCAAACTGCCAACCTTTCAGTTAGAAGCTGAGTAGTTAAATCAACCACTCCGGCTCCTGCAACATTAGATGAAAAAAAAAATTTCATAATAGCATAAATTTGACTTCTGAAACTTCACGCTAACTTAGAAGCTGTGTCCTTAAGTTTTTAATAATTAGAAAATAAAGCCTTTTCACTTGTAAAAGTAAAACAGCAAACAACATAAGTAGTACTTAAGGTCTGCTAAGCTGCATGGCTAAACAAAAGTTCTCAAGCCTGACTGCACATTAAAATCAGATGTCCATGTTGCATCTTCAGAGTCTAATTTCATTGGCTATGGGAAACGCAGGTACAGGAAGTTTTTAAAAGCCTTCCTAAGTCAATTCAACCAATAAAGATCATACAGCAGTCTTTATTGTCAGATAATACTTTTCTCGATGTAAAATTTGCCCTTTTACGAAATTCCAAAAACTCACTTCTTTTGCTCATTGCAATAGCCATTCATCTTTCATTTTCAAGGCTCTAACTATATTAGGGAACAACAAAAAACAGCAATTCACATAAACCAATCTAGAGGTTCTATTCTGGAGAAGAAAAAAAAAACATCACTTCATCTGCTACATATACTAAAATTCTGTGGATATTTTTTCGTTGTTTTTTTGGCTTTGTTTTAATATTTGGCACTATTCTAAGTTAAGAACTTTCCTTCTCAGTATTAAGGAAATATTAAAGGGCGGGAATAGTAAGATATACACATGAATGAGCTGTTAGCAGAAGCTTGTGAATTACTACTTATTCTAATTGGCACTGTTTCCTAGAAATGACTAAGGACTATATGTGAAATGACTTCGGAAGCCAAAAATGAAAAACAATTTTACTCAATAATGCTATGTATATGTGGCAATACATGTTCCAATAAATTTTGGCCAGTTTTTTCAATCTGGTAAATTGTACATAATCCCTAAATCTAAACCCAAAAATATTGAGGAAAATATACTTTGTTATATAACACAAAGATATAATTTTTAATTAGAATTAAGCCTAAGGTTTTCACTCTACACAAATAAGTACTCAATATTTTAAAAACAAAACATACAGAGCTTGTCCACAACCAAGATGGGTTACCAACTCATACAAAGGAGAATATGTAAGTTACTGTATACAAGCAACATCTCTTATGTGAATGAACTAGCAGACACAGTCATGTCAGGCTGGTCTTTTCCACTAACTACATGTAGATCACCACCATTTAACCACTATAGATTTACGTAAACCAGCAGAGAACGGTGGGCCTAGTCAGAGAATATATGTCAAGGGTAGACTGCAGTGAGTGGTGAAACCCCAGGAAGCATTAAACTAGAATGCTATGGTTCAGCTGCTGCATTCTCCATCTCCCTCTGGAGCTTTACGATGCAATAACATGATTTCTTCTTTTAATTAAACTACATAAAGAAAAATGCACATGAAGGAGAGTCAAATATTTCTAAACGTGCTTCAATTTTCCATCATTAATAACTACCAAATAGAGCAAGCATTTTTAAAGTTACCACTAACAATTATAACCAAAAACAGATGAAAGGGAATGTAATGGGAAAACATGGTAGTTATGTACATTAATTAAAAGCACCAAATCACTCTCTTCTTACTAAAGATAATTAAAACATTTTCTTTGCGCTTTTATTTACTAATATATTGTAGTTTAAAATTTTGAAAGATTTAGTTCATACCTCCATTGGTATGTGACTTCTTTTTATATGAAACTGTATTAACCATGTCCCACTCAGCTTCGTAACTGTTTAGATGTTCCGGTCCTCGATGAGCTCTTTCTTTAGGAGACTGAGTCCATTCTACAACTGAACTGGAGTCCTAAAAGAATTATAACAAAGTATTTAAGGTCTAGATCGAAGCACTGAACTAGATATTACATGCCAATAAAATTGGCATTATACGCCAAGTGAACTATATGCCAATAAAACAGTTGGTAAAAAAAATTTTTTTAATCCCAAACCAGAATGTTTTTCTACTCCGTATTATCTCAGAGTCTATATAAACGAAGTCTTTAGCAACATATGTAACAGAGACACTAGTGGGAAATGTGAACACACTTTCCTCTACTTTTCCCCTTTGCCACCTTTAGCGAAAAGGACAAGAAAGCTTTTCAAATCTCAGTAGTGAGGGCTGACCAAAAAATGAACAGATATCAACAGTGGGAATTCTAGATATATTTGTTTCCCTAATAAGTCTTGATCCCACTCTTTTTCTGCTGCTTTGAATGTAGCTGTGATGCCTAAAAACATGGCCGTGATTATGACCAGAAGAAAAAAGACAAGAGAGTCATTGCAAATAGCTCCAAGCCTCCATGTTTCTAGTTATTTGAGGGAAATGGCGAATGGTAACTAATCAGTTAAATCACCATTTGTTGTATATTCTCTTATTAACAATCAAAAGTAGACAATCAGTCAATTCAGAGCAAGGACTTTTAAAAGTCTAAAATTTTCTTTTCTCCCACAAAGAGCAAGCTACTAGAGATGGAAGTCGGACAAAATGGAAGACAGCAGGAGATACAAGAAACTCCAAAAAACAGTGCCACTGACTCAACTCCAACTCATACTGGTCTATAGGCCAGAAGAGAACTGGTTTCTTATTGTTTCCTAGACTGTAAATCTTTTCAGAGGCAAAGAGCCTCAACTTTTCCCTGTGGGGTAACAGGTGGATTAGAATCACTAAATTTTCAATTAGTAGTCCAATGCTTAATCCATCACTGAGTTCTCAAGCCTCTTTGTACAGGAAACTAAAAATCAAACCAAACTCAATGCCACCAAGTCAATTCTGACCCACTGCACCCCTTTATGACAGCGGAACTGCCCCTGTGAGTTTCCAACACTGTTAACTCTTTACAGGAGCAGAATGCCTTGTTTTCCTCCCAGGAAATGGGGCTTAAAACAAGGGAAAGAAACAAAAAGGAGACCCCAGGGCGGCTGTTATGTAACAATCCAAGAGAGCAACTAGTCCAAGCTGAAGCTGGTCTCAAGGCTCTGAGAAAAATAGCTCTAAGAATATGGAATTAACAGGTAAATGTTTTGAGTGAAAGTTTAGAAGTGAATGAGAGTTAAAATGGCACTATAGATGGTGACCGGTTATCGGAAAGAAGAGCTCAAAGAGGAAAAGCATTAAAAAAATAAAAGAACAGCTGATGGAGTCTTAAAGGCGTATCTCAAAACAAACAGCCATTTAAGAGAGGCAACAAGTAGGCCCACATGGCAGGAACACACCAATCTATGTGACCCAAGGATTATAAATAATAAAATCTAAGTCCAGAGGCAACAGTATCAAGAGTTTAAATTGTGAACACCCAGTTTGCAGAGGGCCATGGATGACCGTGGAAGCCCAAATCCATGTGCAGCGTCCCCCATGAGGACTGAGTCTCTGATCATAGTCCAGACATGTGCACAGTCTAGTCACTACACAGAGAACATTATCAAGTCAATTATGGCTGATGCAGTTAGGTTAAAAAATGTTAGCATCTTACTTAATCCATTTTTTATTTGTTCCAGTTTTTAATATTTATGCTTTCTTTTCTATTGTGGTTTTTTTGTTGTCAGTTGTTGGGTTTTGTTGTATGTTTGGGTTTTGTCTTTTAATTCTATTGTGCATGTTTTCTCTGTATACAGAAATCCAGGAGCCATAATTCCGAGTCACTAACTGTATTAAAGATGACCTATGGTAACGCAGCAGAGGCTGGGGGGAAACGAAGAGCTAACAACAACGCGGACAAGAAAGAAGAAAGTGTTCTAAACCGTGGTGATGACTGCACAGCTCTTAATATGATTGAACTGAGTTATGTATGTGACTTACATGCCAATAAAATAATTCATCAAGCTCTACCTGCCTTCTCTAGTGAAATGTCAACACGGTACCTAAATTTAAAATTAAAAAGTAGCATTAGAAGAATGTTATTCATAGAACTTTAAATTCCAAAGAAAAAGCTACAGGGTTTGATTGCTGACTGCCTGAAATCATGAAAAATGTGGTCAAAAAGATGCCTGCTTTTCACAATAGGCCTTATAAAACTTAGATGACTTCTATAGAAAATGACTAATTTGAATAAATAAAAATTCCATTAAATATTTTACATAATTTTGAAAGAAAATATTAAGACAGGATGCACGTAAAGAGCAAAAGTAAAGCATACTGGAAGTACACCTGTTCAATAAAAACTGCGCTCCCATTATAAACCTTCCCCTATTCGATGCCTTCCTGTATTTCACACTTAGAAAAGTGAACTCAAAACAGATCACAGATCCAAATGTAACAGCGAGACCTATAAACGTTTCAGGAGAATCATGGATGTAAATCACTATAACCTTGGTTACAAAGGCAGTGGTTTCTTAGATGTGACACCAAGAGCACAAGCAACAACCACCAAGAAAACAGAAAGACAACCCACAAAATGGGAGTAAATATTTGGAAATCGCACATTTGACAAGAGACTTATATCCAAAATATATAAACAACTCTTATAACCCAGCAATAAAGGCAAATAATTAAATGAGCAAAGGACTTAAAACCAGAATTTCTACAAAAGAACATCCACAAATGAAATGGGAAAGAATCACATGAAAAAATGCATAACATCTTAAGTCTTTGGGGAATGCAAACCAAAACCACTTGAAATAACATTTTACACCCACTAGGTTGATGAAAATAAAGATAATATTGATGAGAATACGGAAAAACTGGAACACTCAAACTGTGCTGCTGTAATTAATTATAACATGGTGCAACTAATTTGGAAAAATGTTTGATGGCTTCTCAAATGTTAAACATAAAGAGTTAAACACCATGAAGCAGTAAGGTATCAACAATGATACCTTAAGGATGCTATTCCTGAGCTCAATCAGCAACCAAGTTACAATGTAGAGTTAAAATCCTTCAAAACTGGATTCCTCATCACCATCCATATCCCAATGCAGAGCTTCAGCTGGTGTGAGGTCATCATAGACGCTGTCCTCACTGAGATCACCGTCCTCACTGAGATCGCCGGCATCACCATCACTGCTGTCATTTTCATACAAAGCGCAGTCTTCACTGCCATCCACAGCATGACTAATACTACATTTCTGGAAGGCACATCGCACCATGTCTTCTGGAATGTCTTCCCATGCATATCAAACCCACTTTGCTATTAACTCTTTGTCAGGCTTCATGAGATGTCCTCCTTTTGTTAGTCGGGCTTGACCAGATGACATCCATTCATGTCACATCCTTCGCACACGGTCTTTAAAAGGCTTATTCAAAGACACATGTCATAGGACAGCTCTGATTGGTTAGATGTGAGTAAACAAACATTCAAAGCCCTGCAGTGTCAGCAGGGCTTTGAATGAACAGCGGAGAAACAGCAATCATCCGCGAGATAACGGGCGCTCGTCCCGTTACCTGGGGGGAGCGGGCGCATGACCCATGAATAGCCGAACTTCAGTTTTTTCCAGCACATTTTTTGTGCTGAAGAACTCGGCTTATACACGAGTATATACAGTAGATCTCAATAAAATCAAACCAAATCTGCTGTCATAGAATGGACTGCAACTTCTCGTGACGCTCCAGGACAGAGGGAAGCTGTTCTAGGGGTTCAGAGGCTGAGAACAGTCCCATCTTTCTTTGGCACAGCGGCTAGTGCGTTCACACAACCAGTCTTGCGAGTTGCAGCCCCGCATCTAACCCGCTGTGCCAGGAGGCGCTCTAGAGCTCAAGAAAGCTGCTTTGTTAGGAAGTGGCACTCCTTTAGTGGCACATTCTTTCTTAAATACCTTTCCGGCATAGAGCATGCTAGAAGAATCCAATGCATCATCCAGGGGTCTCCAGTCCACTATTACTTCAGATTCCTAGAGACAGAAATTATGAATCATATTTATTATTAGTATCCTACATTCTTAGTCGCACTTCAATTCCCAAAACTAAAATGTTAAACACTGAAATATTAGCACTTTAAAAAGAATTCTATGTAAACCACTTTTTGACAACAAATATTATATATATTTTATATTCTTACTTTTTATTACAAAGTTGTAATACAACTTCTAGGAGAAGTTTTACAATATCTCATGCCATTTCTCCATATATACTTGAGGATAAGCCGAGTTTTTCAGCACCCTTTTTATGCAGTTTTTGTGGTGAAATTTGGTGTCTCAGCAGATATTCGGGCCACCTTATTCCTCAGTATATACAGTATTCATGTATTCCAAGCAGTAAAGCTCAAAACCATTCCCATATTAAATTTAAAAACACTTTTCAAATATAAAATATCTTGTAGATGAGATTAAAATTTTCTGATACTAGTTCAAGGATGAACCACTATCATAAACATTTATTAAACGATTTACTTGAAACATACCTTTTCTAAAACACGTAATATTCCCGAAATAAAGCTGTCATGATCATTAGTCTTTCCACAAGATGAGTGAATATATACTCCTTCTTGTTCATATATAATCTGGAACAACAAAATAAAAATAATAGAGTTAATTTCACTCAGTACTATTTCTACCTTCATTTTTAAAAAGTAAGAGGATATTAACTTACAATTTCTAGTCAAGTTGCCGGTGATTTCATCTACAAAGGTATTCTTTTATAAACATCTCTCAGACTAAAATGCATTTCAAATAAAAGTAAACAAAGAAAGTTTGCTTTGTTACTCATCAAAGTTTGATTTTCTAATTACTAATAATTGCAATCTTGACCTTCTCAAGAATGATCACAAAGATGTCAAGCTAACTCCTATTTGTCTTGATATGCAAATTCCATTTAGAATACATTTCTTCAACAAACAATACGCAAAATGGGTTCAACCCTGAAAATGAGAATAGCCAAACGTGATTTTCTACATGAGTTTTGTTTTACAATAAAAATTTTTAAATGACCACAAACTCAAAATATAAAGTTTTAAATAAGAATTTAAACCTAGTTAGAGGCCTGGTAGGGATTGATCAAGGGCAATGTAACCGAGAGAAATTACTGAAACCCAAATGGAGGCTGAACATGACAGTGGGACAGAGGAAAGTAAAAGGAAATAGAGGAAAGAGCTAGGAGACAAAGGGCATTTATAGAGGTCTAACAGGAATGTAAATATGTAAACATATTTATATATGAGGATGGGGAAATATACCTATGTGCACATATGTATAAATTTAGTATTAAAGTAGCAGATGGACATTGGGCCTCCACGCAAGTACTTCCTCAATGCAAGAACACTTTATTCTATTAAACTGGCATTCCATGATGCTCACCTTCCTGACACGATCGCCGAAGATAAAACAAGTGCATAAGCAAATGTGGTAAAGAAAACTGATGGTTCCAAGCTACCAAAAGATATACCATCTGAGAAAAAAAAAATTTTTAATGAAAAAAAAAGATATAACATCTGAGGTCTTAAAGGCTTGAAGGTACACAAGCGGCCATCTAGCTGAGAAACAACAAAGTCCACAGGGAAGAAGCACACCAGCCTGTGTGATCATGAGGTGTTGATGGGATCAGGTATCAGGCATCAAAGAACAAAACATCCTATCATTGTGAATGAGGGGGAGTGCAGATTGGGGACCCAAAGCCCATCTGTGGGCAACTGGACATCCCCTTAGGGAAGGGTCGCAGGGAGGAGACGAGCCAGCCAGGGTGCAGTGTAGCAACAATGAAACATACAACTTTCCTCTGGTTCCTAAATACTTCTCCCCCCCCCCCACCCACCCCACTATCATGATTCCAATTCTACCTAAAAAATCTGGCTGGACCAGAGGATGTACACTGGTACAGATAGGAACTGGAAACACAGGGAATACAGAACAGATGAACCCCTTAGGACTAGTGGGAAGAGTCGCGATACCAGGAGAGTGAAAGGAAGGTGAGGTGGAAAGGGGGAACCAATGACAAGGATCTACATATAGCCTCCTCTCTGGGAGATGGACAACAGAAAAGTGGGTGAAGGGAGACGTCAGACAGTGTAAGATATGACAAAATAATAATAATTTATAAATTATCAAGAGCTCATGAGGGAGGGAAGAGCGGGGCGGGAGGAGAAAAATTGGGAAGCTGATATCAAGGGCTCAAGTAGAAAGTGTTTTGAGAATGATGAGGACAACAAATGTACAAATGTGCTTGACACAATGGATGGATGGATGGATTGTTTTAAGAGTTGTATGAGGCCCCAATGAAATGATTTTAAAAGAATTTAAACTCAATCTCAAGGATACTGGAAGTGATCCGCTATAAACCGGTGAATTCAACAACACGGGATATACGTTGAGGAACAATTGAAAAACAGTATTTGAGGGAATAACACCCAGTAACCTTAAATGCCTGCAAACTAACATAGGGGCTAGGAAGGCGGGTGCTGTCAGAGCACCTACAAGCTAGCAGTAAAAACCCAACCCACTGTCATCGAGCCCGTCCCAACTCTCAGTGATCCCACAGAACAGGGTCGGACTGCCCTGTGGGTTTCCAAAACTATGCTCCTTAAAAGAACTAAAAGCCTCATCTTTCTTCTGTGGAGGGGCTGGTGATTTCAAACTACTGCACGTAACCACTACCTACCAGGGCTCCTAGAAATGAAAACGAGGTAAATAATTTAAAATCAATTGTGAACAGGTATAAAAATGTTCTATGGATGTGATGATGGCTTTTAGAAACCCGAACATCTACTGGCACACTTCCTGAATGCATAGCTTCTGATAAGATTCTTGACTGTCGTGTTAGCAACGACATCTCTCAGAAGGCATACCAACGACATATTTCTGAAGGTAGGAGTAAAGAGAATTAATGCAGAATAACAGAAAAAGAGAAAACTGATCATATTTCAGAGTTTATAACATTGAAATAAACAAATACGGAACACAATCACACACTCAGACTAGGCTTTAGAGAATATTAGATGTAAACGAAAGGGGTTTCAAAAAGCTTGTGGAAATTTTCTATCTTTGAATTCCATTTTTCTATGAACTTTTGAAAGTACCCTCATAGAAAAAGTACTACGCCCACCAAAATCACAAAAGTAATCCTACGTTACCACTTCTACTTCCTGCCACACTGATGTAATAAAGACCAATTTACCCATCACCTCAACTAAAAACACAAACTAATGGTTTTCAAAACACCAGACATTAACAACAGCGTGCTAATCAGCCCTGGTGGCATAGGGGTCAAGGCAGTGTGGTAAAAGAAATAATGCAAATGAGATAGGTCCTATGGTTGCCCCACCTTACTTCCAGGAGGGCGTTTAGAGGGAAAACTCAGGAAGCACTTAGCAATCTCCCTGGGTAGAGAAGATAAGAGTTTGGGCAGAGTACTCCTTCTTAGTGATCTTGCCTTAAGGGACCTGGCGAGAAAGGGGGAAGGGCACACATAATTAAATACTGTGTTGATACCATACATTCCCGAGCTTTTTTGGCCTATCACCCCTCTTCAGAAAAAAAATTACTTAGCACCCCTCCGCCAATTAAAAACTTTTGTACTACAGCCCATAATCCAGGAAAAATCTAGGTAGGTACTTCTGTAGCCCCCTCTGGATCAGTCCAGTGTCCCCCAGGGGTAATATCACACACTTTGAGAAACACTGGCTAACAAAAAAACAACAAAGTCACTGCCATTGAGTCAATGCCACCACAACCCTACAGGACGGGGTAAGTGCTGCCCCTGTGAGTTTCGGAGACTGCAACTCTTTATAGAAGTTAAGAAAGTCCTGTCTTTCTCCTGCAAAGCAGATCCTGTGTTCCAACTTTGGACTTCCCATAAAGCAACACAAATCCACTGTGCCCCAGGGCTCCTTTTATACCATCTAACAAAGCTTAGCAGTAGGACCCAAATGTGTCAAATTGTTCCCAAGTAACTGACACAGCACCCTCTAGGACAAAGGTCAAAAATAGTTTATAGAAATATAAAATGTCTAGGACCCAGCAAGATTCAATTCCTAATTCCTAGCATCCAGTGAAGAATTGCACAGGCACAGAAAAAGAGAGGAAAATATGACCAGTAAGGAAAACACCCATCCATCAAAAATGTCTCCAAAATGACAAAGTTTTATCAAATTAACAGCTCAAAACCCATTGCCATCAAGCCGCTTCTAACTCACAACTCCCCCATATAGGGTTTCTGAGGCTGTAAATCTTTAAGCGAACAGATAGCCTCATCTTTCTCCCACACAGCGACTGGTAGGTTTGACCTGCCAACCTTGTAACTATCAGTCCAAGATAGTTACCCTACAAAAAGCTAGAGGAAAGTTGGAACTTGTTAACAGGAGACATAGAAAATAATAAAAATACCTCACTGAACATCTAAATATGAAAACGACAACGTTAAGATGAGGAAAACATTGGGTGGGATAAACAACAGACTAGACACTGTAGCTTGTGGGAAAATAAGGGAACAAAGTACCAATGAGTGGTAGGAAAACCCAGATATGTATGTACGTCTTGTCTTATGAAGCACACATGACACAAAAGTAAAATATATGAGAAAATGACACAAGAACCAGGATCAGACTATTGTTCTAGATTCTTATACTCTTTATATTATAGTATAATACTCTTAAAAGTAATTTGTGTAAGTAAATTACTTATGATGATATGAACTCTAAAGCTATATTTCTCAAAGTGGGAGGTACCAACCCCGGTGGGGAGCTGAAGCAACCCAGGTGGCACTACAAAAGCAGATATCCACACTTTATCCTGAATTATGGGCGACAGCATCGAAGCTATTCATTGTCACAAGGACACGGTGATTTTTGTTTTTCTGGAAAGGAGGTAGTAGGACAAATAAGTTTGGGAACCTATTAACTAATCACTTAGGTAACAAAGAGTTGTAAATAACAAGGTAACAAGGGAATCCAAATGAAATTCTATAGTAAAATATGCTCGAATAATCACAAAGAAGGAAGGAAAGAAAATATAAAGCAAATAGCATGTGGATAACTTACTCCTATCAGTCATCGTATTAAATCTAGTCTAAAGAACTAGAGAAGCCAATTAAGAGGAACAGATTGTCAGACTGGACTTTTAAACAAAACCAAATTCCATGCTTCCTAAAATAAAGACATATTAAATATTAAGACACAGATTTAAAATAAAAAGTTGGCAACTATATCATGCTAACGATATAAAATAAACTTGCATAAGTTAATTCCAAGGGAAAAAATTCTACGAAGTATAAAGATCATTCATTTCCTAACGTCAATTTAAGAGAAAAAATCAGTACAGCCACAGAGCACTTAACATTATCACCCATCCTCCCTAATGAAGACCTGGAGGACGCACCACCCACCAGCAGAGCACACATTCTCTGCAAGTACACACAACACTGAACAAGGCAGATGACACTGAAGCTCATAAAACAAATCTCAGTAAATCTAACAAAATTCAAGAATGTAATGTGACGACAGCAGAATCAGTCATAAAAGTATCTTGGGACATCCCCAGATGTTTGAAAATTAATTACACACTTCTAAATAACCATGATACAGAGGAAATCAAGTGAGCAACTGAAATTATTCTGAACTGAATAAATAAAAATGCAAACACATATAAAAATTGTGGGGTATTACTAAAATAGTACTTTAAGATGAAATATCCAGTATTTAGTACCCTTAAAAATGTTTTAAATCTCAAATTAATTACATCAGTTTCTAACATAAATTTTAAATAAAAATTAAATCCAAAGTAGAAGGAAACACTGTCACGCAGAGATTAATAAAAATAGAGAGAAAATTAAACAAAAAAATCATTTTTCAAGAATATCAATAATATTGGTAAAACTACAGTTAGGTTTTTCAGGAAAAAGCAAATGGCACAAGCTATTAATAACATTACTATAAATTCTACTGATAAGAAAAGGATAAGGAAATTTATAAACAAATCTAAAGTAATAAACTGGACAATTTAGGCATAATAAATTGTTTGAGAAACAAAAGTTCCCAAAGTTCACTCAAAAAGAAAAATATACAATAAAAAAAAGCAAAAAAAAATCATTAAATACATGTCATAGCTAAAAAAAAAAGAAAAATATAACCTGAGTAACTAATATCATTTAGGGAAATGGAACTTATAGTTTAAAACTTTCCCACAAAAAAAGTTCCAGATCCAGAGAGCTTTACTGGTAAATTCTACCAAAGAAGAAAAAACCACCACCAAATCCATACACTTCAAGAAAACTGAAAAGGAAGTAAACTTCCCAAGTAACTCAACAAGGCCAGCATTACCATAACACCAAAACTAGACAGAGGCATTACAAGAAAATAAAACTAATGGACAGTATCTTTATGAACACAGATGTTACATCTAGGATGTTCTAGGAAGCTCAGCACCCAACTATCTCAGCATTACTGAATATTTCTCCACTTGAAAAACTTACAAGCACCTTAAACTCAGTATGTTCCATCTTAAATCTGCCCCTGATATTCCCAAATCAAAGGCATTTCAGCCACTTACCCTAAGTCACTCCCTCATACTTCCTATCTCATAAGCCCTGTAAAACTCTTCTCTAGTGCCGTTATTTCTCTTCTTGACTATATTACTGAAATAACAAAATGGGTTCTCTTCTCCCAATCTAGTCACCTTCCAACAATCTGTACAGTATGTAACCTATGTCAAGGTTCATCTTTTTAAAATGCACATTTTATCATAATACCAGGCCTAAGCTTAAAATTCTTCTGGATCTACTCTTACATCTTTATTTATAAATCCTGATACTGCCCAACAAACATAACCTTCTGGCCTTGAGTCATTTTGAACTCATCTTTTCCCCGAACATCTCCTGTACATTGACTGTGTACATTCTTGTTCTCTTACCCTGTAATACCATCTTGGTTCTTTCTTTTGGTAGCTTCTACTGTCTTCAAAAGAACATGAACAAAAGCACACCTCACCCCTTCCCCCACACCTAACCGACCCCAATCCACCTAATCTGATTTAGAAGTTTCTTGTTGATTCATATGAGGGGCTTCAAAAAGTTCATGGATAGAAAATGAAATTGAAAGAGTATAGAATTTTTCCACAAGCCCCCTTTTGAAGGCCCCTCATAAATTCACCCTATACAGAATCACAACTACATGCTGGGATTAAAGGATGCTAGTGGAAAAAAACAGACAACCAAAATAAAGTATCTTAACTAAATTAGAAGTGTTAAGTAAACCAGAGTCTCAAACTTTTTCCACTCGCAACTAATCTTTACCTGAGAAATTCCCAACACGGGTAAGCCCTGCCACAAGCACCTCAGGTTCATTGTTTGATTTTAAATTAGTTTTTGATGGCTGCACTATACAGAAACCTTTAACTGTTGCCACGTTTTTCAAAACTCCCAAGTTCTGTTAGGTGACTCCATTTTCAGCTTTGATGTAGACTAGTAAATCAGTGGTCACAGCGAGTGTGACGGAGTGTGCAAAGGATCCTGAACGAGACATTTTAATTGTTCCTTCAATAAATGCATATTGAATGCTTAATGTGCCAGACACAGAACAAGCTCCTAGGCTGAAATAAATGAGATTCAATTACTATCTTCATTGCACTCATAGTCTGAGGAATTAAAAGAAAAAAAAAACCCTTACAACATACTATGGATAAAAAGCAGGTCACTTACTGCCATCAAGTCCATTCTGACTCATAGTGATCCTATAAATAATACGTAATCCAGATCTGGAGTCCTCAATGGTACAAACACTCAAGCATTTTGCTAAGTGAAAGGGTGCCGGTTTGGCTCCAACCAGATGTGTCTCAGAAAAAAGACTGGAGATCTAACCCTGGAAGAGCACACGTACTGAAAACTTTACGGAGCAGAGCTTTATTCTGAAATACACGGGGTGGCCATGAGTTAGAGAGATGACTCAATTGCAACTGGTTCTGTTTTTGTTCTTTTAAAGACTTACAATTAACAAGACAGATGACAAGGTGAGGGTCTGGATAGATCAGACTTTAGTGACATCTAAGCTGAGACCTGAAAGATGGCGATTTTAAACATAAGAGGGTGAGGGAAGGTAGAGAGCATCTGTTCTAGGTAGAGGGAAATTCTATTGAGAACAAAAGCTCGCTTGACAGACGAAGCCAATTTATCAGCGGGCTGAGGCCAAATACGTTAGAGGGATGAATAAAGACTAGATCAGAGTATATAAGGGTTTGGTTTGTTGTTGCTTAAGATTTTATATAACCATTTCTATTGTAAATTAGATAAGGCTTTACATCCCAATAGTTTACCCTTCTTCACCAGCTCCAGCACCGCCCAACTTAACCACCGTCACTAGCCCATTGCTTGTATCTTCCTTTCTTGTTCCCTGCCCCTCCCCTGCCTTAGGAATCTCCAGTATGCTGTTGGTATCAGTCTTTATTTCAGATTGGTTTGTCATACACCCTGTCCTCTTCCTTTACAACTGTGGTTTCATATATTTGTACCTTTGTGATTGGCTAATTTCACTCTGCATAATATTCTCCAGGTCCACCCATGCCATGAGGTGCGTGGCAATTTTATCATTGTGTTTAGGCATACCTAGTACTCCATTATGTACATGTACCAGTTTCTTTATCCATTCTTCTACTGATGAACAATTAGGTTGTTTCCATCCTCTTGCTATTATGAAGTGTTGTACTGAACATGGGTGGCATAAAAAGTTTTATAGCCATATTCAAGAAATTAGGTGTTTGAAATTTATCTTGAACGAAAAAAAGCCACTGGAGAGTTCTAGCAGCGAAATGCCTTTTCTAAGCCAACACACAGGCTACAGGGCCAATGAACAGCTGCAACTGGGGTTGGGGTGAGGGGAAATTCACACTTGCTTAAGCTAAGGCACTGGCAGAAAAGATGGGAAGCAGATAGCTTAGGGAGATGTTTAGGTCAAAATGATATGGCTGTGATGATTAGATGTGGGAAGTGGAGAGCAAAGGAGTCAAGGACAAAACTGAGTGAATGAGGCTGCTCACTGAGGAAAGGAATAAGGAAGGAGGAAAGCAAACGATGACAGCTGTCTTTGGGGTGGGTTAATCAGAAAAGACTGTGGAACTAACGTGCAGAATGCAGAACAACACACCATAGAAATCATGAGTGAGGAAGTGAATCCGGCTGCTAAACACAAGGTCAACAGTTTGAAATAACCAGCCACTCCTGGGAGGAGAATGAGGATCGTTAAATGAGAAACCACAGCCGCAGTCATACCCTAGCCTATGGTGACTATCAGGCGGTGAGCTGAGCTGTTGCTGAAAGGCGTCAGCATAAGCAACAGGTGAGATAGAGGTAGCAGAATATAGCAGTCTGAGGAGGCACAAGTGAGGACGAAAGGAATGGCTTCTCATACGTATGACTGTCAATACAGCATATCAATGAACAAAAAATGGCAGATAATTTCAGAAGGCCTTCCCTTCCACTAAAATGTGAAAATAGTTAGATTACAATATCTTATCAAAGTGAAATGCCAATGTCTTAGCTGACTTTTCAAAAAATGTCATGCTTTTATTAACTTACAAATTACAATGATTTATTAAAATTCTACACTACCATATTGTGTCAAGACTAAAGTAAGTATGTGTTTAAACCACCCTTGGGCCCATAGAACAAGAAAAACACAAAGGAAGTGTTTAAATGTTTGCTAAAGAATCCCCAAAAATAAAGAAAAAAATAGTAATGCAGTATTAAAAGTTCTAGTCTAGGAAAAGAAAATTTCTCCAAGAAGATCTACTGGATCCTAAAAATATTCATTACCTTTCCTTAACCCAGGGTTTCCTCCATACTAGAAGTATGTCTAATAGGAATTGGAAAGGATGATTTTTAAGCTACAAAATGAATTCTTAATAAAAACACCACCCAAAACAAACTTTAAGAAAAATACCAGATGATTTCCCAATGTTTCAAGTTACTTTCGATAGAATTCTAACGCAATCACAGAAAACCCCAGATCCAAGAGAGGAACAATATATGGTGAAGAAATTGGATGGTACCCAAGTATCAAAAAAAAAATAGCACCTGGGTCTTAAAGGCTTGTTTTCAAATGAGCAGCCATCTAAGTGAGAAGTCAACTAAGCCCACAGGGAAGCCAACCAATATCCGTGAACCAAGGATTGTAAATCATATAATCCAATTCTAAAGGAGGGGATTGTTTCAGAGTTTAAATTGTGAGTCTGGTGTGCAGAAGGCTATGGATGATAGTGGAAGCCAAAAATAATTTTCAGGATCTACACAGGCAATGAGCCTCCAGTGATTTCCCTGTAACCATCAGGGATAAGAATATCCTAGTTATCAAAAGAGTGCTGGAGAGAGGACTAGATTAAAATGATAAATCTGATTTGAATAGTTAAAACCTTGTCATCTAGATCTCTCCCTTTTGAAACACTTTGTGCTTGATCTGGTTTTTAATACTTTGTTTTTCATATTTTGTCATTGTTGGTAGTCTCTCTGATAGATCGACACACACACACTACAATAGGACTTTATAACTCAAACACAAGAAATTAGTAGACTTACCTCCAACTCATAGCAACCTTATGTACAATAGAACAAAACACAGGCAGGTTCTGTTGTTGTTATTTTGAATCCATTGTCAAGTCATCTCATGTAAAGTCTTCCTCTATGTCAATGTTCTCCTTTAGCAAGAATGATGTCCTTTTCCAAGGACTGGGCCCTCGTGATAAAATATCCAAAGTACATGGGACATGTAGTCTCCATCCAAGTTTCTAAGGAACATTCCAGTTGTGCTTCTGAACAGATTTGTGAGTTCTTCTGACAGTTCATGGTACATTCAGTATTCTTCAACACCTTAATTACAATCCATTTTTCTTTGATCTTCCTTATTGTCTAGCTTTTGTCTGGCTTCCCTGGAGCTTCTAAGGGACTGAAACTACTAGGGTTGAGGCACACCTTAGTTCTCAAAGTGACAACTTTTAACTCTTCAAAGAGTTCTCATGCTGCAGATTTGCCCAATACATCGTTTCCATGTGTTTATTGAGGATCCAAGTAAAATGAAATCCTTGTCAACCTCAAACTTTTCTCTATTTATATTGTTGCCTATTGGTCTAGTTGTGAGGATTATTTATTTTTAAAGTTTATTGGCATATAATTCGCATGTTATAAAATGCAATAAATAGTTCAATTATATTAGAAAGAGTCGATGAACCTAGAGGGACAGCAAGTAGAATAAGGGATTCGGGAGGAGGGGATGTACAGTGATGGTGGTGAGGCAAAGGGGAGACGATGTCACCGTGTAGAAAAAGAATGTTTGAAACTGAAATGTGGTAGCAATTGTACATTTTACTTGACATGACTGAAATCTGGAATGATATATGTGTTAAATCCCAACTAATAATTTAAATAGAAGAGTTGTACAACCACCATATCAATTTTAAAACGTTTTCTTCTTTCTAGTACTCAATTGTTATTAGCTCATTTGACGCAACCTCCCTGCCATTAATTATCCCAAGAAACCATTATTCCAGTTACTATCTCTATAGATGGACCCATCCTAGATTTCACATATATCCCCTGCCCCCCCAAAAAAAACAAACAACAACAAAGTAAAACAGAAAAAGCCTCCATCAAAAACAGGAAATATTTACAAATAACAAATTTAAATCAGGTCAAAGGGGAGATCAAATGATAAAGGTGTTAAACTTTAACCTAACTGCATCTGCGATCATCCACTTTCCAATGCACTATGCATGAGTTATTAGTTATGGCTAGTAGTTGGGAGGATTATGTAATGTTTAAATGTAATCCACCCTAAAAAGGCTATGCTGTGCAATTTTCAAGCCCTCTTTACTTACAGTAAAAAAAAGTTGTACCATCACCTTTCTCCAATCCTGGTGTATCCATCTAGTTCAGTTTCTTGAACATTTGCTCAGTCTGCAGACTGAATAAGTCTGATGAAAGAATACAGCCCAGATACACATCTTCCCCATCTTTAAAGCATGTAGTACATCCCCTTGTTCTGCTCCTACAACTGCCTGTTGGTCCATGTTCAGGTTCCTCATGAGCACTCTGAAGTACTCTAGAATTCCCATTCTTCTCAATGCTATCCATCATTTGTTACCATCTACACAGTTCAATGTCTTTCAGTCAAGATCTATCAGAAATCAGAATTTGTAGCTCTCATTCCACATCCTCGTCTAGATATTAAGTACAAGTTCTGCGTGAGCAAAAGGAAATGTTCTAGAAATCTGTTCTGCAACATTATCCGTAAATTTTTATGATCCACAAATGCCTTTGCATAATCATTAAGACACAAGTAAACATCTTTCTCCTATTCTGTTTTCAGCCAAGATAGGCCCTCGTCGTTTTCTCTACCTTCTTGCTCTTTCCTCTTAGCCTACTATGCTACCAGACTCTAGCTAGGTACACTGAAACATTTCAGCCCCTACCCTCCACGGCAATTATAAGCAATGTGGAGTTCTTCACAGTATTAAAAATAGCACCTAGTTCAAGAAGTTGAAAAACATGTTGCATTTCTTATTTAGACAACTTAAAAGGGTAATTGTTAATGTATGCTTCCCTTCTGATTAAAGTCTATATAACTTCTAGGAACAGGAGCTATTTGCTTGTATCTTCAATACGCTTACTAAAACATATTAAGTTCTTAATAAAAATTTGTTAAATAAATGAGTGAAAGGAAGCTGCCACTCTATCAAGTCCACTAAAACCCGTAGTTTCCTAAGCAGGGTTTCCAAGACTTGTGTCCTTACAAAAGCAGACCGCCTCGCTGTTCTCCGAGGAGCAGCTGGTGGTCCAATGCTCATCCAGCAGCAGTCAGGTCAACTCACGTCATTAGTGCAACTCTGCTCACCTGGTGTAGAGTAAACGGCAGCCTTCCAAAGCAGTGTGCCCACAGCTCTCGGTAGTCACTCAACTAAAGGATGTCAATGTTCCCATTTGGCTGACTGTTAAAGCATATGGTTTTGCACTTAAATAACAGAATGGCAGAACTCCAAGAACTAATCAAGATTTATTACCAGAGAAACTCAAAACCTCAGCTAAGAGAAACGGTATCTATGCAGAATTGAATCCATCCACGCTCATGCTGATAAAAATGAACCCTTGGACTTAGGTAAATCACCAAAGAACTGAATATACATTGATATCCAATACTTACTGAGCCAGAATTCATCTAATAGTTCTACCAGTTCCAACTACCTTTCTTTCATTTATTTACTTTTTCTTTGCCTCAGTTTTCCTTCCAATTTATGTTACTAAATTACACTGTTTTTCAGGAGCCCGGGGGCAAATTAGTTACATGGTGGGCTACTAATCACAGGTCAACAGTTCAAAGCCACCATCTGCTTGCTCCAAAGGAGAAAGACTTTCTACTCCAGTAAAAGACAGTCTTGGAAACCCACAGGAGCCAGTTCTGCCATATCCTGCAGGGTCGCTATTGGTTGGAATCGACTCAATGGCAGTGCATGAGTGAGTGAGCTTGTTTTCTTATCTGTGAACAGCCATAATTTCTTTTGTGAAAAAATCTGGGCATAAACAAACATTTACCAATAAAACTGTAAAAATAAACATTCAACTATCTCAAATACTATTTTTATCTGAAAATTCCTCCTTTACAAGAGTAATAAACCAGCTCACATTTATTGAGCACCTATGTTACACCAAGCACCATTCCATATGCTTTGCAAATAATTCATTTAACCCTCTCTACAATTCTTTGATACAATTATTATCCCCCATTCTGCTAATGAGGAAACTGCAGCACAGAGAAGTTAAGAAGTCTGCCCAAGATCACACAGCTATAAGCAAAGGGGCAAAGATTTGGAATCAGGAAGTCAGGCCCAATTTCATTATCCAGTGCCTGGCTGTGATGAGTTTTCATATAACACAACTAAGACCTGACTTCTAAATTAAGATACTTTTCAATTCCTAAAAATCACATAACACCTTGGCAGTATCTATTGCACACCAAGCATTGTTCTAATACTGTATTTAATCATTTATTCTCACATCCCCATAAAGTAGGCAATGTTATCCCCATTTTATGAATGGAGACTAGAGAGGTTAAATTACTCTCTTGAAATAACAGGTAGTAAGTGATTTAGCTTTTAAAACCAGTTTGACTCCAAAGTCCAAGCACATAGCAAGCAGTTAGCTTATGCTAACTTACACTCAAAATCCAAAGCACACAAAATTGAGTTATAACAAAATTATTTCACATTCTCAATCTTATCACTGATAGAATCTCATTCAACAGATTTGGGATTTGGCCCTGTGTTTTTTTTAAGTGTGACAAGTGTTTGTTGTTGTTTTAAATAACACTTGATTAATATCTACTTTATGCATTTCTTAACTGGATAGGTCTCAGCTGAACCTTTGCAGGAATGGGGATCCATCTCCCTCTCTCCCCCTCCCCTTTCTCTTGCTGCCATCAAGTGGACACCAACTCATAGTGACACTTTAGGACAGGGTAGAACTGGCCCTATGTGTTTCCAACTCTAAGTGCTTACAGGAGTAAACCTCTTTCTCCCACGGAGTGGCTGGTGGATTGGAGCTAGTGATCTTGGGTTAGTAGCCCTCTATATAATCCACTCTGCCACCAGGGCTGATGGTGGACAAATATATAACTATACATACACACAGACAGAAATTTATGAGGTCTTCCAAAAGTTCATGAACAAGACAGAATTAAAAGATAGTGGAATTTTCCCAAGAACTTTTGATGGCTTCTGTATATCCTCCAATATTTCACTTTTCCAAATAAACAAGAGTGGGAAACATACAACAGTCAGAAACATAACATGGCTCTTCATGCTCTGCTAACAAACTTTGATTTTTATCTTACTGGTAAAAAGGACAAAATAAATAGCTTTTATAGTAATTTTTAAATGCTTAAGAGTCATATTTGTGACTTTAAAAAGTAACTACAGAAAAAGGAATGTGGATAGAGACTATAGTCAAGGAGAAAACGATCAGCCAAGAACTTATATTAAAGGTACAACAAAGGTGTGAACTAAGTAACTAAAATGTGGCAAATTTACAAAACCTTGTTAAGGTACAGCCAGTAGAACTTGTTGATTGATTAGATGTAGTTATAAAAAGACATCTCCAAATTGATTTTACCTACAAGCAGCTACATGATGGTGCCATTAAACCAGTAAGGGGAGAATTGGTGCTTTTTGCTGGTGATGATAGTATTATTTGGGAGAGGGGCATCTTTGGCATAGTAAAGCAAGTCCTGTAGAGTGATGGACATGTGCATAAATTTGCGGTAAGGGAGAATAAATGAAGTGAAAAAGCAGAGTTATAAAAGTGAGTTACATATTTCACTTCTCTGCTTCATCGCCTCCAGGCTTTTAAAATCGAAATTAAACTGAAAAGGGAGATGTCATTCAAACGGGATGTTTCTCCTCTTGGCAACTCCTAGGCTGCCATTCCAAAATGTTATGTGTCTGGCCGAGTATCAGCATCCACCCTGCTGACTATAAAACGGTGAAAGCTGTCAAGAAAACCCAGGGGAGAGAATATTTTTTTTAAAAAGACGAATAACCAATGCGTGTAATGTTAAAAGCCAGTAAATATGTAGTCTTTTGTTTAAGTGCTTTATTAGTTCATGTAATACTAGCAAGTATTACAAGAAATAATTCAAATCACCTCTATTCTACAGGTAACAACTATGAAACAGAACAGTCATCACTGCCCAATTTTCTCATGTCACTCGTCAAATTAATAGCAGCACCGGGACCACACCTGTTATTCTACTGCCTAGACTAGCAGTCCATACACCAAACTATACAAATGCTACCAAATAATTCAAAATGGGCGGGGGAGGGGGCAGAGAATATGGGTGGTACCCAAGGTACCAGAAAGCAAGGAGGGCAATCCCTAGTGTTCAGTGAGTCATCAGGAACCCCAGTTGTTACCAAATACTCCTCCTTTAGGAAATACTGCCAATGGCATGTCCTCAAGCTGATGTCCCCAAATTACAGGCATCAGAGGTCTCCACAGAATGAATGGGCATTATACAAGGCGATCTCCTCGTTTAATTTTAGCTCCTGTAGGAGCGGGTCACTGGCCACCTCCGTCAAGACGCCCCAGAGGGAACGCCGCGGAAGCACGAGGGAAACGTCCTGAACTCTCTGGAACAAGCGCGTTCCTAAACAAGCGTAGCTAGCATGGTGTGACCGACTCTCCAGCTGCCCCGGAACTCGCACCCGAGCAATTCAGCGGCCTGCTAAGGTGCATCCAATCAACGTATTCTAAGCACACAAGGGCACGGCACCGATTCATTTCCTCGGGACGCGGGGACGGGCGGGGAGGGGACGGACAGACGCCACTCCTGGGGTACTGCAAAGAGAAGCAGGTTAAGTCAACGCTTCACAGAAGAGAGAAGAGATGTTCAGAGTCCGCAGAGGCGAACTAAGGAACTGGGCTCAGGCGCCAGAATTGCAGGAACTAGGGAACCACCTGTCCCTTCCAAAGATAAGGTGAAGAAGACCTTGGCTCTGGGGCGGGGCAGAGATAGCTCGGAGGCCGGCGTGCGGAGGAAACGGCTGACACCGCCACGGCCTCTTCTCGGACACCCACCACCGACTGCCCCTGCTGCAGCAGGGCCTCCGCCACCTCCCGCGGCCTGCCCGGCGGAACGAGCCCCCACCGCAGGGAGAGCGGGCGGCCGGCCCCGGGCCGTTACTAACCTTCCCGCTCACTACTCCCGCCGCCGCCATGTTGCCTGCGCGTGCCTGTGATGACGTAGCGCAGGCTCACGTGCCTACGAGACTCACAACAACATCCGGCGACACTAAGGCGGCTTCCGGGCGGGGGCGGGGCGGGGCGGGGAGCGGCGGGTGCGCGCGCAGGGCGGGGTGGGCGGGAGCCGCCCGACGCAGGCGTCGCGAGGAGGGCGTGGACGCCGCCGGGGCGGTGTCTTCGACGCAGAACTGCGCATGTGCCGGCTTGTTTTCCTTAGGCAGGAACTGACATTGAACTGTTTGCTTCGTGGCGGTTTTCGTGGACCTGAGCCTCCGATCCTGTCGCAGGCCACGTTTGAAGTGATGGGAGGAATCCTCTGTGACACGCACCTGGCTTCTTTGCTTACACCAGTCACTTCCAGCCGCTAAGCCTCTTCACATGTAAACTTGGGATCGTTAGGTTGTGGTGCGTCTTAAAGCCAGCCCTGTCCGAGACGCAGACGCACAGCGCCAGTTTCCCTTGCTGTGCCCAGTTGCCGAAGTTGAGTCTGGTCATTGCCATTCCCGACTCTGAAAAGTAGTTTGTTCATCTAAGCTGCTATAAATACCACACCCTCACTGCTCCTGAGCCCAGCACACACAATTACTTAGGGCGGTAAGGCTTTAAAACAAGCCCCAAGTTCAAGCAAACTTCGGGGTGTAAAATGAGATCACCATGGAGTAGTTGTAGGAACCTCGTGTGACACTGCTTGATTTAGTGCAATGCTAATGTTTGTTTTGTTCTCGGCGTGGGAAAAGAATCCAAGAGAATGATTGAGTACTACCAGGAGGTAGTGCAGCCCCAAGAGCTAGGGCTTCCCTTACCTAGGGACAGATGAAAAGTCCTTTGCACGAACACACAAAAGCCTGTGTGCATTGAAGTGATTCTGTTACAGCTTCAAAGAGTTAGACGTTAGAGACTAGTGTAAATGACCACAAGTAACAACAGAAATATTCCTGTGAGTATGAGTGAGCATAACAGATGCACTTGAATTGCCTTGGTAGAAAATATTGAAAGTAACTCGAACTGTCAGGTCAGATGAATCTGTTTTGGAAGAAAGACAGCCAGAATGCTCAGCAGCCAGGATGGAAAGACATTGTTACATGTACATTAGACATGTTACCAGGAGGGACCAGTCCCTGAAAAAGGACAGCATGCTTGGTAAAGTAGTGGGTCAGTGAAAAAAAAAAAGGAAGGTCGTCAAAGCTGGATGAACACAGTGGTAGCCACAATGGGCCCAAACTGCAATTGCGAGGATGGCTCCGAACTAAACTGTTTGATTTTTAGTACATAAGAGTTGATTTGAGTCAGAGTCACCTTGATAGCACCTAACAACGATGACAAAGACGAGTCAACCCCTGAGGTGGAAATGAATGTGTGGCACCCTTAGTTAGGGAGGAGGCACACCAGACATCAGAGATTCCAGCCACAGCCAAGAACCCATGCATAAGTTTGACATTGAATCTTCAAAGTAGCCAATCAGCTAGAAATGAATTGGTTAAGGAAGTGCCCATTGGCAGTAGCCAGAATTCGGTATGGGATGTAGAGCTTTAATAATAATATAGATTGAATTTGTCACCAGCTCAAAAGAATGATAGTGCTTATAGGAACATTTAATAGAACATTTCTTACAGCTGGTGTATTCAAGAAATGTGAAATCCTTAGTACAATGCCAGGAATGTTCAACAACTCTCACTGCAGTAAAGTCAGCTCCAACTCAGTGCAGCCCTGTAGGACAGGGCAGAATGAACCGTGCGGGTTTCTGAGACTGAGACTGGTGGTTTCAAACTGCTGACCTTGTGGTTAACAGCCTAACACTTAACCATTATGCCACCAGAACTTCTGTTCAATAAATAGTAGGTATGATTTATATTTTGAATTTGAGAACCAAAGGCATCTCATTGAAAGTTCAGCACCCTACAGTCTTGATCTTGAGCCTCCTGTCCTTCAGTTGCTCCTTAAATAGGTTATCTGAGTCTTCTTTTTCCTGTTCTCAAGACTATCCCAAGGCCCTTCACTTCATATACTGGCATTACTATATCCTAAACTCCACAACCTGTACCTGCTGCCTGCGGGGGCTTTTTACTTGAATAACCCAGTCCCACATCTGAAAAACAAAACCCTAAACCTTTGCTGCTCAAATGGTCTGTACACTAGCATCAACAGTATCACCCAGGAGCTTTAGAAATGTAGACGACCAGGCCTCACTTCTATTGAATTAAAACCTATTTTAATAAGATCCCTAAGTCATTGGCATATATATATTATTTGAAAATCAGTGTTAAAATAATCTTGGTTTTGCTTTTCTTCCCCCAAATTGCTACTTTTTTGAAAACTAAAGATGTACCCTGTTGTGTTAGTACGCAGATATGAAGCTAGAGGTTTCTCCTTCCTCTCGTTGGTTGGGGTCTGGTAAACCAGGATTGGCAGGAACATCTCAGGCTGCAGGAACAAATGAATCCGAGGTAAGCAGATCAGGCTTATAATGGGAGAAGTGGATTGATCCAATACTGGCCGGCTGCTGGTGACACCTAGGATCAGTAGGCAGTACGGAAGGTCATTGGCTCACATCCAAAGAACTGGAGATCAACAAGCCAGATGCAGGATCCAGACACAGCAAAAAGTAAGCAAGCTTTCACACAGCATCCTTACTCAAGAAGGAGGCCACACCCCCCAGGGAATTTTATTTCAATTGCTGCAGAACTGTAACCTAAGTTAGAGGGTTGCACTCCATCCTCATCTTCTCACCAATGGTAGGCTGCTCATATCAGATGCCATTATAGAGTTAACAACATTGTTAAGGCAATTCGTGAGGAGTTAACTAGGCCTCACCTGCCAAACTAGAGAGAATCCTGCCCCAGCCAAGTTGACACAAAACTTATCACACCAGGCCACAATTTCTCCTGTAAAGTTATTGCTACTATATTGTCCCTTTTACATGTATCCTAGTAAACACTGATGAGAAAGTAGCCCACTACTCCTCTCAGAGATCTCCCCACTGCCACTCCCATAGCTCAGGGCCCTCATCACCCCTGGTTTAGACAACTGCATTGGCATCTGAATTCATCCCCTTGCTTTGTGCTCTATCTTCTCACTAGTTCATCTTTCACATCTCACCCTAATGATTTTTCTAACAAATACATACATTCATGCTAACTACTTAAAAGCCCTAATAGCATCTTCACCTCTGCCAGGGAAAAAGTCCAAATTCCCTATATAGCATATAAGATCCTTAATAAACTGTGTCTAGTATTTTAATTTTATCTTCCAACCTGCCTTACTCAGATCCAATTCTCCAATTATAGCCAAGTATCTGTTTGCCATGTTTCAATATTGCCTTAGAGTTGATTATGGAGGAAGTCCAGAGCTGGGCAATGTGACTCAGAATATATAATACTCTGATTGGCCGAACTTGGATCATATGACACAGTTCCAGGCAACATACATGGAATAGAAGGGTGATACCCCAGAAAAAAATCTACACATCACTCTAGAAAAAGGAAGTGGCTATGTCTGTTGTTCAATGCAATCAAATTGGTTCTGACTCCTAGCACCCCTAAGTACAGCAGAATAAAGCACTGCCCAGTCCTGCACCCCCTTACAATTGTTGCCAATTATTGTAGTCACTGTGTCAACCCATCTTTTTGAAGATTTTCCTCTTTTTTTTTTTTTATTTTCTTCTTTTTTACTGACCTTCTCCCCTAACAGAAAGAAACCTGGTGGTGCAATAGTATACATGTTTGGTCGCTAACCACAAGGTCAGCTGTTCAATTCCATCAGCCACTCCTCAGGAAAAAGAGCTTTCTTATATTTTTACAGACTTGGAAACCCATAGGGGCAGTTCCACTTTGTCCTATAGGGTACTATGAGTCAGAATCAACTTGACCACAGTGAGAGTTCTGAGTTTGATCTCACCTGAAAAAATATCCAAAGTACATGAAACAAAGTCTTGCCATCCTCACTTCTAAAGCATCTTCTAGCTGTACTTCTTCCATGACAGATATGTTTGTTCTTCTAGCAGTCCATGATACTTTAGATATTCTTCCAGCGCCATAATTCAAATTCATTGATTTTTCTTTTGTCTTCTTTATTCAATATGCAACTTTCAGATGAGTATAAAGAGATAGACAATACCATGGCTTAGGTCAGGTGCACCTTAGCCCTCAAAGTGACATCCTAATGATGTAAAGCACTTTTAAAAGATCAGTTACAGCAGATTTCCCCAATACAAAACTTAATTTCTTTTGCTTCCATGAGCATTCATTGTGACGTCAAGCAAGATGAAATCTTTGACAACTTTAGTGTTTTCTCTGTTTAGCATGCTAGTACCTTTTGGTACAGAGTAGCTGCTAGGCAAATCAAAATAGACATCAATACTGAGGCTCCGTGTCTGTTCTGTCATAGCATCCTACACGCCTATCACCCCACAAAGTATTTGCTGGCTGTGAACTATTGGAGGGCAGGCTTTATGCTTTTCATCTCTGTGTCCACCACATGTGACCTAATGCCTGACACATAGCAAACACAAAATGAATGTTGGTTGAATCGTTTTATTTGAATTATTGTCCAATTTAGGAATGACACAATTTTCTGTCATGGGTTATTTTAATATTTATAACATCATCCATGGGCCATTCTGGTCAAATATTTAATTAACTCACCCCTAATGTGATGGTTGGAACTGCTTCTACAAAGTCAGTACTTCAAAGTGTTTAGTTTTAGATTTTTGCTATATAAAAGGAAATGAAATCAGAGTACATTTACATTTAGCAAGTGGATAGGTTTTTCTAAAAGAGCACACATATGAAATTTGTAAACAAAGTCATTGAATCACATTATAACTTAAAATAAGTACTGTTGTCATGAGCATAAGTAATTGCATGATTCCTAGATTTATGACATAGTAATTTACTAATTATAGCTTGTGACTCAAAAGTCATATGATGTAAGAGACTCCTAATAAGAAATACCCTCATGAACCTTTATACTTGGGAGAGGCTTTAGAGATAACCCAACTTTTCAATCAAAGAAAGCGTGAGTCTCCTAGAAATGAATGACCTGCAGTTGTCATGTGCTGCCTTATGACTAAATAGAGACTTCTTTCTAGGTGACTACCTTCCCCAGCTGTGCTGCACAGTCAGCGTAATCACTCTCCTCTTCACACCTGAGCTTTTAATTGCCTGTCCAATATGATTGTCTCCCACCTGCTTCTGGCTGACCTGTCTGTCTTGGGGGTTTAACCCATGTGCCACTTCATCTATTGAGATTTCTCCCCAACTGATCTACTAGTCATTGACCTCTGCCTTCCTGAACTCTTATGGCAATCAAATACAGAGGTTGCTGTAGTACTTAACTATACAAGATTGTGCAATGGAGGTAGTGTAGACTTTGCTGACAGCTAACAGATGACAGAATTCCTCTCTGCAGAAATTGTCCAGCTGGAGAAATCAAATGTACAGACACTTAACAGAAGAGGTTCCCATTGAAATGATTCGGCCACATCGTCTTATGCTTAAAATAAAAATTCAGTGAGCTCCATCTTTATATCAAGTTTTGATAAATATCTTAAATATGAACAGAAAAAGAAATAGCACTCATAAAACATAATAATAACTTTAAGCTGAGAAGCAGAAACTGCATTAAAAAGCAACTATTGGCAAACAGTGTAGAGAAGAGAAAAAAACTTCCTTAAAATTTTAGTAAAGCCGTTCAAAGGGAAAGAATAGTTCA
This sequence comes from Tenrec ecaudatus, assembly GCF_050624435.1. Lineage (NCBI taxonomy): Eukaryota > Metazoa > Chordata > Mammalia > Afrosoricida > Tenrecidae > Tenrec > Tenrec ecaudatus. Next base: position 58,420,700 of record NC_134535.1, read on the forward strand.
TATCCTTGAAACAAGAAGAGAAGGGAATAGAAAGAAATATATAGAGAACAAAAGTGATCTCTTGGTGGTTAAACATATAGTAGTAGAAATGTAAAAAAAAATCTATAAACGATAAACTTGGGAAATTTCCAGAATTTAAAGGAAAAGACACAGATATGAAAATACCTGTACCTGAAAATTAATGAATTATTCCAGGATTCCAACATCCAAATAAAGGCGCAGTGAATAAAAAGGGGGGATTACCAAACCAATCATTTAAATAATTTTTCTAGAACTCCAGGACATGAGATTTCAAATGTAGTTAGCCCAAGTGCCCAGTAATATCAATAAAAAAGTCAACAAAAGGGGGAATCCTTGTGAAATTTCAGAACAATGAGAACCAAAAAAAAAAAAAAAGATTGTAAAAATCTCTGCAGAGGACAAAAATAAGGGAGGATAGCACTGAACTTACTAACAGAAACATTGGAAACTAAAACACAATAGGATAAAGCCTATTTTACCCAGCCAAATAACCAGCCTGGTACGGGTTTAATGATAGATACACAGACCGATGGATCAGGACAAAAAAATGAGAAATAAAAACATCAACATACAGACAACTGATTTTTGACAAAGGCCCAAAAAGCATTAAATGGGAAACAGATGCCCTCTTCCATAAATGGTGCTGGAAACACTGGATATCCACCTGCAGAAGAATGAAACAGGACCCATATCTCACCCCATGCACAAAAACAAACTCAAGGTGGATCAAAAACTTAAAAGTAAAACCTAAAAAGCTATCAGGATCATCAATGTGAAAATTGGAACAAATCCAAGTGCCCTGGTGCAGGGAATACATGGGCTATCAGAAATAACAAAAAGAAATAATAAAACCCAAAAAAACCACACTCCATGGCAGACAAAATAGATGAGTTGGACCTATTAAAAATAAAACACATGTTTACATAGAAAGACTTCATTAAAAGTGTAAAAAGAGAGCCCACAGACTGAGGAAAGATATGTAGTAACAACATAATAGACAAAGGACTAATTACTAAAATCTACAGTATTTTACAAGGCTACCACAAGAAAAAAAAACACGAATAACCCTCTGAGAAGGTGGACAAAGGACCTGAACAAATGAGTCACAAAGGATGACACTCAAATAGCTAGTAAACACATGAGGGAATGCTCTCGGTCATTAGCCATCCAGGACATGAAAGTAAAAACAACCATGAGATACCATCCAACACCCATAACTGTAGCCCAGTTTTTAATAACAAAACAAATGCTAGAGAGGGTATGGTGAGATTAGAACTCTTTTTCACATTTTTAAAAATCATTTTTTGGGGGGGCCTCTACAGCTCTCATCACAATCCATACACACATTCCATCATGTCAAGCTCATTGTACATATGTTGCCATCATCATTTTCAAAACATTTCTTTCTCCTTGAGACCTTGGTATCAGCTCATTTCTCCCCTACCCTCCACTCTCCTGCATGAACCCTTGATAATTTATAATTATTTTTCATGTCTTACACCAACCGCTGTCTCCCTTCACCCACTTTTCTATTGTCCGTCCCCCTGGGAGAGGGTTATATACAGGTCATTGTGATCGGTTTCCCCATTGTCTCCCCATCATCCCCTTACCTTCCTGTTATCATACTCTCATTATTGGTCCTGAGGGGTTTATCTGTCCTGGATTCCCTGTGTTTCCAGCTCTTGTCTGTACCAGTGTACATGCTCTGGTCTAGCCAGATTTGTAAGGTAGAATTAGGGTCATGATTTGGGGGGAAGCATTAAAGAGCTAGAGGAAAGCTGTAGTTTCATCGGTGCTATACTGCACCCTGACTGGCTCATCTCTTCTTTGTGACCCTTCTGTAAGGGGATGTCCAATTGTCTACAGTTTGGCGTTGTGGCTCCACTCTGGGCTCCCTCTCATTCACATTGATATAATTTTTTGTTCTAGTTGTTTGATGCCTAATACCTGATCCCATCGACACCTCACAAACACACGGGCTGGTGTGTTTCTCCCATGTGGGCTTTGAGATTAGAACTGGTATCCACTGCTGGTGGGCTTGTAAATACTTATAGCCGCTGTGGAAGGCAATATGGCCATGCCTGTAACAGATGGCAATTGAAATACCATATGATCCACCAATACCTTTACTGAGCATATACCCCAAAGAAATAAGAAACAGATCACAAACAGACATTTGCTCCCCCAAACTCATTGTAGCACAGTTCACAATAGCAAGAAACTGGAAACACCCTAAATTCCCATCAGTAGAAGGTTGGATTTTTTTAAAACTTTGGTATATATACACAGTGTAATACAATGCATCCCTAAAAACCAGCAATGAAACCATGAAATACCTTGTAGTAGTTATATAATCATTTATCAATTTGAGAGGATTAAGAGTAAAGGGGTGGAGTCTGGCCCGTCAATCAGGTCATAATCAATAGGGCCTCTGTGTGGACATGGCCTTCTCCTGAGGATTCTGGAAACTGCTGTATTCCTCCTTGGAGATAGGAGACACTCTCTCTCTCTCGGCTCACTCCATGGGAGACATTACAGCTGACAAGACACATAGACCTATGCTAGTGCCTGAGCTGAAGGAGGACCTGGTAGAGACCCCTACCAGTGCTGACATGCTTAGAACGCTACTGGATCCACAAGACTTCCCACCCACTGACCTGTGATCTTCCTGCATTAGGCATCATTGCATGTGTTTCATGAGTCAGAAGAGGACTTTATAGATTGGTATCATACATACGGGCTAATTAATATCAGACTTATGGAGCTGGGCTGGCTGTTTTCTTCATGTACAGTACTCTTTACGTAATGCTTTTCTTGTACACATGCAAGTATCTCTGGATTTGTTTCTCCAGTCCACGCAGACTAACACACACATCATGATGTGGAGTGATTATGCTGAGTGAGGTCAGTCAATCACAAAAGGACAAATACTGTCTGAGTCCACTGCTGTAGGAACAAGCAGCAGAGTTGCCATAAACTCACACTTGCAGGGCATCCAGTCTGCTGGCCAGGGTGGCCAGACAGCTTGGTAGAGAGCCAATGAACCATACGCCATCTGTTGTAGGTAAGTATTTGGAAGGTTCCTTGACTGGAGGGTGCCTCGTGTCAGCTGGGATCAAATGGTCAAGGGAGGGGAAGGGGATGTTGTCCCCACATGGCTGTCAAGCAAAGCTAGGACGAACTCCCTGTGAGCAGGTAGACAGCCTTATCAAAGGGTTAAGGACTACTGATGGGGACAAACAACACGGGAGCAGGGAAAGGGAGCACACACGTCGGGGGACACAAATGCATGTCTGTTGGTAGGAAAAGAGGGAGGACCGACCTCCAGTTGGGAGGAAGAATGCCTGAAAATGCTCTTGGGGATCCTAAGGGTGGGGTGGGGTGTCTTTGGTGGCATGCACCAAATGGACCACATTGACCTGAGCTTCTGGGTACATCTTGGGGACCCAGGCCGGGTGCCATGGAACCCTGAGACACTGAATCCTGTCATGGAACACAGCATGCTCCAGAGGCAGCACCAGTGGGATCCCATTTGGAAACTACACTGGGTGAACTGGACTCTACCTCAGACACACATGTAACATGAGGACAAAAGTCGGAAAATACATGGTGTTTGTGGAAGTGGAAGACAGTTGTACCCAGATTGTTGAAGTGTTGGTAGGCAGACAAACGTGGTCTTGTCCCCATAAACTGTATTAAGATGTGTATTACTCCAGGAAACCTGTGGCAGCCATTCTGTTTTATTTAGCTTTTGGTTCTAAGTCCGCATGGAGGAAGCACACCATCACCAGTCACCGAAGGACTGTAAATCATTTCATCTGAAGTCGAAGGAGAGAGTAGTCTCAGAGACTAAATTGTGAGAATCTGGTTTGCAGAAGGCTATGGATGACAGTGGGAGTCCGAGGTACATTTTTGGGGAGCTACATAGGAAATAAGCCTCTGGCGAACTTCCTCTATCCACAATTGAGGGCTGGGAGTAAAGTGGTTACTAAACAGAATGCATTGGAGAGATGAGTTTAGAAGATCATAGGCATCAATGTGATTTGAACAGTTAAAGCTTTGTCAGATGATACCCCCTCTGGTGCATGCTGGGCTTGATCTGATTTTCAACACTCTATGTATTTTTGTTTGTTTGTATTAGGGTGCATCGCAAGAGGTGTTCTGCCATGGGAAGGCACCGTTTTGAAGTTCAGTTGTATGTCGCTCTGTTTTTTTGGTATATGAAACCCAGGAATGATGAACTTATAAAGACAGCAAGCAATAAGGGTTTCAGGGGGAATGGGAGTCCCATCAGGGAAGGGGATAAAGGGAAACAATTTCAAGGAGTCCAGGTAGAAAATAATGTTTGGAACCTGATTGTGGTAGCAATTGTACAATATTCTGGACATGATTGAGCTATGGAATGATATGATAAATGTATTGACTCCCAAGTAATAAATTATGAATAATAAAAGCACTCATGGTTCAGAGAGTAGCTGAATGGATAAGCAGATAACAGGACAGGACTCATGACAAGAAACAAATCTGAGACTCAAAGACAAAAATGAGACTAAAGATCAAAGCATTAAAAAGTCTCGCTACACCTTCCCGACAGGATCGCTGAAGAAGACAGAGCGGGTGCATAAGCAAATGCAGCAAAGAAAGCTGATGGTGCTGTGGGCTATTGAAAGACATAGCGCCTGGGGTCTTAAAGGATTGAAGGTAGACAAGCAGCCATCTAGCTGAGAAGCAACAAAGCCCATGTGGAAGAAGCACACCAGCCTGTGTGATCACAAGGTGTCAATGGAATCAGGTATCAGGCATCGAAGAACAAAATATCATATTGTGAATAAGTGGGAATGTCGGGTGGAGACCCAAAGCCCATCGTCTCCTTCCCACGACCCTTACAGAAGGGTCGTGGGGAGGAGATGAGCCAGTCAGGGTGCAGGATAGCAACAATGAAACCTACAACTTTCCTCTAGTTCCTAAATACTTCCTCCCTGCCACCCCCTCGACTATCATGATCCCCATTCTACCTTGCAAATCCAGTTAGACCAGAGGACGTACACTGGTACAGATAAGAACTGGAAACACAGGGAATCCAGGACAGATAAACCCCTCAGGACCAATAATTACAGTAGCAATACCAGGAGGGGAAGAGGAAGGTGGGGTAGAAAGGGGGAACCGATCACAAGAATCTACATATAACCACCTCCCTGGGGATAGACAAAAAAAGTGGGTGAAGAGAGACGTCAGTGTGAGACATGACAATAATAATTTATAAATTATCAAGGCTTCCTGGGGGACTGGGGAGGGAGGGAGAAAATGAGGAGCTGATACCAAGGGCTCAAGTAGAAAGCAAGTGTTTTGAGAATGATAAGGGCAGCGAATGTACAAATGTGCTTGACACGATGGATGGATGGATGGATGGATTGTGATAAGAGTTGTATGAGCCCCCAATAAAATGATTAAAAAAAAACAGGAGTGAGGGGTAAAATGAGGACCTGATGCCAGGGGCTTAAGTGGAGAGCAAATGTTATGAGAATGATGAGGGCAATGAATGTACAGATGTGCTTTACAGAATTGATGTATGTATGGATGGTGATAGGAGTTGTATGAGCCCCCAATAAAACAATTAAAAAACAAAAGCAAACACACAGCCATAAAACAAGGACACCCTGTCAACAACATGGATGCATCTCAAGGAAATGCAGTTTTTGGAGGGGGGAAAATCTCAAACGTGTGATACTGTCTGATTATTTATAGGACATTTTTATATAAAAACATGACTGGTAGGGTTAGGAATTGGAACGTGAGGGAGAAAAGGGTAGGTGTGCCTACAAAGGGTTAGCACAAGGAGCCTTGTAAAGACGGCACGGTTCTGGATCTTGATGGTAATGATGGTTACACAAGTCAATACAGGCCATAGAATTGTATAGAGATGCATTCATATATAAATGAGTGCTTGTAAAACTGGTCAAATCTGGGTAAGTTCTGTAAATTATACACATCTCAATTGTTTACTTTTGATAGTGAACTATAGTTATCCAACTGTTGCTATAGGAAGAGCCAGATGAGAAGCACACAGTATTTCCTGTGGGTTTTTTGTCACTTTCCAAAGCTTATTTGTATATGGGATTTTTTTAGATAATTTATGCAAGTTATACATTGCCAATGTATCAGTTACGATGCCTTTGACTGCAAGGAATAGACAACTTAAATACAAATGTATTAAGTAATAAGTTACTTCTTTTTCTGTCTCATGTAACAAGAACTCAAGAGATAGGAGCAGTATTAGGGTTGGTGAGCTCAGCACTTGAACATGATCACTGAGAACCCATGTATTTGCCATCTTTCTGCCTTTTCTTCTTTCAATGTTGAATTTTGTACTAAAAATATTCATTCTTGCGCTGAGTGACTACATTCATTGCATCCCTCCACAAAAATGTCCAAAGTCCAGCACAGAGAATGGTTCTTTCTTAGATTCCTTTTTTAAGCTAATGAAAAGTTCTACATAGTTTTCTCTCAAGTCCTATTAACCAGAATTATGTCTCATTCTCATTCTTAAGTTGGTAGAGCTTTGGGCACTGAAATACTCAATGTTTCAACTATCCGTATTTAGCTCCCCTCCATTGGAAAGGACGTCTAGTCTGCCTTGAAGTATATAATCACTCAGTGCTAGGGAATTGCTAGCAAACAACAAGGGTGAGGACGGCTATTGGGTAGACAACATATCCATATCCTTTGTTTTTTAAGAGGACAAAGGAAGGACAATAACTATTATAAAGGGCATAATAGGTCAAGGAAAACTGTCACACATGCATAATATACCCATTTTTAGCCCTGTTTTTCCACGAATTTTTTTATAGCTCCTCATATGTGTGCAACATCAAATTAACTGCTGGGTTTCAAACACTTTTTAACCCTTAGTGCAACTGAATAAACGAATAGTTTTTTAGTAATTCCTTTCTAAATCTTTCTCCATGATGAAAGAGTAATATTTCTATCTTTCCTATAGAAAAGTTCACTAACCCACTTTAAGATCATTCACTAATTCTTCAACACCAATCAGATGAAGTTTAGACTCCTTACTTGACTTTACTTTTTAGCCTATTTTCCAGTATTTCCTGCAGAGCTTTATACATCAAAGACCTCAAGTGGTTTTGGTTCCATGGACTCCCTGCTATCTCTTCTTTTCCTTATGAAGTCCTTTCAGCCTGGCGTGGCCTTTTCATTCCTAACCATACCCATTTCACCTAGTAAATTACTCTACATCCTCTAACAACCAATCGACATTGTTGTGGTATTTACATATCATGCCAACTGGATAGATGAAAGTGTAGGCGTGGAGTCTAGCATGTCAATCACATCACAGCTAGATTAGCTCCGCAAGACTCTGCACCCACTGGCCGGTGATCTCCCTGCAGTCTGCTTCATTGCTTGTGGCTGCATGAGTCTGAAGAGGGACTTGTGGACTAGTATCGGCCTTATGGACCTGAGTTGGACTGGGCCGGGATGTTTTCCTGATATATAGAGCTTCTTGATGTAAAGCTCTTTCTTACACATATAGGAGTGTCACTCGATTTGTTTCTCTAGTCAACCTGCCCTAACACCATTGTTAGGATAGTATTTGCTCCTGGGAGGCATCTGGTGTCACGCTCTGTCCCCACACGATGTGTGCTCCTCCTCAGCGTTACCCTCAAGCCCTGGGCCATCTCCTTTAGGGCTCGCAGAGGTCCATTAGTAAAGCCAACACACAGTTTATTTACTTCCTTTTAAAATAAGTGTTTGAATTTCTTAATGTTACAAACAGTTCTGAAATAAAATAACTGCTCCCTAAAAACTAAGTAATAAAATTATTGAAGCCAACACTAAAATTATTTTAAAGCTCTGATGTAGAAATTAAAATGTTGACATTCCTATGATGCTCTTTTGGTTTTAATTGGAATATCCGGAGAACTGTCTCTTTCTCTCTGCTGCATAAACAGTAAACTCCTGGAGGGTGGAGATTTGTTTTTCCGATGCCGAGCACACAGTATATGCCAAATAGATATATTAAAAATTAACAGAAGTCTAGAATAAGCGGTGGGGGGTGGGACGGGAACCTGGAAACATGCTTTTAAGAGAAATAATCTTCTCCTCCCCAAACCCCAGTCTTTAAATTATAATATCTTTATGATGACCGTGCTCTTCTCCAGGAGGAAAGAAATACATTCTTACATCGCTCTCCCATCTTTTGTAGTGATAGGCCAAACGGTGCTGAGAGAATTGTCATGGAGAGCTGCCGAAGCAATAAAGAGCTGCTGAATAGCACACAAATGAAAGCTTCCAACCCGAGGCGTGGTTACGTTTTTATACGCAGGGAACTTTGAGTGTCAATTTTATCTCAGTGGCAGCCCATACACACCATATTGTTTTCCTCTGATGCTGTGATACTTTGGAAATGAAAGACCTGTTAAGCAAATAATAAAAAATAGTTCCCAAATTGCTGATTATTCATGAAATGTTTCCATTTATCTCTGGATCATAACACAGCTAACAATTGAGAAATGAAGTTATTATTGAAGCCTGAGGAGGTGTTCTTGCTTTCTTCTGTTAACGCACATATTCCCCAGGACCAACACTTCCTTCTGAGCCTTATTACTTATCCACTCACAGTTTTCTCTTCTTTCATATGTCGTGAGGTTTTATGTTAAAAGCCTTTAAAAACTTTTTGTAAAATGAAAAACAATTATAAGCTATTTGAGGAGAAAAGGAATATCAATACAATGATCTTCAAAATTATGTTGGCATGGATCGACCACATTTTCTTTTTCTTTTGTTCTTTGATGGTGTTAAAGGGAAATAAAAGTACCAAATTCAAATATTTGTTTAAATTAACCTTTGAATATAATAGCTGTTACACCCTAATCACTCAATCCAAAATTTGAGGAAGTGTTTCGCTACGAAAGCTGTTTATGCAGTACATACGAGCACTATATGTAACAGCGTGTGCGTGTGTAATTAGTGTCATTCTCCTTCCCCACACATTCAACCTCGAGTCCACATTATACATTGAGAAAAGATTCACTATAGAGTGTTCTTTGAACCCGATTCAAGTAGCTAGTAGATTCAGAAACCATGCCTTCTAATCCTAGCAGTAGCATTTATTGACTATTTGGTGCCAATTATTTACGTGAACCACTTGACTTCCTTACCTGTTGGGGGCATGGTAGGCTAGAGGACAAAGAAGGGAAAATAGACCTTGCTTGGAGAGCTACAGTGTATGTCCTACACAGACCGACAGGACCGTAAGAGGGCTTCTCTATTTCAGACCGTTTGTATTGCCTGAAATTTGAGTAGTTCATATTACTTTTCTCATGTTATTAGAAAGTTTGACTTATTACCTAATGGTGTTCAAAAACAGGATTTCCACTGGTGAAGAGCTTTAACCAACAAGAATTCATTCTCCCACCGTTTCAGAGTCTACAAGTCCAAATCCAGGGCACCAGCTCTACTGGGTGGGTTTCCTTCTCTGTCGGCTCAGGGGAATTGGCTGGTGAGGGGGCGGCGGGGGGGGGGGGGGGATGGTCATTGTTTCCTTTCAGTAGCTATGGACTCTATGTTCCTTGGAGATTCCCAGGTATCTTGGCATCAATATTCCCCAGTGTCAGCACAGAAGATTGAACTCAAGATACATTAAGATAAAAAGTGATACAGGCCATACCCCAGAGGAAATTCCTTTATATGGGATTAGACCTGTGACTTAAGAAAGTGTTTCATCCCTGCCTAGTCTTCTTATAACTGATTTATCACATTAGGTAACATCACAAGGACTGATCACATCATTACATAGTTGCCAAAGTACATTTTTAAGTGCATTTTTACATAACTTTCCAATCCCTGAGAATCATGAAACATCCAGTTTGACAAGTATTTCGGGGGGGGGGGGAACAATTCAATCCATGACATTCCATTTTGTTGTTGTTGTTGATAGGTGCCAATGAGTAGGTTCCGACTCATTGACCCTATGCACAACTGAACAAACACTGCCCCATCCTTCACCCCGTTCTCACAATTGTTCTGATGCTTGAGCCCACTATTACAGCCATTTTCTCAATTCAATTCAAACTTTAGTCACCCCAAATTAATATCCTTACCACATGTAAAACATTTCACCCTATATAACCTAAAAAAATCTTCAAAATAACTCCAAATCCATATTCCATCCTGGGGCAAAATCCCTCTTCATCTGTGAACCTGTGAAAGCTATAATACATGTTACCTTCTTCCAAAGTACAATGCCAAGGTAGGCATTTCCATCACGAATGGGAGAAATTGGAGGGAAATAAGGGATAACAAGAAACCCCATTAAAACAATTTATATTAGAACTCAAAGCGTGAAAATATTCCTCTGGGTCCTGCCCTCTAGACTCTCGATTTTAGTTAGGCTCTCTGGTTCTGGGTGATGACCTTTGGTTCGGGACGTTAGCTCCACCTTCCAGGCCCACTGGATGGCAACTCTCGTCTCTTAGTTTTGGACAGCTCCCTTCTCCTAATCTAACTGAATGGGAGCCTCATACCCTTGATCTTGACAGACTCTGTTCTATGGCCCTGTAGAAATGGCAGTCCAATTCCCTAGAATTTAGACTCTGGTCCCATGCCCTTGGCATTCATGAATGACAGCTCACAATCCAGACCTAAGTTGGTAAAGATCTGACTCTTTGAAACTTAGGAAGCAGTGACCCCATCCTTTGGGTCCAGCAGATGTTCATTCTCCCCTTTGAGGCCCCATCAACCATGGCCCTATCCTTTGAGACTGAGGCAGCTTTGCTTCTCGTACCCCTTATTTCTTCAGTTTCTGCTTCCTAGTTCGTTAGCCTTTCAACCTCTTGGCCCTCTTGAAAAGGAAGCGTCTGGCAGAATGAGGAAACACGTTTCAGAATTTAAGATCGCCCAGAGTTGCAGTGTGGGTAGGAATTCACCCAAGGTTGTCTCCATACTCTAAAATTACCACGCTCCACAACCAACAGGTCTCTGAGTTCACTATAATAAAAGGAACAAATTTGTCACGAATTGAATTGTGTCTCCTCCAAATCTGCACATGTCAACCTGACTGGTCCATGACTCTCAGGGGTTTGAAAGTTTCAAGTGGAAAAATATATACAGGGGACAGCACCAGAGACACCGTGTGGGAATTGCACCTGACCTGATCCCGCCACACCGAGGCAAATCACTGGGGGAGTGCAGCGGAACAGCAAGGGAAAGGAGTGTCAAGGTCCCCAGGGAATGCTGAAAGTGGACTTTGGGGCCAGGGCGTGGTGCCCTAACAGACTGGACTGGAAAACGCTCCTAAGGGCCAGCAAACGATCCCTGAACTAACTACAAGCTTTTCTCTTGTGAACTGTTTTGTTCTGTTCTTTGTCAGTGGTTTGTTTTTGTTGTTTTGTTGCCTGGTTGTACACTGTTGCTTTGTTTTCCTGTCTTGTTTTCGTGCATGTTAGTGTCTCCACAGGTCTGTCTGAATAGGACAGGCTGGATGAACTATCTGGAGGAAAAACAACGGGACCGACAGTTCCGGGGAGACTTGGGGTGGGGGGGTAAGGAAGTGGTGTTAACAAACCCAGGGACAAGGGAAAAACATGGGACCCCAAATGGTAGAGAAGGGGGAGTGGCAGGCCTGGTGGGAAATGATCAAGGGTAAGGTTGCTTAGAGAAGAGGTATACTCTAGCCCAGGTGGCGACGAAGCATGGTAGTAGGGCAGGAGGAAAGTCAAGGGAGATGGAGGAAAGAGCTAGGAGCCAAAGGGCATTCATGGAGGTCTAGACAAAGACATGTACATGCAAATATATATAGGAGGATGGGGAAATAGATCTATGTGTCTATATTTATAGGTCAAGTATTAAGGTGGCGGAAGGACCTTGGGCCTCTACTCAAACACTCCCTCAATGCATGAATACCTTCTTTTATTAAATTGGAACTCTATGATGCTCACTCTCCCGACACAACGGCAGGAGCCAAAGTGGGTGAACAAGTAAATGTGGTGAAGAAAGCTGATGGTGCCCGGCTATCAAAAGAGATAGTGACTGGGGTCTTAAAGGCTTGAAGATAAACAAGCAGCCATCTAGCTCAGAAGCAACAAAGTCCACATGGAAGAACACACCAGCCTGTGTGATCGAGTGGTCCCAAAGGGATCAGTTACCAGGCATCAAAGAACAAAAAATCATATCATTGACTGCACACCTCCATGATAGGATCGCTGAAGACAAATGGGTGCATAAGTAAATGTGGTGAAGAAAGCTGATGGTGCCCGGCTATCAAAAGAGATAGCGTCTGGGGTCTTAAAGGCTTGAAGGTGAACAAGCGGCCATCTAGCTCAGAAGCAAAAAAGCCCACATGGAAGAAGCACACTGGCCAGTGCGATCACGAGGTGCCAAGGGACTAGGTATAAGGCATCATGCAAAAAAAAATATAAGTGTGTGTATGTATGTGTATATGTATATATGTATGTGTATATATGTATACACATACCATATTAAATGAAGGGGGAAGTGCAGAGTGGAGACCCAAGGCCCAAGTGTCGGCCAATGGAGATCCCCTCATAGAGGGGTTTAGGAGAGGAGATGGGTTAATTAGGGTGTGAGGTAGTACCGATGAAGAACACAGCTTTCCCCCAGATCCTGGATACTTCCTCCCCCCGACTACCATGATCCGAATTCTACCTTGCAGGGCTGGATAGGACAGAGGCTGTACACTGGTACATATGAGGGCTGGAGGTACAGGGAATCCAGGGTGGATGATACCTTCAGGACCAAGGGTGTGAGGGAAGATGCTGGGAGAGTGGAGGGTGAGTGGGTTGGAAAGGGGGAACTGATTACAAGGATCCACATGTGACCTCTTCCCTGGGAGAGGGACAGCAGAGAAGGGGGGAAGGGAGACTCCGGATAGGGCAAGATATGACAAAATAACGATGTATAAATTACCAAGGGCACATGAGGGAGGGGGGAAAGGGGAGGGAGGGGGGACAAAAAAAGAGGACCTGATGCAAGGGGCTTAAGTGGAGAGCAAATGCCTTGAGAATGATTGGGGCAGGGAATGTATGGATGTGCTTTATACAATTTATGAATGTATATGTATGGATGGTGATTAGAGTTGTATGAGTCCCACTGTTATTTTTAAGACTCCTTTCAAAACTCTCACCTTGCTTTGTCCACCAATTATAAACCAGTATACTATAAATGTTATCCAATCCCAATCAAGAATCCATTAGAACTCTAAAACTAATATTATCAGTCCGCAAATTCTCCCTCCCTGTGATGCTGGCTGGATAGTAACAGTAAATAATAAAATTGACATTGCATAATCAACAGGTTTTCCATGGTCTTCTGAGGCATTTGACAGTTGAAAGTCTTTGGGTTTTGATAAAATGCCTTTGTTTATAGTGAAATAAAGGAATAAAACATGGCATTTGTGTTCCAGGGTGAAAATAAGGAAATTGTTGGGCGAGAATCCAGGAGAATAGTGAATAACGTGAAAACCGAGACATGAGTAAATCCAAACCTAACCAAACCCATTGCTGTTGGTGGGCTCTGACTCGCAGCGGCATCTGGAATAGGTTCTGCAAAAGCATCCAAGACAGAAAGAGTACATTGCCCAGAAAATAGCAAGGGAACTATGCTGTTCATTTCCATTCTGCCCGGTGCGTGGCCAACTCTTCACACAAGTGCAAATCTCCTATCGCTGCACTCAGAACCAGTTGGCTGTAGTCTACACAGCATAGACTGTGTCCCACACAAAGGACTACGCCTCACTGGCTGAACTGCCCAGTGGAGCAATGAGATTCTCTTCCGTGTTAAGCATTGGTTCATCCCTATGCCAGTGCTTCTCAACCTCCCTAATGCCACCATCCTTTCATGCAGTTCCTCAGGTTGTGGTGACTCCCCCAACCATAAAATTATTTTCGTTGCTACTTCATCACTGTCATGTTGCTACTGTTATGAATCGACATGTAAGTATCTGATATGCGGGGTGTATTTTCATTGTTATAAATTGAACATAAAGCATAGTGATTCATCACAAAAACAATATGTAATTATATATTGTGAAATATTTATTTCTAATTACAATAAAGGAAATTTTGTCTTGAAGCATGGTGTAGCATGGCTAACAGTCTTCACGCTGGGTGCTCGTATGTGGGTGTATCTGCATGTGGGCGGATCCGCCTGGAGATGGATAGAGGACGGTGTCTCAGTTCCTAAGACCATCAGAAATATGTGTTTTCTGGTGGTCTTAGGTGACCCTGTGAAAGGCTCATTCGACCTCCCAAAGGGGTCGTGACCCCCAGGGTGAGAACTGCTGCTTTATAGGAACCTCCCTTAGGATCCAGAATACCTAGCAGTATTATGAAGAAGAAGGGGCCTTGAACTGAGAAAACGGTGGTTAATAAACATGCCTATACGCCTCGACATACTACCCAATATAATTATCTTTTTGATAAGCATGAGATTTTCAGAGGGGATAAAAGCAAGAGCTTGGGAGAGAAATTAAAACTATAGAGTGAAACATCTCTATTTTATAACCAGATGCCTAGGGTGATGACTTGAAGGAAGTGAGGGCCCTGGTAGTGTCGTGGTTCCTCGTTGGGCGGCAAGCCACAGGGCCTACAGTTTGCAACCACGACAGCTTCACGGGACAAAGACTGGGCCTTCTCCGCCCATGAGTAGTCACAGTCTTGGAAACCCATAGCGGGTTGCTATGACTCGATGGGAAGGAGTTTTGTTTTGTTTTAATCGTAAGAGGAAGACTCTTCCCCTCGAGGTAACAGCCAGTCTTGCGAGTGCAAAGGCCTTTCAATGGGAGTATGCCTCGGCTGTTCAAGAAATAGTGAGAATTCCAATATGACTGCAAGAGGGGAACACAGTAGGAGACTAGGCCACAAACTATCGGGGCCAAATTGTTTACCACCTTGTAGCCATTACAGGAATTTTGACTTTCGGTCTCAGAAAAAGGAAGGATTTGATGGGGAGTGGGATGGGGGTGGGGACAGCTGGTGGCACAGTGGTTAGACATTGCGCTGGTAACCGACACGGCATTCGGCTCCTGTAAAGAATTACAGTCTCAGAAACTCACAGGGACAGATCCACCCTGCCCTACAGGGATCTCTGTGAATCGACATTGACTCAATGACAATGAGTTTGGGGTTTTGGTTGTTGGGGTATTTAGAGTAGAGGATTAACATTGAGTTATAACAATTTTACCCAATCAGAGTGACTATTCAGACTTGATGCTACATATACCATATTATCTGCTGAATCTGTTGAAATATTGGCTGGAACGACTGAGAGCTACCTTGCTACTGAGTCCAAAAATAAAAACAACGTAGTGGGTAGACTTGAGAGATGGAGCAAGAACAGTCCTGGAGACCATGGCTTCTCAGTTATACAAAATCCATCAATTACCTTTCTTGTTTAAGTTAGCTTGAGATGATTTTCCCCAATCTTACTTATTGCTTAGAATAAAGGAATTTTAAGTAATAAAACAGGGAAATTCTAAAATAGTAAATTTATGCATGCTTCAGCCATGCTATCTCTTGGCTGTGAACTTTGAACTTTCTCAAGTTCAAGTATTTGTTCAGTACAGCAGTGAGTCTATGAAAGATTTAATTATTGCTATGAAATCCTCTAGTTCACTGTCAAAATATGGGTATTTTATTGGAGTGAGTAGCTTTCTCGTGTTGTGCAAAGAGGCTTACCCTGGAATTAATCTAGCCCCACCCCTGCAACCATCTAGCTATTTACCAGAAGAATCGTTAGTTACTGATATCGTTTGCTACACTAAAAAAAGATCAACTCTAAATTGAAAGCTGACCAAGGATTTCTGTGTAATTATGTAGTGCTAATTGCCTTCATAGAGTACAGAGTACCTTTCACTGTCATCTTTTGTGGTGTCTAAAGTTTAGTGACACTTGACCAGAAATAAATGTGAGTTGTCCACTGGCCAAATGCACTGAAAGTGTTGCTTCTTGGAGGACTTGGCATCATTGAAATAGCTCATACAATCCATCGCATCTATAAAATTTCATTTTATAGAAATGCATTTGAATTGAGATAGCAGCTTCATAGAAGAGAAATGATTGTCGCACTCTGCAGGGTTAGGTGCCTACGAGGTGATGATAATGTATACCATAGCCACTTTACGGCAGTGCCCACATCCTTTACACATTAGTGTGCATTGTAAACCTTCACATTCTAGTTTAACAGCCTTGCTGGTTTAACGCTGTGACAAGTTACTGAGAAACATACTCAATATTTTCTCTTCTATCCATTTTCTTATCCTCCTTACTCTTGCAACAATCAGAGCACCCACTCTCTGATCTCCGAGAGTCAAGATGATAGACAAGATCACGGACATAGGTGAGCTAAGGGGACGGTTTCAGAGGGAGAGTGTTTCTCCTCACAGGACTGTAAAGTCCTTTCTTCTGAGGAGTGCATTCCGGGTTCCTTTGAGAGCTACTGCCCGACTCTGAAAGCTTTGCAATGGTTATAGGTCGAAGGATCTTGCAAAGAACACCAAGCACAGGGTGGCAGAAGACAGGCAGATGAGGAACAGGATGGGTTTCCCCCACTCTTGTCTGCACACATCATCTTACCTACCCTGGAAAAAATGTCAACACCTATGAGTTCCATTAATCTCTTGTTTTATATTATTAGGGTAAATCATTAACTATCAATCTTTTAAAAGAAATAATCTTTATAATAACCTATTCTTTAAAAGCAATTCTAAGAAACAAGAGAGGGCCTCAATCTCCCTGAAGAAATACTGCTCTACTATTTAGTACAGACAGTATCTTAGTATGGATCTCTCTAGAGAATCAAAACCAAATTATTTTTATATCTATATATAATTTCATTTTATAGAAAGGCATTTGAATTGAAATACCAGTTTCATCATATATGTGGATATAATTTAGCTACTTTATAATTTCCCTGTTGTGTTACTTATAATTCTTTAGCTCTGAATAGGGTGAATCTAACTTAGAGAGAAGAAGTTTATCTCAAGAAAATAACTCACTGAGTTGTAGAGAGTGGCAAGTTCCAAATTCATGAGTCAGATGTCAGGTTGGAGACTCCCCCTGACTCACTTAGAGGCAGAGACTGATGAACTCAAGATTGTCGTATCGACCTGATGCAAAGGGCTTAAGTGGAGAGCAAATGCTTTGAAAATGATGAGGGCAAAGAATGTACAGATGTGCTTTACACAACTGATGTATGTATATGCATGGCTTGTGATAAGAGTTGTTTGAGCCCCTAATAAAATGTTTTTTTTAATTCCCAAACCACCAAAAAAAGATTGTCGTATCAGACAGGCAGGCTCCGGTTACAGAGACCAGTGAATCCAAGACCAGCAGGTAAGATTGCAGTTTGCTGATAGTTCCCAGGATCAAAGGTATGGCAGACTAGCAGCTCCAGTCCAAAAAACTGGAAGTCAGATGACAAGCCAGACGCAGTATTCAAACCCAGCAAAACAACCAGCCCCTCCAGAAACACAAGCAAGCTTTTCCTCAGTGTCCACATATATTGCAAACAGACAACACCCCAAAGAAATTTGCTTTCAATTGATTGGCTGCTCTTATGGATACATTATATTAGATCTCGTAAAGGTGATTATATTAGATCTCATCAAAGCGGGTGACTATGTCTTAAAACTACCAAACCACTGAGAATCCTAGCACAGTCAAGTGGACCCTTATTCCTGTTTGTATATGTTAGACTAAAAATTGTTATTAATTCACAGAGAACAAGTATAGCTGCATATTAGTGGTAGTAACTACTTGTGACTTTGGTGCTTAATGGCATAATATAAGCATTGTTATATATTGTACAATTTTAATTTATAAGGACCACCTATGACTAGCCCCCAAAATGCTATGACATTTCTCCTATGCTCCATCAATTAATAGGACTTTTAAAATTCTTTCAATAACTCAAAAATGTTATTAACATTTTTAAAAACAGTATAACATAACAACAGCATCATTACCATCCCTAAAAATTAACAGTAAGTGCTGACTATTATAAAATAATTTCACATTTTCTTGTTGTCTATATTTTTTTCTAATGTTTTTTAAAAACCCATGATCAGGAAAAACTCAAGGAATTTATGCTAAGCGAAGTAAGCCAAGCACTAAAGGACAAGTACAACATGAGTCTGCTGAGGAGAGCTTAAAAATTCAAAAAGGCATAAGGAAAAAGCTACTGTACACATACATTCCTGGGATGAGGTCCAGGTAGTATGGCAAGAGCCAGACCAAACCCAGAGATGCATATGGTAGCCAACTAAAAAGCAGGGGCGGGGGGAGAAAAAAAAAGACATGGGTAGCTGGGGAACAGGGCACTCACCCACCCAAGGAGAGGGTATTGTTATCTCCACAGGGAAAGAGGGACCAGACTTCAACCCGGTGCTCTAAAACGTGAATGCAATATACCAGCATGAAGCAGGGAACCATAGAAAGTCTGAGGGTCTGGTTTCAATCCCAGCTATGTAGACACCTGTCCCTCCCCACAGAAGAGTTCACTTCAGAGTACGACACTGCAGCTACAGCTCAGGGAGAGGGACATATCTGAGCAGAACATAGTCAAGAACACACACACTGAGGAAATGAAGGGGGAGGAAGAGAAAGTGGAGCACCATCCTGGCCCACAATGCCTTCAGGATGTTATTCCTGCTCAGAGCAACCAATGCACAGAGAGGAGCATAGGGCTGGCCCCACGAAGAGACGCAATGTTCCTCACTGACCCATAACGCTATAGAGGACTACAACTGGAGACAAAGTGTAGGAATTGTGCACGATCTGACCCCACCACACAGAGGTGAAACTCTAAGGGTGGGCAACAGAACAGCAAGGGGAGCAGAGCAATGAAGTTCCCAGAGAATACCAAAAATAGACTTTGGGGCCAGGACGTGGCACCCCATCAGACTCCACTGGAAAACACTCCTAAAGGTCAACACACAGACCTTGAACTATTTATAGGCTTTTCTTCTTTTTTTTTTTTTTGTTCTTGGGTTTTGCTGTGGTGGTTGCTATTTTGTTTTCCTTTGTTGCTTTGTTTTGTTATGTCTTGTGTTTGTGCATATCATTATCTCTGCAGGTCTATCTAGATAAGATAGGTGGGATAAATAATCTGGAGGAGAAAACAACAGGACCAATGGTTCTGAGAGGACAGGTGAGAGGGGGAGGTGGGGAAAAGGAAGTGGTTATTAATAAGGGACAAGGGAATTACAAGTGATCTAAAATCAATGGCAAGGAGGGTATAGGAGGCCTGGTAGGACTTGATCAAGGGCAATATAACCAAAAGGAATTACTGAAACCCAAATGAAGGCTGAGCATGATAGTGGGACAAAAGGAAAGTAAAGGGCAATAGAAGAAAGAACTAGGAGGCTAAGGGCATTTATGGAGGTCTAAATAAAGGCATGTATATATGTAAATATATTTATATATGGCGATGGGGGAAATAGCTCTATGTACATATATTTATAGGTTTAGTATTAAAGTAGCAGATGAACATTGGGCCTCTCCTCAAGTACTCTCTCAATGCAAGAATACTTTGTTCTATTAACCTGGCTTTCCATGATGCTCACCTTCTGGACACAATCGCTGAAGACAAAGTGGGTGAATAAGCAAATGTGGTAAGAAAGCTAATGGTGCCTGGCTATTAAAAGATATAGCCTCTGGGATCTTAAAGGCTTGAGATAAACAAGCAACCATCTAGCTGAGAAACAACAAAGCCCACGTGGAAGAAGCACACCAGCTTGTGTGATCACAAAGTGTCGATATGATCAGGTATCGGGCATCAAATAACAAAAAAACATATCATTGTGAATGAGGGGGAGTACGGAGTGGAGACCCTAAGCCCATCTGTAGGCAATTGGCCATCCCTTACAGAAGAGTCATGGGGAGGAGACAAGCCAGTCAAGGTGCAGTGTAGCAATGATGAAACATACCATCCTTCCTCCCCCCACTATCATGACCCAAATTCCACCTTACAAATCTGTCTAGATCAGAGTATGGTACAGACCAGAACTGAAAACGCAGGGAATCCAGGACAGATAAACCCTTGAGGACCAATAATGATAGTAGCGATACTAGGAGGGTAAGGGAAAGGTTGGGGGAGTAGGGGGAAACCGATCACAATGATCTACATGTAACCCCCTCCCTGGGGGATGGACAACAGAAAAGTGGGTGAAGGGAGACAACGGTCAGTGTAAGACATGAAAAAAATAATAATAATTTATAAATTATCAAGGGTTTGTAAGGGAGGGAGGGAGGGGGGAAATGAGCTGATACCAAGGGCTCAAGTAGAAAGAAGTATTTTGAAAATGATGATGGCAACAAATGTACAAGTGTGCTTGACAAAATAGATGGGTGTATGGATTGTGATAATGAGATGTAAAAACCCCAATAAAATTATTTTAAATAAATAAATCAAAACCACCCACGATCACCAATTCTATACTGGCATATTTAAATCCATAGGTTCCCCCCTCCCTCTCTTTTTTTTCCTTTGCTATTTATTTATTGAGGAAACTAAGATATTTGGCCTGTAGTGTTTTCCACATTCTGGAGTTTTCCGTTTGCATATTCATTCTGTGTATCTATCTCCCGAATTCCATGCAATAGAAGGACTGATAGTGAGGCATGATCAGATGAGAATTTGAATTTGAGGCAAGCATAGTCTACCCCATACTTCTATTGGAGACACATGATGTCTAGTTGTCTTGTTGTGAGTTTGAGATTGATTACCGAGTCAGTTGTTGCTCTCCTTCCATTCCAGCATTTTCCCAATTGTGGACTAACAGTTTTAGTAGTCATTCATGACAAACTTCCTAAAGCACTTAATTTACTCCAAGAGCTCCACACTCACTGCCATCGAATCAATTCCAACTCATAGTAACCCTAGTGCTTACAAATTGGTGATATTCTAATTCAGTCAATCTGTCACCATTTAATGGCTACAATTTTTTAATAAAAAACGTTCTCTAGTCAACTATTTAGATCCTTTGTGATTTCATTTGCTTAAGAAAGGCCTAATTAATGCTTAAATCTTTCCCTCTGTTTAGCAATTTTCAAAACAATAAGTTAACTTTATATTATCTTTCCAAAGTAACAATGAGCTTTTCCTTCCTTATTGCTAATTTTTTTAACTCATGAAGTTTAACATGGTAGATGCACTTCAATTCATTAGTTATTCTTTTTGATCTATTGTCCCATCTTTGTCCAGTAGGGGTCCCCTTTAAAAGTCCCTTTATGTTCTGAGCATAACTTTAAGTAGTTAATCTGATATAACCTTAAGTAATTAGTCATTGATAACTTCCCTACTTTGTAGATGGCAAGATGGTCAAGGTCCTTCTTGTACATTTTCTGACCAAATCAGCTTTTACTTCAAGGTTCTACCTCATTCATTTCAGAGGAGAACTATATTTAAAGACCATAATCTGGGTACTACTGGTAGACATTTTTACTAAGTTGGTCATTCTGATTTAATGAACAGATCTAGGAAATATTTTTTAAGATCAGAACATCATGAAATCATACTGACATTTCCCATTCAAATAGAAGATTTTATCTCTTCTACTTCCTAGGTTTCACTTTTTCATTTTATATAAAAAAAGTCTTGGTTCCCAAAATTATTGATAAAATTACTTATATTCTTTGTTCCATAAATATATCATAGTTTCAGAAAAACTATCAATATTATTATGCATGAAAACAACTTAAGATTTCATTGCATTATCTCAATAGGGAAGTAAAATTAAATTACTGTATTTAAGTCTCTTCATTTTCTTTGCTTTGGTTTCATTTTAGGTATTGACTTTTTTCCATCTTTTTGTTTGTTTTATAACAACAACAGTTTACATGACTCCAAAATAAATCTACAAATCAAGATACATTCAGAAACCTCTAGTTTCTAGCTTGCTCTCTTTTCCTCCTGTAGATAATCCTTTTCTAAAATGTGGTTTATAATTCTGTTTTTTAAAATAAGAAATGGAACATGTTGTACAGACAACTCTGAGACTTGTTTTCATTTCCATGTAAGGCTGTATCCTGGATACCGCTGACAGCAGGATGTAGAGATGCAATTTATTTTCAGTCCTGCTCAATTCTTGTGGATTGACTGCAGAAACCTTTCTTCCTCCCACTTGAGATGTGCAAACTTGTTAGCTTGGTGGGTCCATATCAAAAAGAGCAGACAGCATCTCAGCCCTTACATTTGTTTCAAAGTTCATGATTACCGTGTTCATCAGGCTAAAAAAAAGACCATGTCTTTCAAACCATATTTGGGGTTTCAAGCACTTAGCAAACGAATTTCATGCCTAGAATCTGTGTATTTTATTTCATTGACAGACTCTCCAGCGGTAGGAGCCCCGGTCGTGTGGGGGTTACACACTGCGTGGTTGGCAGTTCAAAGTGGCAGCCGCTCCGCTGGAGACAGACGGGGCTCTCTAGTCCGGTAAACAGTTACAGTCTCGGAAACCACAGGGCGACCCTAGGAGGTAGCATTGACTCGAAGGCAGCGAGTTTGGTTTGTTTTTATTATTATTCTATGGTAAGAAATACTTCATAACAGACAAGTCTATCAGAGGGACAATAACCCTAGGAAAGTATACACACCTTAGAATAATCAAGCATTTGAGATCAAGAGGGTAACATTTACCCAAGGACAAAGTTCAGAAGGGTGAGGAAAGAAATAGGAACAGAAACAGGAAGATTCTGGAAGGAAGTGGGATAAGAGATACTACATTATGAGGCAAGGTTTCAATGACCTGGAAAAAATGGAGTAAAAGTTGTTGAATGGACAACTGCCCTGCTCTGTCAATTTTCACCCAATTCACAACAAAAAGGTTAAAAACAGAAAATGCTTTATATCTATAGTCCTTAGCATTGTCACTGTTCAGTAAAATTGATCATGAAAAATGTTGATCATGGAATGATAAAAACTTCCTCCACCACCATCTTCAGTAAGCTAAATATGACTTATTAGCATATTACTTATATAATAAGATTTTTTCCCAATTTGCCTTTTTAAAATGACCCTGATTTCCTTATTCTTATTTTACTTATTGATCCATTGTTACTCACTGAAAGGGGCTATATACCGTTTCCTCTTTTTTATATCAGGTTTGAATAAATTATATTAATGCTCTACAGCACTACAACCCATTCATCTTTGAAAATTTTTCTTCTTCTGTAGTCATATTGACATTTTCATGGGATTGATTAAAAATCTTGGGTAAGTTGGTTAAATAAAGCATGACCTGAATGTTTTCATAATTCCAGTCACAAAGATAAATAAGAATATTGCATCTTTATGCAACTTAGAAGAGAACAACATTAGACTGATAAGATTTTTAAAATTCATTTACCAGAAAGAAATTCCTGTCTTTCGACTTCAGCCAGTCTTCCATCTGAAGAGTATTATCATTTCATATGTTTATTCCTTGATTCTAAGAATAATCACTTGATATGTCATGAAAATCTATGTTGATGAAAACAGCTCTCAGAGGTAAACATGATACTGAGGACCTGAAAACGCCAAAAACCTCTTTACCTCTATTTTCACTCTTTTAAGACAGGAAATAACCTCACAGGGCTTAAAAATCAAATAGCAATTCCTTGGTTTTACTCAGAAAAATGCACTCCTCTATTTTTTATATCATTTTATTAGGGCGCATACAACTCTTATCACAATCCATACATTCATCTATTGTGTAAAGCAAATCTGTACATTCACTGCCCTCATGTTTCTCAGAACATTTGCTCTCCACCCAAGCCCCTGGCACCGGCTCCTCATTTTCCCCCTCTCTCCCTGCTCCCCACTCCCTCCTGAACTCTTGATAATTTATAAATTATTATTTGGTCATATCTTGCCCTGTCCGATGTCTCCCTTCACCCACTTTTCTGTTGTCGGTTCCCCAGGGAGGAGGTCACATGTAGATCCTTGTAATCGGTTCTCCCTTTCCAACACACCCTCCCTGTACCCTCCCAGTATCGCCACTCACACCACTGATCCGGAAGGTTTCATCTGCCCTGGATTCCCTGTGTTTCCATTTCCTATCTGTACCAGTGTACAACCTCTGATCTAGCCAGATTTGTAAGGTAGAATTGTGATCATGATAGTGGGGGAGAGGACGCATTTAGGAACTAGAGGAAAGTTGTATATTTCATCGTTGCTGCATGGCACCCTGACTGGCTCATCTCCTTCCCAAAACCCTTCTGTAAGGGGATGTCCAGTGGCCTACAAATGGGCTTCGGTTCTCCACTCCACACTCCCCATCTCATTCACAATGTTATGATTTTTTGTTCTGATGATGCCTGATACTTGATCCTTTCGACACCAGCCGGGCACCATCAGCTTTCTTCACCATATTTGCTTATTTACCCGCTTTGTCTTCAGTGATTGTATTAAGAAGGTGAGCATCATAGAATGCTAATTTAATATAAGAAAGTATTCTTGCATTGAGGGAGTTCTGAGTGGAGAGCCAGTGTCCTTCTGCTACCTTAATACTAAGCCTATAAATATATGGACATAGATCTATTTCCCCATCCTCATATATAAATATATTTGCCTATGTACATGCCTTTATTTAGACCTCTATAAATGCCCTTTGCCTCCCAGCTCTTTCCTCTATTTCCTTTGACTTTCCTCTTGTCCCACTATCCTGCTCAGTCTTCATTGGGGTTTCAATAATTCCTCTTGGTTACATTACCCTTGATCATGCCCTACCAAGCTTCCCACACCCTCCTCACCACAGATTTGGATCACTTGTTCCCTTGTCCCTGGGTTTAACACCACTACCTTTCCTCCCACCTCTCCCTCACCCATGTCTCCCCGGAACTGTCGGTCCCGTTGTTTTCTCCTCCAGCCTATCTTATTTAGACAGCCTTGTTCATCCAGCCTATCTTATTTAGACAGACCTGCAGAGGAAATAACATGCATAAAAACAAGACAGAGAAAAACCAACACTATACAACAAAACAACAACAAGAAACCAATGACAAGAAAAACAAAATACAACAAGAAAGAAAAGCGTGTAGTTAGTTCAAGGACTGCTTGTTGGCCTTTAGAGGACTCCTCTATTGTCGTCACTATCTTTCATATACTCTGAATATAAAGAACAAGGATATTTCCTTTAAAATGTTGTCTGCATTCAATAGATGTCTCTTATTTGCTAACACTGTCCTTGAAAGTTTTCCAAACAAAAAACTAATCATGAAGGACACATTTTTCAGAATTTTTCTGAATCAGTATTATGAGTGCCACATCATCAAAAGAGAGTTACAGCCAGAGCATGTACACGGGTACAGATAAGAGCTCGCAACACACGGAATCCAGGACAGATAAACCCCTAAGGACCAAAAATGAGAGTAGCAATACCATGAGGGTAGGGGGGTAAAGGGGGGAACCAATCACAATGATCAACGTGTAACCACCACCATCACCACCACCACCCCAGGGGGACTAACAATAGCAAAGTGGGTGAAGGGGGACATCAGTCTGTGTAAAATAAAAAAATAATAATGATTTATAAATTATCAAGGATTTATGAGGGAGGGAGGATTGGGGAGAGAGGGGAAAATGAGGAGCTGATACCAAGGGCTCAAGTAGAAAGAAAATGTTTTGAAAATTATGATGACAACATATGTACAAATGTGCTTGATACAATGGATGGATATATGTATTGTTATAAGAGCTGTAAGAGCCCCCAATAAATGGTTGAATTCAAAAAGAAGAGCTCTACAGAATAGCTATTGGGGCAGAATATGAGCAGCAGTGGGCGCAGACAGAGCTACATAAGTGATCAAATGTAGAATAAATCAAAGATTCCTGACTAATTGAGGAACAGAAAACTAAGAGTTACTAACTCTGAGGACCTTTACAACTCTGAAAAATCTTGATTCATAAGATCTAAAACTCAGAGGTCCAGAAGATCTGGCTCCTCAAATACCTAAAACATAAGCTTTTGCTTCATCCTTTTTAAAATCAGCAATAATATCCACATTACCAAATTATCATTGCTCATGTAACTCAATCCATAGGATTTGTTACAATGAATTCTTCCCTCTTTCTTGGGACATTGGTTTACCTGGTTCCCCAGACCACTGCATTATCCTGCATTTCTTCTCCCATACTATCAACTCCTCTGGTGTCTCCACTGAATTCACTCTTCTTCTGAAATAGTTAAAGTTTATTGTGCCAACCCAGCCAATAAACACATGTGGGGTTAATTGAAGGAAGGAGAGATAAATGGGTGAGCCTCGTCTTTCAAGTTCTCGGTTCTCTCGCTTTGTAATGGTCTGACCAGGGTGCAGCTGCCTTAGCCAGTTCCCTGCTTCAGCTGGCAAGCCTCACTTTCTGCAAGACATTCCTGAGGAGAAGCTACATGGACCTACCCCGATGCAGTCCTGAGTGCTGGAGCAGCCGTGTGGAGACCCCTGCCAGCACTAAGATGCTTACACGCTCACTGATTCGGCTTTCCTCCTGCAGTCGGCATCATAGTGTGTGTTTTGTGAGATGGAGGAGGACTTTGTGGATTGGTGTCATACATATGGGTTAATGTTGGACTTATGGGCTTGGGGAGCACTGGGCTGGGAAGTTTTCTTGATGTGCACTTAACCTTTATATAAAATGCTCTCTTATACATGAGTTTCTGTGGCTTTGTTTCTCTAAGGTACCCAGACTAATACATCCTGCAAACCTCTAAATGCTAGTTTCCCAGTGCTCAATCTGTGGAAACCACCCACAGTCCCATTGCTTTACATACTACTTATACACCAATAACTTCCTTAATTGGCTACATCTTATCACCTCTAGGAAGTCTTTAGTTGCCCTGCCTCACAATTATGTTGTTGTTGTTAAGTGCCTTCAAGTCTGTTCCAATTCACAACCACCACCATGTACAACAGAATGTAACGCTGCTCAGTCTGGCACCATCTTCACAATTGTTATTAGATTTGTAAGAGTCCCCAATAAAATGATTAATAATAATTTTTAAAGTAACTCACTGTGGGGAAAATGAAACCCTAATATTAAAATTAAAAATACATATATTTATAGTCTCACAAATCCTATATAGGATCGCTATGAGTCAAAGTGGTCCCAGTGACAATAGGTTTGATGTTTGGAGGATATATATATATATTTAGTAGAAGATATTTATAAGTATATGTTCATCTTTGCTATAAATATATATGAGGGGATACTAAAACAACAAATTTTTTCAAAGGTATGTCTTTATTTTACAGAACAACCTTATCACTTTCAAAGTACTCTCCATTATACTTAACACATTTGTCAAATATGTAATTCCATTCCTAGAAATTTTTTTCTTTTATTTTTCTTGGAAACATTTTTCAAACATCTGTTTGGATGGCTTACAGCACCACCCTCATTTTTTGCACCTCTTCTACATCATCAAATCGCTGTCCTTTCATGTCCCTCTTCATTTGAAGAAACAAAAAGAAGCCATACAGAGCGAGGTCAGGAAAGGAAGGTGTGTGGGCCAAGAGAGGCATGCTGTTTTTAGCCCAAAACTGGCATACTGAGAAAGCTGCGTCAGCACGTGCATTGTCATGGTGGCAAAACCTACATCTGCCACAAATCAGGCCTTTTTGGTTACACACTTACACTATCTTTTTAGAACTTCTAAGTAGAAAGCTTGATTAACAACCCGACTTGGTGGAATGAACTCCAATTGCACTATGAGTTGACATTTTCATCTTCGGGAAGTTGACAGACATCCATAACAAGGTTGCAAATCAGTTGACGTTTCACCTTTTTGAAATGAGAAAACCACTCCTATATTTGCATTTTCCCATAGCACTGTCCTTGTAAGCTGTGTTTAACATCACAACAGTTTCCTTGGCATTTTCCTGAGCAGGAAACAAAATTTCACAGCCACACACTGTTCTCTTAAATAGAAAATCACAAAAAAACGAGGTTTGAGTGAAACTGCTTTTATGACAAAATTCACTGTCACCAGAGAGAACATTCCCAGGAGACACCACTGGGTGCACTAATTGAATTGCTCAATGCTTGCCTAGCGGTGGGGGTGTGGGGGGAGATGCATACTACAAAGCTCCCCCCAGTGGAGCTTTATTTCCATTATTTTGGGGGTACCCCCCGTATTCTCAACAACATCAAAATAAATAAAATTATATACAAGTGCTTATCATGACTTTAATAATTTTACTCCTGACTTGTTCACCAAATTCATCTCTATCACTGTTCCTGTTGTTCACTTGTCTAAAAGTTCAAAAAGTTAAAACCTCTTTAAATCCATTCTGACTCTTTGAAGAAGAAAAAAATGACCTGACATGGTGTAGTAGATACATAATCTATTGTCAATGTGAGACTTATGAGTGAAAGGGTGGAATTTGGCCTGCCAATTAGGTGGCAGGTTAATGACCTCATTTGGAGGTGCTAAAGAGATAAATAGTTCAATTGAGGTGGGACACATGTTTAGTCCCTGCCAGTCATTCTTGTTGACAAGCCACATGGAGACAGGCTGATGGTGGTCAGAGCCTCAGAGCTGGAGAAGTGCTGAGATGCTTACACCATGACTGGATCCACAAGACTTCCCACCCACTGGTCTGTGATCGTCCTGCATTCGGCATCATTGCATGTGTTTGGGGAGTTTGTAGAGGAATCTGGATTGGTATTGGACATATGGGCTAATACCAGACTTATGGACTTGATCTGGACTGGGATGGGATGTTTTCTCAATATTCAATTGCTCTTATATATCAAGTTCTTTTTTTATACACATATGAGTGTCTCTGGATTTGTTTCTCTAGTCAACCCGGACTAACACACATGGCTTTACCAAAAAAATTAAATTAAAAAAACCTTCAGTCTTATTCACAACAATATTACTTACTCAGACCTTCTGTCTTCATTCCAATATTTCTTATACTCTGAATACAAAGAACCATTGCAATATTCCTCAAACATGTCACATGTGATGTCACTTGTCACTTCGGTTTTTCATTGTCTTCCCTCAGACATTTGTACAGCCAATTGTCTCACTGCCTTCAGATCTCTATACAAATGTCAGTTTCTCAAAGGTCACTTCCTTGATTACAACATCATGCTCAATTGCCTTTCACCTGGTTGATTTTTCTTCACACATTTATCTGCCATGTTGGTGTTTGTTTACTAAACAGTAGACCTCATTCTGGCATAGAGTTTTGTTCACTTGTTTTGTATTTAACTGCTGTTGTCTCAGCACCTGAATCAGTGGCCAGCAGTGAGGAACAGCAAAATAAAGGAATTGACTGAATGAATATAGACTTGATATATATGTATATAAGCCACAATTAATTATTATTCAGAATTAATAAGGAGCTCTCACTAATTGACAATATAGACAAGCAAGCCAACTTGGAAAATGTGGAAATAACAGTTGAATTTACAAGAGAGGAAACTAACATAGCTAATAATACATGAAAATACGCTCAGACACATTAGTGATTAGGCAAAGAAATACTAATCCTGAAATTATATGTCATTTCACATCTATCAGATTGATTAAAATTTCAAATCTGGACAAAACAAGATGCAGAGGAAGAATTCGTGTATATATCTGATGAGAATATAAACTGATATGATTATTGGGGGGAGAAAATTGGCAATATTAAGTAAAATTAAATATGTGCATATGGTCAAAAGACAAAAATCGACTCACTTTTTCTAGTTGCTTCTGACTCATAGTGACCCCATAGGGAAGAATAGAACTTCTCGTGTGGGTCTCCGAGAGTGTAAATCTTTGCGGGACTAGAAAGTCTCTTTTCGCTCCGTGAAGTGGCTGGCAATGTTGCACTAACTAGCCGTGCAGGTAACAGAGAATACATAGCTCCCTATGCCCCCAGGGCTCCCTCCAGCATGCACCACAAGCCAGAAATTCTACTTTAAGGCAGAATGTGAAAGAATGTTCACTGTAAGCATTATTTTTAATAGTGAAAATTTATACATAATCTGAATTATCACCAAGAAGAGGCTGCATAAGCTGTGAAGAAATTAGATAGTATTTCACAGGTAGATTTTAAAAGTAATGTTAATTTTAAAAATGATTTTGCAATGTTTCATCTTAAAATAGTCTTAAACTATCCATGTCTCATTTATTTTTATGTCATACTAAAATGTGGAAGTCTTTTTGTGACTGCTTCATCCGTAAATGAATTCTCTTTCCCATCTTACCATCTCCTCTTTTTTTCCTTTGTAAAATATAATGTTCTGGCTGCTATAATAGGAAGAACAATACTTGTTTCCTGGCTTGTTACAAGATTGTATTTCCATTCACAAATTTGTCATGGGATATTAAAACACAAATGAGGTAGCTATAATCAATGGCAGTAGAACTCTACAATACAATTACACTGCTACACAATTTGACTGGAAATGACAGATTGTAATTTGGATTACAGCGAAATACAATTAATGCTAAATTGCCAACAGCAAGCACATTTAACCCCCCCTTCACACTTGTAATCAGTCAAGCATGAGATAAAGGGTATCAGGGAACACAAATCATTACAAAATAAAAAGTACAGGCGCTTGAGGAAGAAATAACATGACATCCATTTCTGTTAAAGTCAACTTTTGTTTAATGCTGTTGTTTTGGAATGTAGGAAGCAATTCTAGTGGTAAATTTGCTCAAAGAGCCAGTTCAATTGAAGTGGGAAAATTCCAATATAGCCTCTGAAAATAGCTTTATTGTTTATAAAGAATTGAATTGTAGCAAGTGCTTCTTTACATGGAGAGTTTTTGTTATTGGAATGTATTCTTCATAAAGAGAATATTAACAAACACAAGGTACCTGTGATCAAAAGTCTATAACCTCTGATTAAGCATACTAATCTGCTAGTAGGTCAAACGGGGCCACATTGTTAGCACGCCTCAAGTACCGCTTGTCACGGATAGTTATCCTGAATCTATATTGAACCACAGAATACTGGAAATTTCCCTTAGGAATAATAATACAGCACCAGGAAACTTACGTTCTCTTTTTCCAAGATACTAAGTTTCACTTTATGAATATGAAATTGCATTCGAAGAACAAATTTTTCTCTGTATTGGATTGTGCCTGTTATAAAGGTTATCATTCTACATGCAATTATCCAGAATTGCCCAATATGCATGCTCAGAACAAGAATTAAGTTAGCCTCTTTGTGATGAAAAATGAGCAACAGGATACCATTTAATAAGAAGAATTAATCTACAGTAGTACCACAATCTCCTAATAGAATTCATGCCCCTCTTCCTAGTGCACGCACAGAAAGTAATTTAAAGGCTGAAAGAACTGGTGGGTAATTAACCTTTTAGAGAGCTTCAAGGAAGAAGAATGTTTTTTGATTTTTTTAGTTACTATTAGTGTCCCATAAACTAACCATTAAGTACTTGGTCTTGATCTTATGTCCCCTCAAGTGTCTAGATCCAATTACTAGAAGTGGTTACCAAAAATACCAATAACGGCCACTGTGCATGGCTCAGTATTACTAAGCAGGACCTAAAGCAGTTGTTGGGGGACATTCTGTCTCTCTTACTACATCTACTTTTGTCTTCTCTTGCAGCCTGCCGGGTTTCCTCAAGGATTATTTATTCCAGTGATTCTCAACCCTGGCTGCATATTTGAGCAGTCCAAATAATTTCTTCCTACCTCTGACCAATATTTCTGGTATCAAGAGTACCTAGCCTTCTACCTCATGAATAATAAACTAAAATTAATTACATCAAGTCCATTCCAACTCAGAGTGACCCTGTAGGACAGAGTAGACCTGCTTATGGAAGCAGACAGCTGCATCTTTGTCTCGTGGAGCAGCTAGTGAATGTGAGCCACCAGCATTGCTGTTAACCATCCACCATTTAATCCACGATGCCACCAAGGCTCCTTTGGTGACTATTGGTATCTTTAAAATATTGTTGGCTGATTTAGATAATTGGAGGTCTACGCATGCCCCAGGTGTTAGATCAAACCATGTGAAATTGTCATTAGTCTTGATTTCAATTAAAAAGCACTACCCCATCATCTTATTAGTTCCTTTACCAAGTCCAAACCCTCAATAAGATCATTTGCTTGCTAAATTTGCCATTTCCCATTTTCATACCTTTGCATATATCTTTCTCTTAAAACATCTGTTACTAGCATGACCCTCTTTCAAAATCCACTGTAAATCTTATCTACTTCCTCCAATAAAACACAAACTCACTGCCATCAAGTCGATACAGGCTTATAATGACCCTATAGTATTCTTAAATGATAATTTTGCATTTTTACATTTTTTCACGTTGTGAATTTTTATGCTTCTTTCTTATTGGGTTGTTTCTTTGCAAAAACAAAAACAAAACCACAAACCAGTCTTCATATAGACCTGGGTCTTTTATATATAGACCCAAGTTTTCTTTCTAAGTTTCCATAATTTTTTAATAAACTCAGTGCCATTGAGTCAATACTGACTCATAGTGACTGCTCATAGTGACTATGCAAAATGGGGTAGAAATATCCCAGTGTTTTTGAGACTGTAACTTTTTTTTTAATCACCGGGGGCTCATACAACTCATCACAATCCATCCATCCATTGTGTCAAGCACATTTGTACATTTGTTGCCCTCATCATTCTCAAAACATTCTATTTGAGCCCCTGGTATCAGCTTCTCAAGACTAACTTTTAACAGGAGTAGAAAGCTCTATCTTTCTCCAGAGAATGGCGCCCTCGTGGTACAGTGGTTACAAGTTGGGCTTTCAGCAGTTCAAAACCGTGGGAGAAAGACTGAGCTTTCTACTCCTGGAAACAGTAACAGCCTCAGAAACCCACAGTAGGTCCCTATGAGTCAGCATTGACTCCATGGCAGGGAGTTTGAGTTCGTCCCTCGGAGCCGCTGGTGGTTTCAAACTGCTAACCTTACAATTAGCAGCCCCAGACATAACCACTACACCGCCAGGGTTCTTAGGTACCATATGTTCAGGATCTCTCCTTCAAGAAATACAAACTAGTATGCATTGAGAAATTTGCTTCCCAGCGTTTCTCTGCATCCGACCTAATTTCTCTTCTCACTGTTGTCAGTTTCTTATGGAAACTTCTGTGTCTACTCTGCATCTATAGACACAAATGCAGATGTACATGATTATTCTTTGTCAGTGACCACAGAGCAGGAATAACACAAGGATGTGCAGTATCACAGCTTCTAGTCAACATCGTTCTACAGCGGTGGTTCTCAACCTTCCTCATGCTGTGACCCGTTAATACAGTTCCTCAGGTTGTGATGACCCCCAACCATAACAGTATTTTCATGGCTACTTCATCACTGTAATTTTGCTACTGTTATGAATCGTGATGCAAATATCTGGTATGCAGGATATATTTTCCTTGTTACAAATTGAACATAATTAAAGCATGGTGACTAATAACAAAACAATATGTAATCATATGTTATTAAATATTTATGTGTTTTCTGATGGTCTTAGGTGACCCCTGTGAAAGGGTCTTTTGACCCACCAAAGGGGCCGTGACCCACAGGCTGAGAACCACTCTAGAATCTAGATGTGAGAGCCAGTTCAATAAGGCAAGAAAAAGAAAGTGCATCTTAACTTAGAAAGAAAGCAGTCACATTGTTTTTGTTCCCTAATGGCGTAAATATCCATGTATAAATTTAATGTAACCTATAAAAAGACTACTGGCACTATTAATGTCCCCACAGTTACGATGAGTCAAACTTAACTCAATGATAGTGAATTTGCTTTGTTCTTTGTGAGAACTAATGCACGGATTTACCAAGGTTTTAAGATGAAATAACCTACAAAGGGAAATGCAAAAATCAGTTGTATTTCTTGTTTGCTAGCTATGAACAATCTGAAATTGAGATTTTAAAAAATTACCATTTATCTAACATCAAAAGCATGACACATATAGGGAGATAGTTGGTAATAGCATGCAAGATTCATACACACAAAAACTGTACAACATTGCTAAAATTCAAACAAGCAGCCATCGAAGTGAGATGTCATTTAAGTCCACATGGTAGAAGCACACCAACATAAGAAGTGACTGAAGGATCATAAATCATATAATCCGAAGCTGAAGAAGGGAATCAGATCAGAGCCTGAATTGTGGAATTCTAGTTTGCAGAAGGCTATGGATGGCAGTGGAAGCCCAAGATATATTTGTGAGATCCACACAGGAGATAAGCCTGGTGATTTCCCTCTCTCCATAACAGACGGATGGGAAGAAACTGGTTACCACACAGAGAGCATCGGAGAGATGACTGCAGGAGATCACAATGATACACCTGACCTGAACGGTTACAACCCTGTTGTTAGTAATCCCGCCCTGGTGCACGTTAGGCCTGATCTGGTTTTCAACATTTTCTGTGTTTGTTTGTTTGTTTCACATTGGGGTTTGTCTCTGTTGTATTTTGTCACTGGGAGTAACCCCCTTGACGTTTGTTAATTGTTCTTCTGTTTTTCAGTCTACGAAGCTCAGGATTGATGAACCTGTAGAGACAGCAAATAGAATAAAGGTTCCTGAGGGGTGCAGTGGGGATGGGGGTTATGCGAAGCTGATGTCAAGGAGTTCAGAAGGAAGAGCATGCTTTAAAACTGATTGTGCTAGAAATTGTTCACCACTGCTTGATGTGATTGAACAATGGGATCAGATGATATCTGTATTAGCGCACAATAAAATGGTTTTGAAAAAAAATGAAGGAAGTCTTAAGTAAGTAGAGACTTATCCTGTCTCCATGGGCCAGAAAATTCAATATTACTATATGACAACTTTCTCCAAATTGATCTATGTATCCAAAGCAATTTCTACCAGAATTTTGTAAAGATTGGCAAACCGATTCTAAAATTCAAATGGAAATTCAAAGAACCTAGAATTAGCAAAATCAATTTTGAATAGAAAAAGGAAAGTTTGAAGACTACCCCCATGGGTGTTAAGGTACATCATTAAGCTATTGTAATCAAGACACTTTGCTATTGGCATTTAGACAAATAAATAAATGGACTAGGATGATAGTCAGAAATAGGCATAAATTAGAAAGGTTTGTTCACAAATATTCATAACACCAATATTTGTCATAGTCTTACACTGGAAACAACCTAAACCCCATCGACGTGTTCAGGAGTGCATTAAAGAAGCAATATCCATATAATAGAATGTTATTTGACAGTAGAAAGGAATGATCAACAGATACACACAACATGACTGAGTCTGAAAATAATTCTGTGAAGAAAAAACAGCCAGATTTAAAAGTGTAGTTCTATTTATATAAAATTCTAGTAAATAAAGCTAATCTGTAATTTTAAAAAGTAGGAATTGAAGGAAAAAAGGATTACAAAGAAATGGGATAAACAGCTGAAGGAGATAGATATGTCCATTATCCTGACTGTGATAGGTTTTTTTTGTTTGTTTTCCTTTTTTTGTTACAAAATATCATTGTATCATTTTATTTTTTAACATTTTATTAGGGACTCATACAATGCTTTTCGACTGTGATAGTAGTTTTATGGGTGTTTACATATACCAAAAAGATTAACAAATTCTACTTAAACATACACAGTTTATTGTTATGTCAACTTGTGGTACAGTGAATTTCTTGATGTGGCTCATCTAGTCATAGTCTCTGTACTTCCCAACAAATGACTGGGTCTAAACCTGCAAATAGGGCACATGGAATGATTAACATGGCAATGGGTCAGCTTTGCCATCTTCCTGGGTCTAGCATGAGCTACCTCAGGAGCAGCAGACAGACGGGCTTTCTGCTCCTGGAAACACTACAGTCTCGGAAACCCACAGAGGGTCGCTAGGAGTCAGCATGGGCTCCATGGCAGTGAGTTTTCTCAAGAGGCCTGGGGAATCTCACTACTATCAAAAGAGAAGAGCCAGAAATGGAATGTGTTCTCTGGAGCCTGAGCTCCCTACACTCCGCGCCCCTCAGGTCAGGAGGCCTGTGACGCACTGGAGAGGCAGAGGAGCTGCTGAGGAAAAGCCAAAGCCAGAGCAGCTGCCTTCCCAACCCACTGAGTAGCCCAAGACCTTTGAGGTGAGGTGACGCCAGGTTCTTCAGGAGAGAGCTGAGTTGCTTTGGGGCTGCTTATGGAGAAGCAGAGTGGCCTTTGGACATTTATCGACAACACTAAAGGCGTTTTGTAACACCTGAGAAGTGTGGAGCCTAAGGGGCTGTGTGGTAGGAGGCTAAGGAGCAGAGAGGTGTGATTACAGGCAGAGCTGAAGAGCAGAGTTCGTGACTGGAAGAACTGTACTCTAAGCATTTCTTGGGCTGAAACATAACCTGTTAATTGCCCTAATAACTCCATAGTCATAAGCATCGTCTGCGATTTCTGAGTGCTCATTACAAAACAATTTTGAACCCAACAGAGAAGCAGAGAGTGCCTTGGGCGCGACAGTTGGCATCAGAATTAGTAAGAAAGGTCAGAGGGTAGAGACCTATCTGTCTCCCAACTCGTAGGACTTGACCTTGAGCTGATGATGGTAGTTTGATTATCCTTTCCATTTATAAAGTCAGAGGAAGTCAATTATCACCCCAATATCATTCTTATACTATTATACTTGAATAAAGCTGTAAGAAATTTAAAATAATCAATAAAAGTAGACACACACTTCTATCTCTTAGCTTAAAAAACAAACAAACTTGAAATCCCTTCTTGATTTTTCTTTCAAACAATCAAAAACCTTTCTCATTCTCTTTTTTGCAAATAGCTCACTGGGACCATTTTAGGGACTCCTGTGGTTTAACGTCAGGACAGGTGTGTATCAGGGTTGGAAACTTCAACATACGCATGCAGTCTGCATGCTGAGCAAATACACCAAGCAGCTGGATTACTTGAAGAAGAACATGGCAGGATTAGAGGAAGGCTCATTAATAACCTATGATACGCAGATGACACAACCTTGCTTTCTGAAAGTGAGGAGAACTTGAAGCACTTTATTTTCCCTCTTTTTTTATTAATCATTTTATTGAGGGGCTCTTACAAATCTTATAACAATCCATCATTCAACCCCCTTTTCACATCGACATAATTGTTTTGGATCCTTTGATACCTGATCCCATCGACACCTCATGATCACACAGCCTGGTGTGCCCCTTCCATCTGGATTTATTTGCTTCCCTGCTAGATTGTGCCAATCCATCTGTTGAAGGGTTTTCTCATTTTCACTGACCCTCTGCTTTCCCAAGCCTGATGTCCTTCTCCAGGAACTGATCTCCCCTGATAACATGTCCAAAGTACATGAAATGAAGTCTCACCATCCTCGCTTCTAAGGAACATTCTGGCTGTACTTCTTCCAGGAGAGATTTGTTTTTTTCTTTTGGCAGTCCATGGGACTTTCAAACTCCATAGCTAATTGAAAATCTCTTAAAATGGACAAAGCCACTGGGTATAAAATATTTGCTATTGTTGCTAGGTAGCATTGTCCTATTCTGGCATATGTAGAACGGAAAGAAACACTGTCCTGAACCATCCATCTTTTCAGTTGTTATGTTTGAGCCTATGTTTGCAGCCACTGTGTCAATCTGTATATAATTAACCTCAGAAATCAAAAGCTTCCATTTATATAAACAACATAGTAAAAAAAATCTAATGGAAGAAATGACCCATTGGTAATAAGAGCAAAGAAGAGAAATATCTAGTAATAAGAAATATGTCAGGACATACAAAAAAACTATCACCTGAAGAGAAGGTTCAAGTACATAGAAAAGCATATTATATTCTTGGATAGGAAGACTTAATGCTACACATTCGCCGGGTCTTTGTGATCAATAAATGTAATACAGTCACAATTTAAAAATTCAGGATCTTAAATATAGAATGATGAAGTCAATGTTCCTATGATAAAGAAGCAAGATTAGTGAGAACATTTCTGAAAATGGTATAGGGACAAACTAGCATTATGAAATAGTAAAACAGAAGATTACAGTATTTAAAGTAGTGTGGTACTGACATATGACTAGACAGATTATTGGATAAGAATAGAATGATCAGAAATAGTTCCAGATATGAGATTTTAACACATAACAAAGATACTTGAGTGGAGAAAAGTATAGTTTGTTCATGAAAATGTGTTATGACATCTGGGTAACTAGGATAAATGAGTTGGAGTGGTACTTTATATTAAACAAATTAAATTGCAGACATAAAAATGAAAATGTAGAAATGGAAATGTTTCAAGTACTTGAAGAAATTATGGGACAATTTTAAAGGATTTCAGTATGGGTAAGGCTTTTCTAAATTTGATGTAAAGTCAAGAAACAATGAAAAAGAAGTGATAGATTTCACTATATAAAAATAAATCTATCCATGGGAAAGTCTAAAGAACAATGACACATTGGGGGAGGGGGAATATGCTACTCATACCATACAGTGCTTAATATACAAGCCATTGCTACAAAAATCATAGACCCCTTTATTAAACAGAAATACCCAAATGTGAAGCTATTGTTTCTGGACATCTCCTCCATGTAGGACCAGACATTTCCGAAGGCAGTGTTTTCGTCTCTCTTACCTGTGTACAAAACGTCACTTTTGGCATCCTCGAAGTCCCAAATCCTGCTCACTTCCAACGTTCCTTGGTTTAGGACAGAACAGCAACAAAGCTCGGATGGGAAGCGATCAGGGTTATAGGGCAGATAGGGTAAGGGCCCCAGTGATACTCGCACAGGACAACTCTTTCTACCCTCAACGAATGAGGAAGTTCCCTGCCATGGAAACAATCCTGAATGCAACTTTCCAGGATTTTTTCTCCCCAACGCAGTTCTAAATGTTTCCACAACTTCATAATAAGTCCCCATGGTCATCATGCATCCTTTCAGAAAATCTATCAGAATTATCTATCAGAATCAATCAAAAAGCATTCACCACAACTTCCTACACCTTAAATGGAACTGGCCCAGCAGATTCCTTCAGAAGCCACTGTTTTGACTTAATCATAAAAAAAAATGTTTTTTAAGGCATTCTAAGGAAAATTATGAAAGTCAAGGATTATAACCTTCAGTATGGATTACAACTCAATGTAAAGAAGACCAAAATCTTCACGATTGGACCAATAGGTAACATCATGATTAAATGGATTGAAATTGTTGGTGATTCTGTCTTGCTTGGGTCCACAATCAATGCTCATGGAAGCCGCAATCAAGAGATCAAAAGACATTGCATTCGGTCAATTCTTTAGAGTACTGAAGAGCAAGGATGTTGCTTTCAGGACTAAGATGTCCTTGATTCAAGCCATAATATGCTCTGTTGCCTCATATGCATGTGAAGGTTGGACATGGAATAAGGAAAACTGTTGTCAACCCTAGAAAAGAACACCATGCTTGGTAAAATAGTTGAGCAGCTGTGTTAGTCTGGGTAGACTAGAGAAACAGATTCATAAAGATGCATTCATATGTGCATACAAAAGAGGTTTGTATACAAGAGCATTTGAATATTGAGAAGACATCCCAGCTCAGTCCAGCTCAAGTCCCTAAGTCCGATATTAGCCCATATGCCCGATACCAATCTTTAAAGTCTTCTTCAGACTCACAAAACACATTCAATGACGCTGAATGCAGAAAGATCACAGGCTACTGAGTGGGAAGTCTTGTGAATCCAGTGGCATTGTAAGCATCTCAGTGCTGGCAGGGGGCCCTACATGGCTCTTCCAGCTCAGGGCATTAGCGGAGTGCCATGTGTCTTCTCAACACAGATGGATGTCTTGCAGGGAGTGCGCCTGTGTCCTGCCTCCAGCGAGCTATTTATCTCCTTGGTGCTTCCAAATGGGTCATAAGCTACTCCCTGATTGACAGGCTAGACTCCACCCCTTCACTCTGAATCCTCAAATTGACCACAGATTATGTAACTACCACAGCAGTGAAGGAGAGGAACACCCTCAATGAGATGGGCTGGCACAGGGGCTGCACAGTGGGTTCAGGCACAGGAACAGTTGTGAAGTAGGCACGGGACCATGCAGTGTTCCCTTCTGTTGTGCACAGGGTTGCTATGGGTCAGACTGACTCGGTGGCACCCAACAACAACAATAACAACAACAGAGAGATAAAAGCAAGTGTATTCTGAGGCATCTTGTCTGCAGCCATCCACTGATCGCAGAGACATGTTTTGGCATGTTTTATTCAGAATAAACTCATGCATGTTTGAGTTGGAAACCTACAAGCAATACTTTTTAAAATTTATACTCATACAAATAACTAAATTTAATAAGAACAGTTTAATGATTCAGAAGAAGAAAAAAAGAGCAAAACTGGAGCGTTTTCATGGAAAATGACACCAATGACTTCAACACCAACACACACACATCCTCACTATTATAAGTACAAAGCAGAATTATATTTAAGATCAGTTTTGTTTTTCACTCACTGCAAGAAAGTTATTTTGTCTTTTTAATAAAACACCATGCTGGAAAGAATATAGAGAAGAGTTTTTTTGTTTTTTGACATGTATAAATTAAAACCATCTCTAAGGACAGCCTGCCATGTATGCTAGATTTATTCAACCACCAACCTACCTTCTTTTTTGGAGAGATGGAAAAGTGGTATACTCCCTAGATTTTGTGTGTGTGTGAAACTGCAGCTTCAAATGCTAATTAAGCAAGGGGGCGATTATCTAATCAACATGGTGACCACAGACTCGCTGTGCTAATTACTAATCTGTAGTGAAAAGTGTCACACACTTTCCAACCTACACCTATGTGATCTTGCAGACTAGCAGGCCCATCCCTGTGAGGGATGCAAAATTAGAAAAGAGTTTTTGATTCTGTAGAAAGATGATGTGGGATTGGGAGAAACAGATGCCAGCCATACTTAGAGGCAGAATCTTAAATGCGGTGAGAAACAATATAAAATTGTTCACTACAGGGCTGGGCACCTGTGCCACAGGCCAGGACCGGGGTGCTCTCAAGCAGGGTCGGTTCTCTATTAAAGGAAGGAAGTGTGAAGGTAAGGTCCAGTGAGCTTGCGCTAACAGGCGGAAGATGGCAGACAGTACGGAACTGAAGATAGAAAATCGGGAGAATGTGCCTTCTTGCTGGAGATCCAGAGCAGGCCAGAGACAAGCAGCAGCCTGGAGATCTGGAGCAAGCTAGAAACCGTGAGCAGGGCGGAGATGGAGAAGACCCAGCACGGTGAGCAGAGCTCCTGTCTTCTCTTGGCTGTGAATACCGAGCTGAGTCAGCTTCCAAGGGCATCCTCAGCCAATGGCAGAAAGGTGATCAAACTGCCTGCCCTTGCATTCCCTTCCAGCCCCAATATCAGGAGTACAACCCCGAGGGTACTGGAAGTGTGGGGGGGGGAGAGGGGGGGCTGATAGCATGGATGGCTGTGTAACCACACTCACGGAGTGAACAACAGAATGGTAATCCGTTCTAGAAGTCGATGGGATGCAGTCGAGTTCTGAATCGATTTTTCCCATGAGAAATAACTGAAAACAGATTAATCCATTCTCAACCAACAAGTTTTTACCCTAACCTTGCCTTTTTATACAAAATATTACACAGAAATTTCAAAGTAAATAAGTTCAGAGTTAAATAATATAATCTATATAAGAAACACAACATTTAAAAAGTTTTTAACAACTACAGTCTGGCCCAGACCTTGAGATGGGTGAGGATCTGGGTCTGTGGACAAGGATATGGAGAGGAGGTGTGGAGAGAGAGTCACTGTTTGGAAGGGAATCCCCGTCCATCGAATCAACTGGGAGCTGCTTTTCAGGAGTTTTTCCCTTCTTTGCCTTTTTTCACTAGGACCTGGCTGGCTTTCTCTGAGGGGGAAAAAAATCTGTTTAATGCGTCTGCTATTGGCATTTCCGTAACTGATTTTTAAGAAGGTTTACTAAATTATCAACAATATCGATAACAAGGTTAGCCAGTTCCTTATCCTGACGATTCTTTTAAAAAAACGCTTTCTTAGGACCCATGATTTTTAACTAAAACCAGTACAAAAAAGCCACAAAAATACGAAAATTATAGCAAAAGGTTTAAACAACATGTACTAACAACACCAACTAAGTCTGATGATGGAAACACAAACTGCTTTTGTTTACAAAAATCACACGTCTCGGGTCAGATTGGGATGTTTTGTTCAAGCATGGATGCAAAATTTTCCCGACGATTCACGTTGGAATCGGATTGTGTCGAACACTGATGCAGTCCGACTACTGGGCTTCTACAGCAGTGGATGGAGTAAGATGAGGCAAAAATAAACAAATAAATAAGGGGCCCTGGGATGTGAGGGGGGTGTAGAAAGGGGAGCTGATACCAAGGAGTACGAGAAGAAAGTGTTTTGAAACTGATTGTGGAAGCAATGATACAATACTGCTTGATGAGATTAAACTATGAAAAGTTACGATGTCTGTAAGAGCTCCCAAAGGTAATTAAAAAAAAGGGGAAAAAAAAAACCCCAACAGTTCACTACAGATTAGTACATTGCAGTGAGCCCACCTGGTGAGTGGCCTAACCTGCTGTTGTTAGGTGCCGTCACGTCGATTCTGACACACAGGGACCCTATCGCAACACGTGGCGCACTCCCCGGTCCCATGCCATCGCACAACTGTTCCTGTGCTTGAGCCCTTGTTGCAACCACTGTGGCATCTCCCTCCCTGGGGCCTTCCTCTACGTGGCTGCCCCTCTCCCAAGTCTGATGTCCCTCTGGGGACGGTCTCTCCCGACCAGGTGTCCAAGTAGCCAAGAACAAGCCTCACCCTCGTGGTCTCTAAGGAGCACTCTGGCTGTCCTGCTTCCAAGACCTATTTATTTGTCCTTTTGAAAGGCCATGGTACTGTCAATATTCTTCACTAGCACCAGGATTCAAGTGCATCAGTTCTTCTTCAGTCTTCTTTACTCAGTGTCCAACTTCCGCATGCAGACGAGGCAATTGAAGACAGCATGACTTGGGTCAGGCACACCTTAGACCTCAAAGTGCCATCCGTGCTTTTTAACACTTTAAAGAGGTCTCGTGCGGATTTTCCCAATGCAATATGTCATGGGTTGTCTGGACTACTGCTTCCAGGTGCACGGATTCCGAGCAAAATGGAATCCTTTACAACAATCTCCCCCCCCCCCCACCAATTTAGCCCGATGTTGTTTACTGGTCCAGTTGTGAGGATTTCTGTCTTCCTCACATTGAGTTAAAACCTGTGATGTCGTGTTGTAGCTCCAGAAGCTTACATACGAGGCTGACGACACTGGTTACCTCTGAGGGAGAAACCAGATAAAATGTGGGAAAGAGCTAAGAAGCAAACGTCTCACTGAATAACATGTCGTATTTATTGAAGTAGGGATCATGAAACTACATTACCGCGGAGCCCTGCTCCCCTAGTGGCTATGTGTTGGCAAGGTTAGCAGTTCTAAACCAACTGCTTTGAGGAGAAGGATGAAGCTTTCTATCCCGTTAAGAGTCTTGGAAATGCACAGGGGAAGTTCTGCCCTGTCCCACAGGGTTGCTATGAGTTGGTATAGACTTGATGGCAATGAGTTTTGGTTTTGGTCACATTGAGTTGCAATCCATATTGAAGGCTTTGATCTTCATAAGTAAGATATAGTGTCTGAGGTCTTAAAGGCTTGAAATTAAACAAACTGCCATCTAGCAGGGAAGTACATAAACCCACATGGATGCAGCACACCAGCTTGTGTGATCATGAGATGTCGACGGGATCAGGAATCAAAAGATCCAAAAAAAACCCAATTACATTGATGTAAAAGAAGGGGGTTAGAGTGGAGGCTCAAAGCCCATCTGTAGACAATTGGACATTCCCCCACAGAAGGGGTACAAGGAAGGGATGCTTTAACCAGGGTGCAGTATAGCACCGACGAAACACACATCATTCCTCTAGCTCCTGAATGCTTCCTCCCCCCACTACCATGGCCCAGTTCTACCTTACAAATCCGGCCAGACCAGAGTACACACATGGGCACAGATAAGAACTCTGGACACATGGAATCCAGGACAGATAAACCCCTCAGGAACAATAATGGGAGTAGCGATATCATGAGGGTAGGGGGACGGTGGGGTGGGGAGGGGGAGAAAGGGGTAACCATCACAAGATTGGATATATAGGCCCCCTGAGGTGGGCAAATAATAGAAATGTGGACAAAGGGAGACAACAGACAGTGTAAGACACGAAATAGGAATAATATATCACTGATCAAGGGTTCACAAGAGTGGGAGGGTGGGGGAGGGAGAGGACAAAGAGGAGCTGATGCCAAGGGCTCAAGGAGAAAGAAAATGCTTCAGAAATGCTATTGGCAACATATGTACAGGTGTGCCTAATACAATTGAATGATAGATTGTTATAAGATTTGTGATCAAGTGATTATCAGTGATATTAAATGACTATCAATAAAATTTATTTTTTTAAGATGGATTGGCACAGTAGCTGCAACAAAGGACTCCCACTTAAGAACAATTGTGAGGT
The DNA here is from genome assembly GCF_050624435.1 of Tenrec ecaudatus. Taxonomy (NCBI): domain Eukaryota; kingdom Metazoa; phylum Chordata; class Mammalia; order Afrosoricida; family Tenrecidae; genus Tenrec; species Tenrec ecaudatus. Next base: position 58,465,152 of record NC_134535.1, read on the forward strand.
TGGCGCAGGACCAGGCCGTGTTTCGTCTCTCGTACCCTGGGTCGCTGTGAGTCGGAGTTGACATGACGGCACCTCACAGCAACAACAACACAGGTGGCACTGCCAGTTACAAATCCAATCGTACCTCCTCCTCTCCATTTCAATACTTGCCAATTCTTTGATGTCTGTTAACAACTTTCTACTAGATTTTTCAGTGCTTTAAGGACATTAATTATAATAGTATATTTGGCATATGTTTTAGAGTACCAGAAATATGCATGGCAAAAAATAGTTATGATTAGTCACTTTCATGAAAATAGATACACAAGGTACCTGCTAAATTCTGAATCTTCCTGATTGATTTATTCTTGCTATTATTGTCAGGTTCCACCAAAAAGAAACCAAACATGATCCTTTAAAAACAGATGAGTCAATCCTGTCTGCATTGTGTCTAATTCCTTCCCACCCCAATAGAGTCCCTGAGATTTCCACGGGTGCATTTTGCAATTAGTATGGGTTTTAAAAATGTTTTTAGTCTTCAGGTTTATTTAAACACTCAGCAACATTCTATATTATCCATAGAAATTTTCTTCAGACTATTTACCATTTCATTTAAATTGTACACATTAGGCATAATATGAGGGGGGAAATAGCCATTAAAGCTTAAAATCAAATAGAACCCAAACCAAAGCAAACATGGTCACATCTATGAAATGGAAGATTAGAGTTATAAACTATACAAGAAAATGAGGTCTTTATGTAAAAGTTAGCAAGCTTACGTTAAGATATTTCCAAGCAATAAGTTATCTAGATTAGATAAGAAGGCCATACCAGCCATGTGTTCATCTTAAGGACACTTAACAAATCAAGTTTCACTTCATAAAGCAAATGTTTCCTTCCCAAGCTATTTTCAAATATTACTGTAAACATTCTATTTAAACTTTCTAAATCAAATTTCTAAAAATCCTAAATGACACTTTCATTACTATCAAGAAATATGAGCAATATTGCATGAAATAAGTTGAAATCTAGGAAAGCAAACTGTCTTGGAAATGGATATTTATGGATTTTTTCTCACAGACCCATGACACTATAAAGTATAAACCTCTTTACAAACTTTTATTATGCTCTTGTGCTACTTGAACAACTAGACCCTTCTTATGCAAAACCATTACATACTGACCGTGTGCATTCCTCACTCCAACTTTCATCAAAGGAGGCAGGTACGCTCAGATGTCACTGCTTTTAAAAGACTGCTAGTCCACCAAAGACTGGTGAGTGACATCTGGATGTCTAGCCACTGAGTTCGCGGTAACACCTGGCTGTGATCCTTGGCCCACGAGTGGGATGAGGGGTTGGTACTACTCAGTATTATTTCTCTTTGGGATAGAGAGGTAAATGCCCATCTCCAGGGAAGCAAATGTTCATCCATGGAAGTGGGAGCCTGAGACGCTGACTCAAGTTATGTGTGCTTAACTTCTTCCCTCATCCATCCCGTCTCTCTAGAGAAAGACGCCGTGCTTGGCAAAGTGGAGGGACAGCATGAAGAGGGGTCAGCACGGGAACCAGTGAAAGGATGGCACCACACTGGGCAGGGTTTCCTTTTTTTGTGCATCGGGTCACTATGGGTCAGAACCGACTCAATGGCACCAAGCAACACCATGCCATTGCTCCATTTTGGGTGACCAGCAGGACATTGTAGAGGCTCCTTGGAACATTACTTTGTATGTACTTTAAAAGGACATATGAATTGAGTTTATACAGGAAGTCTAATGTTTTGCTTTGACTAGCCCTCTTAAGTTGATTAAATCATATTAAAAACCGACACAAACAATTTAGAATTGCAAAGCCACCAGAGAACAAAAACCAACAAAATCAGCAGACTTAACTTGGCAAAAAAAAATTTTTTAGTGGTGCCCGGCTATCAAAAGATATAGCGTCTGGGGTCTTAAAGGCTTGAAGATAAACAAGCGGCCATCTAGCTGAGAAGCATCAAAGCCCACATGGAAGAAGCACATCAGCCTGACCATGAGCTGTCAAAGGGATCAGGTATCAAGCATCAAGGAACAAAAAATCATACCATTGTAAATGTGGGTGAGTGCAGAGAGGAAACTCAAAGCCTATCGGTAGCCAATCAGACACCCCCTTACTGAAGGGTTGTGGGGAGGAGATGAGCCAATCAGGGTGCAGGGTGGCAATGATGAAACATATAACTTTCCTCTTGTTCTTAAATGCTTCGTCACACACACACACACACACACACAAACACACACACACACACACACTCATAATCCCAATTCTACCTTACAAATCTGGCTAGACCAGAGGATGTACATCGACACTGATAGCAACTGGAAAAACAGGGAATCCAGGATATATGACTCCTCCATGGCCCTTGGTGAGAGTGGCGATGCCTGGAGGATAGAGAGAATGTGGGGTAGAGAGGGGGAACTGATTACAAGAATCAACGTATAGCCTCCTCCCTGGGGGGTGGATAGCAGAGGGCAGAGGGAGACGTTGGACAATGTAACATATGAAAAAATAATAATTTATGAAGTATGAAGGGTTTATGAAGTAGGGGGGAGTGGGGAGGGAGGCGGAAAATGAACAGCCAATATTAAGGGCACAAATGTACATATGTTCTTGACACAATGGATGTATGTGTGGATTGTGATAAGAATTGTACAAGCCTCCAATAAAATGATTTTTTTTTAAAGAAAAAAATTATATATTATCAAGGGTGTGGGAGAGAGAGGGGAGCGGGAAGGGAAAAAATTAGGAGCTGATCCCAAGGGCTCAAGTAGAAAAGCAGGTGTTTTGAGAATGATGATGGCAACAAATGTACAAATGTGCTTGACACAATGGATGGATGGATTATGATGAGTTGTATGAGCCCCCAATAAAATGATGTTTTTAAAATCTGTATCATTAATTAAGAATGTTTGGACATTGTTCTCCTACCCAGTTTTCAACACTTCCCCCCCAAATAGCAGTAGGCCATCTAGTTCTCTAATCGAGTGTATGCCAGGAGAATGAGTAGGCAACAGTGCCACCACCAACAGGATCCAGGGCTGCAGACCACGCCAGGCCACACTGTCAGTGTTTGTATATAGTGTTTCCTCAGAAACTTATGATCTTTAATTAAAATGTGCCTGTTGTTATAACAGTGAGCACATTTTTTTGGTAAGCCCAATTAACAAGTATCAACACACTACAATGTAAAAGTTCGGTTAATTTACGTTTTGAACATTCTAATGTGCTCGGGTCAGAACTGTGCCATTATTACCCAAATACAATGGCACTTAGAACCATGTGGTTGAAGCTGCACATGCTACAAACACACAGTGTTGTTTTCCTGGCTGCCAGTGTTTGCGTAGTCACTGATTTTGTCAAAATTTCTGGTGTGTTGGCTACAATAGGAGAGGGTACACCGCGCTCCCAGGCCCCTCCTCCCTACCCCCGGAAAAAAAAAAAAGAGATCCGCTCCAGTGGGCGGAGCTTTTGTAGCACGCATCCACCCTGGTGAGCAAAGCACGGCCTGGAAGGTTCTCTGGTCACAGTGAATTTTCTCCTGAAGGCAGTTTTGCGCATTTTTTTGTGATGACTGATTTAAGAGAACACTGTGAGGCTTTGAAATTTTGTTTCCGCTCAGGGAAAATTGCCACACAAACTGTTGTGATGTTGAATACAACTTACAAGGACAGCGCTATGGGAAACATGCAAATGTATCCGTGGTTTTCTCATTTCAAAAAATGAAATGTCGACTTATTAAAAACCTTGTTCTGGACATCATCAACTTTCCAAATGTCGACTCAAGAATTCATTCCACCAGGCTTTCTATTTCGAGGTTCTGAAAAGATTCTGTAACAGTGTGTGACAAAAAAGGTCTGATTTGTGGCAGACAGGGGACTGGTTTTGCCACCACGACAAAGCATCTGCTCAAGCAGCCATATCAGTACACCAGTTTTTGGCAAAAAAAAAAACAAAAACCCAGCATGCCTCTCTTGCCCTACGCACCTTACTCACCTAACCTTGCCCCGTGGGACTTCTTTTTGTTTCTGTGAATGAAGAGGGACAGGAAAGGATAGTGGTTTGATGACACAGAAGTGGTGAAGGAAAAAAATGAGGGTGGTGCTGTCAGCCATCCAAACTAATGAGTTTGAAAAAGAATAGAATCGCACACTTGACAAACGCATTAAGTGTAATGGAGAGTACTTTGAAGGTTAGGTATGTTTTTTTGAAAAAAAATTAAATACATAGCTTTGGGAGAAAAATCCAGGTCTTTTTAGGTACCCCCTCATTTGTGGGCATTAATATCGGTGTACCTATATTCATTAGCTTTTTTTGAGAATTTAGTAGCAATTAAAGGAAGGGGGGTAGGCTTCTGCTCAATTACTAATAATGTTGAAACTAATAATATAATTCAACGTAGATTTCACAGAACAACTTCATTATATTTATATAAGAAATATTACACTTAAGCAATTTATGACTACATTTATAACATACTTTTCTATGACTGCAATTTATAACAAGCAGCACTAAAGATTCTGTAGGATCTGGATCAGTTCAAAGAAATCAGACAACAAAGACCGTAAGACTCTCCTCCAGAGACAGCATTAGCCAAAACTGGGGCACATGAGTTTTGGAATTCTTCACACAAATGTCAGGAAGCTGGAACTTTTGTGTAGCTTTTGATCATAGAAAAAGTTGGCAATTTTTTTTCCAGTTGAGTTGACGCTGTATGAGGTTTTAGTGACCCTTACGTGACCAAAGGTCATAGAAGCAAACCTCACTTTCTCTCATGAGACTCTGAACTGACTTTAATTTGATTGTACCAAACAGGGGACATCTTCAATTTTTTTTTAAATAGAAATGTTTGGCTTAGATTGCCTGATCCCCCTGCCTTTAAGAGATTTCTCCATCTCTACAAATACTGAGTTTTTTTGACAATGTATTTTTTGAGTGGCTATTGTTGGATTCTTGGGTTTTAAATTTTTGAATTGAAGATCTTGCTAATTCTTATTTATATACTCTGCTCATACTCTTTGGATTAAATGTCAATAGAAAAGGACAAATAAAAGTCATTTACCAACAGCTCACTAAAGATGACATCCAAATGGCTAATACACATGAAAAAATGTTCATGATCATTAGCCATCTGGGAGATGCAAATCAAAGCAACAATGAGAAATCACTGTACACCAACAATGACAGCCCGAGTTAAAAAACATTAAAAACAACAAATGCTAGATTGTGTGTGAAGAGGGTGGAACCCTCGTACACTGCTGGTGGAACTGTAAGTATGTCCAACCATTATGAAAGCGATATGGCGATAACTCAAGCAACTGGGAATAGACATACCATACAATCTAGCCATCCTCTACTGGGTAATATCCCCTAAAGATGTAAGAGCCATAACAAACACATATATGCACTCCCATGTTCATCACATGGGATAACATAAACAAGTATATGCATCCCACTGTTCACAATAGCAAGAAGTTGTAAATAGCCCAGATGCCCACCACTAGATGAATGGATAAAGTAATGTTGGTACACACAATAATACTATCACTAAGAAACAATGTTGAAACCACAAAGCACCTCATGACACGGAAGGGGGTGGACCTGGAAATTATTATGCTGAGTGAAACTAGTCAATCATCAAAAGACTAATATTGCATGAGACCACCACTGTACGGATACAAGCCAAGCCAACGACTTGAATAGCAAAGGGAACAAATATTCCACATTGCTGGTGAGGCAAGAGAGGGAAGATGAAGCAATGAACTAGACTAGTTGCTAGAGGGCTGGCAGGTGCTGATTTGGATGAGAGGGAGGTTAGAGGGCACCGAGGGAGAAGAGAAATCAGGGTGGGGTAGATGACTGGTCTGAACTGTTGAAGACTTGACAGTCTGAAATGTAAATGCTCCACTCAATAAAACCAATACTAAAATACGGAATTACACACACACACACACACACACACACACACACACACACACACACCAGATTTACTGGAGCGCTTAATCAACACTGTAGTCTTAATCTTTAGCTTAGTTCCACATTTAAGGAAATCCCCCAAATGTTTACTCTGTAATCATAACCCTGTCAAGTACTCCACAGATGAGAATCACTTAATTCCATGCCCAGCAAATAATTTAAAATTTTTTTATCGGAAGCAGCAGCCATACATCGCTATTCCTAGGAAGAGAGAACAAATGTTGGGGAACAAGAACTGTCACATGTCAGTCTCATCAGGGCAACGTTCTGAGGATAAGTGTATCCAGTACCCTGTTGGCCTAGAAAGGTTTCAGGAGGTTCCCAAGGCAAATTCTATTGGCTCCAGCTTAACTATCCTTAACATATAAAACTTTACAAATCTCCAGCTAAGAATCCAGCTCTCCTTTGCCCTCATCAATGACCATCTCCGATAAAGCTAATCCAAAGCATGCCGTTCACCCATAGATTTCTGATGCCACTGCTGCTGGCCATGGAATCTTCCGTTGGGGGAGGAAAGACTTGTATTTACGTCACTGCTTGGTTAAAGGTTTCTTTCAGGTTTTGAAAATCATGATGGAACTCAGGATGTCTTTATGGTAGCTTGGGGAATGGGCAATTTGTCACTCCGAGAAAGCCCCATATCCTCAGAGAACCTTGTTCTTGCGACATTGTTTTCCCTGAGAGTACTTCTATTTTAAAGGATTGTCACTGGATCACTAAAAGTATTCACCACGTGTGCTTTTTAGAACGAAGAGGAATAGAAGTGACTTCATGAACCTCTAAATTAAATGTCTGCTAGATGCAGGTGCACTGCTTGCATCCTGGCAGAGCAGAAAGCCAAATGCTGAGGATTAAGAACTGTGGAATGGCAGCCTCATCGTGGCAACACTGGCAGGGGCATGCAAGGGGCATATCCCTGTCACAGGCAGAGTGCATTCACAGGGACAAGCAGCTGGATTATGGGCCCCCACTGAACTCTAGCCCTAATTCAACACCAGTTAGTTCTGAAAACATGGCCCTGCTGTAGACTCACTTGCATGAAATGGTCATTGAGGATAAGGGTGTTACAGCAAAGTGTGGTGAAGAAAGCAGATGTGCCCAGCTATCAACTGGAATAGCATCATAAAGGCTTGTATTCAAATGAACAGCCATCTAAGTGAGGAGCCAATGAAGCCCACATCGAAGTACGCCAGCTTGTGGTCCAAAGACGCCAATAATAAAATTCAAATATGACGACGGGGAAAGTATCAGAGTTAAAACTGTGAACACCCAATTTGTGGAAGGTTGTGTGGAGGGCAGTGGAAGCCTAAAACCCATCTGCAGAGTATCTAGTCAGTTTAAGTGGCTGGCAGGACTTCTCTAACCACAGGCAAAGGCCTGGAACAGCCTTCCTATCAAACGTAGATCATTGTAATCCCCATGATGCTGACTACTTGATGTTGTTTCTGTTGGTGAAGCACACACAGGAGTGGATACGAGAAAATAACTGCTGCAAGGGTTTGTGGGATGGGGGAAGGGTGCGCATTGGGGGGGTGGTGAGAGGACTTCAGGAGTAAATAATGAAGGTGGGAGGGGGAGGGAGTACCTAGAACTGAGGGTGAGTGCACAACTCATCTTAAAGGCAATTTAATCATGGGGGCAGGGGGAGAAATTGTGGTAATGATAGTAAAATTCTTGATGTGACTGAACTATTGAATTGTGTGATATGTAGATTAAGTACCAATAAAACTGTTAAAAAATGCAGGTCACACTATTTTCTTCCCCCAAAAGGTCAAAAGGAAAACTAAATACAAGAACATCAAAAATATCATTAAAGGCAATGGAACGAATATTAAAATTCAGATATTGATTATCTCTCCTTTGGGCCTGTACTTCCCATTTCAGGTGGAAAAAGATGATCCATACTTTCAAATCACAAAGTTCATTCAGAAACACAAAGTATACTGAATGGATTGTCTTGGGTTACTGTCAGATGACAGGGCAACACCTGTTAAAGGCAAAGAAAATAATCTGATGGCTTTATAAAAGAAATGTTTCTTTTTGTAAATAAAAAACTACAAAACAGTCTAAATAAGTAAAAGAGTTGTCTTCACCACTACCATAAAACAACTACTATCAGAAAAGCAATCCTAGATAAAGGTGTCTTTAAATAATAAACAAATTGTTCTACCTTATTCTGGCTTGAAAATATTTGCATGACTGAAAACATTCTGTCGACTTTACTCGAATTCACCGTAAACTTCAACTACTGTCATTCTAACTTCTCCAACCCCAAAACTTTGACTGGTGATACCCGATCAAAGACTGTGATTTGTGTGTACAATTGATTGGGTAGCCTCCGAATGAGGCCATCATAATTTGCAAACTTCAGGTTTACTATAGGAAAGAGGTCGGGTCCCTACCTCTAAGGTGACTATAAAGGAAGGCCCGTTGCTTATAAAGGTCCCTTGTATCTGCCTTAGAGTAGGCACTCGATACCCAAACAGAACAAACCTGTCATCAATGAGAGTCCAACTCATAGTGACAGTACACCAAATACACAGCCATGGAGTTAATACCAACTCAGAGATGCTACAGAGGGCTCCCCAGACTGTCCAGCTTTATGGGACCCGACAGCCTCATCTTTCTCCCATGGAGCAGAGCAGCTGGTGGGTCCCAAGCAGCCCAATGCCTAACTCTCAGTCCCACCAGCGCTCCTTCTCACTCATGCCACTGCGTCAATGTTCATAGCCCCCTTACAGGGCAGGGTCAAACTAAGACTGTAACCCTTTACAGGAGTAGAAAGCACATTTTCTACCAGAGCAGCTGGTGGTTTCAATCCGATTACCTTGCAGTTAGCAGCCCAAATTGTAATCTCTACTGCATCACGGCACCTTAGAGGGTTACCTTATGGCCCACTATGGTCATTTCAACGCAGTGACATTGAAAGTTCCCAAGGCTTTATAAATATTCAGTGGAGCTGCCTGCCATGTCTCCTAGCAGAGTGGCTTGTGGTATCCAACCACTGACCTCAGCAGCGGAGTGCTTTAACCATTGCACCACCAGGATTCCTCAACCCACTGCCATTCATCAACTCTGGTTTGTAATGACCCTATAAGGCACAGAATTGCTCTATAAAGTTTCAGAGACAGTATCTTTATGAGTGCAGTCTCATCTTTCTCTCGGGGAGTGGTTGGTTTTCAATAAATGAGTCAAAATAGATAAATGTCCTGAGTTGAATGTTAAACTCTTTAAAAGACTGCAGAAATACCTTTTCTTAAATCTCGTAATCTTGTGTTGAAGCCGTTCTCTGAAATATGTTCACTAAAGGTAAAATTTGAATAATGTACTTTTTAATCCTGGAGCTCACATACTTCACTTTGTGCCAGAGCAGCAGCGGAAGTCATGGTGGGAATACTGCAATGCTCCCAGGCAGGGCAATAAACCAAGGAACAAGGCCAGCCCAGAATTAACTGTGTATTAAGAAGTCTGGAATTGCACACTACTCTTTCCAACCCTATTTCCAGAGAAAAGACTGACAACTTTTTGCTGGAATGCTACAACTGGCACACACAGTATCTCAGGAGTTGTCCTTAAGGTGCCAGCACCAAACCAAACATACTGCCAGCAGGTGGATTCCCTATGGGTCAGGTTAGAACCGACCTTGCGCATTTCAGAGACTAAGCCTTCGAGAGAGTGCTTTGCCTTTCTCCTGCAGAGTGGCTGGTGGCTTCAAACTGCCGACCTTGCCCTTAGCAGCCACCAGAGCCCCTTGACAAAATTCTAGCAGCCAATTTTAATTTAACTTTGTTTAAAGTACAGCTCTTGCTGATTCTTGGTAAGCTGCATCACAGTGAAGGGTGAAATTTGACATGAAAGTTGCCTTGAGGGAATTAAGAATCTGACAAAGGCCCAAAATAATTTATATTGACAGTTACACACCAAATTGTTAACAAACGGTCCTTCTAAGGAAGCTCATTGGGATGGTGGAGAAAAGGAGATATGAAAAGAGCCTTTCACTGTTTGCGCTAAATTCAAAAGCACATATAGTGTGAATTTGGGGTACGATAAACCCTGTTACAAGGCAACTTCAAAAATCCCACGGGAAAATCTAATTAAACAAGAGGTTTTTAAGACCCTTTGTATCTGAGTAGCATGAGGTAACTATTCAGTGTAGCTGATCCTGCCCTCTCCCTGTCAACTACGCTTTTTCCCTCAAAAAGTTAATATGCCAAAAATTAACCCCTGGATCTTAAATTATCAGTCAACAGTAGACCAAAAGTAATGAGCTTCAAATGAATTTAAATTATTTTTCTAGTTCCCCTTACTAACATGCTTTAAGGAGGCATCTGATATTCTAAGTTAAGCACTGGCCTTGCACTTAAATTTTATCATACTACTGAAATCTTTTTAACTGGATTTCTTTTGGGAATCATGTAGTCAGGGGCTACCAAAAATGCAACCAGAAATATAGGGGGGAAAAACACTGAAAAGTATTTCTTGATAGACTTCCTCAATGTGTTGAGAGGAGGAGGAAAAAATGTTGCAAATCCTATGCGTAGTAAAACACCATTTTTATGAAAATTAAAAACCCACCATGTATCGTTAAGTATCTAGGGGTCTCCAATTTCTGGGAAAATGGAATTAAAAGAGTACATAATTTTCCTCTTGAGTTTCCAGAGGCCACCCTGTATATATACTTAAATGAGCAACGCAGTCAGTGAGGAGTGTGTCTCAGAGTGGTCGTTCTAAGGAGGTGAACTGACCCAACCATGGGCTCTGGCAGAGCTGGGCGGACGGCACACGGCCGGGCAGCATCTCATTCTGTCGCACGCAGGGCTCCCACTGGGAACCGACTCGACAGCACCTAACAGTAATTACCATTTGGGAGGGGTCCCTGAAGGAGTATGGTTTTTCCCTAACCTGCATTCTTACTTACAGAATACAGGCATTTTTATAAGCGCCGGGGGCCTTAAGAGTGCAGAGTCTGGGATGATTGTTCCCAGCCGCTCCAAGGAGAGAAAGCCTTCCGCTCCGCGCACATGTACGGCCTTGGAAACCGTATCTGCGGTTGCTGAGTTGGACCTGACCTGATGGCAGTGGGCTGGAATGGACCACAACAGGCTTTTGGTGGGAGGCACGTTTACATTTCTAAGAAGAAACATACATGATTGTGTACTTAAAGAGAACAAAATATTCAGGTACATTTTAGTGACTATTTAAACCATTTTCAGTATACTTTAGTAGTTAAAAAAGACCTGGCTTTACCTACCTATTACTGTTACTACAAAACATGGCAACTTGTATCTTTCTCCTAATAGCACAATTAGGACAAGGACACACAGGTTGATTAGATTGGCAGAGAAAGTATGAGCGAAATGTCCTCAATCTTGGTTTACTGTTTTTATTTCCTTTTGTAGGTGTACTGCAGTTGGCTGGTCCTCTGACATTATCACTCTTTTACTCTATTCCTGGCTAAAGACAAATGCAAGTATCACGTAGTATCTAGTAGTGCCACGAGTGGGCCTACATTGCCGTTAAAAAGAACGTAATGCTGGAGGTGAAGAAAGATACACAGAAAGCAAGACACTGTTTGAAACTACATGCACATGGAGTGGTTGTAACCCCTCATTAATTATCAGAAAAACTGAAGCAAAAGTTCTTATCTGTACTTTAAACCATTAAACGGGTAAGAGATCAAGTATGCAGCTAATTATCAGGGTTTATGACTTTATCTTTTAGACTAAAACTCAATTTCTTCTCCTAAGTAGTTTTAAGCGCTGTATTTAACCCCAGTGCAGAAGTTATTTAGCGTTCCGTCGGCAAGAATGGCAAAGCCTGCTCTCCGCCCTCGCAAGGAGCACGAAGACACTTCTGTGCCGTGCGCGTGACGGCCACGCCGCCTGTGCCGTGCGCGTGACTGCCACGCCGCCTGTGCCCGTGCGTGTGACTCCACGCCACCTGTGCCGTGCGCGTGACTGCCACGCCGCCTTCTCCTCCCACACACCAGCTCACGCCACAGAGCACAATCACCCGGCGTGACTGCCACGCCGCCTTCTCCTCCCACACACCAGCTCACGCCACAGAGCACAATCACCCCGCGTGACTGCCACGCCGCCTTCTCCTCCCACACACCAGCTTACGCCACAGAGCACAATCACCCACAGAAGAAGCCCGCTTTAACTGATCCCCTGCACTCTTACTCCTACGCCCACGGCCCCAAACACAATGAACAGAAACCCGTGCACTGAGCGTGGCCGGGCAATATTAAAGAAGGAAAAGTGAGGCGTGCTCACAGGACACAGTACTAGTTCTCAGTCAAAATTCTAACACTGCAGCATCCAGGCGTCAATTCATTCAAATTTTCAAAATCATTGGAGAATCTTTTTACTGTTATTTAAAGATACATAATCAATTTTCAATAGCTTTAACCTTTTAATAGCCTTTTTATCACTCACACTAACAGTTTTATTGCATACTACGGCTTCTTGTGAGAAGTAAATCCAGGGGCCATTCCACTTTATCTCAGACATAACATTTACTAGTTTTCCAAGCATGACAGAAATGGAAAAATATATATATTAGAACAAGAACAATTTGTTAATTAACAATTTGTTAATCTGTGTTCCTTCTGTGAGCAGTGCCTGATTCTATTAAAATCAACAAATTTAAATTCAGTCCTATGCTTGAAAAAACTAATGAGGGACTAATTTACAAAGTATACAAGAATATAATTTTATAATAAATCTTTCCAGTGTTTGCTATAACTGCATTACATGTCTCCCTTCCGAAACACAGGATAGCTCTTATAAAAATGAAACAAACTTTGTGTTCAACTCTGACAAGCCATGAACAAATCCGGCTTGCTCACAAAGGATCTGCACGCGCTGCCTCGGGGGCACAGACCGCTACTAGCACGCTGTACGAATGACTCTTGGTAATCGGCCACCGTGTGGGAATTCTTCCTCTCTCCTCACTCCACTGAACCCATCTCATATAAAGCCTAAGACAAAGCTACAGCGGTCAGAAAGCTAAACCCGTTGCAGAGTGAAACTCAATATGCTCCACTCAAATACTTCTAAAGTAACCATCCTAAAGCAAACTGGTAGATGTACTTCTTTTACAAAAACAAAAAACACAAACCAAAAGGCAAATGCTGCTATCAATCTCAGATGGATTTACAGGGGAAAAATGCGACAACAGTAGTAGTTCAAGTAAAGAATGTGTGAAAACTTTAACACGCCCACTTTCAAGTTAAGACAAAGTGAAGAGGAGCTATGATCTGCACAACATAGAGTCAAAAGCTTAGGCATTATCACCAAATGTTAATTCACTTTACAGTCATTGTGAGACTATTGTAAATATTTTTGCACCTTGCACCTGTAAAAGCAGATAAAATATTTAATATGTAATATACAATGTATTTTACCAGCTCAGCATAAAGGATGAATATAGATTATATCAAAGAAGTAGACAGTTAGGGGCCTGTGCAAACCCTGCAAAAATAGTACTTCAGGAATCTGCTAATTAAAAACAAAAAAAACAGTTTGCTGTTCAGAAGTGATACAATTCAAACTACCACAAAATACAAAGGGCTGCAAAAAAGTATACCATTCCAACAACATATATAAGTTATTAAATAAAGATTTGATTTAAAAGAATATAAATGAAGCCTTTTAAGTAGGTCTTTTCTACATGCATATTATTCCTCATTACAGAAAAAAATATGTAAAAAGGCCATTGGTAATTGCTTTGTTAACATTTGTAGAAAATGCCAATTCTCTGGTCACAAACTCCACTAAGTTTAGCACTTAAGGTCTCTGCAGTGTTATAAATGTAATTTAAAATACTGTTAATTCTCTAACTCCATTGGTAAAATAACGTGACTTGACTATGGCAGTCTTCGTGTTGAGGGCAATGATCCACAGTCTGTGTGTATGTATGTGGTTGTGTTGCTGCTGTTGTCATTTCTTTCGAGTGAGAAGCTATCCAGAGGAGCAGCAGCCTCCGCCACCACTCTGGGACTGAGGCTCGTCATCGATGATCTGTACACCTCGCCGTGCAGCGCCCGGTTGACTGGAGCCATTGCCTTTTGCCCGCTCATCAACTTGTGCTGTTTCTATCATCCCTAAGAGAAGGAGAAAGCAGAAAATATTAAGACTACAGGCCTTGGAGTTTTTTGTCTCTATAATTTCAGTATTGTAGAGTTCTACTTTCAACCAATAAAGAAACTAAATGTAGAAGTGCTAAAAATTTTGGATCATGAACGTATATCTGTCCAGTGTTATGATCATAGTGATACCAATACAAAAGAAAACTTTTTGCTATAAACAAATGGCTATGTACAAGTATAATCCTTAAGATTTTCAAATCATATTTGAAAATAGTAGGGGCACGTAGGGGTTCCGGTCAAGATGGTGCCAAGCTGGACCGGAGGATGTACACTGGTACAGATGGGAACTGGAAACACAGGGAACCCAGGACAGATGATCCCTTCAGGTCCAGTGGTGAGAGGGGTGATACCAGGAGGGTGGAGGGAAGGTGGGGTAGAAAGGGGGAAGCAATTACAAGGATCTACATATAACCTCCTCTCTGGAGGTCGGTCAGCAGAAAAGTGGGTAAAGGGAGACGTCGGACAGTGTAAGACATGACAAAATAATAATGACTTGTAAATAAATTATCAAGGGTTCATGAGGAAGGGGGTACAGGGAGGGAGGGGAAAATGAGGAGCTGACATCAGGGGCTCAAGTGGAAAACAGATGTTTTGAGAATGGTGATGGCAACAAATGTGCCAATGTGCTTGACACAATGTGGATGTAATGTATGGATTGTGGTAAGAGTTGTACAAGCCCCCAATAAAATAATTAAAAGAAAACCATTTAAAAATAGTAAGGTTAAGTGAAAAAGGTAGGAAGGAGCCTTGTAATGATTATGTATTGGGCTGCTAGCTGCAGGGTCAACAGTTTGAAACTACTAGCCTCTGGATAAAGATGAGCCTTTCTGTTCCCAGTAAAGACTTGCATTCTCAGAAACCCACAGGGACAGTTCTACCCTGCCCTATAGTGTCACTAAGAGTTGGAAGTGACTCTATGGCAGTGAGCTTGGTTTTTTGTTTGGTTTGGTTTGAAGTATACATGTTTTGCTACCAGGGCTTCAGTTCACACATGCACAGATTTATTCCTAATAAAAATGTGTTTAAGTATATCTCTGTGATCAGTGATGATTGCAGAAAGATTCTCTCAATAATACAAGTACCAATTCCTCTAAGGGAAGAAAGATGGCACCATTGGCTCTCGTAGAGATTCAGGCTCAGAAACCAAAGGGACCATTCTATTCTCCCCTATTGGGTCACTATGAATAGGAACCAACCCAATGGCAGGTTTCTTTCTTGTCTTGTTAGGGCATCTCTTTAAAATGAGAATACATTTTGTGCTGTGGAAAAATATTATTTAATGGGTAAGGGCTACTTTCAGGTTGCTAAGAACTCAAGTGAATACCTTCCCAAATCATTGAAGCTTTGCATAAAGTTTTATAGGAAGGCTGCCCCACAAAATAGTTTTTAGATCGCTCTAGTGTTTTTAAGGAAGGTCAGGAAAACTATGATGATGAGCTAAGAGAGAGAAAAGCATCAACTTCAACAAATGAAGAGATTGGGTGAAGTCAGAAACAGAAAAACTATACAATTACTACTGACGCTATAGTTACTGAAGTTAGGATCCCACACAATTCAGCATTTCCAATCTTAAGAGACATCTTGGCTCTAGAAAGCTTTCATTGGCTAGATGCCAGACTTGTACAAAGATACTAGCTAAAACAGCTGACTCTTCCACCAAAGTTTAATGTAAGATGAGAGTTAAGGAAGATGATTTTATGGAATGAATTCGAAGCAGTCTTGGATTTCGCAATACAGCCCAGTGAGCATGGTTCCATCAAAGCAGTGGATTAGAGGGCATCCTCTCAGCCAGTTACTTTCGAGGCAGTGTGGTCAGCTCAGAAGATGACAGGGGCTGTTTGGAGGGATTCCAAAGGGATAGATAATCTTGATAGATGTCGCTCCAAGGACTCAGGTTGATAGTTGGAGCTCATTAGGAAACAGATGAAAGAATACTGAAAATTGCATCAGGGAGAAAAAGAAGCGAGGAAAGCTGCCCCAAAGACATTCTTTTCTTCAGGACAATGCGCCTGCTAACTTTAGGGTTGCAAGAGTTGTCCTGTAAGAACTGCTGGGACACTGCACCCCTTCATCCGACAGAACGGAATGTCTCTTTAGACTCCTTTTTGCTTCCCAAAGTCAAAGATTTGAAAAGAAGCATGATTTGAGTCCCAAGAGGATAGCAAAACTGTTTAGACACAGTGTAAATCAAAGAATAGTGTAATTCTAGGAAGGGTAAGAGATACGGAAACACTGCTTTCAGACCTATATAAGACATAAGGGAAAGGGTATTTCAAGGAATAATAGCTTCACATTTTGATATTTTTGTGTAATTAAAGTTTCTACAATTAAACAGTATATTTTTAATTCATTTCTGTGTCTAAGACATAGAGAATCCAGGGCGGATGATCCTTTCGGGGCCAGTGGTGTGAGTGGCAATACTGGGAGGGTGGGCTGGAAAGGGGGAAATCGATCACAAGGATCTCCATGTGACCTCCTCCCTGGGGACAGGACAACAGAAAAGTGGGTGAAGGGAGATGTCAGACAGTGCAAGGTATGACCAACTAATAATTTATAAATTATCAAGGGTTCATGAGGAAGGGGGAGCGGGTAAGGAAGGGAAAAAATAAGGACCTGATGCCAGGGGCTTAAGTGGAGAGCAAATGTTTTGAGAATGATGAGGGCAATGAATGTACAAATGTGCTTTACACAAGTAATGTATGTATGGATTGTGGTAACAGTTGTATGAGCCCCTAATAAAATGATTTTTTAAAAAAGGCATAGGTCCCCAAACTTATTTGGCACCCCCCTTTTCAACAACAACAAAAAAATTCCTCAGTGTTCTCTAGAAAATTAAAAACTTTCTAAATATACCCCATAGGGCTCCCTTATCCAGGGATACAGTGTAGAAATCTGCTTTTGTAGTGCCCCTGGATCATTCCAGTGGCCCACAGGGGGAGGTATAGCCTCGTTTGGAAACACTGGTTTAAGAAGTTAGAATTGTCCAAGTAAAATTGACTTTAAAATACAGGATGAATTAGTTTACTAGAAAGATAGCATCTTAAGCATTTGGTATTTGAAAAGAAAAAGGGCATTTAAGATGGAGAAGAAAATTGAAGCTGGAGAAATGAATCGAATATAAAAAAATATGACGCTATATTAATCAACAATGTCATAATGGTGAATGGACAGACACACTTCATACTACATACAAAAACTGACAAAAATAAATCTAAAATCTAAAACATAAAAACTGTAGGAAAAAGCAAAATTGTTTGTGACTTTGGACTAGGTGAAGGTAACTAAGACACAAAAAATATAAATTACATAAGAAAATTTGATAAAAGGAACTTCCCAAAATGTAAAACTTTTGCTCTTTGAAAGGCACTGTTAAGAAAAATTAAAACACAAGACACAGACTGACAGAAAATACGTGTGAAACACCTATTTCATAAAGTACAGAAGAGAAGGAGAGAGTCCTTAAAACAGAACAAGGGTTCTTAAATTTGAATTCAGCTACATCTAAAACACGGATTTTCAAATCGAAGTATGGGAGGTAATCCACTAAGATAAAATAAAACATTATAAATTCTATTTCTATTCCCTTAAATTTTCAATATTTTTATGTATATTTATAATATATAAACGATATTAAATTTTGTATATGGCAAGTAACTTAATTGGAATACTCTGTTCACTGATGAAGATGTTGAGACTGACAATTATAAACCACTCGTGGAGAGTTTATCCAAGGACTTGCATCTTTACCACCTGGGAGCTTGATAGAAATAAGAATGTCAGGTCCACATTAGACCTACTGAGGATTCTGATTTGTATCAATATCTCCAAGATATAAAAGTTTAACATTTAAAAAAAAAAAAAGAGGACCTGTTGCAAAGGGCTTAAGTGAAGAGCAAATGCTTTGAAAATGATTAGGGCAAAGAATGCACGGATGTGCTTTATACAATTGATGTATGTATATGTATGGATTGTGATAAGAGCTGTATGAGCCCCTAATACAATGTTTTAAAAAAAAAAGAGTTGAATGAGCCCCTAATAAAATTGATTTTTAAAAATGAAAAAAAGTGGAGAGAAAATGCTTTGAAAATGATTAGGGCAAAGCATGTACAGATGTGCTTTACACAATTGATGTATGTATGGATTGTGATAAGAGTTGTATGAGTCCCTAATAAAATGCTTTAAAAATGTTTAAAAAAATGAAGAAAATGTTCTAAGGTTGATTGCACAACTCATTTTTAATATGTTTAAACTACTGAATTTTATGTTATGTGAATTGCATGTTAATAAAACTGCTTTTTTGTTTAAAAATTAAAAGTATAACGTTTTAAAAGTACTAATCTGCAGCAGTGTTTCCCAAAATGTAAGGGTCCGTGCATCAGAATCAAATGAAGAGTTTGTTAAAACATGTTTGGATACTATCCCCAGAAACTTTTAAGTACCATTTATACTCGTGTATAAACCAAGTTTTTCAGCACATTTTTATGCAGTTTTGTGGTAAAAATTAGGAGCAGAAAGCCTCATCTTTGTCCTAAGGAGCAGCTGGTGGTTTCAAACTGCTGACCTTGCAGTAAGCAGCCCAATTCATCAACCACTACAACAGGGATCCTCACGAATGACCTACAGGGATCCACAAAACTCCTGAAATTTACTTCAAAGTTTGTGTATATATGCATTTCTCAGGGAAGGAAAACCACTGTTTTTTTACATTCTCAAAATGTCTCAGGTCCATAAATCTAATGGGAAAGAGGCATCTTAATTCATTACTCCATAAACTTGTTTCCTAAATACCAGAACACACACTCTGTTGGATGATCGGAGAGAGGACATGCAGGCTGTGTGTGGAAGGCTTGTTTTCGTGTCTCTCTTCTGGGCGGCCCGCTGAGTGGGTCCTGACTCAGACCCCTCATGTGGAGAGGAGAGCTGCTTTGTGGGTTGTCCAGGCTGTGACATCTCACAGAGAGACTGCCAGGCCTGACTGCTGAGGTACTTCTGAGTAGAATTAAACTACCAACTTTTTGGACAGTGGTTGTGTCCTTAAGCATTTGTAATGCCTAGGGAATCCAAACTCCACATATGTCCTTCATTATTTTCAGGTAAACCCCAGACACATATATTTTATTTGTAAATGATTTTAACATTAGTAGCTTCAAAAAGATTGTAGAAACAGAATTAAAATAGAATTTCCCCACAAACTTTTTGAGCCCCCTTGTATACTTCTGTAACTATATAACTACATCATAATCACATCCAAAAACAAAACAATAATTTCTTAATATCAAGTATTCATATTTCCCAATGCTTTTTTAAAAAATCATTTTATTAGGGGCTCATACAACTCATCACAATCCGTATGTACCTCAATTGTGTAAAGCACATTTGTACATTCATTGCCCTCATCATTTTCAATACATTTGCTCTCCACTTACGCCCCTGATATCAGCTCCTCATTTTGCCCCCTCCCCACTTCCCAATTGCTTTATAAACATTCCTTTTATCCCTAGTTTATCAAATCAAGATCCAGATAAGGTTTAATCACTGCAAGACTTTTATTTCTTAATTGTGTTTTAATCTCTATTTTCTACCTGAGGGTGTGTCTTCATTACACCCTCAGAAATTGATGTGCTTTAGTGAATACCATACATATGATTTTAAGCCATTAATTACAGTTTTAAACACGACTAATACAGGTATTCAAGCTTGAAAAAGTGATTTAATTAAAAGAAAACACACAATGTAAATAATAGCACCAGTACATGTGAAAAGTTTTCAAGTGGTTGTTAATAGAGATGGTTAAAATACTACTTTAGGAACACTACCAATATTGTAATAAGTCATTTCTAAACATACTAAATTTAAATATACCTACTTTTACAAAGGTCAAGAAAGAGTTCTTCGATTCCTTTGTTCTGTTTGGCTGAAGTATGATAATGCTTCGCTCCCACAGATTCTGCATACCTAAAAAATTTTTTAAATGATAACTTCAGTGACTGTCACACTGTTAAATTTTTACTGTAGTCATTTTTGTGACTTACTATATTAATTAACCCAAGTTCAGTGAAATTAAGATTTGATAGCTGTTATGTTATCTATATAATGGACCGCATTTTACATAACAGCACAATCTATCAAGGTACAAAACATTTATGATTTGGAGCCCAGATACTTTAGGAGTTTTTGTCGCTATTTGATCATGATGGCTTTCTTTTAGATCACTCTTGTCATTTTTTTACTGAAACAAATCAGGAGTGTAAGAGTAGAATATCTTTAAAATAGTGCCCTGGGCTCAGAAATTGCCAATATAAACATGCTTCCCTGAATGCAGCAGACCAGGCGACACTGAGATTTGAGTAACAGCAATACAGTAAAGCACAAGGAGGAAAATTTCAACGTCCACCAGGGAGTGATGGGGCCGTAACACTTACGATTCCGCTTCTTGAACGGAAACATGCCTCTCCTTTTCCAAGTCTATTTTATTACCTAATGTAGAAGGGAAAGTCCATCTTTAGTACTGATTAATTCTTAAAATGAAATATATAAATCAAAGAAAAAGAAATTAAGTTTGCTTATAATATACAATTGCCATTCTAATCACCTACAGAAACAATACCAATCCCACCTGTCTTTTGAATGTCCTAAAAACGACAAAGTGAACCCCTAAGATGTGAGGGGTGAAATTGGCTATCAAGATAAAGGCCTCATCTTCCCACCTATGATTCAGTGAAGCTATCCCTTGAAGCTGCAACCTCTCTCTGTCAGAGGAAGCTGTTCCACACAGAGGGGTACTAATCTTTGATTTGGGGTATATATCATGAGTCATGACTAAGAAACTTAGTGGGTAAACATATGATTTTTAGCCATGTGTGGAGGTCAAAAACAACAGCTAGACTTTCTATAGTTCTCAATCAACTTAAAGATAGATAATAATTAAATAAGTTTGCCTTACGGGTTACTAAAATATATTTTATGTCAGTCTTTTGGTTCCTAAGCTAGTTATAAGCTGGTTAAAATAGCAATGAAAATATATAGGTTTTAAAGCTCTCCATCATCATGAAGGGGAAAGCTACTTGCTTAAAAAACACTCGATAACTTGCTTTGTGTCTAACATGCTTTCAAAACTGCTGTAAGAAGTTTAACACTCCTAACAGTGGCACCAAACTGAAATTACTCTAAAAAGCCATTAATAGAATGAAAGATTTCAAGTGCTGCTAAAATGTTTGTTTATCCAGACGCTAGTTTTACAAGTATATTTAACTCATGAAATAAAATTTTGGATTAAAAAATCAAAACCCAGAACAAAAATGAAGCAACTGTAAAATTCCAATTCTTTTTTGAGTACCAAGCATAAGTTAAAGTGAATTGGCTGAAAATACAGAGTCAAGAAGATGCAGAGTGGGCTTCAAAACAGTCAGGAAAAAAACCCTATTTTTCCACAAACTTTTGGAATTACCCTCACATTTCCTAAACATTAAAGCAAGTATCTGACAAAAGATAAAATGCCTTGGACTGAATTGTAAAAGCCCACAGGTTCTGTACACTGAAGACTTCAAATAACTGAAGCATTTAATTGCTAACACCGGCAGGAATTATTTAAAAGCAATAGCCTCAGGGTGTAAAGGAGGGCAGAGACCATATATAGTAAAGTTCAACTGGTACCAAGAAGTTCAATAATTAACATATAACTTCTTTGAACAGTTATCTGATACTTCAGCAAGAAGCTCTACATTAGTTCTGATGTCCTACATTATATTCCATCAATAAAATTTTAATTTGCTACATATTATTGTCAATGTATTCGGCAGTCACCAGAGAAAAAACAAGTTGTTTTATACTACAAAGAATATACAAAGCGCCACCTAGTGGCCACTGGCTCGAACACTTGAGACTCCTTTCATTCTAATGAGATGAGAGAAATGAGACTTCTGTTCAAATTAACTAAAAATGTTTGGTTTTGTCTCTTTAGAACTCTAATACCGCCTAATGTAAATTTCACTAGAATTACCCACATCTAAAAATAATCAAGATAAGAAAAACAATCACCAGTATTCAGATACTGCTTGATCATTTAGACCATTTTCAACTTAGCTATCATTTTAATAATCTGCAAATTATTACTAAAAGTTTTTTCATAATTTTACTATTTTTTAAACATTAGCTGACTTATTAATAAAGGATATCTTTCCAAATCTCAACAACCTTTTCAATTTAACTACTGGATTGTATGATATCTGAATTATATGGCAGTAAACTGTATTTACTACCTTTGTTTTCATTATTTTTATTAGCAAAATAGCTAAGGAATTAAGGCTCGCACCTAATTCAATCCTACAGTGCAGCCAGGACAGTGCCAGAAGGAGAAAGCAGCATATGTGGAGCTTCACTTTTCAGAAAAAGTCACTTTATTAAGACTTGTGCACCTTTCTGCAGACATCATACATTAAAAATTCTCTTTAAAAAATCCTAAGATAAGGTTTCAAGGAGTTTTCTTTGAGAAAAACTACTAAAGTGAGTAAAAGATAAAGCAGCTTTCTGACAAGAAACAGTGAGTTACCAACAATGTGCATCATAACTCTAATGATATCTGGATTCTGGTATCCTATTATTCAGCCTCTAGAAAAACTAGTTGGGGGAATAATGCTATTATGTTTGAGCCACCCAAAAAATAACTGTGGAAGAAAAAAAGGGGGTAGGGGATGAAAAGAGGAAATTACTCCTTATACTATCCCACAGAGGTTCTGATTTTTGTTACCTTGAATGAAGCCTGGGAGACTTTTCCCAAGGGGGATGCTATGTATCAATATGGCTAAGGCTTGTTTCTCAGCATTTAACTGCTCTTCCATGACGTAATACAATGTAGTTGTTCTGCATTTTGTGATCTACAAGCCAGTCTGTTATCTTAGGGATATGGCCTGCATCCAATAGATATGGATGTGCTGGCAAAGCCCAGTCTCTCTTGCTCCGGCATCCAACTTACCTTTCAATTGAGTTTGTGGGACTTAGTCAGGAACCTGCTATGTGAGTCAATTTAGGCTTTGACAGTCCTAGCAACCTCATTAGTCAGCAGAAGTCACCAGCCTGATCCAGACCCAGAGATAGGAGACTTGACAGCTTCCATAATTGCATGAGGCATTTAAATCTCTGGACACACGAAGAAGCTTCAAAATGTTTGTGGGAAAATGGAATTAAACGATAATGGAATTTTTCCATAAACCGTATTAAGCCTCTTCACGTATGTATCAAGACTGATCACCAAAGATAGGACTATAATCTTTTGTTGAAGACATCAGGCCTGTGACTAATGGATCTAACCAACTGCCACAGCAGAAAACCCATCAGCTTAGACTAAAAGGGAAAGAGAGAAAGGAGAGAATGCACTCTCTTGAAATTCTACAGGTAGGAAAGAAGCCAAAAGCTTCTTAGGGAGTCACCTATAGCCAAGGGAGCAGAGGTACCATCCTAGAAGGCCTGTGGAACAGAGCTGAAGCCCAGAGCAAGGGGCCCACACTCAGACGCCAGACAGTGTGCCCAACACCCAGAATTTGGTGGTGAGGCCCTTGCCCAGACAGTCTCAGATTAGAATTATTTTCATGTCTTAAAAGTTATGAAACTTGTTCTGCTGAGTTTGGAACTTGATCAGTTCTCGTTATCCCATCTTTCTCTCAAATTCATATTCAATTTAAATGAGTCAGAAGATAAGATTTTGAACATAAAGTTGACTAAAGACTTTGAAGATGATGTGATGGGTGAAGCATATTTTATATATACCGTATATACTCGTGTATCTCTACCCCCCCCCCCTCAGGTAATGGGAAGAGCGCCCGTTATCTTGTGGGTGATTGCCGTTTCTCCGCTGTTCATTCAAAGCCCCACTGATACTGCAGGGCTGTGAATGTTTGTTTACTCACATCTAACCAATCAGAGTCGTCCTATGACATGTATCTTTAAATAATAAGCCTTTTAAAGACTGCAAAGAATGTGGCACGAATAGATGTCATCTGGTCAAGCCCAACTAACAAAAGGAGAAATCTCATGAAGCCTGACATAGAGTTAATAGCAAAGTGGGTTCAAGATGCATGGGAAGACATTCCAGAAGACATGGTGCGACGTGCCTTCCAGAAATGTAGTATTAGTAATGCTATGGATGGCAGTGAAGATTGTGCTTTGTATGAAAATGACAGCAGTGATGGTGATGACGGCGATCTCTGAGGACAGCGTATATGATGACCTCACACCAGCTGGAGCTCTGTGTTGGGATACGGATGATGAGGAATCCAGTTTTGAAGGATTTTAACTCTTTACATTGTAGCTTGGTTGCTGATTGAGCTCAGGGTATAGTACTCTTAAGGTATCATGCTTTTGTTGAACCTATTTTCCACTTACTGTGCTGGTTTACTAATGTTATATTACTAGTCCTTTTATTTGTTTTTTATTTAAAATAAATATTTAAATACATTACCCCACTGATGTCTCAATTTTTAGTAATTTTATTTTCACTTGTTTTGATTATTGAAACTCACCAATAGCTTCTGCATTTTCCATCCTAGGCTTATACTCGAGTCAGTTTGGTTTCCCAGGTAATAATTAGGTACCTCTGCTTATACTCGGGCCGGCTTATATTTGAGTATATACGGTAGTAAGGGCATGAATTTTTGAGGACCAAAGAGTGAAATGTTATGCACAAAATTATATTTCCCTAAAATAGGTATTGTAACTCCTAAATTCTATGCCTTTGGTGACAATCCCACTTGGGAAAGGGTTGTCTTTGCTACGTTAATAAGGCAGGAGTTCTGTGGGGTCTACCTTGGGTCACTCTCCTCTCAGTATAATAGGATTGAAAAACAAGCAGAGGTGGAGGGTGAGTGTGGCCAAGTCATGTGGAGCTCTCCATGGAATCACAGTACATTAAGCAGTCAAGGGCCTTCCCTAGAAGGCGTCCCCTAGCGTCAGCACTGTGCATTTCCACTTGGGAGGCAGCTACACTGAAAGAAAATAAATGGTTGGTTCTTAGAGTCATTCACTTGTATTTTGTTGTGGTAGCACTAGATTACTAAGATACCAGGTTACCCTAATAGAGGAAGTTTTGGCCCTAAGCTTCAATGTGGTCCCCTACCCAAGAGGTCCTGCCTTAAATATTCATACCATATAGACCAGCGGTTCTCAGTCTGTGGGTCACAACCCCTTTGGGGTTTATACGACCCTTTCATAGGGGTCGCCCAATTCATAACAGTAACAAAATTACAATTATAAAGTAGCAACAAAAATAATTTTATGGTTGGGGGGGATCACCACAACATAAGGTACTATATTAAAGGGACGTAGCATTTAGAAGGTTGAGAACCACTGCTCTAGACTAAAACGCAGGTCAAATCATATCTATCTCCTCAGCCTTTTCACTCTAGACTTGGACCCTCCTCTGTGACTATGTCTAGCAACCTAATGGTGACAAGGTGCAAGAAGTGTAAAGTCATGTTAAAAGAAAAATTCTCAAGGCTAAAAAACAGAACTTGACAAAATGATCATTCTTTTCATTCATTTCACCAAATTTGTCTGCCCTCAATTAAAACTACCCTGGTTTCTTAAAAGCCATTCATTTATCAGCCATGTAAAAAGGAATGGAGAAAACAGAACACCTTTATATCAAAAGGATTTTTTTAAAATGTGCAGTGTGTATTTTGCAAGTTTATGATTAAGAACATAAGCATAAGCGGAGAGTGACTCCAATTCAAGTCCCATCTCTGATAGCTGGCTGACTGGGCCAGTTAAATATTTACAAGGTTCAGCTTCTTCTATTATAAAAATATAAAACCCTATTAGGGTCATGAAGATTACAGGAGATAATGTGTAATGAGTGAATAGCACAATGTCTGATATACTTTTCTTGTTAAATAATTAACTTTTATGTCAAAAAATATAATCTAAAAACAAAGGCAACCAGAGAGAAAATTCCAAGAACGAGCCAGAGTTCTTTTATTCCTCCCATTAAGAATATTCCCTCGCCCCTAGCATCATGATCTAATTTATCCTGGGAACAAAATTAGGCCAACATTTTAAAATATGTACGAAGGTACATAACAAAAAATATTTCGTGCTCTGTTTATTGCTAAGCAAAATGTTAGAGTGAAAAAGCAAAGGCTCAACTGAAACAATACTAAAAGATTTAAAGCTTCACATTTCTCCTTTGCTCTCCAGTGCATATCTTGAAGTACAGTTTGAACCTCCTAGATGATAACATTCAAATAATACAGCATTTATTACTTGTTATTAAGTATCATGTTTTTTCCATCTTTATGTAACTTTAAATAAGAATTATCTGCTTACTATTTCTTTACAAAAACGTTAGTAAAACAAATGACTTGAAAAAAGAATGATGATGCTTACCAACTATACATAAACAGATTTCATTTCCCAACATTTTCCGTAATTCTTTGACCCAGTTTTTTACCTGCATATACAGAAGAGCAGATATTAAAACAAATCCTGTTAAACTACCATTAGAAGGTCCCAACATTATTATATAATCTCCATTTTATAACAATATACTGTTATTACAAGAAGTAATTCACGTCACGGTGGGATATCCCACCACCCCACCCTCCCCCACCTACACACGCACATGCTCAAGCACACATAACAAAGGTCTCTGTATGTATATACATATACATAGGAATGTTATAAAAAGTTTTTATAAACTTTTTAATAGAGCCAAATAGAGAGCAAAGTCACAACAACTCTAGACTACAGATACTTGTATGGGGGGGTTTCAAATGTTCAAGGAAAAATTCCATTATCTTTTCCTTCCATTTCCCCGTAAACTTTTTGAAGCCTACTTGCAGAGTCATTTTAGAATTAGAAATCCATGTTGTAAAGCACTCTTTCGAACTGTAATTTATTCCTCAATTGTAAAGTGTAGGCATTTCTGTGTCACCTACTTAAAAATGTAAAGGAGTGGAGAAAAAGGAACTGATAAAAGTACTCTATTATTATTATTAAATACTTCTATTGGGAGCTCTTACATCTCTATCACAATCCACACATTCATCCAGTGTGTAAAAAGTACATTTGTACATATGCTGCCATCATCATTTTCAAAGCTTTCGCTTCCCACTTGGGCCCGATAGCAGCTCCCCATTTCTTCCCCTTCCCCCACATCCCACCCAAACTCCCTCAGGAACCCTTGATAAGTTGTAGATTATTATTTTCATCTTACATCGTCCTCCATTGCCCCTCACCCACTTTTCGATTGTTCGTCCCGTGGGAGGGGGTTATAGATTGATTCTTGTGATTGATTCCCCCTTTCTCCCCACACACTCCCCTAAGCCCCCGGGTATGTCGACTCTCATTGTTGGCCCTGGGAGGTTTATCTATGCTCCGTGTTGCAGGCTCTTATCTGTAAAAGTGCACATGTCCTGAACTAATCCTGTCTGTACAGTAGAAGTGAGGTCATGATGGTGGGGGAGAGGAAGCACCAAAGAGTTACAGGAAAGCAGTGTGTTCCATTGGTGCTCTACTGCACCCTGACTAGCTCACTTCTTCCCTGCGACCCCTCTGTGAGGGGATGTCCAATTGTCCACAGATGGGCATTGGGTCACCACTTCATGCCCCACCCAGCCCACCCCTATTCACATTGGGTATGATTTTGTTCTGGGTCTTAGATGCCTGATACCTGATCCCACTGACACAGACTGGTGTGCTTCTTCCATATGAGCTTTGTTGCTTCTCAGCCAGATGGCCACTTGTTTATCTTCAAGCCTTTAAGACCCCAGACGCTGTATCTTTTGATAGCCAGGTAGCATCAGCTCTCTTCACATTTGCTTATGTACCCCTTTGGTCTTCAGTGATTGTGTCGGGAAGGTGGGTATCACAGAATGACGGATTGTTAAAATAAAGTGTTCTTGTGTTGAGGGGGTACTTCAGTCGAGGCCCAATGTCCATCTGCAACCTTAATTCTTAACATATAGATATGAGTATATAGTTCTATCCCTCTCTTGCTATATATATATATATATATATATATATATATATATATATATATATATATACACACACACACACATACACATGCCTTTATTTAGACCTCTCTAAATGTCCTTTGCCTCCTGGTTCTTTCCTCTTGTCCCATCATCATGTTTGGCCTTCATTTAGGTTTAATAATCCCTCGCTGCTACATTGCCCTTGATTAAACCCCTACTAGGCATCCTACACCCTTCTCTCCATTGATTTTATTTCACTTATTGTTCTTTTGTCCCTGGGTTGGTTTCCCCCATACTCCCTTCCTTTTTCTCACCTCCCCTTCTTCCATATCCCCCTGGAACCATTGGTCCCGTTCTTTTCATCTCTGAATTATTCATCCCGCCTATCTTATCTAGACAGACATGCAGATGCATTAAAAAGTACAAAAACCAGGCAAGCCAAAAAAACAACAACAAAGGAAGTCAAGCACAACAAATCAGTAACAATAACAAACAAAAACAACAAAAAGAAAGCCACTGACAAAAATGGAAACGCCTATAAATAATTCAAGGTCTGGTTCGTTGGCCTTTTATGAGTGTTTTCCAGTCGAGTCTGATGGGGTGCCACACTCTGTCTCCAAAGTCTATTTTGGTATTCCCCAGGGATTTCATCACTTTGCTCCCCTTGCTGCTCTGTTGCACGCCCTTAGTGTTCTGCCCCAGTGTGATGGGGTCAGATTGTGCACAGTTCCCGCACTGTGTCTCCAGTGTTAACATAAAAAGAGGGTTTGTCCACCGCAACACTGACACTTTAGCTCAGGTCATTTCTTTGTGGTGGGACTGTTCTATGTAATGTATGTGTCCTAACAACCCTGGCCTCTCCCCACCACACACCAGTAGGACATCTCCATTTGTGACCACCAAAAGTAGCCCAAGAAATTCCAAGAGGTCCCCTGGCAGGCAAAATCAGAGCCACTGGTGTGCAATACCTTCAACAACAAACTATTTCCCACTATGACTGAAGCATAGCAACAGGCACAGTTGGGAACTTACTCTTTTGAATTTAAAATATTTTGATTATAATAAAATTACAGAAAAAAGAACTTGGGCCCTTTCTTTGTTATATGGTAATGGAATTTATTCTAAATGTTGTCAAATTACACAGAATTTAAACACCTTCCTAGAAATATACATATGCATCTGTAAATTATAAAGTGACAATAGATCTGTGGTAAGCACTTACTGAGTATTTGGTTCTATGGGACAAAGAGCAATGCCACACTTCTATGCTCTGCAAGAATGCAGAGAAACTGTCTTCAGCAAACCCAAAATCCGTATTAAAGCAAAGGTAATCATTTGACCTTTATAAAAGCATGGAAATAAATTTTCTAGTATAGCCCCAAATTTTTGTTGTTGTTATTTATTTTTTTAAACCTTTTATTGAGGGCTCTTACAATTCTTATTACAATCCATAAGTATATTTGTACATGTTGCCATCATTCTCTTCTAGACAATTTCTTTCTATTAAACCCTTGGTATCAGCTCCTCTTTTTACCCCCTTTCCTAATGCCCCCACCCCCTCGTGACCTCTTGATAAGAGTATAAATTATTATTTTCATATCTCACACCGACCACTGTCTCCCTTCCCCATGGTTTCTGTTGTTGTGTGTCCATCATTATAGTCAGTTCCCCTGCCCGTCCCTCCCCCTACCCCCTTTGCCCTACTCATCTGGTATCCCTATTCCCACTCCTGCTCCTGGGTTGCGTGTGCCTTGAGCTCTTATCAGACCCATCTTTTTGTTTCACTCTTATTTACAGTTTACAGAGAATCATTTAGGTATTCTCCCACTTGCTTTCACCTGAGAAAAAAATGGATATAAAGCAAGCATTCTCCACGGGAGGTGGAGAGATGGAGGAAAAGGAGGGGGATGCCAGCAAACCCAGGACAAGGGAACAAATGAAGGTGAGGAGGGCATAGGATGCTGGGGGGTGGGGGTGGGGGGTCGGGGTGGTACTCAATCAAGGGCATTGTAGCGAGAAGAATTACCAAAACTTGAGTGAAGGCTGAACACGATAGTGGGACGG
Source organism: Tenrec ecaudatus (assembly GCF_050624435.1). Classification (NCBI taxonomy): domain Eukaryota; kingdom Metazoa; phylum Chordata; class Mammalia; order Afrosoricida; family Tenrecidae; genus Tenrec; species Tenrec ecaudatus. The sequence continues at coordinate 58,495,320 of NC_134535.1, forward strand.
GAGGAAAGTAAAAAGAAAGAGGAAAGAACTGGGAGGCACAGGACTGTTATAGAGGCCTAAATACAGGCATGAACATTATATAAATAGATTTATATACAATGACAGGGGAATAAAGATGTACACATATTTATTTATAAATATTAACAGTAGCAGGTGGACTTTGGGCCTCCACTCAAGTACTCCCTCACCCCAAGAACAATTGGTTCTACTAACACGGCACTCTGTGATGTTCACCTTCACTGACGTGATTGCTGAAGATAAAATGGGTGCATAAGTAAATATAGCATCTGGGGGTCTTAAAACCTTGAAGATACATGGCCATCTAGCTGAAAAGCAACAAAGCCCACATGGAAGAAGCACACCAGCCTGTGTGATCACAAGGTGTCAAAGGGATCAGGTATCAGGCATCAAAGACACAAAACTATCAATGGGAATGAGGGAATAGCAGAGTGGAGACCCAAGATCCATCAGTAGTCAATTGATCAACACCGTCAGAATGGCCACAAGGAAGAGAAGAGCCAGTCAGTGTGCAGTACAGCACAAATGAAACACACAACCTTCCTCTACTTCTTTAATACCCACCCACCCCCACCTACCATGACCCCAATTCTGCCTTACCAATCTGACTAGACCAGAACATGTATACTGGTACAGATAAGAACTTGAAACACAGAAAATCCAGAACAGATAACCCCTCAGGACCAAGAAGGGGAGCAGCAATACTAGGAGGATAAGGGGCCCCTATCACAGGGGGATGGGCAGCAGCAAAGTGGGTGATATGAGACAACAGTCAGTATAAAACAGGGGGAAAAAAGAATAATTTATAAATTATCAGAAGGACATGGGAGGGGGTAAGGGTAAGAGGGAAAAAAATGAGCTGATGCCAGGGGCTCAAGTAGAAAGAAAATGTTGTGGAAAAGATGATGACAATATATGTAAAGATGTGCCTGGCTCCGTGACAAAGAAAAAAAAAAGATGTATTTGACAAAATGGATATATGTATATATTGCTGTCAAAGCTGTAAGAGCACCCACTTAAAAAAAAACTTTTTAATCTTAAAAGAACAACATACTCATCATCTCAAAAGAAATATGACAAAATCTAATAATGCCTTATTCTACTCTCTGCACATCACAACTTACCAAATCTAACCATTTTAAAAATGTTATTCATCTCTTATTAAATCCTGTCTACCAATTTTATCTTTAGATTCTGTAGTGGTTTAACAGTGGCCAAACATTCCTTATTACTACTGAATATGAGCTCATCTAATAATGTGCTCTGGTCAAGAGAACGTGGCAAGTGATCCCACGAAACTTCCAGACCCACACCTAAGGACTGGCTGCTTCTGCTTTCACTCATGTGGGATCCAGATGTCATGTAGGAACCTTGGGTTAGAAAATAGAATAATGAGCACACATGTAGAGATAAGGCCTGGGGAATAAGAGACCTGCAGTTGTGAAAAGCCAGATGGATGGGAACCAGGCCTTTTTAGATGGGCCAGCCCCAGCTTAACTCCAAGTTTCCTGCAGCTGAGACAACTGGGAGCAAAGAAACTGCCCAGTCAACCCACATAACAGTAGAAAATAATAAATTATTGCCTCAAGGCAGCAAGTTTTGGGAGATTTGTTATATAGCAGTATTTTTTTAAACATCTCTTAATAAAATATTTTAACTTTTTCATGCAGAAAGACAAGAAGGAATTACAAATAGCACCCAATAGTAGCTCCAAAAAAGTTAAAGAATCATTGGTTCCACTTTTGTACTAAGTTTTCCAACTTAATAATAATCCAAGGAATAACTTGTATATCTGGCTCCACTAGATTCAACTGGAAAAACAAATGAAGTAGAAAGGCAAGCAATTTCAGCACAAGCAAACCTGTAATGTAACTTAAGCTAGAACAGCTTCAGTCTTGGAAATTACCCTCTTTAGTTATACAACTTTGATTAATTTCTTCCCAGAGAGATTTTAGGAAGAAATGTCAAAGAAGTGACCTCTCCTAGGAGGAGAATTCAGAGAAAGGTTTAGGGTAATTTTGTAAGTCCTATATTTGTACTATAGATGCAAAGAAAAGTCAAAAATCAGAGAGGGTTTCTTTAAAATTTTATATCACAATTGCTAGCCTATTTGAAGAGGAAGAGCTTAAACTTGATTCCTTAGAACTATGCAGAGAGCCTGTGCAGCCATGTGGTGGGTGGTTACATAGTCTGGGGTCAATTTGTGACCTGAGAAGATTAAGAGTTAAGGAGTAGAGTCTAGTCTGTCAATTAGACCTCTGTGTGGGTATGGTCTTCTCCTGAGAATTCTGGGAAATCCTGATTTTTCCTCCTTGGAAGCAGGAGATACTTTCTCTCTCTCTCTGTTTACTCCCTGGGAGACACTGCAGCTGACAAGACACATGGAATTTTGCTGGTGCCCAGAGCTGGAGAAGCCACATGGACCTACCCTGATGCAGCCCTGGGTGCTGGAGATGCCACGTGGGGACCCCTGCTGGCACTAAGATGTTTACGCCATTGGACCCAAAAGACTTCCATCCCACTGACTTGTGATCTTCCTGCATTCATCATCATCGCATGTGTTTAGTGAGTCATGAGAGGACTTTATAGACTGGTATCGGGCATAGGGCTAATATCTGACTTAGGGACTTGATTTGGACTGGGTGGGGATGTTTCCTCAATATTTAACTGCTCTTGTATATAAACCTCTTCCTTATATACACAAGTGTGTTTATGAATTTGTTTCTCTAGTCTACCCGGACTAACACAAGCTACATTAACTTTTCAGAAGCTCAGCCAAATGTTTGGGATTTTTCTTAAGAAAAAAAAAATCTCTGTAACTTCTAAAGCTTTATTTCTAAATGGTAATTCATAAGACAGTATCTAGTATAAATAATTTTAATATTAATTTTAAAAGATGAATGGACACCATTTCTATACAAACTACATATTTTACCTTTATAACTTAGACTAATCACACTAGCCAATAGAGGCAAGTTAATAAGCTTGAAAATCACTGTGGTCCTTCTGATTAAATGATCTGCCCAAAAGTAAACAGAATACCTTCTGAAAAGAATCTTCATCTGTTATGTCATAAACTAAAATGGCTCCATTGGAATCTCTGTAGTAAATTGGACCCAATGCGTGAAATCTCTCTTGACCCGCTGTGTCCTAAATAAAATAATACTTATTAGATCAGAATAAAAACAATATCTGAAAAATTATAACTACAGTGAATTTATGATTAATTGTAAAGTGGGGTAAGGAGTCACAAATAACCCCAAATACTGTTAAAAGAAACAAAACATGGTGCAGAAAAATTTGAAGAGCCAAATTATAGCCAGTATTTAATGTGTTACTATTATACAAATGTTATTTCTCCCCTCCCAACCCCCTTCTTCCTCAGCAATCTAACGAACACAACTAAAAAGCAGCCGAGATGCCAGAGAATCAGAGTGACTAGCAATGCACTAAGTGTAGGCCTGCCCTAGCTTAACTCTCCCAAAAGAGGGAGGGAGAAGGCAGGCTGTGGCCCACACTTTCTTAAGTGGAAGACCTGTAACTTACCATTCAAAGTGAACAGTTATAATAGCAATACACAAATATTACATTCTATTCAAGACATAACTGCCTAATGTTTTGGAGACCACTTTTAGCTAACCTCTAATTAATTAATCAAAAAATATATATCTATATAAAATATGATTCCTATTCTCTGAGCTCATTAATTCTTGCAGGATGAAGAACACAGGAAAAACTCCACCCACAGGGTTGAAAAGGTTAACTTACCCATATGGCGAGATTTACTCTTTTCCCGCCAATATTTAACTTCTTTGTTAGGAACGATGCCTAAAAAAAAAAAAAGCACATTAAACAGTGTTTCATATAAAGAATGTGTTCATCTTGACAACTATACAGGAATCATCTCTGTGAAATTCAAGCTATCTGAAAGAAAAGGTGATTGTTGAGTTTTTACTTATGAACAAGTATTTTCATTGATGACATCATATTTACATTCCTATCAAAGGTATTTTATGAACTCAAATCATAAAAACACAAAGTCGACTGCTTTCCCATATATGTTATAGTTGTCTGGTGCCCCTAATGGATTCTGATACATAGCACCTCAAGTACAGCAGCATGAAGCACCACCTGATCCTGCACCATCCTCCCAATTGTTAAATTGTTTAGCTAATTGTTGCAGCCAATGTGTCAATCCATGTTGTCAAAGGCCGCCTTTCACTTTTTCACTGCACTTCCACTTTACCAAGCAGGATTTCCTTCACCAAGGTGTAGGCTCTCGTGACAACATGTTCAAAGTATCTGACACAAGTCTGTCATCCTTGCTCTAAAGAGCATTCCAGGTGTACTTCTTCTGAGACATCTCACACCCTGTTTACTTCGGGTAACCCTGTTGGTATTTGATAGACCGATGAAACAGCTTCCAGCACCAGTCACACACAAGCTACCACAGAATGACAAGATTGACAGGCTAGAGGTGGTTCACCTATATGTTGTTGTGCTAGGTGCCATCAAGTCCATTCCGACACATAGTGACCCTATGCACAACAGAAATACTACACGGTTCTGTGTCATCCTCATAACTGTTCCTGTGCGTGAGTGAGCCCATTGTTGCAGCCACAGTGTCAAACCATCTTGTTGAGTCTTCCTCTTTTATCACTGCCCCTCCACTTTACCAAGCATAATGTCCTTCTCCAGGAACTAGTCGCTCCAGACAACATGTCTGACATATGTAAGGGAATGTTTTGCCATTCTTGCCTCGAATGAGTACTCTGGCAAAACTTCTTCCAAGATAGACGGGCTTGTCCTTTTATCAGTCCACAGTACTTACAATATTCTTCACCAGCACCTCATCCTGAGAGCATTTAATTTGACCACTTTACCTACTCATTATAGAAAGTCTGATTTGTAAGATTTACAAGTATGCACCGCTTAATGTACCTTTTAGGCAATGCCCCTCAGGACAGTATAGATACATCTACAGACCATCCGGTGTTTTGTGTTAAGGAAGAAAAAGCCTCTCTTTCCACTATTCCCATCTAGTGCTTTTAATGGGTTAGGTGCTTTACTGCAGGGGGGGGAATGGGAAAATTTACAGCCTCAGAAACCCAAAGAGACAGTTCTACTCAGTCTTACAAAATCGTTATGTCAGAATCAAGTGGATAGCAGTGGGTGGTAATAAATTTAAAGATCCCAAACCTCCAGAGCACATGAACAGCAGGGTCCCAGGATGCACCCCAATCCCACAAGCACTTCCTGCTTCAAAGTATCTTCCCGGCTTTATGCACCCAGCCATTAGTCATTCACTTTCAGTCCTGACACGCAGGCAATGACTCTTCTTTCTGCTCCTGCCACAGGCTCTGATGATCAGGTGTTGGCAGAGGTAAAAGATACATATCCATCACAAAGTGGCCCATCTAGTCTCAACCCCCTCCCTTCTGACTGCTTGCACACAGATATCCTCAAGTTCTGATCTGGCTACTAGTATACAGCCACTGTCAAGCAAGGCAGGCTCCTGTTTTCAGTGGCTACACATAGCTATAAATATTGTCTGGAGGACTACCAAAAGCCTTGGTGATAATAAGCTTGGTTGTATGGTGCTATCCAGCTGATTCCAACTCATAGTTGCGCAACAGAAGGAAGCACTGACTAATCTGTACCATCCTTACAATTCTTACATGTCTGTACAATGTCCAAATCACTTACCATTCTATCCGATTTCACAGCAATTATCCTGGATATTAAATGGCACATACTTGTAGGAAGAAACAATTTCTGGTGGTTTATTTGTACAAAAGTCAGTATTACTCAAAATGTAATTGCAATTATTTTATAACTAATATAACGTACAATATTTTAACAGCTGTCCTATATACTAATATAACAAATCTGAGAGCTTTGAAGGAGCTTATAATTGGTCTACTACAGAACTGAAGAGGTTTTTTAAAATCAAAACTAAGTGATAATTGTAAAAATAGTCTTGCCAAGTAGATGCTAATGAGTGCTGAGAAAGAAGGGCCACGCCTGTCTACATGACTCAAAGTGATCTCTCTTTTAGTAGTAGGGTTTTTCCTGACAGATGGATAAAGCAACCGAAGGCTGAAGCACCTGACTCCACACCCTCTGCCCTGGAGGGAACTCCAAGTTGGGTAAAATCAACGCCAGAGATGAAACTGCTACATAGGTAAGACTGAATCAAAAAAGATTCTAGAACTCCTTGTCTAGAGTGTAGACCTTAGTTTGTGACTATTAAAATTTGTTTCAGAATAGAACGCACATTCCAAAAAAGAGTGCACTGTGGTCAGGTACATTTGGGTAATGCTGTATATTGACCTGTATTCCCTTTGAAGAGGTCTTGTGCAACAGATGTACCCAACACGCTGTATTATTTGATCTCTTGACTGCTGCTTCCAGGAACGCTGATTTGTGGATCCAAGAAAGATAATATCCTTGACAAAGACAATCTTTTCTCCTTTTCTAATGCTGTTACCTATTGGTTCAGTTGTGAGGATTTCTGTGCTCTTACTATTTGAGTTGTAATCCATGTTGATTGCTGTAGTCCTTGATAGTCATCAGCATGTGCTTCATGTCTTCTTCAATTTCAGCAAGTAAGGTTCTACCATCTGCATAGTACAGGTTTTTAATAAGCCCTCCTCCAATCCCAATATTGCATTCTTCTCCATATACGTAATCCATATGCTGAGATTTACTCAGCCTACAGATTGAGCCAGAAATGGTAAGAGGGCACACTCTGATGTACTTCTTTTCCAGATTTTAAACTATACAGTATTCCCTTGTTCTGTTTGTACAACTGCCCCTGGCTCCATGTACTGGTGCTACCTGAGCACAATGAAGTGTTTGTTCATAGTGTGTTATGATCCACACAGTTGAATGCCTTGGCATAGTCAATAAAACTGCAAGTAAACATCTTTCTGGTATTCTCTGCTTTCAGCCAAGATTCAGCAATGACATTCTTTGCTCCACATCCTATTCTGAATCCGGCTTGAACCTCTGGCAGTTCCATCAATGTACTGATCGATGCAACCTTTGTTCGAAGAGCTTATGAAAAATTTTACTTACAAATGATACTGTTCTATAATTTGAACATTCTGTTGGTTTTCCTTTCTTTGGCAGCCAAATAGCTATTTTCATAATTTCTTGGTATAGGCCAGTCAGTGTGTCATCAGCTTGTTGAAATATCTCCATTAGCATTCCATCAATTCCTGGAGCCTTGTCTTTGGCTAATGCTTTCAGTGGAGTTTGAACTTCCTTTAGTATCATGGTTCTTGCTCATATGCTACCTCTTGAAATGGTTCAATGTCAACTGATTCTTTTTGGTTACAGCAACTTTGTATTCTTTCCATTTTCTTTTGATGCTTCCTAGATTGTTCAATGTTTTGTCCATACTCTTCACTATTGCAACTCGAGGCTTTTTTTCTTTAGTTCTTTCAGCTTAAGATAATTGAGAGTGTTCTTCTCGTTTTCTAACTTTAAGGCTGTACATATTTTATTGTAATATTTACTCTGTTTTCTCGAGTTGACCTTTGGAATTTTCTGTTCGGCTCTTTTACTCCATCATTCCATCCAGTAACTACTCGTACTCTACGGACAGGAAAGTGGTGGGGACTGAATTGTGTCTTCACTCCCACCACCCCCACCCTCACACCTCCAAATGTGTCTGCCACACAAGACCTCTTTGAAGTGTTGAAAAAAGCACGGATGTTACTTTGAGGACTAAGGTGTACCTGACCCAAGTCATGGTATTTTCAACCACTTCATATGCATATCAAGGTTGGAAACGGAATAAGGAAAACCAAAGAATCAATACATTTGACTTATGGTGCTGGCGAAGAATTTTTAAAGTGCCACGTTGTGATGATGAGGAGTATGTCAACTAGACACTCCTGGGTAAAGGTAGCGGCAGCACCCTACCTACCTACTGAGTGCCTTGGAGTCTCTTTGGTGTCACAAGTCTTTTTGTCTAAGAGAGGGAGTCCTAGCTGGGTCAAATCCTCTTTGGCCTTCCACAATCTGCAGGCAATGGATCTTGCCGCCTCTGGTTCCTTGGTCTCCTCTTGCTCTACCTGCCAATCCCAGGAAGGCCAGCAAACTACTGACAGTGGGTATCTCTGTATCCACCAGCCTTTACCTGGTGCGCGGTCTATGCTTCATGGTCCTTGTTCTCACCTTACACGAGTCAGGAGAAGCCTGACATGAACCAGATGGACTTACCTATTCCTACCACTGTGTAAGCCATTCCTTGATATAAATCATTCTCCTTGTATATACAAATGCCACTGGTTTTGCTTCTCTAAAACCCAAGCTCACAAACATGTACTGCCGAAAGAACAAACAAACTTATCTTGGAAGAAGTACAGCCAGAATGCTCCTTAGAAGCAAACATGATGAAAATTTGTCTAACAGACCTTGGACATGTTATCAGAAGAGACTAGTCTTCAGATAAGGACATCATGTTTGACAGAGTGGCAGCAAAAAACAGGGAAGGCTCTCAAAAGGATGGTTTGACACCGGAACTGCAATAACTGCAACAACGAGCTTAACACCTTATCAATTGTGAAGTTGATCCAGAACTGGGAGATGTTTTACACACAGGGTTACTATGAAACAGAACTGACTCACTGGCACCTAACAACATAAATGTCAATTTGGCTGGGCCATGATTCTCAGTATTATGCAATTTAGTCCATTTGGTAATCTATCCTAGGTATTGTCATTCTTAATCTATATGCTGTTAATGAGACAGGAAACAATTTACAAGATGAGGTTGTATCTTGAGTCAATCTCTTTTAGGATATAAAACAGATTGTACAATCTAGCAGAGATAGGAGGGACCTACTGCCACCAAGAAAGAAAATCCAAAAGTGGGGTATGTCCGTTGGACTAAGGGTCCCAAATTGGGAGGCCCCTAGACCCAGAAGACTGATACCACACAGAGACATCTTCCAAGGGATGCCAAGCCTGCAGATGTTAAAAGGAGACAAGGACCTTCCCCCTAGGGCCAACAGAGGAAAGCCTTTCCATAGAGTTTATACCCTGAATTTGGACTGCTAGCCTCCTAACTGGTGAGAGAATAAATTTATCCACTTGTGGTATTTCTGTTATAGAGCACTAGTTAACTAAGCCATATCCTAACGAATAACTGTTAGTAAACAGTGGCTTCAAAAAGTTTGTAGAAAAATTCTATTATCTTTTAACTCATTATATTATTGACAATGGGAAGCATTAAAGGGTATTTAAGCTGTGGGGAAATGCTTGTACGTTAGGAGGCAACTTGTATTTTAGGGTAAGTACAGTTTGGATCGGAAAGGATAGGACTAGTTCTTGGAAACATAAGGCTACTTCAAAATAGAGAGATAGGAAGCCTGAACTAAACCACAAGAAAGTGAAAAGAGAAACAAGCGTTAATGAAAAGGAGCTATTCTCAGAATACAGAACTAGTTGTCATACTTTAAAATGAACAGAGAATAGAGTTCAGAGATGCTTCGATGTAGGAACATTTGAGTGTTAACTTTTAGCAAATAAAGGAACCCAAGAGACCCAATGATTAAGTGCTTGGTTGCTAACCTAAAGGTTGGTGATTGAACCTACCCATTGGGGCGCTACAGAAGAAAAGACTTGGCAATCTGCTTTCATAAGACTACAGCCTAGAAATACTACGGGGAAGTTCTATTTTGTCATATTGGGTCACTACGAGTCCGAGCACACCCAACAACAACAACAAACGGAAGGAAATACAGAGAAGGAAGGTAAGACCAGTGAAAGTTGGAATGGTAAGTTACTACTGAAACAGTAGGAATCTAGATTTCAGAAAGGTTTTTGTTTGTTTGCTATCAGCACACCAAAGAAAATTAGATTATGAAAAAGTCACTGGATTTAGTGATTAGAATCCAAGATAGACAACAATGGCAAAGATGGGACTGAATTCAGGACGTCCACTGTCAAAGTCCAAGCTACACAACTCATATTTTATTAAACAAACAAAAGCTATACAGAGAAGGGTTAAATAATGAAAGAAATAACTTAGAAAATTAGAGCAAATATATACAATATCAGTAAATGTGAAGAAAAGGTTTCTATGACTCATGTAACATAGGAGCTAAGCATGTGAACTTTGAAGAATGTAGTCATGGAACTGAATTTCCACTTTGCTATTTACTGTGTAATTTATTTAAGCTCAAATATTTTCATGGTTTCAATATCAATGCTATGGAAAAGAAATTAAAAACTTGAATCCTATCCAAATACTTAATGGTTAGGCCAATGTAGATGTCTCTAGTCTTCCTTACATACCTCACATTCCCACTTTAGTGCTTTGAAATGAATTTCACAGTTACTGAGGTCTAAAATCTTAAAAATAGGGATTCTTTTCCTCTGGTGTCACTCCTATCTTCCTCTGGAGTTCTACTACCACAGTCTTCTTTTTTTAACCACAGTCTTTTATCATAATGTAAAAACCTCTGGTCTCTCTTCACTCTGCTCTCCCATAAATGCCAAATTATCTTCACAAAGCCTAATATAAAATTTAAATTAAAAATATTATAGTTCATAGGCAGGTTCCCTAATAAGTTCTTTATTTCCCAATCATTTTATTGATTAAAACAGCCGAGATCACAAGTTCGAAATGACCAACTTGTTCCTTGGGAGAAAGCCACTCTTTCTACTCCCGTAAAGAGTAACAATCTCAGAAACTCACAGGGACACTTCTACACTGCCCAGTAGGGTTACTACGAACCAGCATCAACTCAACGGCAGGGAGTTTATTTTGTTTTGGTAGCAGCTATCATTATAATCATCTCTTTGTAGAGATTTCCTAGCAGAGGGGAATACACTGGAGCCAGTGAAGCTCCTATACTTCCTTTCTACAGTCCCCTTGAAATGTATCATCACATTACAATGAATTTAAGAAATATTAAGGCACACCTACAGAACCGTGAATATACAAAATGATTTTATCATTAGTGTAGATTATAATAAAATCTACATATTAAAGTAAGTAACCTAAGTGTCCATCAATAGGGAATCAGTTAACATACAAATGCATCCACACAGTGAAATACTACAAAATCATGTCTACTGCTATTGCTAATACTAGTAACATTTAATGAATGCTTACTCGGTGCCAGGTACTGTGTTAAGCACTTTTTAAAAATCATCCATAAGCTTCTTTTTACGGGGTAAAATGATCTAAAACATCTCAAAACCTTTGTTAAGCAAGGACCTCCACAATTTGGTCCCATCAGCTATCATTCTAACATAGTTCCCATTAGGTTTCTACTCACTCTCTGACTTCTTCCTATTCTGTCTGTTCATAAACCCCCCTCTAACTAGGCCTTATTCTTGTTTCCCCCGTCTCAAGTCCATCTATCCAAATCCTGCTCATGACATCTTCCTTGAAATTTTAAATTTTCTTATACTGCCCCACACACAATCTGTACTGAAATTCTCTATCCTGAAATTTTAGGGAACCTAATCTTATAATACACAGCATATACTGCTCTGTACTCTAAGTTATCTTCATAAGGGTAAATCTTCTGGTTCAACTCGATTTCATGTTACATATATAACACTATAGTCTTAACAATAAACCAGTGTTCTAAGAGCTTATCGTTTAATCCTCCTAACATCCTGTGAAGCAGATATAATTAACTAAATATTACAGATGTGAAAACTGAGACACAGGGCAGGTTAAGTATCTTACACAGCGTCACTTTAAGTAATGGAATGAGATTTGAATCCAAGTAGCCTGGTTCTAGACCCAGCTCTAACAACTGTGCAATTTGAGACTTGAAATCATATTTCTTATCTAGACGGAAAAGAACCACAATATCTCTATACCTGCTCAGAGGAGACATGTAACAATTGCTATTGCAGATAAACCCAACTACAATATACACCTAGACAGATCAGCTTAAGCTGATATAAGAGATATGTTTCCATAAGTTTCTTTATACATTATTTTTAACTCAAATATTTTAAACACAAGTACCACACGTTATCAGAGAAAGCCTACTTAATCTTCTTCCCCTCCTCACCCATGAGAAACATTAAGCCCAACAATATGGAAAGATTACTTCTGTAATATACATCATCTGATTTTATATGCATCCTACATTTTAATATTTTATAAATATGATCTTAAAAGAGTAAGCACCTTCTATTTTAGAATATTTTGAGACTAGAACTGAAAGACGTTATATTTAGGAGCTTCAAACGGTTTATGAAAAATGGAATTAAAAGAAAATGGAATTGTTCATGAACTTTCTGATGCTCCCTCAAAAAACTACAAGACAGCAGAAGTCAAACTGCTGAAATTTACTTTTTAATTTTTTTAATTCACTCAAATGAAGAAAAAGAATCCTGAGATGCAGTGGTTTAAGGGCTTGGAATGCTAACTGAAAGTTGGTAGTTTGAAGTCACCAGCTATTTGGTGGGGAAAAAATGTTAGTCAGATTCTGAAAATACATACATTCTTGGAAATCCTATTGGGCAGAGTTACTAAGAATTAAAACTGACTTGACAGCAATGAGTATGGCTTTTACAAGGCATACTTAATTTGACCAGACTACTAAAATATTATTTGTGATTATAATAGTTATTCTTAGGCAGCTGTTAGGTTAAACTAGAACAGAGCAGGGAATGGAAAGTTACAGTAATCGTGAACTTCATTCTGAATCTGATGAAACCTATGAGTCCACTCACTGTAAAGAAAACGAGTCATGCAAACACCAAAAACCATCTCTGTACACTCCCAGAGAATGAAAAACCCGTGGCTCACGTCCTAATGGGAAAGCCCATTCTTGGGAGGAGGGGAGAATGGCATTGAGACACAGCAATTCAAAAGTTCTACCAATGGAGGACGGTGGGTAAAAAAAGTAAATCCTGTGTGTGAAACACTGAACTTGGGGGTTTTATCTTTTAATGTTAACAACTCCATGAAGTGGTTAATTAGCCCCAATTTATAGGTATATACCTGAGACTAAAGAAGTATGAAGGAGTTTCAAAGTTTTTGAAAAAACAGTATTAAAAGGTAATTGAATACAATGACTCACCCAAGGTCAGACAGCTCAGAGCAGTGGGTGGAAGCCTGTCTGCATCCCCACTGCTTTTCTCACTGCTGACTTGTTTCACTCTCAGTTTGTCTTTCTGTGTGCATGAGTATACAAATGCATTACCTAAGCTGGGAACCCTCCACTTAGATGGTAAGTGTACTTGGACTACATACCTCCTCAAACATTCTCAGGGTAGGCACAAGGATCAAAGTCATGGTACATTTTCTACCCTCTTCATACAGGCCCTGAGATGTACCACCACTACCTTATCTAACACCAGTAATGTCTTCTTTCAAACTTTGATTAAAACAAACAAAACCTCATAGCTTAGGCTGTTATCTGCACCCGATGCTTATTTATTCAGCATCTTGCCTAAAATAATAATGGATGACTTGTGGGGAAAAATATTTTTTAAGAAAAGGTGAAAAATAATAAAAAATTAGGTCTACCAAATGAATGTCTTGTATACTTTGTTTCATCAATTTCTTTGGTTCTTTGTAAGTAGAATAATTTATTCTCTTTGTGTAAACTACTGGTAAGGCAAAATATCAAAAACAGTATTATATAATGTTGAAAATATAATATTGAAAACAACATAGTAATTGAATTGTGAGTGATTTAAATAAAAGGGGGGTTTCAAAAAGCTCATAGAAAATGGAATTGAAACAAGGGGTCAACTAGCTCAGAAGTAATAAAGCCCACATGGAAGAAACACACCAGCCGGTGCGATCACGAGGTGCCAAAGGGACCAGGTATAAGGCATCATGCAAAAAATATATATATATATATATATATTATATATATATACACACATACACACACACACACCATAGTGAATGAAGGGGGAAGTGCAGCGTGGAGACCCGAGGCCCAAATGTCGACCACTGGAGATCCCCTCATAGAGGGGTTTAGGAGAGGAGATGGGTCAGTCAGGGTGTGATGTAGTACCGATGAAGAACACAGCTTTCCCCCAGATCCTGGATGCTTCCTCCCCCCAACTACCATGATCCGAATTCTACCTTGCAGGACTGGATAGGGCAGAGGTTGTACACTGGTGCATATGGGAGCTGGAGGCACAGGGAATCCAGAGTGGGTGATACCTTCTCTCAGGGTGGGAGAGTGGAGGGTGAGTGGGTTGGAAAGGGGGAACTGATTACAAGGATCCACATGTGACCTCCTCCCAGGGAGATGGACGGCAGAGAAGGGGGGTAAGGGAGATTCCGGATAGGGCAAGATATGACAAAATAACAATCTGTGGATTATCAAGGGCTCATGAGGGAGGGGGAGAGCGGGGAGGGAGGGGAAAAAAAAAGAGGACCTGATGCAGAGGGCTTAAGTGGAGAGCAAATGCTTTGAGAGTGATTAGGGCAAAGAATGTATGGATGTGCTTTACACAATTGATGTATGTATATGTGTGGATTGTGATAAGAGTTGTATGAGCCCCTAGTAAAATGTAAAAAAAGAAAATGATTAGGGCAAAGAATGTACAGATGTGCATTATACAATTGATGTATGTATATGTATGGATTGTGATAAGAGTTGTATGAGCCCCTAATAAAATGTTTAAAAAAACAACCCAGTAACACTAAAAAAAAAAAAAGGAATTGAAAACAAAAGAAAAATGGAATTGAAAGAAAGCAACTTTTTCCCAGAACTTTTTGAGGGTCCCTCATACTACCCTGTTTTTATTTATTAATTACTAAGTTAAACAAGACTTTCATTAATAAGGTGCAGGGGGAGGGGGGAGTGGGGAGGGAGGGGGAGGGAAAAAAAGGAAAACGAGCTGATTCCAGGAACCCAAGTGGAAGGTGAATTTTGGGAATGACGAGGACAACGAATGTATAAGGGTGCTTTACTCAATTGATGTATGTATGGATTGTGATGAGTTGTATGAGCCCCAATAAAAAGATTTATTAAATTTAAAAAAATAGGTAGGGATATATAAGTGAGCATATGTAGACTCTCTAACACTGTTTATAGACTAGGTATTTTAAGTGTCTACTAATACTTCTAGTCCTAAAGATCTGGCAGAATTCAAGCAGATAGTTTATTAATTAGTCCTCTGTGGCACGGTAATAAAAATTAGCTATCAGAAAATCAAGGTACCCTGGTGGTGCGGCAGGTTAAGCATGAAGCTGGCAATGAGCAAGGTCTGTGGTTCAAGATCACAATACCATCCACTCCATGAGAGAGAGGCTGACTGTTCCTACCAAAAACTTAGCTTGGGAAACCATAATGAGCAGTTCTGCTGTCCTCTAGGATCACTGTGACTTGGAATTGCCTTGAAGGCAGTGGATTTGGTATTTGGTTCAGAGAAGAAAACTTTGAAGGTGTTGGTGTACTTCTACATTTCTTACTCTTAGCTTCTAAAAGGGGATAACCAGTTTAGAATACAGTAAAAACCTTTCAAAGGACAGCCAGAATCACTTCTAAGGAGTACGTCTGAGACTCTGAGTACAGCACACAGTTAACACATTTAGTTGGAAGTTCAAGTCCATAGAGAAGTGCCTTAACAGGATAATCAACTTTATGGCATGGTAATTAAAAAAAAAAACTAAAAAAAACCCAAAAAAACCCAACCTCACTGCCACTGAGCTGATTCTGACTCTGAGTGACCTCACACAACAGAACAAAATAGGTCCTTTGGGTTTCCAAGGCTGTCACTCTTTAAGAGAGCAGAAAGCTGTCTTTCTCCTTCAGTGACTGGTGAGTTCCAACTCCTAGCTCAGGGCTAGCAGCCCACTGTGCAACCCACTAGACCACCAGGCCCACTAAGGAATAGTTGAAAGCACAAAACAGAAAATTGTAGTCAGACATCAAATGCTAATATATTACGGATTCATAGTCACAATTCCAGAAAAGTCTTTAGGGGAACAAAAGTACCTATCCTTTTTTCCCTTTAAAATAAGTTTATTGGCATATATTTCACACACCACACAATTCAATTATCAGAGTTGTACAATCAAGTAGACATGTACTATCAAATCTCCACAATTTTAGAATGTGAGAATTCTTAAATGATTTTATTGGGGGCTTGACAACTATTATCATAATTGACATACCCATCCATTGTGTCAAGCACATTTGTACATTTGTTGCCATCATCATTTTCAAAACATTTTCTTTTTACTTGAGCCCTTGCTATCAGCTCACTTTCCTCCACCCTCCCCCGCCCTCCCTCCATCAAAAACCCTTGATAATTTATAAATTATTATTGTCATGTCTTAAACTGATCGATGTTTCCCTTCACCCACTTTTCTGTTGTCCATCCCCCTGGGAGGGGGTTATATGTAGATCACTGTTCTCCTTACCCTCCTGGTATCGCTCCTCTCATTATTGGTCCTGAGGGGTTTTATCCCTCCTGGATTCCCTGTGTTTCCAGCTTTTATCTGTACAGTGTACATCCTCTGGTCTAACCAGCTTTGTAAGGTACAATTGATATCATGATAATGGGGGGTGGGGATAAGTATTAAAGAACTAGAGGAAAGTTGTATGTTTCATTGGTGCTACACTGCACCCTGACTGGCTCTTCTCCCCATGACCCTTCTTCATAAGGGGTTGTCCAGTTACCTATAGATGGGCTTTGGGTCTCCACTCCACACTTCCTCTCATTCACAATGATAAGATTTTTTTGTTCTTTTGATACCTGATCCCATCGACACCTCGTGGTCACACAGCTGGTGTGCTTCTTCCATGTGGGCTTTGTTGCTTCTTAGCTAGATGGCCGCCTGTTTATCTCAAGCCTTTAAGACCCCAGACTCTGTATCTTTTGATAGCCGGGCACCATCAGCTTTCTTCACCACATTTGTTTACATACCCGAGTACCTCTTATAGTCCAAATGCATCTAGTAAAATATTGTGGGAAGAATAAAATTTCACAATATACTTTATAAAGATATTATAATGAATTGCCTGAATCAACATTGATGTGGCTTCTAGAGCTACTTATAAGGTATTTCAGATATTCAAAATATTAACGTTACAAACAAGGAACTATGCTTTCTAGGCCAGAGACTGTGATGAAAACTGTAAACCATCCCCTAGAATCTGAATGCCAAATCTTCCCTACAAAATTAAAGATTTTTTTTAATGGCCAACAAATATTTTATTAATCATTTGGGCAGTAAATACTTATGTGCCCACCTTGCACATAGAAAGGTATGGAAAAATGAAGAAAGCAGTATAAAGCCTAATGGGACTAGGCAATTGTTTCCTGAGTTGACCATACTTACTGAAGGGCTCTGTCGCAGTTAAAAGATTTTTATTTTTAAAGGTAGTAGACTTGGCTTAAGAACACAATGGTTAAAAAAAGAAAGAAAGAAAACAATGGTACACCATTACTATTTGTGCAACTTCAGAAGTTCAATTTCAGTGTTAGGTTCCCCATTTGTCAAACTGTCAATAGGTAACCTTACAGCACTGCTTCACTAATCAATCAAATGACTGGTTCCTGAGGAAGCTTCAGGAGGCAGACAGATAGGTAGAATTCCATAAGTAGTACTCTAAAAGGGAAGATTTTATGACTATAAATTTTGTTTTTACGTAAGCAAAAAAAAAAGTACTTTTACTACAGGAAAAAGAAAAGGGGTGTGGGTGTAAAACAAAGGAAGTGATCACATAGGAGCAGAGAGAAAGAGGAGGTGGTTATAACCAAAGGCACAATCATTTAATAATAAAGGCAAGGAAAATTAATAGATGGTTAATGTAATGTTACACATTGCACTGGGTAAGAAGTTAGCTGCACGAGACCTCCTGTACTTTTCAACAACAAATGATGCTACTTTTGAGAACGAAGGTGCAGCTGCCCCGAGCCATGGTATTTTCAACTGCTTCATATGCAATAAGGAAGCCGAATCTTCAAAGTATCATGAACTGCCAAAAGAACCAACAGATCTGTCTTGAAAGTAGTACAGCAAAAGAAGGACGGCCAGAATGCTCCTTAGAGACAAGGATGACAAGACTTCATTTCACATACTTAGAGCACGTTATCAGGAAAGACTAGTCCTTGGAGAAGGGCAACATGCTTGGTAAAGTGAAGGAGCAATGAAAAAGAGAAGGCCCTCAAAGAGACGGACTGACCCACTGGCTACAGTCCTAAGGCAGTTGTGAGGATGGCCAAGGACCCACTGGCGTGGTGTTCTGTTGTCGCTAAAATGAGTCAGACCGACTCAACGGCACCTAACAACAACAATGCAATGTTAGACTAAATTCAGAATAACACTATTTTCCTTCATGCAATGCTCAGACAAAATGATTAAAGGAGCCAGTTCCCCTACTGAACTGATGTCTTTCACTAGAAGTCTCATGAAGGCAAGAGAAAGACCCTGGCTTGTTCCTCTTTATATCCCAAAGCAAGCATAATGCTTGCTAAGTTTTGAAATATTTATTAAATTTAATTGCCTATATTCAGTAATAATTTAATAAATATCAAACAAAAAACAGTAACTCACTCCTTCCGAGAGTGTGGATATTCAAAAATGCACAGCTATCAAGTGGATTCTGATTCATGGCGACCCTACAGGGCAAAGTGGGACGGGTACTTGGCCATAAATCTTTCCAGGAACAAAAAGCCTCATTTTTATCTTGTGGAGAGTTACATCATCAGGATATGAATTCAGGTTTCCCAAACTTGTCAAAGGATATGAAGTTCTCAGAATGCTTAGCTACGAGAATGCTTCAAAAACTATAACCAACCTAAGAGGAGCTCTGAGAAAAGGAAGCACTGCTAAAATATCAAATCACAACAAATACCACCAATCTATAAATGTAGTGGCTTCTGAAGAGACGATGTATGGTCTCAAAACAATTTTCAATTAGTCCCATTGCCTTGTGGATTAAGTTATCATGAAACAAAATAAATAGCATGTACACAATCAAGTAACAGAAAATATTAAGCATATATGTGTCAGATACTGCACTAGGTGCTTTTATGATGATGGCTCTCTATGCAAATAAAAATACTATAAGGGAAATTGTCTCATGTTTTGAATCCAATTATGATATTAAAATAAAATCCAATTTATGAATGCCATGATCATAATGTCTATGAAGTTGGGAATCAAAATTCAAATCCAAGTTTAACTTCAAAAGTTCTTTCTCTTTAAAGATCCATATAAATATATATTGTCTGCTTCAAATATTTGACAAGGCATCTCATGATATCCTGTGGTTCAGATTGATGTGGCTAAAGGCAAAAAAAGTTAGGAAATTTTTAATGCTGGAATAACCACTTTCATTGAAGACTTGTGCCCACTAGGTAGTGGCTCATCAGGAGTCAGGGCGGTGAAGTGGTTAGGCATTGGTCTGGTAACTGTATAGTCAGCAGTTTGAAACTACCAGTAGCTCTTCAGGAAGAAAGCCTGTAAAGAGCTAGTCTCAGAAACCCCAAAGGGTAATTCTACCCTGTCCTGCATGTTCACTATGAGTTGGAATTGGATCAATGGCAGTGAGTTTGAGTGTGGAGGTAGTAGCTCATGGTCTTAAGGGGTTTTCTGCTTCTACTTCATTAATATGTGTAATACCCTGGCCGATAAACACATGTGGGATTAATTGAAGGGCAGAGGGATAAATGGCTCAGTGAGCCTCACCTTTCTAGTTCTCGGGTCTCTTGTTTTGTGATGGTCCGACCAGGGTGCAGCTGCCTTAGCCAGTTCCCTGCTTCAGCTGGGAAGGCTCATTTCCTGTAAGATATCCCTGAAGAGACCCCACATGGACCTAAGCCGATGCAGCCCTGGGTGCTGGAGCAACCGTGTGGAGACCCCTGCCAGCACTGGAATGCTCGACTTTCCTCCGGCAGTCAGGGTCATTGTGTATGTTTTGTGAGATGGAGGAAGACTTTGTGAATTGGTGCCAGACAAGTAGGGCTTGTGGGCTTGGGGAGCACTGGGTTGGGATGTTTTCTTATGTGCACTTAATCTTTATATAAAACTCTCTCTTATACATGAGTTTCTGTGGATTTGTTTCTCTCAAGTACTGAGACTAACACACCCTGCTAAAAACTGCAATTCTCATTCAAGAGGAAAGACAAGATGTAATCTGAGAAAACAAAAACAAAAACTCTCCACTCTAAGGTTCTACACTAAGGATTTATGCACTTCTGGTCATGTGTTTCTGGATTATAGTAAGACTTGCTGCATAGTTCTGTATGTGCCTTCTTATTTACCTTAACATCTTTATTATAAACCAGATAAGAACATTGAAGGCATTCTTATCAACTTTCTAGGTAACAAATTAAAAATGGATACTTAATCCGGACATTAGGGATCATGCCTTACTTTTCTTTGCAGCCCAGGCCTAGGATCCAATGCAATGCTTGACACAAAGAGGTGCAATCAGTGTTTCTTAAATTTTAAAATCAAGATTTGAAAGGGCATTAGTAGGCTTAACTGTTGAAGCAAGGACAAGTTTAGAGTAAAAAATATTAGGGATTTTTTTGTTTTTAATGGCAAAAAAGCAGAGAATTTGAGGGATAATTTTTTAAAGCAAAAGACTAAACCCAGTATTAATACACTGTCCGCAAGCTCAGTGTTAATCAATGTGATAGTTCACAGAATCTTTTGAGACTTCTTACAACAACCTATGAGGTAAACTAGTTTTATTAACCTCACTATACAGATGAGGAAACAAGACTAAGCTGAGTTACGTAATTTGCTGTCCCTAAAGCTTATAGAATCTTTTTCCAACTTAACTTTCAGAAAAGAATTCTCAATAGGGCAGACAGCCTGCATATGTCGATGTTCCACTAAACTACACAAGGAATCCCTTTTACAGCTCAGTGCGTCAAGAACAGGAAGACAAGCTAAGAGTGGTGTCTAAAAGAGGTAGCAAAGTGATGAAAGGATCTTAAGAAATGTCATAAGAAATCCAGTTAAAGGGACCAGAGCCGCTTACCCAAAAGAAGACTAAAATGAATGTGAGCTCTACCTTCAACCATCAGAAGATGTCATTTGAAACCAAGATTCAGATGGTAGAACTAGCACTACAACTCCAGGGACACAGATTTTGGCTTTCTTGATACATGGAAAAACTTACTAAAAAGTAGTCCTGTCTCTGTGTTAACTTAGGTGAAGGGGAATAGCCTACAAAAGGGAGAGGAGGGGGAAAAAAGGGCAAAATGGGGAGGATACTGCAAGCTTTTAGGATGTTTCATAAATTGCTTAATTGTTGAATACAAAAATGATTTGAAATGCACACCCTACCTAATTCATAATTAAAAGTTTCTAAATGAAAAGCAAGCAAGCAACAACATATAAGTCCTTTCTAAAAATAAATGGGATAGTGTGAGTTTCTCATTTTTTATATCAGCTCTTCTCACTCTAAGATGTTCAAACAAAAATGGGCAATCATTTAATGGGAATATTAGACAGGAGACTAAAGCAGTGAACCATAAACTCTTTCAGATTCTAGTCAGTCTTAAGATTACCTAACATACAAACACTTAAGAGTGTACTTTGTAAATGTGTAGTTTACAAAGTTAAGCTTTGTGGGCAAGATTGTATCTTCTGATATAAGATACAGAAACAGATTTCCCCTCCATTTGAAAATCAAAACCATACAAAGTTGACTCATTGGTCAAAGTTCTCTGGGGGGAGAGGGAAGCTTAGGAAAGATGAGACAAATATGTAAGAAAGAGAATTTGGCTTCAGTACTGATACTATACACTGGTGTGCTACAAAAGCCTCAATTCTGTAATACAAAGGGGCTTAAAAGAGAGCTCATGGAAAAAATTTCATTACTGTCTTTTAATTTCCATTTTTCCATGAACTTTTCAGTTTCCTTATATAAACCAAACACTCTGATCAGTTCCATGAGTATTAATATTAATACTACTTCTTTGATTCAGAAAAGCTATCATAAATTCACCCTCTTTTTGGCTTTTCTCTCAGATGTTTACAATTCTTAACTTTCAGCTTTCAGGATATTTTTAGAAGTCACCATGAAGGAATAATTTTTAGGTTGAAGGGTTAATTATCATTTAAAAATAATTCAATTACAATGGCTTTCTTCTTTATGGTAAATCTGTAGCACTGGGAAAAATGCTAAAGGGGTTGTATACCAATATCCAGAGACTGTAAGTTAATTGTTCAAGATCGAAAATCACATCGAGCTTCAAATCTGAATTTGTAGCACTTAAACACCATGACTTACTGTGATGCCAGAAAAATCAATCACTTTAACCCAGTCTGCTTCCTCATCTGGTGGCCTGGTGGCATAGTGGTGACACACTGGTCTGAAATCAGCAAGGTCTCAAGTTCAAAACCACCAGTCACCAAGGGAGAAAGACAGGGCTTTCTAATCCTGTAAACAGTTAGTCTCCAGAAACTCACAGGGGGAGCTCTCCCCTGTCCTATAGAGTCGCTCTGGCTCAGCAAGGGCTCAATGGCAGGAAGTTTGGTTTCCTTATCTGTAATAATGGTTCTAATAAAATGATCCACCTTAAAGACTATTGTAAGATGTAATTTGTACAGTAAAGAACTCACTGAATGTTAGCCTTTTCCTATACCCAATGAATTTGAAAACAACCAAATGGTTATAAGTATTTATACTACAAATGTCTCTCACTAGGGATATTCAAAATAATGACCATAAATTGTTAAAACTTTATAAGTGCTCTTTTACAAGCATTTTAAGAAGAAGGGGGGGGGCGCAGTTTCCTGTTATTTCCATTTGCTTTACAAGGAGTAAAAATAGAACATGGAATCAGAAGCTGGGCATCTTTGTAAATTCTAGACTCAGTAGTTTAATAATAGCACCAAACATCAAATGTCACAACAATTAGGAGACTGGGTGTTCTTTTAAATAGCATCCATGTTCTTACACCTTATACAATCACTAATTAGGATCTAATGAACATCTGAAATAGTAACAATAAATACAGAGAACTTACACTGGATCAGGTACTAAGGCAGCGGTTCTCAACCTGTGGGCCACGACCCTTTCGGGGGATCAAACGACCCTTTCACGAGGGTCTCCGATTCGTAACAGTAGCAAAATTACAGTGATGAAGTAGCAACGAAAATAATTTTATGGGGGAGGGGGGCTTACCACAACATGAGCTGTATTAAAGGGTTGAGGCATGAGGAAGAATGAGAACCACTGGACCTAAGGGCTTTCATACATACTTTCCCTTAAACAGCTATCCTATCATGTAGGGGCTACAATTATGCTCATATTTTAACAAAGAAATTCAGGCACGGATTATTCAAGAAACTTGCCTAGGTCAAACAGCTAGGTAAACCATGGAGGTAGACTTTCCTGCCTCTGACAAAATGGATCAAGTTGGATTTTTCTTTCAACACAAGCAAACTGATTTCTTGTGGGTAAAGAAAGGGATTTACAACGCCCTCAAAGACCTCCCTTGGCTGTCAAGTAATAATTGTTACATTTTTAAACTCTTTAATACCATCACCCACAAAGCTTTCTTTGGGGGACCAATTATTTCCATCATGTTTCCATGCGGCCGACCAGCTTCGTCGGAGTGACCCTCCAGTCACACCCGGCAGCAAAGAACGGCGGAACCCGCAGAAGCAAGGCGTCCTTTCAAAAACCCTTCAGAGGGGGACGTTTCGCCAATCGGAACGTTACTTGCAGACAGGACAAAATGGAACTTGCATAAACACTTAGTCATCAGTAAGCGCCTAAGTTACAAATCACCTAGTTCGCAAAACTCAACCCCTCGGCCAAGTTCCTAATTCCAAAAGGAAGAAAACGGGTTGACGCTCGGAGCCCGGGGGGCGAAGGCACCTGGGGCCCACGCGGAAGCGCATCTCCGGGGGAAACTCGCCCAGCGGAGGGGGTACCCCGCCGCGCACGTCACCGCCGGGAGAGCACCGGGGGCTTTTCGGGGCCCTTCCCACACTGTCTCCCCGCCGACCGACACGCGGGTTCGCGGACGAGAACCGCAAGCCCAAGGCGCCAGTGACAGGCCGGAGATGCGCTTGCCGCGCTCCGGGGGCCACGGCGGCGACGCTCACACCCCGGAAAAGCCCGGGCCGCCCTCCACGTCCGCACCTGCAGCGTGGTGATGTGCTTGTCGTTGAACTTGTTCTCGCAGTAGCGCAACACCAGCGACGTCTTCCCCACGCAGCCTTCGCCCAGCAGCACCACCTTGAACGAGTAGGCTCGCCCCGCCGCCGCCCCGCCGCCGCCGCCGGCCGCAGCCATGCCGTCGCTTCCCCGCCGCCGGAGCCCCGGAGCCGCGCCGCGCTGCCCTCAGCCCCGGCAGCACCTTCACCGCCGACGCGCACGCAGCTCCCTCCGGCCCGGCCCTGCGGACGCCGCGCGCCGTCCGCGCCCCTCCTCACAGCGCCGCCCGGCCGACTCCAGTCAAGTCCGGGAGCGAAGCGCCCGGGCAAGCGCGTCAGGAACACCCGAGGAAAAGAGCGAAGAGGGTGCCTTCTCCGCCTCCCTCTAATGGCGTCTCCTTCCTCCTACGTCACACGCGACGTCACGTGACCGCCGCGGCCCAGCGCTGGCTGGCGCCGGGGCCGGAGGAATGCATCCGGGCGCGGGCGGGGCTTCGGGGGGCGGGGCCTCCGGGGCCTCTTCCGTGGGTGGAGCTCCCGAGGGACGCGGAGATTCTAGGTGGTGGCCGCCGCTGCCCGCCTGCCTCCGCCACCCTCCGGGGGAAAGAGCCTGCAGAACGAAGGGAGCAGTCTCGGGAGGCAAAAGCACGGCTCAGGTGGAACGTTGAACAGCCCCCCCACGTCGTTCTGGTCCTGGGAATATTCGCGAGGCTAATAACTCAGTGGGTTCGGCCTTGGGCTAGGTGCGCGGTCAGCGTTTCAGAGCCCGCAGGGCTTTCAGCTCGCGGGAGACTTGTTAGGTCGATTCCAACTCGTAGCAACCTGCCGGATTGCAAAGATGCTCAAAGGTGCTGATTTGCTTTGACCTGAAGGGTGGCATTGCGTGACAATTGACTCAATGGCAGTGAGTTTTATATGTTTGTTTCGAGTGAATAACCTCTCTCCCAGGGCTCAGGGTAAGCCACATCTAGCAAGGAGTCCTTCCGTTTCTTGGTATTATGAGTATGTATGCATATTTCTTTCTAGGATCCCAAATCCGAAGTTATTGAACCTTATCCAGTTCCACAGACGGCTGGGTTTCCAACTCATTTTCACCTCTCAACTTAAACTTGGAAAGTTATCCCCTGGGCGCATGGTTTCATTAACTTCCCATTGTCCCCCCCACTAACCTATTTAATAATAACAATACTCTTTAGAAAGGCGATCTGGTGGTATGGTAGTTACACGTTGGGCAACGTTTTAAACGGTCAGCAGTTCAAAACCACCAGCCACTCCTCGGGAGAAAGTTGAGGCTTTCTACTCCCGTAAACAATTACAGTCTCAGAAAGGGCGCAGTTCTACCCTGTTCTATAGGGTGGCTGTGAGTCAACATGACTAGATGGCTACATACTTTTCAGAAAGGAGCTCTAGCGGTGTAGTGGGCTGAAAATCCCAGGATCTGCAATTCAAAACCACCAGCCACTCTGAGAAAGACCGAACTTTCTACTCCGGTAAAGTGTTGCAATCATAGAAACTCAGAGGGGGCAGTTCTGTCCTGTGGATAGCGGTGAGTTTTATACAAACTTCTCAGAACTAGCCTCCAGGCCAGCTGTGGGAGCCCACTCGCCCCTCCACAGGAGAAAAAAGAGATTTGCTGATCCTGTGAAAGAACATTAGTCTTAAAGTAGAAATGCAGCAAACGAGAGGAAGACCCTCCACAACATGAATTGGCACAGCGGCTACAAAAATGGGACTCCAGCATCATCGTTGTGAGGATGGGTCAGGTTCAGGGAGTGTTTCATTCTCTTGAACATAGGGTCTATATGAATCAGAAGCAACTTGAAAACATAACAAGAGCAACAAAGATTTAAAGACTGGGAAGCATAAAAGGGCAAATGGCAGTTGTACCCAGACTGATAGGATCTCTGTGAAATAGGAACAGACCTAATAGCGGTGAGTGAGTGAAACTTTTCCAAAAGAGCTGCTTGTGAGTAAATGGTCAACGAGTAAGCAACAAGGCCTAGGGTTCAAAGCCACTGACTGCTGTGGGTGAGAAAGTTGACATGATCAGCTTCTGTAAAGATAGTCTCCGAACTCTGTTGCTTCGTAGGGCTGCTACGAATCAGAATCTCTTTTTGTGGTAGTGGGCTTTGGGTTATACTCTTCCAACCACCTGACACTATACTTTGCCCTCGCCCCAGGTATTCAATAACATAGATAAGTGCCTTACTAGGACTTAACCTTACTTCCCAGAAGTTGCTTTGCTGAGTCTCTTCTCATTTGGTTGTAGGTTTGATAAGGGCAAGAATTGTCTCTGAATTGCTTGCCTCTGAATTCCCAGCCCCCAGAGCCAGACACATAATAAACCAAATCATGTCAATTGCCATCAAGTTGCTAATGACTGATGGAGTCAGCACTTTGTAAGCACTCTAAATATTTGTGGATGACTGAATGACACAGCTTAAACTCGTAGGCCCTGGCTCCCCAGGTTTTCTGGATTCCACGAAGCTTCTGATACTGGCTTGATCATTACTTATATTTACTAATATGCCTCCCATTCCTTTAATGTAATCTAATTTTCCAAGAAACCATACTAACCTTTCTCAAACTGCAACTAGAAATATGTTGTCAGTTGGGTAAATATGCTCCATATCCTCTGACTGTTTATACACATCAAACTTAATTAAACACAACACAAAAATCCCAGTACATTCTTCCATTCACAAATATTTGAGGGTGCCCACTGTATGCCACACACTGAGCTGAGCAATGATTGGAGGTTGAAGTCCTCCCAGTAGTGCCTCGAGAGGTCTAATTATCTATTTCTGAAAAAGCAGCCATTGAAAGTCCTGTGGAGCAGAGTTCTACTCCGACGCACGTGGCGCTGCCACGAGTCAGAATCCACTTGAAGGCAACTGGTCTGTGAGTCTCTGCGTTATGTAAATAGTTAATATGCTCAGCTACTAACTGAAAGTTTGGAGGCCTGATTCCACCTGGAAGGACCTCAGAAGAGAGACCAGGTGATCTACTTCTAAGAAATCAGCTACTGAAAACGCTACAGCCCAAACGTGGAAACAACTTAAATGCCCACCAGCAGTTGAATGGATAAGGAGTATGTGCGACATAGAATGGAATGCTATTAATCCATTAGGAGAAATGTAGTGTTGAAATATGCCACATTATGGATGGCGCTTCAAGACAATAATGTAAAGCACTCTAGAAGAGACGGGAGAAGAAGGCACAGATAAGGTCTGAAAGGACCCTTAATCAAATAAAGGGTTTTAATCAAGGGGAATGAACATGAATAGATTAACATTTTTAGAAATCGCTGTAATTTGAAAGTAAATTACAAAGGACAATTTTTTACTGCTTTATTTATTTTTTTATTAATAAATCTTTTTATTGGGGCTCATACAACTCTTATCACAATCCATACATACATCAATTGAGCAAAGCACCCTTATACATTCGTTGCACTCGTCATTCTCAAAATTCGCCTTCCACTTGGGTTCCTGGAATCAGCTCCGTTTCCTTTTTTTCCCCTCCCCCTCCCTCCCCGCTCCCCCCTTCCCCCTGCACCCTTAATAGATTATAAATAATTATTTTATCTTATCTTACACTGCCCGGCGTCTCCCCTCACCCACCTTCCCATTGCCCATCTCCCTTAGAGGAGGTTACACATAGATCTCCAAGATCGGTTCTCCCTTTTTACACCCCCTTCCCTCCTGGTGCAAAGGACAATTTTTTAAAATCATTTTTTGGGAGCTCTTACAGCTCTTATCACAATCCATACATACATTCATTGTGTCAAGTACATTTGTTCATATGTTGCCTTCATCATTTTCAAAACATTTTCTTTTTACCTGAGCCCTTGGTATCAGCTCATTTCCCTCGTCCTCCACCATCCTTCCCTCATGAACCCTCGATAATTTATAAATTATTGTTTTTATTCATGTCTTACACCGACCACTGTCTCCCTTTACCCACTTTTCTGTTGTCGGTCCCCCAGGGAGGGAGTTAAATGTAGATCACTACTATCGGTTCCCTCTTTCTCCCCCACTTTAGCCTTACCCTCCACTCTCATTATTGGTCCTGAGGGGTTTATCTGTCTTGGATCAGGAAGGATAATTTACTTAGACTTACTTAACAATCCTATATTAAAAAGACCCTCTATTTTTGTTTTTAAAAAAACTTCCCCTGTTTTTCTTGAAATATGTTCTATGTATTCGCTCGAGACCCTTGAAAATTCATGAACACTTCAGAATTCAGATCAGCCATTCTGAATTCTACCTTAGATTGGAATGACATCTCCCTGTGACTGCCAATTCTTCCTGATTCAACCTGCACAGCTTATATCTAATTTCCCATTCTCCACGATCACCCATCACACGTGTGAAAGAAATCATGTAATCCCTTTCTAAACTTTATAAGTCATTAAGCAGGCCTGGTGGCATAGTGGCTTACAAATTGGGTTCTGCTTTAGTGAAAACATTGAAAGAAAGCCAGGAGGCCTGCACGAGAACTGGAGGCCATTTCTGTCTTAGCAGGACTGCAGAGAGTAAGGAGCCCTCGGTGAATAGATCACTCACCGTCAGTTCTTTACTGGTGAGAGTTGAGGCATGGTGGGGGGCAAATGCTAGTGCATATAGCCACTCCCCAGCAACCACCCCTCCTCAAAAGAGAGAGAAACATATGCTTGGTCTAACTGAATTATAGACTGCTATAATAGCTGAAAGATCCCCAAATAAAATTATTAAAATAAATAAATATAGTCCAAACATAATCAGGTAATGCTTATTTGTTTGTTTGAGAGGGGGAATTTCTTTGTCTTTTTAAAAATAAATCAATCATTTTATTGGGGGCTCTTACAGCTCTTACAACAATCCATACATCCATTGTGTCAAGCACATTTGTGCATATGTTGCCATCATCATTTTCAAAACATTTTCTTTCTGCTTGAGCCCTTGGTCAGAGCTCCTCTTTTATCCCTCCGCCCCCAACCCTTGTCATCCCTAATAAATTATAATTATTATTTTCATATCTTACACCATCCACTGTCTCCCTTCACCCACGTTTCTGTTGTTCATCTCCCTGGGGTAGGGGAAGTGTGTTATACTTCAATCATTGTAATTGAGTCTCCATTTCTCCCCCTTCTCTCCCCACCTTCCCCCTACCCTTATGGTATCGCTATTGCATTACTGCTCCTAAGTGGTTTATCTGGCTTGGATTCCATGTGTCAAGAGCTCTTATCTGTACCAGTGTACATGCTCTGGTCTAGCTGGATTTGTAAGGTAGAACTGAGGTCATGATTTTGGGTGGGGTGGAGCATTAAAGAATTCAGGAATGTTGTGTGTTTCATCGGTGCTGTGCTGCACCCTGGCTGATTCATTCCTTCTTTCTGACCCTTCTGTGAGGAAATATCCAATTGTCTGCAGCTGGGCTTTGGGTCTCCACTCCAGCCCCCATCATTTGCATCAATATATTTGTTTGTTTGGGGTCTTCTGATACCTGATCCTGTTGACACCTCGTGATCACACAGTCTGGTGTGTTTCTTCCGTGTGGGTTTGTTGCTTCCCTGCTAGAAGGCTGCTTGTTTAACTCCAAACCTTTAAGACCCCTAATGCTCCATCTTGTTATAGCCGGCCACCATCAGCTTTCTTCACCACATTTGCCTATGCAGCCATTTTGACTTCAGGACCATGTCATGAAGTTGAGCATAATAGAATGCCAGGTTATTAGAACAAAGTGTTCATACATTCAGGAAGTACTTGAGTAAAGAGATCCAATGCTCTCGGCTAACTTAATAATTAACATTTAAATATATGTACATTTATATATGTATATTTATTATATATCCTTATTGTTATACATTAATATACTTACATGTGTGCATGCCTATATTTATAGCTCAATAAATGTTTTTTGCCTCCTAGTTATTTCCTCTACTTATTTTTACCTTCCTTCTGTTCCACTATTATGTTCAACCTTCATTTGACTCTCAGTATTTTCTCTCAGCTACAATGTACTTGATCAAACCTTACCAGGCATTCTATGCCCTCCTTGCCATCAATTTTTTTCCAGCATACTATAGTTTTTATTTTTTTATCTTACATTTTATTTCTTTTTCTATTATTTCCTTTTTTAAAAATGTTTTATTGGGGGCTCATACAACTCATCATAATCCATACATACATCAATTGTGTAAAGCACATCTGTACATTCATTGCCCTCATCTTTTTCAAAGCATTTGCTCCTAACTTAAGCCATTTGCATCAGGTCCTCTTTTTTCCCCCTCTCTCCCCGCTTACCCCTCCCTCCTAAGCCCTTGATAATTTATAAATTAGTATTTTGTCATATCTTGCCCTGTCCGACGGCTCCCTTCACTCCCTTTTCTGTTGTCCATCCCCCAGGGAGGACAACAGGTAGTAACTGATTCCCTCTTTCCAACCCACTCTCCCTCTACCCTCCCAGTATTGCCCTCACACCCCTGGTCCTGAAGGTATCATCCACCCTGGATTCCCTGTGCCTCCAGCTCCTATCTGTACCAGTGTACATCCTCTGCTCAATCCAGACTTGCAAGGTAGAATTCAGATCATGGTAGTGGGGGTTGGGGGGAAGCATTTAGGAACTAGAGGAAAGCTGTATTCTTCATCGGTGCTACATCACACTCTGACTGACTCATCTCCTCCCCTAGACCCCTTTGCAAGGGGATCTCCAGTGGCCAACAAATGGGCTTTGGGTCTCCACTCTGCATTTCCCCCCTCATTCACTATGGTAAGATTTTTTTTGTTCTGATGATGCCTTATACCTGATCTCTTCGACACCTCATGATCGCACAGGCTATTGTGTTTCTTCCATGTTGGCTTTGTTGCTTCTGAGCTAGATGGCCGCTTGTTTACCTTCAAGCCTTTAAGAATCCAGATGCTATCTTTTTTGCACCCATTTGTCCTCAGCGATCGTATCATGGAGGTGTGCACCCAATGATATGATTTATTGTGCTTTGATGCCTGATAACTGATCCCTTCGGAACCTCGTGGTCACACAGGCTGGTGTGTTCTTCCATGTGGGCTTTGTTGTTTCTGAGCTAGATTTGCCATCAATTTTAGATTTTTTATTGTTCCCTTGTCCCTGGGTTTGTTGGCTCACCTCCCCCCCCACCACACTCCCTTTCTCCCAGCTCCTCCTCTTCCATCTCCCCACCCCCGACCCCAGCCATCTCCTCAGAATTGATTATCCTGACTATCTTATATGGATAGACATGAGAAGAAGAAAAAAGAAAAGCCTATAAATAGTTCCAAGTCTGTTTGCTAACCTTTCTGAATGTTTTCCCATCAGATCTGGTGAAGTGCCAAGCCTTGACCACTGATTCCTAAGTCTATTTTCGAGATTTCTTGGGTACTTCATTGCTTCCCCCTCTTGCTGCTTCATGCTTCGCCCTGGTGGGAGTGGGGGTGTATCAGACCGGGCACAATTCCCTCACTGTGTCTCCAGTGAGTGCTGTCCCTCGTGAAGCTGTTGGTCAATGAAAGGGCGTCGTATCTCATGGTGGGGCCCGGTCCACAGTCCTCTCTGTTCATTGGCTGTTCTGAGCAGGAATGTCCTCCTCAAGGCTTGGTGGGCCAGGATGTGGTTCTCTCTCTCTCTCTCTCTCTCAGTCTCATTCTCTCTCCCTCTCTCTCTCTTTTCTTCTTAGTTTGCTCCCGTGTGGTCTGGGCAGACTGCCACTCTCCCTGGGCTGTATCTTCAGTGCTGTCCTCTGCAGTGCATTCTCCTGGGGAGGGGGCTGACATAGCTGGAACTGGGGCCCAGCCTCACAGAAATTTCTGTTAGTGGCTGCTTCGTGCTGGTCTGTTGTCCTCAAGGCTTGGTGTTCCAGGCTGAGGTCTGGTCCTTTCCTAGCTTTCCTGTGAGTGGGTTAGTGCCCTGTTCCCCCACTATCAACATCTCCACCCCCAACACTTTTCCCCTATATTTGTTGACTGCCATATGCATCCCTGGCTTTGGTCTGACCCCTGCTAGAGAGCCTGAGCCTTGCCCTGGAATGTATGCATTTGGTGGCTTTTCTCTTATGCTCCTTGTGCTTTTTAAGCTTACCTTAGTGGACTCATGTTGTACTTGTCCTTTTGTCCTTGGCTTACTTCGCTTAATATAATTCTTCTAACTTTTCTCATGCGATGATTTGTTTCATGTACTCATCACTGCTTTTTACGGATGCATAGTACTCCATTGTATGTAAATATCAGTCTTTGAATCCATTTATCGGTTGATGGAAATTTAGGCTTGTTTCCAATTTTTGCAATTGTGAACTGCACTGCGATGATGCTTTTCATTACTTCTTGTAACTCTTATGGCAGCGTCTTCATTGCTCATATTTGCCAATGAATCATACAGTGAGTTCTGGTGACTTTTGGTGACTCATTCAGTACCAAACGTTGAAATCCAGATCGACATCCTAGCATAGCTGGAGCACCATCTGTGCAAACACCACAAACCTTTTCCCAAGAGATCCTATGCTCTTTCAGAAATGAACCAACTGTGTCAAATACATCTTGTGCAATAGTTGTTGTTTCAAGAGGTTTGCAAAAATGAAACTCATCTTTAAAGTCTCTATCATTAACATACCTCACGTAAACCAGTAACTGTGAATGGTTTGCAACATCTGTAGATTCATCAAGCTGAATGCTAAATATTGGAAGTGGAGCAGATTTAATTTCCTGGATTACCTGATCAAGAATATCAGCAGACATGTCATCTATTCTTCTGAAGACAGTGTCGTTAGATAAGGAAATCGCACTCAATTTCATAACAAATTCATCTCTTATCATAACTCAAACAATGTCTTTGGCTGCTGGCAACAGGAAATCCTCAGCAATGGTGTGAGGTTTGATAGCTCTGGCAATTCTGAGTGTCACCAAATATGAAGCTTCAACAGCTTCTATGTTGTGTTTGTGGTACTCACCACCAGTGTCTCAAGTCTGGCTTTCTTACGTGCATCAACTTTGCTTCTAAAATAGTTGGTATCCTTGCCGGCAAAGTTCAGATGCTTGCTATCAAAATGGCGTTTTCGTTTGTTTGGCTTCATAGATTCGGCTGATAGAACTTCACAACAAATAACACATTGCCTTTTCTCAATTCCTGCTGTAATTATTGAGGTTAAACCCTACTGTAAAAAATCCTCACTATATTTTCTTTTCTTAATGTTCTTCTCTACACGATCCATTATCATGGGATGGTTTGCTAATGAAAATAATATATAACAATAGCTTTAATAATACAAAAGGTGATACATGGCATAGTTCAGTCAATATAGTTCATTAAAATTTCCTATGATTTACCATTCTCTGTGCTGTTTTTCTTACATACATGTTACTATCACAAGGGGGCAGCATTCACATCAACCACAGCTGAACATAAAAACACTGTTCAGTATCCAGATTAAGTTCCCATGGTACAGATTTTTTTTTGCAGTAACTGATGATTTTACAGTACATGATTTTACATTTACCCAGTAATCCTAATTCATGAATCCAATCCTGCTGCTTTCAACACAGTAGTTGCTTTTAACTGAGTAACTGCTTTCAACACAGTAGCTGCATTCAACACAGTAGCTCCTCTCTACACAGTAACTGCTCTCTACACATGTGACTGGTCCACATAAGTACATTATGGCACCAACCCTGTCACCTACACCTGTATTTGTACGGGGTGTATGTGATGGAGTTGGCGTGATGATGTTATCACACTGGGTTCTCCTGGGTACTCGTATTGACCGTATCTGCATGTAGGCGGACCTGCTTGGAGATGGATAGAGGAGCCGTGTCTTGGTTCTTAAGACTATTGGAAATATGTGTTTTCTGATGGTCTTCGGCGACCCCTGTGAAAGGGTTGTTCAACACACACACCCCAAAAGGGGTCACGACCCACAGGTTAAGAACTGCTGATCTATAGATGGTGATGTTTCTATCTCTCTAGCCCAAACTCATAAAAACCAAACTCACTGCCTTCGAGTCGAGGTCAGCTGACCGTGACCTTCTTGGGCACAGAACTGCCTCTGTGAGTTTCCAAGACTAATTCTTTTTTTTAAAAAAAGTCATTTTATTGAGGGTTCTTACAGCTCTTAATCTATACATCAATTGTAACAAGCACATCATTATTTTTTAGACATTTATTTTCTATGGAGCCCTTGGTGTCAGCTCCTCATTTCCTCCCCTCCACCCCCGTGGTCCCTTCATAAATCACAAATTATTATTATTTTCATATGTTATACTGACCACTGTCTCCCTCCCTCTATGGTTTCTGTTGTTCGTCTCCCAGGGAGGGGGGAGGTGCTATTATGTGTTGGTCATTGAATCGGTTCCCCATTCCTCCTCTGCTCGCCCCACCTTCCCCCAACCCTCCTGGTATCACTACTCCCATTTCTGTTCCTGGATTCCCAGTGTTTTGAGCTGTTATCTGTACCTGTGCACATTCTCCCTTCTAGCCTGCAGTGAAAGGCAGTAGAGGAGTCATGGTAGTGGGGGGTAAGGAAGCCTTGAGGAACCAAAGGAAGGTTGTGTGTTTCATCCATACTTACGGCACCCTGATTGACTCATCCCTTCACTGTGACCCCTCATTGAGGGGATGTCCCACTGTCTACAGATGGGCTTTGGGTCTCTGCTCCAATCCCCATCATTTTCAACAATAGGGTTTTTGTTTTTTTGTTTTTGGGTCTTTTGATGCCTGTTACCCGGTTCCAGTGAAACCTCATGATCACACAGGCTGGTTTGCTTCTTCATGTGGGCTTGTTGCTTCTCTGCTGGATGGCTGCTTGTTTAACTTCAAACCTTTAAGACCCCAGACACTATCTCATTTGGTAGCTGGGCATCATCCGCTTTCTTCACCACATTTGCTTATGCACCATTTTGTCTTTAGAGATTGTGCTGGGAGGGTGAGCATCTCAGATTGCCAGGTTGTTGGAACAAAGCACTCTTGCTTTACATGAGTAGAGACTCAAAGATACAACCCCAGTGAATTTCCATATAAAAATATGTACATGGACCTATACCTCTATTTTTATGAATTAAAGTATTTACATATGTTCACACCTAAGTTTATACCTATATCCATAGCTTTGCTTCCTAGATCGTTCCTGTTTCCTTTTACCTTCCTCCTGCTCACCCTACTTCCAGCTCTTGGTAATTCCTTTCAGGGAGATTGCTATTGCTCCAACACCCCCAGGATCTCCTTATGGATTTTAATTCCCTAGTTGTTTCCTGTCTATGGCGTTGTTTACTCATCGCTCCCTTCCCCCCCACCCCCTATCCGCATTCTCCCCGTAATCCCTCGGAGCCCCTCAGTCCCATTGCTTTCTCTTCAAGCTTGCATCTCATGCCTGTCTTATATATGTAGGCACCCAAACAATAACCAAACAAATAGGAAACAAAGGATTAAAAATGTGTGTGTGGGGGGGGGGAAGAACTAAATGAACCAAAATATTAAACAAAAAAAAGTATACATATTAATTCCAGATCTGTCCACTGACCTTTATGACTGTCTCCACCCTGGTCCTGGGAGAATTCCGGGAACTGCCCCTCCCAGCTGAAGTCTATTTGGGGGACTCTTTAGGGACGTTGTGGCTTTGTTTTGCTCCTGTTACTGATCTATTATGCTCCCTTCTTGGAGTTCACCCCACTGCAGGGGGGTTTCAACTGGACAAACTCCCGCCGTGTGTCCCCAGAGTGGCCCTCTGTTGCGGTACGCTCCAGTGAGGGGACAACATGTCTTAAGCCGTTGTTGGCCCTGTAGTCCTCTCTGTGCCTTAGCAGCTCCGTGCAGGGAAGTTGTCCCCATGCTTGGTGTGCCAATATGGGGTCTAGACCTTGTCTTTCCCTTTTTCCTTCTCCGTTTGCTTCCATGTGGGCGTGGCATGCGGGCCCCTCCCTCCAACCTGCAGGTTTAGCGTTGTCCTCCAGTAGCACATACTTCTAGGGAGGAGTCAGTTTTGCTCTGATTGGGGCGGGCCCTGTAACCCAATTTTTTCCTGCTATTTTCCATGTGGTTATGTTGCCCTCCGGATTCGATGTGCCATGCACACTCTGGGAAGGGAATTTTCAATGGCTTTTTTTTATATGCATGTGTGGCTTTTTTGTACTTCTTTGGTTCATTCATACATCATTTATTTAGTTCATTGTTGTATCATTTATACAATATTTATTCAGCATTTACTATATGACAGCACTGAAACCCTGGGCTCCTAATCACAGGGCTGGTGGTTCAAACTCCCAGCAGCTCCTCAGGAGAAAATAGAACTTTCTGCTCCTATACAGAGTTAGTCTCAGAAACCTTAGGGTGCAGACACTAATCTCTATGTGTCAAAATCGACTCAGTAGCAGCGGATCCGTGCTAAGAATCGGGTCCAATCTGACAAGTCATCTGCCCTGAAGTAGCTTATGAAGCCGCAATACTTCAATGTTACAATGAAATACAGTCAATAATACAATAAACACGCACGTGAAACTATTCCATTCACAGGGGAATAGCCCTAAGTCAGCCTCTCCCAAGGAAGGTAAAACAAATCTAACCCTTTTTTTCTTCCTTTTTAATTGTCTTAGTATTGTAGGATATTTACAAACTACATTGCAGTATATTTGAATCCAATGATCATTCTCTCTTTATGGTACATGTTCTCCCCTTGGCGCCTGAATTATTTCAATCCTCTGTTTTTCTTCAATTTCAAAAAAGAAAAAGGTTTGTTTTGTTTCCTAACCCAAAGGCTTGGTACGAGAGGTGAGCATTCAGAGTCGCTGCCTGACTAATAAGTATTAGCCAAGGAGAAGGAGAGGGAAAGCAAGCGAGTTAGGCACGGGTGAGTGTTCCAATGGCAGAGCCTGAATGTCGGTCAAAAATCCCAACGTCTTTTTGCCTTTGTCTACTTAAAACAAAAAACCCTCACTGCCAGCAAGTTGCTTCTCACTCATAGTGACCCTATACGACCTAGCAGAACTGCCCCGCATGGGTTTCCAAGACTGTACATTTCTAAAAGAGCAGAAAGCCTCATCTTTTGTTCTCAAAGCAGGTGGTAGTTTCAAACTGCTGACATCAAGCTGATGTTAATGGTCCAATGAGTAATCCACTACACTACTAAGATTCATTCCTCCTCTACTACAGAGATAGAGAGAGACACTGGATTCATAGCCGTTGCTTCCAGCAGTCCTCTGCAAACATAAAGATAGGGAGCACTCATGGTGAGGTCAGTTAGGGATTGGGCTGCTAGCAAGCTCTGCAGGTCCAGCCCATCAGCCCCTCGGCAGGAGAAAGGTAAAACTGTCTGCTTCTATCAAGATCTTACATTCTTGGAAGTTCTATATTGGGTTACTGTGAGTCAGAATTCACTCAATGGCAGTGGGGTCTGGTTTAAGGATGGCAGGAATAGACAACTAGTCTTAAGTAGACATCCTACTTCTGAGCTGCCATGCCCAGGCTTCTTACTGAAGAAGGCGGTAGGGGTTCCATTACTTACAGTCTACTGTGTTCATAATTGTAGTATCCAGATAGATCTAGGGATCCAAGACAAAAGCAAACATTCTTCTCTCTTCCCCATGAAGCTCAACAACAATGTATAAAGTTTATGACGTTCACTAAGAGCTGTAGAAAAGAGATGCTTACTTGAAGATCTAAGCAGAAAGATTGAAATCGGCTCACAGAATTTCCTCCATGCAAGTTCTGCAGAGAGCCTTTAAATCAGTGGTGCTCAACCTCCCTAATGCCGAGACCCTTGAATACAGTTCCTCATGTTGTGGTAACCAGAAAATAATTTTCGTTGCTACTTCATAACTGTAATTTAGCTACTGTTATGAATTGTAATATAAATATCAGACATGCAGGATGTATTTTCATTGTTACAAATTGAACATAATTAAAGCGTAGTGATTAATCACAAAAAATATGTAATTATATATTGTGAAATATTTCTTTTTTTGAAATACTTATTCCTAATGGCAAATAAATGAAATTTTGTCTTGAACATGGTGTTTCATGGGTAACAGTCTTCACGCCGGGTACTTGTATGTGGGCATATCTGTATGTGGGCAGATCTGCCTGGAGATGGATAGAGGAGTGGTGTCTCGGTTCCTAAGACCATCAGAAATATGTGTTTTCTGGTAGTCATAGGCGACCCTTGTGAAAGGGTTGTTTGACCCCCCCAAAGGGGACGTGACCCACAGGTTGAGAACCGCTGCTTTCAATGTTGCTCACAGTAACAGCAGAGTGTTGGTGAGCATGAAGAATGATTTCAATCAGAGGTAAGATCATCAGGCATTCCAGTTTGTCCGAGACTTTTCTGATTTAAAAGTATGTCCTAGGAAATACATTAGTCTTCAGAAAACAGGTTGAAGGGACTTGTTTCTGGGACAAGGAGGTCACAGGAATCCCTGAAGGTTTTGATCATGAGACAAGAAGGATGGCAAAGCCTGAGGGCTATGAGAATGTGGGCAGATGGTATATGCCAGCATGTGTAGATTAAGACAACTGAGACCCAACTAGCCCACATGCTAGACCCCTTCAAACATAACTATAACCTGGGCAAGATATGGAGGGGCGTCTGAATTCATGGCTATTACTCAAGTTTCTATGACTCAGTAGAATAGTAGCCAATCAATTGGTTAGATTTTACAGAGTCAGCCATGACACAGCTGTAATAAATCCTGCAGGAGGAAAGCCTTTAGGGTGGGGTGTTTGGCAATATGACACACCTCAAAATGAGAGGAAACATCAGTTAGTAATCAGAACTGCATGTGTACAAAATATGAATCTAGGAAAGTTGGAAGCTATCAATAATGAAATGGACCATATAAAGATGAGTATTCTAGGTGTTAATGAGTTGAAATGGACTGATATTGGCCACTCTGAATCAGAAAATAATATATTTTGCTTTTCCAGAATGACACAATCAAGAGGAATGGCATTACATTCATTGCCAAAAAGCAATGTCAAGATCTGTATTGAAGTACAGTGCTGTCTGTTAAAGGATTATATCAATTTACATAGAAGGAAATCCAATCAATACAGCTACTATTCAAATTTATGCACCAACCACTAAAGCCAGTGGCAAAAATTGAAGAATTCTACCAACATCTTCTGTGTGAAATTGATCAAATATGCAATCAAGAAGCATTAATTATTATTTGCGATTGGAATGCAAAAAGTGGAAAAACAGAGGAAGGAATGATAGTTGGAAAACATGGTTTCTTTTTTTGGAAATATAGTATTGGTGATAGAAATGAATCTGGGGATCACATGGCAGATTATTGCAAGACCAACAACTTCTTTGTAGCAAATACCTTTGTTCAACAACACAAAAGGCAACTATACACATGGACTTCTCCAGATGGAATACACAGATATCAAATTGACCTCAACAGTGGGAAGAGACAAAGGCAGGTAGAACGGATCCTCAGTTGTTCATATGTAAATTCAGGTTGGAATGGAAAAACACTAAACCAAGTTCATGCAAACTAAAATATGAACTTTAGTATATTTCACCCAAATTTTGAGAACATATCAAAAATAGATTTGATGCATTAAACAGTAATGACAGAAGACCTGATGAGCTGTGGGATAATATCAAGAATATGATACAAGAAGAAAGAAAAACGTCTTTAAAAAGACAGGAAAGAAAGAAAATCAAAGTGGATGTCAGAAGAGACTCTGAAAACTGCTCTTAAACAGAGATTAGCTAAGGCAAGTAGAAGAAATGATGAAGTAAACGAGCTGAGCAGAACATTTTCAAGAGCAGCTCAAGAAGACAAAGTAAAATATTATAATGAAATGTGCAAAGGTATAGTGTTAAAAAAATAAGAACATGCGTGGCATAACCTAAATGGAAAGAATTCAACAAGAAATTCAAGCCTTGAGTTGCAAGATTAAAAGATTCTTGAGAAAAATATTGAATGATTTGGGAAGTATCAAAAGAAGATGGAAAGAATACACAGCGCCAGTGCACAAAAAAGAACTCCTTCACGGTCAGGAGGGAGCGTAAACAAGAACCAATGGTGCTGAGGGAAGAAGTCCAAGTCACACTGAAAGCATTACCCAAAAACAAGGTTCCAGGAATTGATGTAATACCAGTTGAAATATTTCAACAAACTGATGAAATGCTGGAAGCCTCAGTAGTCTATTCCAAGAAATTTGGATGATAGCTACTTGCCTGGAAGAGATCCTTATTTATACTCATTCCAAAGAAAGGTGACCCAACAGAACACTCGAACTATAGAACAATGCCATTGATATTGCATGCAAATAATATTTTGCTTAAGATCATCCAACAATGATTGCAGCAAAACATTGACAGAACTGCCGGAGGCTCAGGCCGATTCAGAAGTGGGCGGCATGGAACAAGGGATATAATTTCTGATGTCAGATGGATCTTAGCTGAAAGAAGAGAATGCCAGAAAGAAGTTTACTTGTGTTACAAAAGCATTCAACTGTGTAGATCATAACAAACTATGTATAGTCTTGAGAAGAATTCCAGAACGCTTCGTTGTGCTCATGTGGAACCTGTACATGGATCAAGAGGCAGTTGTGTGAGCAGAGCATGGGAGTAGTTCATGGTTTAGAATTGGGAAAGGCATGTCAGTGCTATCTCCTCTCACCATACGATACCAATCTGTGTGCTGAGCAAATCATCACAGAAGCTGAATTATATAAAGAATGTGGTAAAAATATCTATGCTATCAGGATTGGAGAAGGTTTATTAAAACCTACAATACACAATGACACAACCCTGCTTATGGAAAGGGAGGAGGACTTGAAGCACTTGCTGATGAAGATCAAGGGCTGCAGGCTTCGGTGTGGATGACAACACAATCGAAAGAAAACAAGAATCTTCACAACTAGACCAATAGATGAAATTATGACAAATGGAGAGAAGGTTAAAGTTGTCATCGATTTCATCTTGCTTTAATTTACAGTCAATGTTCTTGGAAGCAGCAATGAAAAGACTATATTACCCATTGCATTGGATAAATCCACAGCACAGACCTCTTTAAAGTGTTGAAAACCAGAATGTTACTTTTAGAAATAAGGTTCACTTGATTCGCGCCATAATATGTTCAACTGCTTAATAGGCATGTGAAAGTTGGACATGAAGAAAAAGGAAGACCGAAAAAGAATCGAGGCCTTTTAATTATGGTGCTGGTGGAGAATATTGAAAGTACCGTGGACTTTCAAAAGAACAAACAGATCTGTCTCTGAAGTACAATATCCTTACTTCTCAGAGACAAGGATGGCAAGACTTCATTTGACAAGTTTTAGACATGTTGCCAGGAGAGACCAGTACCTGGAAAAGACATCAGGCTTGGTAAAGTAAAAAACAATAATCTTACTGCTGTGAAGTCAGTTTTGACTCACAGTGATGCTGTAGAACAGGGTAGAACTGCCCTTGTGGATTTCTGAGACCGTAACTCTTTCCAGGAGTAGAAAGCATCTTCTCTCTCCCTCAGCGCAGCTAGTAGTCTCAAACTGTCAACCTTGGGACTACCAGCCCAACTTGTAACCACTGTGTCAAGGCCCTCAATGAAATGGATTGACACGAAGGCTGCAACAGTGGACTCAGACATTGCAGCAATCTTGAGGAGTGTGCAGGCCTAGGTGTTTTCATTCGGCGTTAATAGGGTGGGTATGAGTTGGAATCCACTTGATAGGCCCTCATAACTGTTAAAGGGGATAGAGCCTTATTTTAATTAGGTTTCTGCCTAAGACAAAAATAGAATTCAAAAACACCTCTATTAACCACTTATAGAAACTCTGGTACATGTAAACATATGCATCCTATTTCTGTATGCATTTCCTACAGATTG
Organism: Tenrec ecaudatus; assembly: GCF_050624435.1. Classification (NCBI taxonomy): domain Eukaryota; kingdom Metazoa; phylum Chordata; class Mammalia; order Afrosoricida; family Tenrecidae; genus Tenrec; species Tenrec ecaudatus. The sequence goes on from NC_134535.1 coordinate 58,537,245, forward strand.
AAAAAGTCTGGGTTGAATATCCTGTAATGTGCATTCCTTTGAAAAAGGGCAAGTTGGGTATTAAGAGACTAAATGGAGAAATAAAATTAATAGAATAAAGAAAGCTGAAGAATTACCAACTCAAGATTATAACAGATGCCAGAGTGGAATGAGATGAGATTTGGGGTTGACAGCAAGAGAAGAATTTTCAACACCCAGATAACTATTTGTCCTTTCTTTAATTTTTTAATTAAAAATTTAAATTATTAATTCTGAGTTAATACATACGAGGAGGTACCTCCCCCCCAAACATCAATGCTCATTTGGGCTTTTTTTAAATATGAGGGGATAGTGACTTTGGAGTTCATTCCACTACGTCAAACTGTTAATCAACCTTTCTATTTAGAGGTTCTGAAAATATTGCATAACAGTGTGTGACAAAAAAGGCCTGGTTTCTATCACACACTGATAGGGGATTGGTTTCGCCATCACGACAATGCACCTGCTCACACAGCTGTCTCGGTGTGCCAGTTTTTGGCAAAAAACAAACAAACCAGCATGCACCTCTCTCACCCGATCTATCTCTTTTTGTTTCAGCGAATGCAGAGGGACAGGACAGTGACTTGACAATGTAGAAGAGGTGAAGACAAAAAGGGGGGAGGTGCTGTCAGCCATCCAAACAGATGAGTTTGAAGAATGTTTCCAAGAATGGAATCACAGATTTCACAAATGTATTCAGTGTAAAGGAGAGTACTTTGAAGGAGATAAGGGTGTTTTATTTTAAAAATTAAATACATAAAATAACTTAAAATAATAATAACCCTGGGGGTGACGGGGGAGGGAAAAAAAGAAGAGCTGATCCCAAGGGCTCAATGGAAAGTAAATGTCTAGAAAAGAACGATAGAATATATGTACAAATATGTTGGATACAATTAATGTATGGATCATAACAAGAGTTGTAAGAACCCCCAATAAAATGATTTTTAAAAGACATGACAAAATAATAATAATTTATAAATCATGAAGGTTTCATGGGGGGCAGGTAGCAGGGAGTTAGGGGGAAAAATGAGGAGCTGATTCCAAGGACTTAAGTGGAGAGCAAATATTTTGAGAATGATGAGGGCAACGAATGTACAAATGTGCTTGACACAATTGATGTATGTGTGGATTATGATAAGAGTTATATGGGCCCCCAATAAAATGATTTCTTAAAAATTAAATACATAACTTTGAATAAAAATTCCAGTTTTGGGGGGAGTACCCCCTTGAATATCATTCCATAGTGATCACCTTCCCTGCATAAACGCTGAAGATGAATGTGTGCATAAGTAAGTGTGGTGAAGAAGGCTGATGGTGTCCGGCTATCAAGAGATATAGCATTTGGGGTCTTAAAGGCTTGAAAGTAAGCAAGCAGCCATGTAGCCTAGAAACAACAAAGCCCACATGGAAGCAGCACACCAACATGTGTGATCATGAAGGCCCAGGGGGACCAAGTTTCAAACAACAAAGGCGGGGAAAAAAATCATATAATCGTGAATGAGGGGAGTACATGATGGGGACCCAATGCCCATCTGTAGACAACTGAACATCCCTGGCAGAGGGGTAGTGGGGAGGAGATGAGTCACTCAGGGTTCAGTGTAGCAATAATGAAACTCACAACCTTCCTCTAGTTCTTAAATGCTCCCCCCCCACACACACACAACTATCATGATCCCAATTCTACCTTGCAAACCTGATTAGACCAGAGGATACACAGCGGTACTGATGGGATCTGAAAACACAGGGAATCTAGGACAGATGAACCCCTCAGGTCCAAGGGTGAGAGTGGCAATACCAGGAGGGAAGAGGGGGTAGAAAGGGGGAACCGATATCGGGAATCTATATATAACCTCCTCTCTGGGGGATGGGCAACAGAAAGTGGGTGAAGGGAGACGCCAGGCAGTGTAAGATAAGATAAAATAATAATGTATAAATTATTAAGGGTTCATGACAGAGGGGGAGGGGGAGGGAAAAAAGGAAAATGAGCTTATTCTAGGAACCCAAGTGGAAGGCGAATTTTGAGAATGATGAGGACAACGAATGTATAAGTGTGCTTTACACAATTGATGTATGTATGGATTGTGATAAGAATTGTATGAGCCCCAATAAAATGACTTAAATTAAAATTTAAAAAAAATTAAATATATAACTTTAAATAAAAATTCCAGTTTTGGGGAGAGTACCCCCTCGAATATCATTCCATAGTTCAATCATGTCAAATAGTATTGTACAATTGCTACCACAATTTCCAGACATCCTTTTTCTTCCTGGACTCCTTGACATCATCTCCCTTTTCCCACTTCTCACCAGCACTGTATCCACACCCCCATTTTCCCTTTAACTTTATGTAAATTTGCCTCCATTTTAAAGCAATTGAACCAACCCTCCAAAAACCAAAAAAAAAAAAACCAACCCAAACTCATTTTCATCCAATGGGTCCCAACGCACAGCGCTCCGCAGTGTTTCCAAGGAGATCGATAGCATGGCAAGAACCACCTACCTTTTGGTCATCAGCACAACATTCACCTCCCTGCATCACCAGGGCGCCTTGAACCAACCCTTACTGGCAACAAATTCTTCCTCACCATCACCTCGACATGCTACATGTGCCAGAAAGGTGTTGAACCTTTTCTTGCACAAAGCAAACCAGTGCTGTGAATTTGACTCAGGCTGCCCGTGAACCTACAGAGCAAAGCACAGTTGCCTCAAGGGTTTCCAAGACTGTAAATCATTACAGAAACAGACTGCCATATCATTCTCCCGTGGAGCGTTGTGCTTCAGTAGGTTTGAACTGCCGGCTTGTTGATTAAGCAGCTGAGCACTTTAACTACTATGCACCAAGATCCTTGTGTTCTTGCATGACTCCACTGCCATCCAGTGAGGTCCTACTCACAGGCAACACTCTAGGACGGTACAGAGTTGCCCATTTGAGTTTCCAAGGTGGTATATTTTTTTAGGAGCAGACAGCCTCTTTGTTCTCTCACTGAGTGGCTAGTAGGACGGAGTGGCTGGTGGGTTTCAACTGCTGACCTGTGGTTAACAGCCCAACCTTTAGCCTATGACACGCCCAGGACTTCTTCTCTTGTATTAAAACTAAATTAGCACCGGAGACACAGTGTGGGAATTGCACCTGACCTGATCCCACCACACCGAGGCAAATCACTGGGGGAGTGCAGCGGAACAGCAAGGGAATGGAGTGGCAAGATCCCCAGGGAATGCTGAAAGTGGACTTTGGGGCCAGGGCGTGGTGCCCCAACAGACTGGACTGGAAAACGCTCCTAAGGGCCAGCAAACAATCCCTGAACTAACTACAAGCTTTTCTCTTGTGAACTGTTTTGTTCTGTTCTTTGTCAGTGGTTTGTTTTTGTTGTTTTGTTGTCTGGTTGTATACTGTTGCTTTGTTTTCCTCTGTCTAGTTTTCGTGCATGTTAGTGACTCCACAGGTCTGTCTGAATAGGACAGGCTGGATGAATTATCTGGAGGAAAAACAACGGGACCGACAGTTCCGGGGGGACTTGGGGTGGGGGGGTAGGGGGGGTAAGGAAGTGGTGTTAACAAACCCAGGGACAAGGGAAAAACATGGGACCCCAAATGGTAGAGAAGGGGGAGTGGCAGGCCTGGTGGGAAATGATCAAGGGTAAGGTTGCTTAGAGAAGAGGTATACTCTAGCCCAGGTGGCGATGAAGCATGGTAGTAGGGCAGGAGGAAAGTCAAGGGAGTTGGAGGAAAGAGCTAGGAGTCAAAGGGCATTCATGGAGGTCTAGACAAAGACATGTACATGCAAATATATATAGGAGGATGGGGAAATAGATCTATGTGTCTATATTTATAGGTCAAGTATTAAGGTGGCAGAAGGACCTTGGGCCCCTACTCAAACACTCCCTCAATGCATGAATACCTTCTTTTATTAAATTGGAACTCTATGATGCTCACTCTCCCGACACAATGGCTGGAGCCAAGGTGGGTGAACAAGTAAATGTGGTGAAGAAAGCTGATGGTGCCCGGCTATCAAAAGAGATAGTGACTGGGGTCTTAAAGGCTTGAAGATAAACAAGCGGCCATCTAGCTCAGAAGCAACAAAGTCCACATGGAAGAACACACCAGCCTGTGTGATCGAGTGGTCCCAAAGGGATCAGTTACCAGGCATCAAAGAACAAAAAATCATATCATTGACTGCACACCTCCATGATAGGATCGCTGAAGACAAATGGGTGCATAAGCAAATGTAGTGAAGAAAGCTGATGGTGCCCGGCTATCAAAAGAGATAGTGTCTGGGGTCTTAAAGGCTTGAAGGTGAACAAGCGGCCATCTAGCTCAGAAGCAAATAAGCCCACATGGAAGAAGCACACCGGCCAGTGCGATCACGAGGTGCCCAAGGGACCAGGTATAAGGCATCATGCAAAAAAAAAAAGATATAAGTGTGTGTATGTATGTGTATATATGTGTATATGTATATATGTATGTGTATATGTGTATATATATATCATATTAAATGAAGGGGGAAGTGCAGAGTGGAGACCCAAGGCCCAAGTGTCGGCCAATGGAGATCCCCTCATAGAGGAGTTTAGGAGAGGAGATGGGTTAATTAGGGTGTGAGGTAGTATCGATGAAGAACACAGCTCTCCCCCAGATCCTGGATGCTTCCTCCCCCCAACTACCATGATCCGAATTCTACCTTGCAGGGCTGGATAGGACAGAGGCTGTACACTGGTACATATGAGGGTTGGAGGTACAGGGAATCCAGGGTGGATGATACCTTCAGGACCAAGGGTGTGAGGGACGATGCTGGGAGAGTGGAGGGTGAGTGGGTTGGAAAGGGGGAACTGATTACAAGGATCCACATGTGACCTCTTCCCTGGGAGAGGGACAGCAGAGAAGGGGGGAAGGGAGACTCCGGATAGGGCAAGATATGACAAAATAACGATGTATAAATTACCAAGGGCATATGAGGGAGGGGGGAATGGGGAGGGAGGGGAAAAAAAAAAGAGGACCTGATGCAAGGGGCTTAAGTGGAGAGCAAATGCCTTGAGAATGATTGGGGCAGGGAATGTATGGATGTGCTTTATACAATTGATGTATGTATATGTATGGATTGTGGTAAGAGTTGTTTGAGTCCCTAATAAAATGTAAAAGAAGAAAAGAGAAAAAAATGATTAGGGCAAAGACTGTACAGATGTGCTTTATACAATTGATGTATGTATATGTATGAACTGTGAAAAGAATTGTATCAGCCCCAATAAATTGTTAAAAAAAAAAAAAAAAGAACTGCATACACCTGGGCTGACCATCCTACAAATTTCGCTTAAAGACACATTTAGGAACAGATCACTGTCACAATCAGGGACTCCCCATAGTTTGAAAGGTGGCTAGAACGGTGGATTTCACGATTTTGTATCTCCAGATTTTTAAAATAAAGATCAAATGCTATGGTGTGCCATTGAATCAATTCCAGAGCATCGCAAGACTAGCGAACAGAGTCGAATTGCCCCACTGGGGTCTTCGGCCGAAATCCTTAAATGAGGCGATGTCTGAGCTTTCCTCTGGAAGTGGCTGATGGGTCGAAATGCTGACCGCTTGTTCACAGCTGAGCACTTTTTGCTCCACCAGGGCTACTTAAAGCTCAACTAACATTCTTAAAATGAAAAATGAGTCAATGAATGTAGCCACAAGAAGTGGTTCTGAGCATATGGGGCTTAGTTAGATTAGGTTTCAAAACATTTTCCATCTTTAGCAACTAATAGATAGGATTTAACAATGCAAATAATAGTGGCGATCACCTGCAGTGCCCCTTGCTGTCGACTAAACTCCTTCCTTTATTTGGTCATTCTGTATGTTTTATTAAATGTCAGGTAAAAGTGTCTCTGCCTTCATGAAGCCCATGTTCTACTGTTAGGGGGTCCTCCCGCCCTCCCCAGTGCAGCTGCTACACCCTCAGCTCCAACTGGGTTCACAGCTCATCTCTCTGAGGTCTCTTCAGATTTCAGAAGCAACTATTAAAAAAAATTTTTATTGGGGACTCTTACAACTCTTATCACAATCCATCCATCCATCCATTGTATCAAGCACATTTGTACTTATGTTGCCATCAGCGTTTTCAAAGCATTTTCTTACTTCTTGAGCCCTTGGTATCAGCTCATTTTCCCCTCCCTCCCCCTCCCTTCCTCACTCATGAACCTTTGATAATTTACAAATTATTATTATTTTTTCATGTCTTGCACTGTCCGATGTCTGCCCCCACTCCCTTGTCTGTTGTCCATGCCCCTGGGAAGGGGTTATAGATAGGTCATTGTGATCGGTTCCCCCTTTCTCCCCCCACCTTCCCCTCACCTCCTGGTATAGCTACTCTCAATATTGGTCCTGAGGGGTTTATCTGTCCTATATTCCCTGTATTTCCAGCTCTTATCTGTACCCATATACATGCTCTGGTATAGCCAGATTTGTAAGGTAGAATTAGGGTCATAGTAGTGGGGGGGAGGTAGCATTAAAGAACCAGAGGAAAGCTGTGTGTTTCATCGGTGCCACACTGCACCCTGGCTGGCTCATCTTCTCCCACAACCCGTCTGTAAGAGGATATCCAATTGCTCCACATTCGCCCCACCCCCATAATTCACATTATGATTTTTGATCTGGGTTTTTGATGCCTGATACCTGATCCCATTGACACCTTATGATCACACAGGCTGGTGTGCTTCCTCCATGTGGGCTTTTTTGTTTCTCAGCTAGATGGTATCTTGTTTATATTCAAGCTTTTAAGACCCCAGATGCTATATCTTTTGATAGCCTGGCTCCATCAGCTTTCTTCACCACATTTGCTTATGTGTTCGCTATGTCTTCAGTGATAGTGTTGGGAAGGTGAGCATCTCAGAGTGCTGGATTATTAGAACAAAGTGTTCTTGTGTTGAGGGAGTATTTGAGTAGAGGCCCAATGTCGATCTGCTTCCTTAATACTAAACCTATAAATATATGTACATAGATCTATTTCACCATCGTCATATTGAAATATATTTACAGGAGGGAGGGGAAAAAAAGAGGACCTGATGCAAAGGGCTTAAGTGGAGAGCAAATGCTTTGAGAATGATTGGGGCAGGGAATGTGCAGATGTGCTTTATACAATTGATGTGTGTATATGTATGGATTGTGATAAGAGTTGTATGAGCCCCTAATAAAATGTTTTTTTAATATTCAAAAATATATATATTTACATATGTACATGCCTGTATCGAGATCTCTGTAGATGCCCTTTTGCCTCCTAGTTCTTTACCCTATTTCCTTTTACTCTCCTCTTGTGCCACTTTCATGTTCAGCCTTCTTTTGGATTTCAGCGATTCCTCTAGGTTACATTGCCCTTGATCAAGCCCTAGCAGACCCTCCTTGCCATTGATTTTCGGTCACTTGTTCCCTTGTCCCTGGGTTTCTTAACACCCACTTCCTCCCCTGCCTCCCATATTCCACCCCCTGCCACAAGAACTGTCGTCCTGTTGTTAACTCTTCCCGCTTGCTTATCCTGCCTATTCCATCCAGATAGACACGCAGTAAGAACAATATGCACAAACACAAGACTGACCACAACAAAGCAACAACAGAAAAATAAGGCAATAGCTACACCATCACCAACAACAAAAAGGAAACGACAGAAAAAATGCCTATAAATAATTCAAGGTCGAATCCGAGAAGCACCTAGATTCCTAGCGAGGAGTCCCTGAAGCCCAGCCACGATGTTTCGGGTCGAGGGCCTCGCACCGAAGCTGGACCCCGAGGAGATGAAACGGAAGATGCGCGAGGACGTGCTCTCCTCCATACGGAACTTGCTTATTTACGTGGCCCTGCTGCAAGTCACTCCATTTATCTTAAAGAAATTGGAGAGTATATGAAGACTTGTCATCGCCTGAGATTATGTGATGTGAAGAACCTAGTTCCAGTCTTCCCAGCTTTAAATGAATAGACCCCGAAAGATATACCAGACTCTGATTGAATGGACTTAAAAACTCTGCTCGACAAGAACAAGTTTTTTTTTCTTTTCTGGTGACTGACTGATTATAAAATTAATTGGGCAATGTGAAAAGATTTCTTGTGGTATCGCACCCTTTTGCCTCTGATGCTCCGCCTTCCGTGAATGTTGATGTTATTATTATTACATCTTGTCAAACTTCATTTTCCAGCAAGTATTCATCACCAGTGACTGCAGCAGGTCTGTCTTGACCGCCATCCCTGTGGACCTTTTTGTTTTTGTCCAGAATGTAGTTGTGAAGCGTCCATGACAGTTAGTTACATTTTGTGGAAGTCAGCACAGAACCACAATGCTATCTGACCACAGAGCCATCCGTCTGTATTTTTTTAAAATAAATGTATCTGTGGGGAAAAAAATTCAAGGTCTATTTGTTGTCTTTTACGAGTGTTTTCCAGTCGAGTCTGATGGGGCGCTATGCCCTGGCCCCACAGTCTATTTTTGGTGTTCCCTGGGGACTTCCTTGCTCTGCTCCCCTTGCTGCTCTATTGCACACCCCCAGCACCTCACCTCGGTGTGGTGGAGTCAGGGCGGTACAATTCCTGCCCTGTGTCTCCAGTGTTGGTCCCCGTGGTACTAAGTAAGGGTCAATGAGGAACGCTGTGTCCCATGGTGGGGCCAGCCCTATGGTCCTCTCTGTGCATTGCTGCGCTGAGCGGGAATGTCATTTTCAGGACTTGGTGGGCCAGGATGTGCTTCACTCTTTTTTCCTTCCCCCCTCGTTTGCTCCTGTGTGCTCTGATCAGACACTTCCCTCTCCCTGAGCTTTAACTTCAGTGCTGTCCTCTGAAAGGAATTCTTCAGGGGTGGGGCTGGGGGAGTCTGTTCACTTAGTTGGCAATGGGAATGGCCCCTCTGGTCTCAAAAGTCACTATTTGTCCACTTAAAAAAGCAACTGCTGAAATGCTTCTAACTGGCCAGCAAAAGCGAGCCTTTAATTGTGAGCACTGGCCACAAAGGGGCACCAGCACATCAGTGAAACTTAGAAAGTCGACCAGCGCCACATTCAAGGTTGTGTACTTCAGATGCCGTTCTGCAGTCAAAACAAACAAACAAACAAGCAAAAATAGTGGAATGTTTCCTTTTGAGTGGTGAAAACAAACAAACAAACAAACAGTCTAGAATATTTTAAGAAATATAAGGGAGGAAGGAAGGGACCGTTCCCAAGACATTTATTTCTAAGGTGACAGACCATAACTAAAAAGAGTTGTCTTACAAACCTTTTGGAAGAGGAGCCCTGGTGGCGTAGTGGTTATGTCTTGGACCATGACCCACAAGAACCTTTCAGAAATGTTTCTCAAGAAACTACATATTCCTGCCACAGAAGGAATTTAAGCAAAATCTCTAGACTCTCAGAATTTACCCACCAATTTCTACAAGAAATATTTAATCTCGAGTAAAAAGGGGAGTTCTGGTTAATTGTAACATATGTATTTTATTTTATGCATTTGTAAGTTGTTATTTGAAATAACCCATACCATACACCCTAGTTAATAATTTTTATCCCATGCAAGCATATACTGGAAATAATAGGTAATATGTACCAGCAAGATTTCTAAATATCAAAAAGCTTTATTTCAGACAGACAATGCTCCTAAGTCCATCAGTGATATGCCCCACTTTTTAATACTAGATGTCTAACAACGATAAGTACAAGAATGAAGAAAATGCTACAAGAGGGAGAAGAGGAATTAGGAGAGATAGAATGTGGGGCAGGATATGGGGGTGGGGGTGATGAGTGGTTGGAACTATTGAATGCAGAGTTAGTAGTCCGAAATGTAAGCCCACCATCACACACACACACACACACACACACACACACACACACACACACACACACACACCGAATTCACAGTTTAAAATCATGAAAAAGGTCATTTCCCGGCGTATAGTAAAACTATAAAGGTAAGTAAAAAAGTATTGCTACAAGGCTTCCGGTGTGTACATGTATAGGCTTATTTTAAACAGCAAGTGTTTGCACCTGTCTCTGATCAGTGGGTGGCTGCAGATAAGTTCTCTCAGCAACAGTTGTCTTCATCTTGTTAGAGTGCCTACCAAAAAGTGTCTGACCAAAACAGTGGCTTACAATGGGGTCTTTTGCACCAGTTAAATTCAAGACAGAGATCAGCTCAGAAGTTCATAATGACCATCTTTTGTGATTCCAAAGGGATATTCTTGATAGATTTTCTTGGGGGCTTATTAGGAAGAAATTTTAAGAAAATAAAAAATTACATTGTGAGAAAATGCTATGCGAGTTACCTCAAGAAAAAAATGTTCCCCATCATGACAGTGCATCTGCTTATTATTTGAGGGGAACAAGGATTTTCTACAACAGTTTTGTTGAGAACTCTTACCCCATCTAAACTACAACCCTGACCTTATCCCTTCACACTTCTTTTTTTCCCCTAAACTCAAAGAACATGGAAAGGGAAGACCATCTGAAGCCCTTGCCATGTTGACATTGTCTAATCTGAGAGTGCAGAATTCTTCAGGGAAGGTTTAGAGATGGAAACACCATTTTCAAAAGCTTATAGACCTAGATAGATGGATGTTCAGTAAGAATAGTTTCACAGTGTGATATTTTCATTTAATAAAGTTTTTGATGACTTGTAGCAATATTTTTTTTTACTTACCTTTAGGTATTATTATTCCCAAATGCTTTCTCTTGGGACTATATAGATCTCTGTCTTCATCTCAGATTCATTTCTTGTAAACCAAAATAGTAAGTCAACATCTATTATCTAACCATCAAAGATTAAGGAACCCTACTCTACCTTCACGTTCAGGAGGAGATCACTGAAGATAAGGGTGCTACAGCAAAGTGTAGTGAAGAAAGCAGACGGTGCCCAGCTATCAACTGGAATAGTGTCTGGGATCTTAAAGGCTTATATTCAGATAAGCAGCCATCTAAGTGCGGCGCCAACTAAGTCCATATCAAAGAAGTACACCAGCCTGTGTGACGCAAAGATGATGATAATAAAATCCAAATATGATGAAGAGGAAAGGAGCAGAGCTTAATATGTGAACAACCAATTTGTAAAGTGCTATGGAGGACAGTGGGAGCCCTGCATAGTCCTTGCAGAGGATCTAGTCAGAGTAAGCCTCTGACAGATTCTTCTCTGGCCACAGGCAAGGGACTCCAACAGCTTTACTATTAGAAATTATTGTTAACATGATTATGGTGGATCGGACCACAATATGATACTTGCTCAGTTGACCACCCTCTTGACCCAATCTGAATTTTCTCTAGGCTTAAATATTTCTCACTTGTTCCACAACAGAGAGAAATTTCTTCTCTGGCATTTATAATACTATTGGTATTTTCTTTCTTAATCTTTATTTTTATATTATTTTTTCTTCTTTATGTTTCATTTGCTTTTGTTTTCTTTTTTTAAAAATTATTTTTATTGAGGGCTTGTACAACTCTTATCACAATCTATACATCCACTCATTGTGTCAAGCACATTTGTACATTTGTTGCCATCATCATTTTCAAAACATTTTCTACTTGAGCCCTTGTTATCAGCTCCTCATTTTTTCCCTCCTTCCCCCACCCTCCCTCCCTCCCTCATGAAACCTTGATAAGTTATAAATTATTATTATTTTTTCATGTCTTACATGGTCCAATGTCTCCCTTCACCCGCTTTTCTGTTGTCCATCCCCCTGGGATGTGATCCTTTCCCCGGTCTACCACCACCTTCCCCTTCCCCTCCTGGTATGGCTACTCTCAATATTGGTCCTGAGGGTGCTTTTGTTTTCTATTTTTCTGTTGGGCGTCCCAGTTTATGAACCACAGAAGGAGTGGATGCATAGAGACAATAACTGACACAATGGTGTATCACAGGGGTGGGATGTGGATGGGGAGGGTGAGGGGAATTTGGGATCAAACAATGAATGAACGATGGGGAGGGATACCTAGAACTGATTGTGATGGTGTATATACAACTTAAAAATGATTTTTCTATGGAAGTGTACATTATATGTGAATTTTATATCAAGAAAAAGAAACCAAAGTTGATCAATGATTACCATGGGTGAGAGAGGAAGAGTTTTTGCTTAGGGGAGATTAAGTTTATGTTAATGGTGGTAGAATAATTTGGAAAAAGTTATCAATAATGGCAGCACAGCACAAAGTATAATTAATGATATTTGTATTATACATGTAGAAATTGTTGACTTGGAGGAAGTTTTGCTGTGTATTTTCCCGACACAATTTAAAAATTTACACTAATAACAATGAGTATAAGAAGCAAATGTTCTAAACTTGATTGTGGTGAGGATGTACAACACTTCTTGGTATGACTGAACTACTGAATGAACTGTAGGTTATGTGAATGACGTGCCAATGCAACTGTTAAAACAAAACCACAAAAGATTAAGGACCCCACTGTCCTCTGGCGCTGGAGGAGTTGCTGAAAAGCTCTCTCGCTGGTAGTGCTCTTAGAAACTGTTCAAATCTTTCCAAAGAACAATTAGCACCCAACCCTGATGCGTTGGACACAGGAGGAAGTCATGATGAGGCCTCCACCGTGGGACTGCGACACCTTGAGCTCTCCACCCGACCCCCATGGCCATGTCTGTGGATTTAAAGACCTAACGTGGCTCAGGCGGGTCGAATTGCTGAGGAATTCGTCTATATTCACTATAGTAAATAGGCAGAGGAAACTCCGCCTTTGCAGAGGACAGTGAAGGCCTACTTCACCCACTGCTCCATCTGCTCAGAGCAGGAGAGTTGGGTGGAAGATTGCTTCCATTTCAAGGACTGAGCTAGTAGTTAAGGGGCCGAAGTCCCTCCCCCTAGAATCCATTAGTTCCAGCAACATCAATTTCTATAACCTGAATATGTTCATTCCATTTAGGAGCAGAGTAGACGAGGGTGCTGAAACGAAACTGCTCTCTCCAGCTTGGATACCTAGCAGCACCTGCTCTCGCAGCTGCCCCTCCGGGTGGACGCCTTTGAAGAAGTTCAAAGTCAGTTCTTGTTTAACATGCCTGATACGTACACATCCCTCTAATGACATCCTGAGAGTAATATTCAATACATGGTCTCTTGACAAATATTCATTGAGAGGACCTTTAATAGCACGGCCGGTGGGTTTTCAGCACAACCTTATTTTCTGGGAGGAAGTGCTTTTGTTGTTTTCTTCTGTCAGGATAGTTGTTTAGTAAGATTTACACTTATTTTCTTTTTAAAACAACTTATCACAATCCATTCATCCATCCATTGTGTCAAGCACATTTGTATATCTGTTGCCATCATCATTCTCAAAACATTTGCTTTCGGTTTGAGCCCTTGGTATCAGCTCATTTTTTCCCCTCCCTCCCTCTCAAACCCTTGATAATTTATAAATTATTATTTTATCATGTCTTACATTGTCCAATGTCTCCCTTCACCCACTTTTCTGTTGTTCGTCCCCCTGGGAGGAGGTTATATATAGATCCTTGTGATTGGTTCCCTTTTCTAGCTCACCTACCCCGTCCCCTCCTGGTATCACTACTCTCATTATTAGTCCTGAGGGGTTTATCTGTCCTGGATTCCCTGTGTTTCCAGCTCTGGTCTGTACCTGTGTATATGCTCTGGTCTAGATGGATTTGCAAGGTAGAATTGGGATTATGATAGTGGGTGGGGCAGGGAGGAAGCATTTAAGAACTAGAGGAAAGTTGTGTGTTTCATTGTTTCTACACTGCACCCTGTCTCCTCTCCTCCCCATGACCCTTCTATAAGGAGATGTTCAATTGCCTACAGACGGGCTTTGGGTCTCCACTTCGCACTCCCCCTTTCACAATGATATGTTTTTTTGTTCTTTGATGCCTGATACCTGATCCCATCAACACCTCCTGATTACACAGGCTAGTGTGCTTCATCCATGTGGGCTTTGTTGCTTCTTAGCTAGATGTCTGCTTGTTTATCCTCAAGTCTTTAAGACCCCAGATACTATATCTTTTGGTAGCCTGTTCCATCAGCTTTCTTCACCACATTTGCTTATACACCCACTTTGTTTTCTGGGATCATATCAAGAAGGTGAACATCATGTGATGCCAGGTTATTAGAACAATGTGTTCTTGCATTGAGGGAGTCCTTGACTAGGGGCCCAGTGTCCATCAACTACCTTAATATTAAACCTATAAATATATGCACATAGATCTATTTCCCCATTGTCATATGTAAGTATATTTACATATGTGATGTACACTTATTTTCAGCAAACACTAGTGATGTGGTTTTACTATATGGTATTTGCTTTCAATCCAATGAAAACAGTAATAATTAAGGTTTGCATCCCACTGTGACATACTATTATTGCACAGAGATGTTCAGTAGTCTTTTTACATGCAGTGACCTGTTTTATGTTGGCATGATTGTTTTTATGATGTGGATTAGTAGACTAGAGAGATACAAAATGCTCTCAGTTGGTACCTGAGTACTAGAAACTTAGTGGCTTAAAAGCAAAGCTTCTTACGATTTTCCAATTTTAGTGTATGTGCTGCCGAAAGGAGCACCGTAAGTTTTTCCTTGGCAGCTCCGGGTCTGTAACGTTAGGTTATGAATGGTTGTGCAGCTAGCAGAGTTAATGTGAAATTTGAGAACGACAACTGTTGAAATCCAAGGTCAAAGCCAAAACCTAAGAAGAAGTGGCCAAATGCCAATTTTGGGTACATGTTTTCTGCTTCTTCAATATGGCATCCTATATTTTAGGATTTATATTACAATACCAATTGGTATTACTTACCAATTGGTCATAAGTGTCACCATAAACTCTAAGGAAGATATTTTTAAAGGTTTTGAAATTTATTCCATACTTATGGCTAACATAGGTCTGAATTTATTCTAGAGAACTGGTAGCACAATGCCAGTAACAGGCCTAATCCTGAGAGCTGAAGGATAACAGGTAAGTAGGAAACAAGTGATCGCCATGAGCGATTGGACCCATCGCTTATCTTCTGCATCTTCCACGGGAACTTTAGGACAAAACACCATTATGCATGAATTCCCCGCGTGATAAGGTTTTGTCCCTGCATTTTACTACCAACTCCATTGTTTTTTAATTATTTTAAATGATTTTTATGATATAATCTTTTATATGGCAGTGAGCAATAAGATGTATCTTAAAATGCTCTGTTTCTTTTATGTGGCTAACTCTTTGATCTTTCAAAGAGAAAATGGGAAACTGCAGATCTTTATAAACCCATAAACTTCAAAATGACAAATTAATTTGATGTCTCAACTTCAAAGAGAAGGAGACTTTGATTTTAAACTTTAAGCATGGTTTCAATTTTTAAAATGGTTTTAAACTGCACCTGCCAGGAACCTTGGTGGCACTGTTGGGTAAGCTTCGTCCTGCTAACTGCAAGGTTGGCGGTTTCTGTCCACCAGCCGCTCCACTGGCAATAAAGGGCGGTCAGGGGGACTGCTCCTGTGAATACTTCTAGCCTCGGAAACCCTAATATATCACTCCTGTGAGTTGGAATGACTTGATGGAAGTGGACTTGGTTTTTGGTTGAGATCACGTAATTTTAAACCAGTCATTCGTTTTCTGTTGCCCCAAACTGTATTTATGCTATATTAGCAAAATAAGGGGTTGGAACTTAATTTTAGAAATGATGCGTGTCTTCTTGTGGTATGAACTTACACATTATATTCTGCTCAAAATAAGCTTAAAACACCACGGAGCAACAGCAACACGTTGAATGACCAAATATTACTCCTCTCTTGAGAAGAGTCACAACCAGAAGCTTCATACATATAGCTCCACATTCGCTGCCATTCAGTCCATGGTGGTCCTATAGACAGACTAAAACTGCCCCTCGTGATTTTCCAAGATGGGAACTCTTTATGGGTTTAGAAAACCTCATCTTTTTCTCTCAAAGTGGCTGGTGCTTTTGAAGTGCTGACCCTACAGGTCATAACCCAATGCACAATCCACTATGACAGCTAGCAATAACTTAATTGGATGGTTAGATACTATTAACTAGCAGGTTCTGAGGGGAACAAGTAATAAAATTGTTGTTGAACAATTGGATGGTGTAAGATTATATATATATATATATATATATATATATATATATATATATATATATATATATATATTCCAGAGGCGGGGGGAGGCAGGGGGGGAGTTAGGATAAGGGAAACCGTTATCAAAGAGTTCAAGAACAGAATTGTTTTAAAAATGATTGTGACAGCAACTGTACAACTATGCTTGATCTAATTGAATTATAGATGGTTATAATATCTGTAAGAGCTCCCAATTTAAAAAAAGAAGAAGAAAGGGGGTGGGGGGCATACACCTAGGCTAAAAAGTAACTGGGTTTGTCTGTGCTCTCTGGGTGGTAGGATTATGAATCTTTTTCCTTTTTACAAAATTTTCTAAAATCTATGTATTGAATGTATAACTTTGAAAATGGGGAGGATGGGAGTGGGGAGAATCTTAAAAATCTACATTTAAGTAACCTGCCAGTAACCAAAGTCACAACAGAAGAATGGTCAGTGTATGATACAAAGTAATGTAGTGTATCTTATAAATGGGAAAAGTAAGAAATTAATCTTATTAAACAACATGTTAACCCATTAGAGATCACCTTGAGGACTGCGCTCTGTTAGAACTATAGTTAAGTTCCCATAGGAGGCCCCGGTGGCCCCGTGGTTAAAACACTTGGCTGCGAACCAGAAGGTTGGCGTTTAGGACCAGTGACTTCTCAGGGAAAATGTTGAGATCCGCTTCCGTAAAGATTTGGAAGTACCGTGGGGCAGTTCTCCTCTGTCCTATTGTCATTGGGAGTGGGAATTCAACTCAAGGCCACGGGTTTTGTTTTGCTTCTTTGAGTTGCTATATGCAACACAACATAGATGAGTCCAATGGAAATATGAGCAAATCTCTTCACAACACAGTTTCTAATCAGTTTATCCTTATATCATCATTCAAAAATTACAGCTTGATGCTTTATAATCTTCCTAAATGAAGACTGGCCCCACAAATGAACTTCTAAACCATATTTAGTCCCAAAGAAATGTTTATTGTCTTTCTACACTATAAATTGGTAGTTTATAGAACAAGGTTAACCCAATGAGGGCACTTATTCAACACATATCCACTGCACGGTGACTGCTACAGTGAAAGTATGGAATGTGCTATGAGATAGCTAATTCAGCCTTCAGAAGTCTAGGAGAGCTTCTCATAGGAAATGTCACTGACCTGTTTTTGAAGGATTCATAAAGGCGAGGCAGGGAAGGGATTTCAGGTAGAAGGAATAGGGTATGTAAAGGTAACAAAGTAGTATAGTTTTAAAAATATTATACTAACACACAAAACGGTACATGTGACTTTTAGCTTCACATCTGGGCAAGTGGCTGGAAAACAAAACAACCTTATGATTTTTTAATTGCTTTTTCTGTAGCAGCCTGAGGTAATCTTTCAAAATAACCTGCCAGTCTACTCACTTGACCCAGAACCCCCACAAAATCATGCAAATCAATAGAGTTGAATCTTGGGGTCCATTTCAAGAGCACCCATGAAACTGCCGGGGTCAACAAGGGTGTGCAGATCCAGAAGGCCACTGAGTATTTAAAAGACGTTGCTTTGCAGAAGCAGTGTGTGCCCAGGCCCAGCAGTGAGGTTGGACCCAGGGTCGGTGGCCCCATAAGAGTGAATTTTTGCGGCAGATGCTTAAAAAATGCAGAGTAATGCTGAACTTCAGGGTTGCGACGTGAATTCTCTAGTCTCTGAGCACACCCAGGTGAACAAAGCCCCAGGAAGGGCTGCTGGACGTAGAGAGCTCACAGTCGAGTCAACCCATCCACGAGCTCCCTCTGCCACACGGGGACGATCCTTTCGGAAAAGGAACCAAGGGTTCCTGAATCAGAAGAGGTTTCACAGAGGAAAACGATCTCCCAGAAGAAACTGAAGAGGCAAAAACCTATGGCTCAGGAGTAAATGAAACTTAAAAGCTAAAAAAATTTTTTTGATTTGTAAAAGAACAATAATTTTTTTTAACTTTTAAGTTTAACAATGGTTTGTTTTAACTGAAATAAACTGCAAGTCGGAAACTGCTTGTGTATCTGTTGTTTTTCATTAGGCTCTCTCTGTGCTGCGTGAGTCTATAAAGGAATTTATGGACTAGTAATCACACATATAGGCTAATTTTGGACTTAAGGACTTGACCTGGACTGGGCTGGGCTGTTTTCTCAATGTTCAATTGCTCTTATATATAAGCTTCTCCCTTAGACACATAGGAGTGTCTCTGAATTTGCTTCTCTACACAACCTGGCTAGCACATCACCTCAGAAGAAATACCTGGAGGTCTTCCAAAAGTCCTAGGGATTAGTTCTACTCTGATACACACAGGTCAACTACAACAGTTCACTGTTAATAAGGAAGTAGATAAAGAAAAGGTCGATCATTTGAAATAATGATGGATGCTAGGGGTAGATAAAATGGATTATATTGGACATTTTTTATTTGTAAAAGGACTGCATTTAATTATAGTCTTTTTTATTTTAAATACTTTTATTGGGGGCTCTTACATCTCATCACAATCCATACATTCCTCCAGTGTCAAGCACATTTGCACATCATCATTTTACATATGCAAACATATATATATATATATGTAATGAGAGGGGAATAGAATGTCTATATGTTAAGGATTAAGGTTGCAGATGGACACTGGGCCTCAACTCAAGTACTCCATTAACACAAGAACACTTTGTTCTAACAATCCGGCATTCTGTGATGCTCACCTTCTGGACATGATTGTTGAAGACAAAATGGATGCATAAGCAAATATGGTGAAGAAAGCTGATGGTGCACAGCTATCAAAAGATATAGCGTAGCATCTGAGGTCTTAAAGGCTTGAAGATAAACAAGCAGCCATCTAGTTAAGAACCAAGAAAGCCCACAGGAAGAAGAACACTAGCCTGTGTGATCATGAGGTGTCAATGGGATCAGGTAGCAGGCATCTGAGACCTAGAATAATGGGGTGAATGAGACCTAAGGTGAATGGAGTGAGGGGCATGGAGTGGTGACCCAATGCCCATCTGTGGACAATTGGACATCTCCTCACAGAGGGATCACAGGGAAGAAATGAGCTAGTCAGGGTGCAGTAGAGCACCAATGGAACACACAGCTTTCCTCTAGTTCTTTTTTTTTGTCTGTAGTGTCACTTTATTGTCAATGGCTGACACTGCCCGGGCTGGAGGAGAAAAAAATCAGAACCACAGTAGGAACTGGGGACGGAAAGGGGCTTGTGTGGGCACCGATCAGGGAAAGAGGGGCCAAGGTGTCTATGGAGACTTCCGTGAGCAGGGTCTCTCTCCCATCCCCAAGGCCAGAGAAGCTCCCAGTACCCTCTTGTACCTCCGAGTCACGGGGTCTTTTAGGAGCTCAGGAAGGGAAGAGGCAGGGGTCAGCCGCCATCAGGAGCAAAGTGGAGACCCAAGTCTTGGACCTCAGCACAGCAGGGAGGCAGGAGGACACAGTCACAGGATGGCACAGGGAGGAAGGCTGCTGGTGATCTTCTCTAGGGGCTCCCCATTACTGGCTCTTCGGATGGCCTCAATGAGATCTTTCTCATATGGGAAGCCCCCATTCTCTAGCTTGGAAAACACCAGCTGCCCGTTGATTTCGATCTCAAAGGCCCTTGTCCCCCCGAGACGCGACTCGATCTCCATCCCGGGATACTGCTCCTTCACGGCACTCGCCAGCTCCAGGTAGGTCGCCTCAAAGCCGCAGGGTTCACAACACTCCACCATGATGCGAACCCCACTGCCCGGTTCGGCCTCTCCGGGAGGGGGCGCTGAGGATATGGGCCCTGGTTCCCCGGCTCATCGTTGCCGGCTCCTCTAGGCTGCAGCTTCCGGGTGGGTGCTTTCCTCTAGTTCCTTGGTGCTTCCTCCCACTACTATCATGACCTCAATAATTATAGCCTTTTAAGAAAATTTAATTTTTGTCTTGTAATATTTTTATTGATACAATTCACATACCACAAACTGAAAGTTTCAACAAAAATATAAACACATGAATACTTTAATATATATTCTTAAATTTTTCCTAAACAGGTTTTTCTTGAAGCAGCAAAGTTAGCACTAGTCATAATAAAATTTCATTGGTTAAAAAGTATATGAAATACATACTCAATATAACATTTTGTAAAAATACTCCAAATGTACAGCAGTGATTATCTCATGGAGTTCTGGATAAAGGCCAAAATATTGAGAGGGGCGTGGGAAAAGAAGAGATTATAGCTTTATCTTCACCGTTCTCATTTTTTTAAAAGGAGAAAAGGTTAGATTTAAACATTAAAAAGTCCAAACAAAAATTTTACTGTATTTATAAACTTTAAAGGGGTAATTATGATCAATGGAGAACTACTAACATGCCCAGTCTTGGCAGGGAAAATAATTTTAGGAGCTGGCCTCATCTCTACTCCTTTTACAATCTTTCTCAACTTCTGAGTTTTAAAGCCATTACTATTGAATTACAGCACTGAGAAATAATGGGATCATCACAGACTTCAGAAATTCAAGTAGCAAAACCAGTTTTTAGCATTTGCATTTCCCTCCAGAAGTAGGTTCCCAGTTATCAACTTTCAGCAGCTCTTAAAGAAAATACTGATTAGAATCAATTAACACAGAGATTGAGCACCTAATGTTTTTTAAATGCGCCAGTTCACTCAAGATTACAGCAACAGATACTCCATAGAAATTAAGTAATTCAGCTGCATGATTACTTTCATTTTTAAAGTATGTATAATTAATCTAGGATTTGGTGGCATCTTTAGGACACTAGACAGTTCCTTTTCAGTTAGGTGACATCAGGAACAGCTGGTACACCCAGGTGTGAGGTTAGGTCCTACTGTTCCCACTGGGCTGAAGCTGTTCATGAAGTTCATACTTCACCTCACATGGCTTTTCTGCTAGGCTTATACCTAGTTGGAGTGGAACTGGCACTTCCGCTGAAGCACAGTTAAGGCACAAAACATCATTTAGAATGACCTGTTCTATCAATTCATTTGTTTTCCTGTTAGTCCCACCAGTTTAATATCTGCAACATGCCACTCCGGGAAGTTCTCGTTGTCCTCTACTGTGCAATACGATGAGAAACAATGCATCCTTTGCTGCAAATATTACTGCAATGAGTGTGGTGGAACCCACAGGGAGCAACATTATGTAAACTTTGGACAATCAAACACCTTTAGGAGAGCCATCCCTGGGCCTGGGGAATCAGGACCGCTACGTAGCTTCAGGAAACCATGGTCAATTGGCAAAACAAGCCTTTAAAGCAGCGGTTCTCAACCTGTGAGTCGCAACCCCTTTTGGGGTCAAACGACCCTTTCACAGGGGTCACCTTATTCATAACAGTAGCAAAATTAATTATGAAGTAGCAACGAAAATAATTTTAAGGTTGGGGGTCACAACAAGGAATTGTATGAAAGGGTTGTGGTGTTAGGAGGTTGGTTGCGAACCACTGCTTTAAGCTTGTGAGAGCCATCTAAGGTGCAACTATGGGTCTCTTCCCACCTGAAGGAGAGAATCATAGTGAAACTTGAAAGATACATAGAAGCAACTTATCCACTGGACTAATGGAACTCCCAGATATCAGTCTCCACAACCTTGTGATCAGAACTAACGGGGCCCAGCTACCACTACCAACTACTCCAAAGAGGTTCACATTAGGTCCTTGAGGGAGGAGGAGAACATGGTTGGACAGATCTCAAAACTGTAAGATACCAGGCTTGCTGGTCAGAGTCTGGTGGAATTGCTGAGACTTTGGCCTGATTATCCTTGAGTTCTAGAACTAAACTCACTCTCATGTGAGGATGATCAACCAATTAAGATTGAAAGGGCAGCATTCACCCCAGGTCAAAGTTCAGTAGGAAAGTAGTAGAAACAGGAACATAGAGAGGAAGTGTAAGAAAGTGATGGTACATTGAGGGGATTGCAATGGATGAGTTGAAACAAAATATGTATCGATTGTTTAATGTAAACATGATCTGCTCTGTAAGCCTTCACCTAATTCACAAGGGTTTAAAGAAAAAAAAAGAAATAGTGCTTCTTTACTACTAGGCAATACAACTTGTTTTATTATACTATTGTTAAATAAATTTTTTTCCTTAAGATGTGGCTTTTGAATGGTGTTCACAATGCTAAGAGGAATAAAAGATTGAATTAACTAAATACCCAAGTATGAAAGATGCTAGTAAAGATTTTTTTAAAAAGGACAGTCAGAATTCCTTATCCACAAAGCTTTGTAAACAAAGTTTCTTTATAAGTTTGGTGGCAAACTCAAGTGGTAAGACAAAAAAATGTGACCTGACAAATCAAGATAGTCTTCATTTATCAGTTAGTGGACCTATTCATATATCCCCCACATAAATATTAGTCTGCTTGAAAATAGAGTGGTTCCCAGACTCTTTCAGGAGTTTTAAATAAAACATTTTATATGCACCCTTTTACTTTTCTAAAATCTGAAAAAATGTATTGCAAATCGCTATTCGTCTTACCTTTCCAAATAGATTTGTCAAGTATTTCCCCACACTGTGAGACACAGTGATTTTTATCCAATCAGAGGTGAGCCCAGGAAATAATTTTGCTCCATAAAACGTCCCAAGGTAAAGGCAAGTAGCCAGGAATAGAGCAGACACGTTAGAAGAGCTGTAGACATAAACACACTGCATAAAAATTGGGCACATGATGTCGCTGCAAGACATCCCATAGGTATCGATTCCATGGGTGGTACAAACAGGGAATGTGCTAGGCTACTAAACGGGAAGGTGAGAGGTCCAGGAATACCCAGAGGTTCGGGATTACTCAAAAGAAAGGCGTGGGAAGCTAATGAAAAGCAACCACTGTCAACCTTTGGAACAGCTCTAACACAGCTGGGAACACAAGCTGGAACTGACTTGATGGCTTCCACGACAGCCACATGCTGCACTGCTCCTAACAGAGGTCTGCCCCAAGGTTTAAGTGCCCCCTCTGAAAGCTTCGTTTAGGTAGAGTGCTTTGAGAAATATTCTTACTCAGGAATTCTAAACCTAGCTCAACACTGAAGTATCCCAAAGAGCTTTCTCAAAATGCCTTGCCTACAGACTTTCTCATTTAGTATATCTCAATGAGTCTTGGCAACAGTGAACTCTAGGTGATTCTAATGTGAAATTCTGGGAAAAAAAAAAAAGAAATGGGTAGCGGGTGAACAGGGCACTAACTCACACAAGGGGAGGGTATTGTTTAACTCTCCGCAGGGAGAGACGAGACTTCAACCTGGTGCTCCAAGATATGAATGCAACGTACTGGCAAGAAGCAGGGAACCAGTAGAGAGGTCTGAGGGGCTGGCCCCAATCCCAACTACATGGACAGCTGCCCCTCCCCCTAGAAATTTACTTCAGAGGACAGCACTAAAGCTACAGCTCAGGGAGAGGGACATGTCTGATCAGAGCACACAGGAGCAAATGAAGGGGGAGGAAGAGAGAGTGGAGCACATCCTCGCCCACCAAGGCATGAGGACGATATCCCCACTGATCAGCCAGTGCACAGAGAGGACCATATCGCAGGCCCCACTATGAGACAGTACATCCCTCATTGACCCATAGCCCTACAGCCCAGACACAGTGTGGGAATTGCGCCCGATCTGAACGCACCACACTGAGGAAAACACTACAGGCGTGCAACAGAACAGCACAGGGAGCAGAGCAAGGAAGTCCTGAGGGAGTACCAAAAAGGCTTTGGGATCAGGGCGTGGTACTCCATCAGACTCGACTGGAAAACAATCCTAAATGTCAAGAAACTGACCTTGAACTATTTACAGGCTTTTTTCTTTTTTTGTCGTTGTTGTTGCTTTGTTTTGCTGTCTTGTTTTTGTGTATATTATTATCTTGCAGGTCTATTTAGATAAGATAGGCTGGATAAACAATCTGGAGGAGAAAACACTGGACCAACGGTTTTGGGGGTGACATGGGAGAGGGGGAGGTGGGGGAAAAGAAGTGGTGCTAACAAACCCAGAGGCAAGGGAACAAGTGATCTAAAATCAATGGTGAAGAGTATGTAAGAAGCCTGGGAGGGATTGATCAAGGGCAATGTAACCAAGAGGAATTACTAAAACCCAAATGAAGGCTGGACATGATAGTGGGACAAGAGGAAAGTAAAAGGAAATAGAAGAAAGAACTAGGAGGCAAAGGGCATTTATAGAGGTCTAAATATAGGCATGTAAATATGTAAATATATTTGTATATGCTAATGGGGAAATGGATCTATGAGCATATATTTATAGCTTTAGTATTAAGGTAGCAGAAGGAGATAGGGCCTCCACTCAAGTACTCCCTCAATGCAAGAATGCTTTCTTCTATTAAACTGGCATTCCATAATGCTCACCAACATGATACTTGAAGACAAAGCAGGTGCGTAAGGAAATGTGATGAAGAAAGCTGATGGAGCCCGGCTATCAAAAGATACAGCATCTGAGGTCTTAAAGGCTTGAAGATAAACACGCGGCCATCTAGCTCAGAAGCAACAAAGCCCACATGGAAGAAGACCAACCTAAGTGATCAGGAGGTGTCAAAGGGATAAGGGATCAAAGAACAAGAAAACATATTGTGAATGAGGGGAGTGCAGAATAGGGACCCAAAGCCCATCTGTAGGCAACTGGACATCTCCCTACAGAAGGGTTGCGGGGAGGAGAGGAGCCAGTCAGGGTGCAGTATAGCAATGATGAAACATACAACTTTCCTCTAGTTCCTAAATGCTTCCTCCACCCCCACACTCATGATTGCAACTCTACCTTACAAATCCAGCTAGACCAGAGGTACACTGGTAGAAACACAAGGAATCCAGAGCAGATGATCCCTTCAGGACCAATGGTGAGAGTGGTGATACTGGGAGGTGGAGGGAAGGAGGGGTGGAAAGGGGGAACTGATTAAAAGGATCTACATATAACTTTCTCTCTGGGGGACAGCAGAAAAGTGGGTGAAGGGAGATGTTGGACAGTGTAAGATATGACAAAATAATAACTTATAAATTATGAAGGAAGTGAGAAACAGGGAGGGAGGGGGAAAATGAGGAGCTGATACCAAGGGCTCAAGTAGAAAGCAAATGTTTTGAGAATGATGATGGCAACAAATGTACAAATGTGCTTTGACACAATGGATGTATGCATGGATAGTGTTGAGTTGTATGAACCCCCAATAAAATGAATTAAAAAATGCTTTTTAAAAATCCCATTATGAAGCTGCCTGCACTGCAGATAAGCTAATCAGAATCTTTGGGAATGAGGCCCAGACAGACAAGAATTTGGTGTTGTTGCTATTCATAAACATGTAGAGTCCTACTGGAGTTGTGGGCTAGGCCGCTACCTGAAAGGTCAGAGGTTTAAACTGACCAGCTGTTCCAAAGGAGAAAGAAGCAGCTGTCTCTTCCCCTAAGGGATTAATTTTTCAGAAACCTTAGGGTAGCTAGGAGTTGGAACTGACTCGGTGACAGTGGCCCCAGTGACTGCAATGTGCCACCACAGTTGAAAACCACTGGTTGAGGCCCACTGAATTGATTAGCTGTGGGATTAGGGTGGTCCCTGCCTTTCTTTTCCTTCCGGAAGCAGGTCAGTCCTGTATCATCACTGTAGTAGGTCTGGATCCCTAATAAATAGTTCCAAGCTTTATATCCTCTAATGGCACAAAAGCAGGAGGAGGAGCTCTGGTGGTATAGTGGTTATGAGTTGGGCCGTGGTCCTAAAGGTCCACAGTTCAAAACTACCAGCCGATCTGAGGGAGAGGCTTTCTACTCCCCAAAGCGGTAGGGATAGAAAGGTAGGAGAGGAGTGGTGTTTTGGTGGCTAACCCTGTCTTTAGAAGGAAATTGCAGTTTGGAAATTTGGCCCCAGATGGTGTAAGAAGTTGGGAGAACGGTCAGATCTGTGTCCACTGGTGCTGCTGGCTGCCTCTCTGTGCCAGAATGAAGACACCAGGACAGCAGGAAAGAAGGCCTCTACACCACTGAAAGCAAAGAGAAACCCATCTGTGGAAAACTGAGTACAAACACACCTGCACTGTCTACATCGGAAAAAGTCTCTGTTTGGCAAAAGAACTAGTGGTTCTGGATCCTGGAACAGTCAATTGGGCATCTTTTGTAATTCCGAAAAAAATCAAGGAAGGACCCATCACCACTCACTGACAAAGCATTCAGTCGGCAGTGTATCAGTCAGCTTTGTGAGTTTCTTGCAGAAAATGGTTATGCATATAGTATATTCATGTAATCTCTACAAACTCCACGTGTAAAAGTCTTTCTAAAGATCTTTACTTTTCTGTACCCTTCATATGAACTTCCTGGTACAAAGTTTGAAGAGTTTGTTCCCAGAATCTTTAAGGATCTTGGGTATCCTTTTGCATCAACCCAAAGCCCCAGGTACACCATACAGGCCCTCACTCATGGTCTCACATTGTGGCACTCTTAGTGTGGCGAATAGATTGCATCAAGTTACCATATATACTCGTGTACATTTTTAATGCTGTTTTGTGGTAAAATTAGGCGCCTTGGCTGATATTCGGGTCGGCGTAAACTCAAGTATATATGGTACACACTGCCATGAATGGAAGCTCACCTTCATTGAGAATGGTCAGCCTTGGGGAAGAGAAACTGAAGATGGAATTATACATAGTAAGTTGTTTCTGGACCAAACCAGAAAATGCTATGTGAGTTTTATGACTGGTGCTGACAGTTTTGAGGAGATGAACACAGAGTTGCAGCCAAAATTGAAGGATTTATTTAATGTACATGCTTCCAAGCAGCAATAAACAAAGCATTGGGTGAGCAGATTGCAAGATTGTAACAGCAGAAGGAAAAAGAACCAAATCGTCCAGAACCATTGAGAAATCTGCTTTCATCCTTGTAAGATGTTCAAAAATACCAGGCAGACAGGAGTAATTTGGAATCTCATCCGGCCATTCTTAACAAGAAATTGAGTGGTCTTGACGAAGATATTGCTTGGTAGAACTAGGAAGTGAAACAATAAAGCAGGAGAACACGACTCTACTGAATATTGTTGATAACCAGAAGCACTCAGTTGCGGACACTGAAAGAATAAGTCATTCAAGAAATGAACGGCAGCAAACCACGAAGAAATTAACCAAGGCCCTTCGCACTGCAGGACAGCAGGTGTGCGCTAAGGAACTACGACGTGGCAGGAGCAAATAGGAGATTAAAGCAGCTGCACAAGCTGGCTCGAAAATGAAAACTTATCCTTATAGGTACTGAGACTTCCAAAGTGTATGACTTTGACACTAAGTTTAATCCTGAGGCTGGTACCAATTGCCTTGTCAAGTACAAGATCCAAGTGTATGTCCCACTCAAGGAATGCCGGAATCAAACGGAAGCATTTCAGGAAGCTCCCACCAAAAAGGTGGCTTAGCGGATACCTTAGCAACAACTGTACATCATCACAGTAACAGAGAGCAGAAGTGTGAGAAGTCTGAAGGAAGAAGTTACAAATGTAGACGACCTTTACAGACACCAAGCGAAGGACGCTGAAGAAGAGGACCCGCACAGGTGCCAAGGAGCTTGAGTCGGTGGAGAACCACAAGCAGCTGTGGAGAGTGGCGTGAGTGAGGCCTCCGGGAAGCAATGGATGAACCAGCTACTATTCGGAAGGAAGACCAGGTAGTCCTGCAGACCGCAAGTGAAAGAAGACAAAAAGTGGGAAAAACTGCAGTGTCTTTTAGAAATGGCTGCTACCCACAACGGGTCTGTGGAGAAGATGGCTGAGGAGTAGATGGCTAAACCTGATAAACAATCTGAGGCCTACATGCCTGAAGATGTCTTAGAAAATAGTGGAGAAATTGGAGACAAGAAGAAAGCTGCTCTACTTAAGGCTTCCTATGAAGTAAAATGATCCGTTGCTTATCTAAGACAGAAATTAATAGTGTACATTTTTCGATTATTTTCTAAGTTTGAAAAATCTCTCTAAATAGCCATATGAACATATCTTCCCAAGCCTATGGAAATACTTTTATATGGTTTATAAATCTAGTTTGTTAACCTAAAATATGTATATCTTGGAATGGTAATAAGCTCTCGAGTTAATATCTTTAGATGTGTAATTAGAGTTAATAAAATTGACTCCATTAAAAATAAGGTAGGTAGGGAAAGGATATCAAAAACGCTTTAAGATATTTTTAGTAAAATAATTTGTACCAGAACAAAACCCCTTCGGAATGGAGTAAATCATAGTGAAGAACCAAACAAAAGCCAGTTCCCTTTAGTTGCGGCTGCAATGTAGAGAACACAACTTGGAAGGTACATAACAGGGAATCAGAGCATCTTCCAAGCAACTTCTAGTACAGCAAATGAAGAAACAACACATTTCCAGTCATTCTTTAATGGATTGGGCCAATGCTAAACCTGATTCCTGTACACATTTCAAAGGATGTCAGAAAATATGTTTTAAAACATTAAAATCAAGATCATTCCTGCTCAGCGAGCAAATGAAAGAGCAAGGTGCACATTTTAAAAGACACAAGACACGTCTCTTTAACTTTTACTTAAAAATAATTTTTCTGTACATTCTAATGGTCATTTGAAAAAGACATTTACTTTTTAAAAATTACTAACCCTGAGGCAGGACAAAAAAAATGAAGGATAGACAATACAGCTCAAGAGGAACCAAACTCAACAACTGTGAATAGAAAAGCGACAGGAAAATTTCAAGGTGTTACACTTAGTTAGGCTTCAATCTAGACACACCAGTTTATTAAAACAGATACATTTGAGTCAGAATGGTGTTTCTCTGACTCAACTGAGAGGGCCATTTCAAAATGTCATCACTTGTAGTCCTTACATCGGTTTAAACAAACCAAACCAAAGCAATACATATCTATCTAAATACACATCTATCTAAATACATGCATATCTAGATACGTATCTATCTACCAGACAGAGAGAGGAAGGAGGCCCTGTGGTGCAAACAGCTTAGCGCCAGCTGCTAGCACAACGGTGGAGGATTGGACCCACCCAGCAGCTGTGTAGTAGGAAGATCCTGGCGATCTACTTCTGTAAAGTTTATAATCAAGGGAAAACCAACCAACCAACCAACCAACCAACCAACAAACCCTCTGAGGCTGGTCTGCGACTCCATGGCATATTCAATTCCGACTCTGCTCCAGTAGCTACGAGCTCTCCATTTCAGGAGGGAGACCACATGAGGTTCCTCGCTAAGCCTCACTCCCTGGGCCACATGCCAGAAGCAACTGTTGGGAGCAGGAGCGCAATCAGGACAGAAGAAAACAGATTCACTGCATTGTTGTCAAGAATAGGTCTCCCTGCTATGTGTTTGGCCTCGTTTATTGGGCTGTTGACCACCATGCCTGTGCTTTCGTCCAAGCCTAAAATGGAAAGGAAGAAAACAAGGTAAACAAATCCAAACGGCTTGAGTAAAAAAAGAACTAGCTTGTCTCCTCTACAAAGCACAGTTTATTAGATTTTCGACCACTTGTAAAACGGGTTTACTGGATAATTTGCATTAGAAGTGGAACCTGTGATTACAAATGGCTTCTTGGAACAAGTGAGGTTCACCTCACAGGAATGCCGCTCCTTCAGCACCGTGAAGTTCTTCAGAAGGAGCTGTGGCTTCCATGGGAAGGTCTCCCCAGAGCTCCCTGGAAGGCTCCTTGTAACGTCTGTGGCCTGAGCAGCGGACACCAGCCAGCATCAAGGGGACCGAGAGGAGTCTCCTCCATACCCCCCACCTCCCCCAATTTACCCACTATGATGTGAAACTTCCCCAGTTAAAGAGTTACAGACCCTTTTGTAGTTTGGATTAAAATCAGATTACAGCCTCTTTGGCAGCTAATTGAGGCTAACGAAACTGAAAGAACACACATTCTGAATGGCAGGCAGGGCTTAGGCTTAGGCAAGATGAGCAAATCATCTTTGAACATGCAGACCATTGGGAAGAATGCATTCAGGGAACCTTGCTCTAGGTTCCCAGTGTCTTCACAATACTAATCAAAGGAGAAAACACAGCCGAAGAGTCAGGAACCATCTAGCTCTCGTAGAATATGTCAGTTCAGTTACATGATGGCGGTGTCCCAGAAGCAAAACACACACAAAAAAGTGGCAAACATGACTCTGCCACATATCTTGGGTGGAGCAAAAAACGTAGTGGGAAGAGGAGACATGAGTATCACAATGGAAAAGTGTTATGCATCAGTCAAGTTCACACAGTGATCTCTTAAATGAACTAAGGAAACATATGGAAGTACGTTAAAATGATTCCATGCCAGTATGTTTTGCTTTCTCAAGATTAGGAGTCCCGTAATTATTCCTGAATAATTATAGCTTCCCCACAAGTCTTCTAATCAGTGAGCAGCAAGATGATTTCTCTTTCAGTTAATTTAACACAAAAGAAAATAAAATCATAGAGGAGATTTTCTCCTTCACGGCGATGCGTTCCTACCTCTCGGCTTACTTCCACTGTCATGTCTGTTTCCCCTTCCTCTTCTTTTTCATATTTCACTCCACATTTCTTTTATATACGAATAAGTTACAACAACAACATTCTTACCAGAAAACTGCATCGTGGCTCCTAAATATGAGTCCAGAATTGATCCTAGCAATCCAGCCAGACCTCCAAATGCAATAATTGGCCACTGGGGAGCCGAAATGTCTAAATCGTTTACAAAAGCCAACTGTGTGAGGAAGTACGTGATGCCCACAAAGGTGCCACCAAGGAGACTGAAGGCCAGGCCCAAGAATGTGACCCCTCCATTGGTCCCTGAAAAAGACACAGGTACAAAATCATCCCGTTAACAAATGTCAAAAACATAAAGCAAGACTTTTTTGTGCCTAAATTTTTAAAGTTTTACTTCATTTGCTGTTGAGAATACACTGAAACACCAATACGACAGTTTCTGCATGTACAAATTACTGATGCTGGTATATTCGTCAAGCTGGGCGACCGTTCTCACCCGCCTCCTCTGAGGCGTTCCCCTCCTACCATACACTTGATACTCCACCCCTCCCCCCCCAGGGCTCTATGTGATTTTTCAAGTCACTGTGGTCAGTCTGGTTCCATATCCTCCTTAAAAGAGCAAAATGTTTGTGTTCTGACCAGTCCTTTGCCCTGGTGCCTCCATGGACCCTCCCAATGTCTTCTGACAGTGCCCACTCAAGTGGCCTGGCAGGCAGTGGCCCTGACCTTCAGGGGGCCCAAAGGACAAATGTGGCTCTAATAGCAGCATCTGCCCACTGAAACTATTTAAAGGACTTAAGGTGAAGCAAGATACTACGAAACGGCAAGCAAGAGTTGTTACATGTTTAGTGAATGGGAAAGCATTTTCTTCTCCCCACTGCTAAGAAGGCAGAAATCAGTCACTTCAATATGAAATGCAATACACTTAGAGGTATCAGGAGTGAAGAAGTGTTTTCAAAATAATTACAAGTAGCACCATCAAATGTGGACCTGGAACAAGGGCTTCAAGAAGTAGCTACAAATGTTACTGCTAATGATGCGCATTGTGGAAAGGATTGCTACTGCAGGAGACATCTCTTTTCAAGACCTGATCAACTCCTTTTAAACCTCTGACACTAAAACATCTGACAACACATGCAGTTACAGGAAGTGAAAAGTTCTCTAAATAGACATGAATTTAGAAAATAATCTGCAAAAAAAACCCCAGGACTTTATTTGGTCCTGTTTCTCAAACACTGTTATGTTAAACTGTGTTTGTTACTGGACCTTTTTGCATCCACGGCTCAATTTTTTCTTTCATTTCTTTAAAAATTTTGTAATTTTAATAAATCATTTTATTGGGGGCTCTTACAGCTCTCATAACAATCCATACATCAATTTTACCAAGCACATTTGTATGTATGTTGCCATCATTGTTTTCAAGATATCTTTCTGTTTGAGTCCTTGGTATCAGCTCCCCTTTTCCCCTCCTTCCCCCACCGCTCAGTACTGACACTTGTCAAGCCATGGTGTGTCCTAAGAAAATTAAGCCATTGAATAGCTCACGATCACTTTCTGAAGCACCTGTACCGTACCTATTAAATTAAAATAACACCTAATAATTAAGCAGTTTATCTAATATGTGCAAAACCTTATTTTCAGTTACATATAGTTTTCTATAAGATAGGTTTTACAAAGACCATGTATAAATGGGTTTAAATTTTACTGAATAAAGCACAAATGTAGTGTATTGTCAACCAAAGTGGGAAAAAAACAAAAGCGTAACACTTAAGGGCAGACCCGTTTTTACTAGTCAAGCTAAACTACTGTTCAGTGTTTTAAAGACCCCAGGAAATGTTCTTGGCTTGAGGCTGAGAAGGAAAAGCAGTAACCCTCTCTGTGTATGCATATAAAAAGAGATGGATCAACAAACGATTCATGGTTAGCGGTGGTTAAGCGGTTCGAGTCCATAGTCAGACGTAAGGTAGAGGCTTCTCCTGATCTGTGTTGCTGTAAGGGATGATGAGAGGAAGCAAGAATTCTACAGTCTGGTGGATGAATACTGAATGAATCCAGGGTCAGCAGCCTGCAGATGGCTCCTGGGATTGGCAGACAATATACCGGGAGGTTAACAAACCAGATGCTGGATCCAGAGCCAGCAGACATAAAACTTCGTCTTCTTCACAGTGTGAATCTATGCTAAGAATAGGTCACACCCATATGAAACCTGCCTTGATTAGATCAAGGTTGCAACTATATCAAGGAGGTAGTGCTCTGAGCTCTGGTGGTGTGGTGGCGACATGCTGACTCGTAATGACCCGCTGTGGGCTTCTGAGACTGTAACTGTTTACAGGAGTAGAAAGCCCAGTCTTTCTGCTGAAGCTGGTGGTGGTTATGAACTGCAGGCCATGTGGATAGCTGCCTAATTCTGTCCCTTGAGTTCCAAAATCTGAGGATTTCTCCCACTTGCCACCTACATTTTCCACATAGGCATGAAAGGGCAGGACCAGGGCATGTATGACCTTGCCTCGAGTTGGCTCCAAGACACTCCTGACATCTTTCCACAAAGGTAAGGGCTGATCATAGTGGTCCAGCAACTTCAGACAGCTGATGACATCACACTGGAACCCTGTGTCGGCTTCCTTTCTGGCAAGCATTCTGCATTTCTCTTTCTGAAGCTGCCACATCATAGTTTCAGATAGCTCTGCGGTATCAATTTCTCAAAACGAGGACTCATGAATACTTCTCCCTCACCAGCTCCTAAATCAGGACGTCTATGGGGTTTCCAGTCTGCATTAATTTTAAGCAGTCTCTGAATTTGATCTGGTGAGAAAACAATCATTGATCATCTTCCTAGAAACCCATTGATGGATATTCTAGACTTGAACAGTCTAAAAACAGATGACACAAAGGCGGGAAAAACAGCCAGCTCAATTTATCGATGCTGTTGTTTAAGTTCTGTGCTCTATGATCAGATCAAGGTAGCTCTGACTGAAGACAGCCTGGAGTGACTCACAGAACTTTTTTCGGCTGCACACATTCCACTGGTGGCTCTTTCCTGAGGCCTGTGGCTGCAACCAGCCCACCTGGGCTTCTCGCCATGTTCATGTACAGGGAGCGGGTGAGTAGACTCCCGGGTGTCCACATCCTCTGCACCAGCTGCAAGCACGACAGGCTCACACACAGCCAGCCCGCAAAAAGTCTCAAGAGGGCCCAGTCACCGGCTCTGCTCACCACCTGCACTGAAGCAAGGCAGAGGCACCGGCACCGGCGCTGATGTCTCTGCGCACCAGAGCCGCAGCTGCAGGAACGCCAGCCATCACGCTCAACGTGCCCTTCCTACGACATACTGCTTATCCATTCTTCAGTGGCTAACTGTAGTCGCTTCCAGCTTTGGGTTATTGTGAACAGGATGAGATGCACACTGGGGATTTAAGTCACTTGAGTTTCTGCTTTTAAGTCTTTTGGGCCTATACCCATGCGTGGTATTTATGGGTCACACATTAGCTCTATTTTTAGTTTTCTGAG
Organism: Tenrec ecaudatus; assembly: GCF_050624435.1. NCBI lineage: Eukaryota > Metazoa > Chordata > Mammalia > Afrosoricida > Tenrecidae > Tenrec > Tenrec ecaudatus. Next base: position 58,571,220 of record NC_134535.1, read on the forward strand.
GAATACCACATTATCTCCAGTCGTGGCTGGCCCATTTCGCACCCCCCACCCCCATGCTATGGATAAGGGTTCCAATAGCCTGATATCTTCAACATTTGTTCTTCTCAGGTTTTGTTCCGCCCTCTTCTTAGCTATCTCAGCGGGCGAGATCATATGCCATTGTGGTTTTGATGGCTACTAAGGCTGAAATCTTTTCATTTGTTTGGTGGACATTTGAATGTCCTCTTTAGTGGAATGACTATTAAAGTCTTTTTATGAATGCGCTGTCTTTGTACTGTTGTTATTGGCGTTTTAAGTATATCAGGGACGCTATGCCGTTTAAAATCAGGAAAAACATCAGGAGAGCTGTACATCAGTTGTATCCTCTTGCTGTATTTATTCTCCAGTCTGTATGCTGAGTAAACAGCGTGAAGAACCATATGAAGAACGAGGAATCAGAACTGGAGGGAGACTCACTAACAATGATAAACACGCAGACGACCCAATCAGGCTGGCTAGGAATGAGGAGGACTTAAAGCACTTCTTGATAAAGATCAAAGTTTATCTCCTTTCTCACAACTGGACAAATAAACATCATGATAAACAGAGAGAAAAGAATGAAGCTGTAAGTATTTCCTTTTCTTTGAATCCACAGCAATATCCATGGAAGCAGCAGTTAGGGTCTCCAGTGATGTATTCCACTGAGTAAATTGGCGACAGCTATGCTGAAAAGCAAAGCCGTCACTCTGAGGACTAAAGGTGTGCATGACTCAGGCCACAGCATTTTCGATAACCTTATAGGCACGTGGAAGCTGGTTAGTGACTATGGAAGGAGAATCGATATCTTTAAATTATGGTGTCGGGGCAGAATAGTGAATATATTTTGCACTGCCAGGAGAATGGACAAACCTGCCTTGGAGAAAGTACAGCTAGAATGTTCCGTAGAAGGGAAGACGAAGAGACTGTCTCCCGTACCTTGGGTATGTTATTTTCAGGAGGAAGGAGTCTCTGGAAAAAGCCATCATACTTGCTAAAGTAAAGGGTCAGCGAAAAAAAGAAAGACTTCGTTGAGATGGAATGATATAGGGGCTTCAATAACGAGCTCAAGCGCAGCTATCACTGAGGAGGGCAAAGGACCGAGCCATGTTTTGCTCTGTTGTTCACAGGGTTGCTACTAATTATTAAGACTCCACACCTAATGACAAAAACATGCATATCCAATGTTTCTGACAGATTTTGATTTAAAGTCTATTATTTTGATATCAACATTGCCACTCAAGCTTTCTTCAGGTTCAAGGCTAATTTAAAGAAGGTTTAAAAATTTTTTTAAATTATTTTAAATACAACTCAAAGACTATGGTCTGTTTAGAAAAGTCTTTTCCTCAGTAACTCCTGAGACCCTAAGAACTGCAGTCGCATAGTTTAGAACAGAATGCCTGGGATTTGACCTGCGTTCTGTTGCCACAAAGTGTGACTATGGTTATGTTATCCACTCCTCTGTGACTATTCTTTGTCTGTAAGGCAGAAATAATAACAAAAAAACAAAACCAATCATATAATTAATATGTCTACTAAAGATGAATCCATGTGAAGCAGTGGAACAAGGCTTTACATATAGTAGGAATGTAAACTAAGTTAGCAGTTGACGATGTAGTGAAAGCAGTAATAACAGTAAGAGAAATAACAACAATGGAGTGGAGATATATGATAAACACCAACACATAACATGTTCTCAAGATGTATTTAATTGCTCAGTTCCTTTCCCTTCTCCTCAATACGCTCATGATCCAATCTCTATATTGTTTGTTCCTATACTGTTTACCTAAGACTTGTTAACATTTCTTGTAAATATTTTTATCACCAACTGAATAGCTTTCAGAATTTTCAGATAAGGATATCGACTAAAATGTTAGAATGCATCTAATAAGACAAACAAGAAATGAAGGCTTTTTAAAAAAAAAGATCATTTTAATGGGGGCTCTACAGCTCTTATAACAATCCATACATCAATTGTATCAAGCACGTTTGTATATATGTTGCCATCATTATCCTCTAAACATTTACTTTCTATTTGAACCCTTATCAGCTCCTCCATTTATCCTCCTCCCCTCCTCGTGACCCCTTGATAAATTATAAATCAGTATTTCCATGTCTTACGCTGACTGCTATCTCCCTTCCCCCACAGAAAAGTTTCTTCCCCCTTCTCTCCCCACCTTCCTCCTGCCCTCCTGGTATCACTACTCCCACTTCTGTTCCTGAGGGGTTTATCTCACCTGGACTCCATGTGTCATGAGCTCTGTGTACATGCTTTGGCCTAACCTGTAGTGCAAGGCAGGACTGGGGTCATGATAGTGGGGGGGGGGGGCTGAAGAAGCCTCAAGGAACCAGAGAAATATTGTGTTTCATCAGTGCTATACTTCACCCTGGTTGACTCTTGCCACCTTTCTCTCAGGGGATGATGGTCCATTGTCTACAGACGGGTTCTCAACAATATGTTCCTTTGTTTGTTTCTTCTGATACCCGTGACCTGATCCTGTCAACACCTCGTGATCACACAGGCTGGTGTGCTTCATCCATGTGGGTTTGTTGCTTCTCTGCTAGATGGTTGCTTGCTTAATTTTAAACCTTTAAGACCCCAGAGGCTATGTCTTTTGATAACCGGCCACCGTCAGATTTCTTCACCACATTTGCTTATGCACCCACTTTGTCTTCAGTAATTGTGCCAGGAGGGTAAGCAACACAGAATGCCAGGTTGTTAGAACAAAGTGTTCTTGCGTTAAGGGAGAGCTTGAGGAGAGGCCCAAAGTCCATCCACTTCCTCAATGCTATTACCATATAAATATATGTACATAGGCCAATACCTATGAATATATTTACAATTGTAAATGTATTTACCAAAGTCCACATCTATGTTTATACCTCTATCCACAGCTTTGCTTCCTAGATCTTTCCTGTTTCCTCCTACATACATCCTTTCCCACCATCACGCTCACCCTCTTCTGCCTCTTAGTAATTCCTCTCAGCTAGACTGCTGTTGCTCCAACACCCCAGGATCTCTATGTTCTCCTTGTTGTTGATTTTAATTCCCTAGTTCTTCCCCTGTCTATGGTGTTGTTTGCTCACTGCTCCCTTCCCCCGCCTCCCCCACCCGCCGCCCCCAAGTCCCTTCAGTCCTGTTGCTGGAAGGCTTTTTTAAAAAGAAAGTCAAATCAGAACTTACCAACTGGAACTTTCTCCCAGGTGGTTATCAGTCTTGGAGGGCTTTTACTTAGGACGGGAGCAACTTCTGAAGCCCACGTATCTCCAGCAGAACAGGCCAGTGCAGCTAGGAGAGACAGACACATCCAGGAAGCAGTGTACTGCTTGGAAAAGTCAATTGGGATTTCCCCGGGGCCATTTTCTATCATGTATAGCAGAGCCAGTTCTGTGGGCACACCTCCATTACAGAACACCTGAATCCAATTCCTCTGCCCACCTGGAAACAACCAAGCACACAAAAAACATAAAAAACTAGAAGGGTACTTTGGCATCGATAGGAACTTATGCTTTACAAGTGAAGAAAAATGAAGACTTAGATGGGAAAAAAAGATAAAATTGTTCAGCCCCATTGTCCATACATATACTGTTAATACAAAATTTAAAAAAGTGCTGCTACCTATCATGCATGAAATTATAATAAAGTACATTGGTCTACTGTGTAATTCCCATATAGAATGAATGTTTTAAAAATCTCAACACTTTTTAATGAATGCTTTCATTTTAGGATGAAACAAACCTTAGTATTTCAAGCAATATCCCATTAAATTCATCTTACCTTCTTTATATTCCGAATCCATACGCTTCTTTATTTCTCCCTTCCATTTAGTGAGTTTCGAAGAAGAAAGGAAAAACATCAGCAAAGATGTAAAAAAGCTGAAATTTGCAATGGTTAGGATAAATCCAACCACTATCCCTGAAAGAAACATATTCAGTCACAGCATTAGTGCACACAGGAACGCTGGGAAGAATGGATTTTCTTCCCAATTATTTCACCATTGTAACCCTAATTGTGCATTTCCAAAACCTTTACCAAGAAGCCTTGGTGTTGGGCTGCGAACAGCCAGGTTGGCGTTTTAAGCTCACTAGGTGTCCTACAGGAGGGAAATGAAGCAATCACAGAGAAAGGGCCCACCGTCTCCGGAAGCCTCAGGAGCAGTGCTACTCTGTGTCATGACCCTCTGGCGAGGGTCACTGTGAGTTTTTCCTTCAAACAAGTCATACTACATGAGTGAAAAATCTGATGTTGAACAAATCTCCACTGGTTAAAGTTGCAGAACAGTATGCACAAGCCCTCGGCCATCGGGTTTGCTCTCATTCCGAGCGACTCCATGGGGGTTGCTGGGACTGCAGATCGACCTTTTTGGAAGCAGACTGCCTGATCTTCCTCCTGTGGATTGGCTGGTGGGCTTGAACTGCTGACTGTGAAGCTAGCAGCCTGACACCTAGCCTGCAACAGCAACAGAGCTGCCTGCAGTAGGCACAGGAGTGATTTTATGTTTATTAAACAGAATGCAATGTATGGAACATGCGAAATGTTAAGATAGTTTGCTAATTTACAGAATTTCTCAATTAATTGTGCTTCTTTCTAAGGAGGTGAGATGACAGGTTGTTTTACATTCTTCTCCCTAGCTTCGGTTTTCCCCCCTACTTCAAGCTCCCTAGCTACTTTCCCCCTACTTCGAGAGGGATATTTAACTTTTACAAGTGGACACTCAAGGTTTTTCTGCATATGGTCTATGAAAGGACTCCTGAATTACATCATATCCCTTAATGTGGAGCTAAAAATTGACTATGATCTATGAATGCAATTTTGGATTTTGTCTTTTGATTCTGTCTGTGCCAAGATGAAATAAAAGATAGCCTTTATTTTTCATTGAGTGGCCACCTTCAAGAGATGCCTGTCAGACCTGCAATGCAATCCAACCAGGACATAGGGAAGAAGGAAGCTTAATTTTACGAGGTAAGAAGGACAGACAAGAAAGGAAAGGATCTTCTGATGTCACAGCAGTGTGGGATGAGGCAGCTCAAACCAGTACATCAGACCTTGCTGTGAGTTAAGAAGGCATCAGAATAAAGTATTATTCTAATACTAAAAGTGCAAAGACCTACTGAATGGGCTTTTAAAGACCACTCAGATAACATTTAAAGGATTTTTGTTAAAAAACTTCAAAAATATTTTTGTAAGTAGAATTTAGTGGTAGAAGTATCAGTTACCCAAATCCATATCACAATGATTTGTGGATGTCACAGAAGTGAGTTCCTGCCAAATATGGTCAATGAAAATAGCCATCTACAAAAAATGACAGAAAACAAGTACTTCACTGCTGATGTAGAGTGCGGCATTGTGTCAGCCAAAGCTGGTGGTGCCCGGCTATTAAAAGATAGAGCGTCTGGGGTCTTAAAGGCTTAGAGTTAAACAAGCGGCCATCTAACAGACAAGCAACTAAGACCATATGAAAGAAGCACATCAGCCTGTGTGATCACGAGGTGTCGACTGGAATAGGTATCAGAAATTTAAAAACATGCAATCAGATTGATGTGAAGGGGTGTAGGCAAAGTAGAAACCCCAAACCCACCTGTAAGATAATTGGACAGTTCCTCACAGAAGGGCCCCAGGGAAGGGAAGATATATCCAAGTTGCAGTATAGCACTGAAAAAACACATAAATATCCTCTAGTTTTTAAAATATTTCCTCCCCTTACAATTATGGTCTTAGTTTCACCTCATTAATCTTGTGAGGCCTGTGCATGTTCATTTGTATAATTAAGATCTGTTGACGCATGAAATGCTAAATAGACCTTTCAGAAATAGTAATGGGAGTAATGATTCCCTGAGGGAAAAGGAAGGATGGTGGGGAAGGGCGGAACCAATACCAATTATGACGGTATAACCCCAATTCAAGGGGAATGGATAATAAAAGAATTGTAGGTGAACAGACCAGTGGATGGTGTAGCTATGACAATATAATATAATAAAATAATAAGGGTTCCGGGGGTGGGGGGAGGCTAGGATAGGGGAGGGTGGAGATAAAGGGGAGCTGGTATCAAAGAGTTCAAGAAAGAAAATGTTTTGGAAATGATAGTGGCAGCAACTGTACAATTATGCCTGATCTAATTGAATTATGGATTGTTATGATATCTGTAAGAGCTCCCAATAAAATAAGTTTAAAAATGTGTTGTAAATCATAACCTCTAAGCCTGGTATGCTAAAAGGTGTCTTTGTTACGTTAAAGAGACAGGGTTCCTATGAAAGTGTGTTTTGAATCAATCTCTTAAAAAAAAACAAAACCTTAGCGGACATCAAATCAATTCTGACTCACAGTGACCCTAGAGGACAGGGTGGAATTCCCCTTGTGAGTCTCCAAGGCTGCACCTATACACAGGAGTAGAACCCTCAGAGTTGCTGGCGGTTAGCAAGTCAGTGTAACCCATTACCAACTACCAGGGCTCCTAGCATCGATTTCTTATCCTCCTATAAAACAGATCTAACAAGCAAGCAGAAGGATGGGAAAAGCTGGATTGATACCATTCCAGATGAAGATCACTAAGGACCCACGGAACAAGGACCATCCCCCTGAGCTGACAGAAAAAAAGTTGTCCCCTTGAGCTGCCTCATACACCTTAAGAAACTAAGTGTCCGTTCGTGGTGTTTCTGTTACAGCAGCACTAGATGACAAAGATCAACTATTGGGAACATGCAGAACTCAATCAAAGTGCTCCCAGGGAAGGAAAGAGTCGGCCAGGGTGCAGTATAGCATGCCCGAAACATACTAGCTTTTTAATGCTTCCTTCCTCCCAGTATCATGGCCCAGTTCTCCCTTACAAATCCCGTCAGACTAGAGTATGTACATTGGTACAGAGAGAGGTCTTGACACATGGAATCCAGGACAGATCAACCCTCCCCCCCCCCCCCCCCCGCAAGAACAGTAATGGGAGTAGCAATACCATGAGGACAGAGGGAAGGTGGGGAAAGAAGGGGAAGAAAGGTGGAACCAATCACAATGATCGACATGTAGCTCTCCCCGCCCCCTGGGATTAATAACAGAAATGTGGGGAAGGGAGACAGTGGATGGTGTAAGCTATGAAAGTAATCATAATAATATATAATTTATCAAGGATTCATGAAGGTTGGTGTGTGGTGGAGGGAGGGGAAAAACGAGGAGCTGATACTAAGGGCTCAAATAGAAAGAAAATGCTTTGAGAATGATGATGGCAACACATGTACAAGTGTGCTTGATACAACTGATATATTGATTGTTATGAGAGCTAAGAGTCCCCAATAAAATGATTTTTTAATCTATAATTTGTATGAAAGCATGTTATTTCTATTTTGACAAATAGCTTATAATAATTACTGTGCTCAAATTGTCCCTGAGTGAACAAGGAAGAGTCTCTATAAGCTGGAAACGGTGCCTCGGTGGCGTGGGTCATCTGCTTATTTGTTGGTTTTCGGTGGGGGTTGCAGGCATGTGTTTTTCTTGCCCTGCCCTAACCAGATGTCCCAGGCTTGCCCCCCATCTACTCTGCTCCAGCCTGGGAGCAGTGATTTCTCCCAGGAGCACTGCGTCATTGGTGAGCTCATTGTTACTTTTTGGCCCTTTCAGAACATCGAATAAATAAACAAACAATCATGCACACAGAGATATACATGTTACATGTTTCAGAAATCATGAAATCACACCAAAAGCTCTCATTCCAACTCAATCTCACAGGGTTCTCATTTGCCATGTATGGTATGGCTTACCATGCCATCCTTGTGTACCTTTTCTTCTTTAGTGAGAATCTTGGTTCCCAATGACAAAATCACCCATTTGCTCAATCGTATATTATGTCTAAAATCGTTCCAGAACTTCTTCGTCCATGCTACATCAAAAATCGCGTTCTTTAATACCCTTCTTGATTGACCACCTGGAGATGGAGTACCATCTGTGTTCAACTACTGACATTTTATGCAAGTTTGAACTGTGACTTTAAGAATTCATAGATGCTGTGCGTCTGCTCAACTCACCTACCTGAACAAAATGCCTGGTCCATCACAAGTTCAGGGCCGAGAACTACTTAATGTGGCTCTTCTAGCCATAGTCTCTCTAACTCCCACCAAATGACCTTTTTTCTGATGGGCCTGGGAAGGTGGGGGAAGATACTGATAGGATTCAACTGTGAGTGCTTGTTATAAGGAATTATTATGATTGCCATCCTGCTGGGTATAAAACCACCCCTCTGGGAAGTGGGAACGGGAATCTCACAGCCAGCAGGAGCCTGGAGTCGAGGGTATGCTCTGTGCCTGAGCACACTGCACAGGGAACACCCTTGGTCCAGGAGGATACACTTCACACCACAGGAGTGAAAGGAGAACAGCGACAGAATCAGGAGTCAGAACACGAGGCAGAGTGATGAAATTCTCAGTCCGCAGAGCAGGGAAAGCTGCGTACTTTGGGGCAGGAGGCTGGCTTGTGGAGTGGGGTACTTCTGAGGGACTGAAAGAGCCAACCTGCTGCTGATTACAATACAATAAATATAATTTTAGATTTAGTTAAAAATAAAGGTAACACCCTCTTCCTCTGAAATTAAAAAACTCCCTTTAAGTTTAATCAGCAGGAAAGCTCCAACTCAGGAAGGAGACCCAGGCCATCAACATAAGCAGCCAGGATCAAAGTATCCCCCAATTTAGGTGAATAAGCACACAGGAAGCTTCAGGGGGTGGGGATATAATGATCCCCGGGGAAATGGAGGTGCAGATAATTGCAAACCTGTCTTTTCCATCCATTCTTTAGATAACCAGTGTATCCTGTGATCATTGCCAAACCTGCTAATCACTTCCTGACATCAGTATAAAACCTGCAAATTATTTCCCGAACCTCTTTTTTTTGGGGGGTGGGGCGGGGGGCACACAGATTAAAGTTTAGAACTTGTTTGATTTTCACTGAATTCTCTGAAACAGTTTGGAAGTGGCAAACTCCGCAGTTTCCTTCTGTCTCAAGTCCCAGGATAAGTTTCAGAGTGCCTCTGTTAAGCTGGTCTCGGGGCTGAAACAGTGGCAGGCAGTACCAGACCCTTCATTCCTGACATCACTTCGGGGATTTCATTCTGGAACTGAGTTCTTTGACACACACAGCTGGAGCTGAATGTCAATGGGTGAAGCTTAGAGCAGAGTGGCATGCCCTTTGGGCAATTATTAGCTACCCTAAAAGAGCTGTGTACCATGTCCTGACGCTCAACTGTATCCTGAGCATTTCTTTTCATTCATTCATTTATGCATTCACTCTACAGCAGCGGTTCTCAACCTATGTCAAATGACCCTTTCACAGGGGGCGCCCGATTCAGAACAGTGACAAAATGACAGTGATGAAGTAGCAATGAAAATAATCTTATAGTTGGGGGCACCACCACATGAGGAACTGTTTTAAAGTGTCGCAGCATTAGGAAGGTTGAGAACCACTGCTCTACAGTTTTATTGGCATATAATTCACATATCATACAATTCAATAGTCAATCACATCAAGAAATGTATAATCATCAACACTATCAGTTCTAGAACATTTCTTCAGTCTTGTGCTTGTAATTAGCTTGTGCTCATCATCATTAGCTTCCCCATTTCCCCCTATCCTCCCCTGCCACACCTTTAATGACCATTAAACCAGTTACTGTCATTAGAGAGTTACCTATTCTGGACGTCATATACAGAAAAACAACAAAAAACAGAACAAAAATGAAACAAGTAAAACTGATAAAAATTTCCATAGAAAAGGGGGCAGTTGAGGAGCTGACACCAAGGGCTCAAGTAGAAAGCAAATGTTTTGAGAATGATGATGGGAACAAATGTACAAATGTGCTGGACACAATGGATGGATGGATGGATTGTGATAAGAGTTGTATGAGCCCCCAATGAAATGATTTAAAAAGGAGAGGTCTGAGGGGCTGGCCCCAATCCCAACTACTACATGGACACCTGCCCCTCCCCCCAGAATTTATTTCAAAGGGCATCACTGAATCTGCAGCTCTGGGAGAGGGACATATCTGATCGGAGCACATGGGAGCAGATAAAGGGGGAGGAGAGAGTGGAGTACATCCTGGCCCACCAGACCTTGAGGACGATGTTCTCGATTAGAGCAGCCAGTCCACAGAGAGGACCACATGGCTGACCCCACTATGAGACCAGGTGTCCCTCACTGACCCATAGCTCTACAGAGTACAACACTGGAGACACAGTGTGGTAGTTGTGCCTGATCTGATCCCACCACACCAAGGCAAAACCCTAAGGGGGTGCAACAGAACAGCAAGGGAATAGAGCGGCGAGGTCCCCAGGGAATGCCGAAGGTGGACTTTAGGGCCAGGGCATGGTGCCCCAACAGACTGGACTAGAAAACACTCCTAAAGGCCAACAAACAGTCCTTGAACTAACTATAAGCTTTTCTTTTTTGTTATGCTTTGTTTTGTTTTTGTTACTGGTTTGTTGTTGTTTTGTTGTATATTGTTGCTTGGTTTTGCTCTGCTTTGTTTTTGTGCATGTTATTATCTCTACAGATCTGTCTAAATAAGACAGGCTGATGAACAAAACAATGTGGAGAAAACAACGGGACCGACAGTTCCAGGGGGACATGGAAGAGGGGGGAGGTGGGGGCAAATGTAGTGGTGTTAACAAGCCCAGGGACAAGGGAACAACAAGTGATTCAAATAGGTGGTGAAGAGGGTGTAGGAGGCCTTGTAAGGCATGATCAAGGGTAATGTAACCAAGAGGAATTACTGAAACCCCAATGAAGACTGAGCATGATAGTGGGACAAGAGGAAAGTAAAAGGAAATAGAGGAAAGAGCTAGAAGGCAAAGGGCATTTATAGAGGTATAAATAAAGGCATGTACATATGTAGATATATTTATATATGAGGATGGGGGAATAGATTCATGTGCCTATATTTATAGGCTTAGTATTAAGGTAGCAGATGGACATTGGGCTTCCACTCAAGTACTCCCTTGATACAAGAATACTTGGTTCTATTAAATTGGCATTCCATGATGCTCACCTTCCCGGCACAATTGCTGAAGACAAAGTGAGTGCATAAGCAAATGTGGTGAAGAAAGCTGATGATGCCCTGGCTATCAAAGCATCTGGGGCCTTAAAGGCTTGAAAGTAAACAAGCGGCCATCTAGTTCAGAAGCAACAAAGCCCACATGGAAGAAGCACACCAGCCTGTGCGATCACAAAGTGTTGAAGGGATCAGGTATCAGCCATCATCAGAACAAAAAAATCGTACTACTGTGAATGAGGTGGGGGGAGTGCAGAGTGGAAACCCAAAGCCCATCTGTAGGCCATTGGACATTCCCTTACAGAAGGGTCTTGGGGAGGAGAGCAGACAGTCAGGGTGCGATGTAGCAACAATAAAACATACAACTGTCCTCTAGTTCCTAAATGCTTCCTCCCTCCCCCCACCCCCACTATCATGATCCCAATTCTACCTTACAAATCTGACTAGACCAGAGGATGTACACTGGTATAGACAGGAACTGGAAACACAGGGAACCCAGGGCGGATGATCCTTTCAGGACCAGTGGTGTGAGTGGTGATACTGGGAGGGTGGCGGAAGGGTGGGTTGGAAAAGGGGAACAGATTACAAGGATCTACATATGACCTCCTCCCTGGAGGACGGACAACAGAAAAGTGCGTGAAGGGAGATGTCAGACAGGGCAAGATATGACAAAATAATAATTTATAAATTATCAAGGGTTCATGAAGGATTGGGGAGCGGGGAGGGAGGGGAAAAATCAGGAACTGATGCCAGGGCCTTAGGTTGAGAGCAAATGTTTTGAGAATGATGAGGGCAATGAATGCACAAATGTGTCTTACACAATTGATGTATGTATGGATTGTGATAAGAGTTGTATGAGGCCCTAATAAAATGATTAAAAATGATTTTAAAAGATTAGGGGAAAAATAGATATCTACCTGTTTATCTTCCTTCCTGTGTATCTATCTACACACATACACATACATTCATTCATTCGTGATCTTTAGATCTGTAAGTTTACAGTCAGGGGCTCCAAGAAAAAAGGGGAGGTGGCTGTGGGCAAACATCAGCAGTACTGAGAAGGCACTGACCTTCTAACTATTTTCTAGGATGGAGGGGTCTCTTTCAGGAAGATTCCTGATAGGTACAGGCAGTCAGTCCTGGTTATGCACAGGCCTCTTCTTACGCATGTCTTCATGTCCTATTTGTATGTCATGTCCTTATGTAATGAATAGGTGTCCACAGTTCTTGTTTAGCCTTACTGTAAAAGAAGCTGCCAACCAAATGGTCAGCAGTTTGAACCCAGCAGCTGCTCCATTGCAGAGACAAGCTTGACAGTCTCAAAAACGCAATGGAGCAATTCTACTGTGCCCTGGAAGGTCCCTGTGAGTCGGTATTGACTTGATGGCAAGAACTTGCTTGAAGCCTTTTCAATGATTTAAAAGTGCATGTGCCAGCAAGTGAAGTGAGCTGTGACAGAGCTGCTGTCAGGGCTGGCTCCACGGTTTCACAGTAACGGTGATGCTACACAACAATAAAGGCCAGCTCGAGTTGGGCATTCACAAGCAGGGATCTGCTATGTGCATATACTCTTATTGTGGTGACGAGTGCCAGGCTATTAATTTGTGATGCCCGTACACATCTCCAGTCAGCAAATTGCCTGTAACTCCTATTGGGACTCTTTTTTTTAAAAAAACATTTTATTAGGGGCTCATACAATACTTATCACAATCCATACATATACATACATTAATTGTATAAAGCACATCTGTACATTCTTTGCCCTAATCATTTTTTTCTCTTTTCTTTTTTCACATTTTATTAGGGACTCATACAACTCTTACCACAATCCATACATATACATACATCAATTGTATAAAGCACATCCATACATTCCCTGCCCCAATCATTCTCAAGGCATTTGCTCTCCACTTAAGCCCTTTGCATCAGGTCCTCTTCCCCCCCCCCTCTCTCCCCATTCCCCCCTCCCTCATATGCCCTTGGTAATTTATACATCGTTATTTTGTCATATCTTGCTCTATCCGGAGTCTCCCTTCCCCCCTTTCTCTGCCGTCCCTCTCCCAGGGAGGAGGTCACATGGGGATCCCTGTAATCAGTTCCCCATTTCCAACCCACTCACCCTCCACTCTCCCAGCCTCGCCCCTCACACCCTTGGTCCTGAAGGTATCATCCACCCTGGATTCCCTGTGCCTCTAGCCCTCATATGTACCAGTGTACAACTTCTGCCCTATCCAGTCTGCAAGGTAGAATTCGGATCATGGTAGTTGGGGGGAGGAAGCATCCAGGATCTGGGGGAAAGCTGTGTTCTTCATCGGTACTACCTCGCACTCTGACTGACCCATCTCCTCTCCTAAACCCCTCTCTATGAGGGGATCTCCAGTGGCCGACACTTGAGCCTTGGGTCTCCACTCTGCTCTTCCCCCTTCATTCAATATGGTATATATATATATATACATATATATACATATATATACACACACACACACACACACACATACATACACACATATGTATACATATACATATATATCTAAAAGCTACTGTATGCAAACATTTTTGGGCTGAAGACTGTGTAGTATGGCAGAGACCAGACCCAAACCAGAGATGCACATGGTAGACAATGGTGGAGGAGGTGGGGAAAGGAAAATAAAAGGATGAATATACAGAAGAAAAGGGGAGTGGGGGCATGGGACTCTTTTTGACTGATGCTTTTAAGTACTGTGTTCATTTGCCTTCACGAATGCCTATTCTTTTCAAAATCTTTTTTAAAAGCTGTGCGATAAACATCTGCTGGACATGATATGTAGACAGGGCACAACAGTGTGTGCATATGGTACATTGTGGGCTAAAGATCAGCAGCACTTTCAAGGTTGGGGAGGTGGCTTCAGGATCTTTGGTTCTACTCAAGCCTCATTCGGCAATGGTCTCATCCTGTGAGTATCTGCAGGAACCACCCATCTCTGGATGCTGTAACACCGGCAGGAAACTTCTGATGTCCAGTCAGATGAGGGTACTTCTCATCTAGTTTGGAATATAACGGGGACTGTGCCCTAAATGATCTATTTTATCTGGTCCAACCTGCTCTCTCAATCTGCTTTCTTTTCTTACTAGAGTAAAACCTGCAAAAGCCAGAACCTGTGTGAGCCCTAAGCTATCGGGAAAGAAAGCTCAGATACTCGTATTTTCCAAGAGAACAATAAAAGAATGGACCCGGAGGACTTAGCAATCCAGAAGAACAAGGCAGGCTGGGCCAGTTTCAGCTCTCACAGGCTTCACTTCTGAACCCTCCACAACCCAAGATTACTTTACCTACTACAAGGCTTTTGTGTTTTTTTTCTTCTGTTAGCCTGGAACATGCTGCCCTGACATCTTCTCACTGCTGGTTTCTTCGAGTTTCAGCTTAATATTACCTCTGTAAGGGGAACAGTTACCCCTGACTCTAAGAAATAGTACCCCTCACCCTAGGTGACAGTGTGAAATTTCTTAATATGGTTCTTCTCGTAATATGGCCAGGCTCTAGGACTCTTCCCAAATGATTTGGTGGGGCTAGGTAAAAAGGCTGTGTGTAACACTAACAGTCAGTTTTCATTAACAACCCCCGACTATAAGGAGGATCCATCTGTGAAAAGAAGGGAGAAACTTAAGAGGATGGATGTTGGAAGAGCTCGTTCAAGATCCCTGCCTCAAGTGGAGGAAACCGCTGAGCCAAGATGCATCAGAGACTTTGGGATGAAGACTCAAAGAGGCAGCACCAAGACTCCAGGGTAGTCTGGTCCAAGATTACGCAACTGTGGGACAGAGAGAATGTGGGCTGCCTTCCTGACCTGTAGATGCAAAGGCCAAAGGACCATGTAGCTGAAAGACTTGGCTGCTGAGGAGACCAATGGCTGTATCTTTCATGTTTGCTTATCCTGACTGGTTGTAACCAATTCACTTCCCTAATAACGCCACTTAACTGTCAGTATTGTCTATGTTTGTGCTGGAGAAGAATATTGAAAAGTACCACGGACTGCTAAAAGGACAAACCGATTTGTGGTGGAAGAAGCAAGGCCAGAGTGCTTGGTGTCAAGGGGGATAGGAAGCCCATCAGGGAGACGGGCCGTCACAGTGACTGTGACAAAGGGCTTGCACATGGGAACGATTGTGAAGATGGTGCAGGACCACACGGGGTTTCTTTGGGTCGCAACTGACTCATTGGCAGCACATGACAACATTGTGCATTGTGTGGCCACTGCAATGAATTATCCAACCCAACATAGATGTAGAAAGGAATGGGGAGAATAGTTGGAGTCAGAATAGGTAAAGGATGGATTATGGAGGCTGGTCTGGGCCCAGCCTTGTAGTCAGATTGGCTCTCTATTGCCATTATTGAGCCCTGAACGACACATTTTATTTAACCTGTAATTTTCCTCAAACACCATAACTATCCCTAAAGTAGTATATGTTATATATTCCGTATAGACTCCAGTATAAGCCAACGCGAATATCAGCTGAGGCACTTAATTTTACCACAAAAACTGCATTAAAAATGTGCGGAAGCAACAAGTCCACATGGAAGAACACACCGCCAGTGTGATCATGAGGAGTCATAGAGACTGGGTCATAGGCATCAGCAGACACATAACAAACAGAAATATATTGTTGAAAATGAGTGGGGCTGGAGCAGAGACCCAAAGCCCATCTGTAGACAGTGGAACAATCTCCCCACGGGGAAGGGAGGAGTCACCAGGGTGCAGCAAAGCATCGATGAAACACACTATATTCCTCTGGTTCCTTGAGGCTTCCTCACCCCCCACTACCATGACCCCAGTGCTGCTGCTTAATTCAGACTAGACCGGAACATGTACACAGGTATGGAAAGGGATGGGAGCTCATGACACACAGAATCCAGGAACAGGAGTGGGAATAGTGTCACCAGAAGGAGAGGGGGAAAGGGGAAGACGAAGAGAGAAATGAGGAACTGAAAGCAGAGATCGACACATCACCATATACCCCTCCCCAGGGGGAAGAACAACAGAAAACATGAGGGAAGACAGCAGTCAGTGTGAGAGATGAAAATAATAACAATGTGCAAACTATCAGGGGGCTATGAGGGTGGGGGTGAAGGGAGGGAGGGAAAAATTGATACCAAGGGCTCAATAGAACATAAATGTCAAGAAAAGAATGAAGGTACAAATGTACAAACATTCCTGATTCAATTGATGTATGGATTGTGATAAGGGTTGTACAAGTCCCCAATAAAATGATTAAAAAAAAACTGCATGTTATTATCTCTACAGGTCTATCTAGGTAAGATAGGCTGGATAAACAATGTAGAGAAGAAAACATTGGGACCGACAGTTCCGGAGGGACACAGGAGAGTGGGCGGTGGGGAAAGGGAAGATGTGTTAACCAATTCAGGACCAAGGGAACAACAAGTGATTCAAAACCAGTGGCAAGGAGTGGGTAGGAAGACTGGCAGGGAGTGATCAAGGGCAATGTAACAGAGAGGAATTATTGAAACCCAAGTGAAGGCATGATAGTGGAACAAGAGGAAAGCAAAATGAAATAGAGGAAAGAACTAGGAGGCAAAGGGCATTTATAGAGGTCTAAATTTAAATATAGCATGTACATATATAAATATATATATGATGATGGGGGAATAGATCTAAGTGCATATATTTAGAGGTTGAGTAGTAGGGTAGCAGATGGACATTGGGCCTCCAGTCATGTACTCCCTCAACACAAGAACACTTTGCTCAACTAAACGGTCCTTCCATGATACCCACCTTTCCGACAAGATTGTGGAAGACAAACGTGTGCATAAGCAAATGTGGTGAAGAAAGCTGATGGTGCCCAGCTATCAAAAGATATAGCATCTGGGGTCTTAAAGGCTTGAAGGTGAACAAGCAGCCATCTAGCTCAGAAGCAACAAAACCCACAGGGAAGAAGCACACCAGCCTGTGTGATCACGAGATGTTGAAGGGATCAGGTAGCAGATACCAAAGAACAAAAACCATCATTCTGTACTCACCTTCCTCATATAAACACTGAAGACAAATGTGTGCATAAGTAAGTGTGGTGAAGGAGGCTGATGGTGCCCGGCTATCGAGAGATATAGTGTCTGGGGTCTTAAAGGCTTGAAGGTAAACAAGTGGTCATCTAGCCCAGAAGCAACAAAGCCCACATGGAAGAAGCACAGCAGCCTATATGATCATGAGGGGTCGAAGGGACCAGGTAACAAGCACCAAAGAACAAAAAATCATATTATCGTGAATGAGGGGAAGTACAGGATGGGGACCCAATGCCCATCTGTAGACAACTGGACATCCCTTGCAGAGGGATAGTGGGGAGATAAGTCACTCAGGGTGCAGTGTAGCATCAATGAAACACACAACTTTCCTCTAGTTCTTAAACGGATCCCAATTCTACTTTACAAACCTGGTAAGACCAGAGGATGTACAGTGGTACAGATAGGAACTGGAAACACATGGAATCCAGGACAGATGAACCCTTCAGGACCAGTGGTAAGAGTGGTGGTACCGGGAGGGAGGAGGGAAGAGGATGTAGAAAGGGGGAACCGATTACAAGGATCTACATATAATCTCCTCCTAGGGGGATGGACAACAGGAAAGTGTGTGAAGGGAGACATTGGGCAGTGTAAGATATGACAAAACAATAATTTATAAATTATCAAGGGTTCATGAGGGAGGGGGGAGTGGGAAGGGAGGGAAAAAAAAAAAAAAACATAAACCAGGAGCTGATTCCAGGAGCCTAAGTGGAAAGTGAGTGTTTTGAGAATGATGAGGGCAATGAATGTTTTAAGTGTGCTTTACACAATTGATGTATGTATGGATTGTGATAAGAGTAGTATGAGCCCCAATAAAATGATTTTTTTTAAAGTGCTGAAAAACTTGGCTTATCAACGAGTATATACGGTATTTGTTATCTGCTCTAAGGAAAGTTTCCTAAGTACTGAAACCGTGCCTTCTTTGTTCTCAGTTACAACACCAGTTCTTAGAACACCAGCACTGAATAAAGCTCAATAAATATTGGCTAAAAGAATAAATAACCTGTCCCCAACTCGGAAAAATTAGTCTAGAACATTCCATTTGTGCTTTCCAGCCTGATGCTACTCATAGCGACACTCTAAAGTAACATTGTTCAACTGCTCCCCTACTTTACCCTTACGCAGGGTGCGCCAGTGTTCTTGCTAGTAGGTTAACAACTAATGGAGCCAAAAGGCAAGACCTTACAAGTCTAGGCTGCTCACCTAGATGTTGAAATCAGTCACAAAGGTAGAATCACACACACACACACACACACACACACACACAAAGTGTCTGTTCATTTCTG
Organism: Tenrec ecaudatus; assembly: GCF_050624435.1. NCBI lineage: Eukaryota > Metazoa > Chordata > Mammalia > Afrosoricida > Tenrecidae > Tenrec > Tenrec ecaudatus. The sequence continues at coordinate 58,589,594 of NC_134535.1, forward strand.
CAATGTTTTCCAGAGCAATGCCAAACTTTATCACTGTTGATGGAACATTATAATCTGCAATTTTACGAAAAGTATAAGAAATTTTGAATACCCAAGTTTAAATAAGCACAGGTACTTATTATATGGCGTGTAAACATTCAGCATAAAAACATACCTCCTAAAGCCCCAGTGTGATCGAGACTTTTCTTTTTAAAGCCATTTGAGATGATCAAAACAGGACCAACAACAGAAAACAGCCAGCGCCAAGGGGAGATAGGTCGTAAGTTACCTGAAAATGACATACAAACAGCACACATCATGAGATCCTACAATCTGTTTTGACACTAAGCTTTGATCATTACATTCAGGATTAAAATACTGTCACAGTTTGTTTAAGAAACTGAGATGTTTACCAGGACTTGTATATTTTCTTTTTTGAGTTAGTTGAAGTTTATTGTGCCAACCTGGCTGATAAACACATGTGGGGTTAATTGAAGGGCGGAGAGATAAATGGCTCAGTGAGCCTCGCCTTTCTAGTTCTCAGGACTTGCATATTTTCAATGGGCCCATTTTACTGAGGAATGGCCATGTAGTTGCTGCCCCCATTTTGGGAACCATTTGTAGCTATGTGTAATACGAGATATTTTCACACATATTTGGAAATTAGAAATGAATCTCTTTCACATTTCTTTTAAAGGGGGCATAAGTTTCAAAAAGTATATAGAAAAGACTTATTTCTCATAGGATCTAATGGTTTTCTAACTACCAAAATGATTTTTTAAAAATGACCACGTTCAGAAGCTGCACAATTAAGGCCCAAACTCAAAAAACCCACACTCCTTGCCTCTGGGTCATTTCTCACTCACAGCCACCCCAAAAGACAGGGTGGAACTGTCCTTGTGGGTTTCCAAGTCTAACTCTTCAGAGAAGCTTGACCTCTTTATAGGACTAGAAAGCCTCTTTCTCTGGAGGATCACCTGCTGGTTTGAACTGCTGATTTTGTAGTCCACGGCCCAAAGCACAACTACACCCTCTGGGCTCCTCTGATCGAATGATTAGTAATCACTTTTTTCCCAAAGTTGCATCCAGTTGAGAGATGGTTTGTTCATCTAGCACACAGTTTTCAAACAATCTGAGTCAATATTTAAAGTAATGGTTTCACATAAAAATCTATATTCTTGAGAGGAGCCAGTCAGGATGCAGTGTAGCAACAATGAAACATACAACTTTCTCCTAGTTCCTAAATGCTTCCTCCTCCCCCACCCAACCCCCTCTGTCATGATCCCAATTCTACCTTACAAATCTGGCTGGACCAGAGGAGGTACACTGTTACAGATAGGAACTGGAAACACAGGGAATCCAAGGTGGATGATCCCTTCAGGACCAGTGGTGAGAGTGGCAATACTGGAAGGGTAGAAGGAGGGTGGGGTGGAAAGGGGAAATTGATTACAAGGATCTACATAGAGCCTCCTCCATGGGGGGTGGACAACAGAAAAGTGGGTGAAGGGAGATGACGGACAGTGTAAGATAGGGCAAAATAATAATAATTTATAAATTATCAAGGGTTCATGAGGGAGTGGAGAGCGGGGAGGGAGGGGGAAAATGAGGAGCTGATACCAAGGGCTCAAGCAGAAAGCAAATGTTTTGAGAACAATGATGGCAACAAATGTACAAATGTGCTTGACACAATGGATGTGTGTATGGATTGTGTTAAGTTGTACGAGCCCCCGATAAAATGATTTTAAAAATTAAAAAAGAAAATCTATATTCTTGGCCTCTTTTTCAAAAACGGGAAATTCTGGCCCATATGGCAGAAGAGGCTGAACATGAATAGAGGCCACCTGCTTAGACAGGCCATCCATTGCTTTCCCATTCCAAGTTCCCACAACTTCAAAACATTGAATGGTTTATACTGAAGAACAGCAGTTTCGGTCAAAAATGGGAAAATGAAAGACAAAGAAAGCCAGATGTTCAACAAATATGGGGCAATCCTGTTTCTGCAGATGAAAATGCTTCCTATGGGTTTTGTATGCAAAGACTTGGGGCAGCGTCATTCATCTGTATCATGTGCCAGCCCTAGGGGGACACCTGAATTTACAAATCCTGGTTTATTGTATTTAGTAAGACTCTTCTCCTGGAGAACACCCATCTATTTACGTGTCTCTTTGCGAACGGGCTGCAATCTGGAATGGCCCTCACTGATGACATACCATTTTTAAGAGTTCTTTGTCATCCTACTTTTAACTTCTTTCTTTTTGTGAACTGATCAATACTCTGTTTTTATACAAGTGACAAGGAAGTTTGTATAAAAGCATGCCCTGTTCTAAATCAGCCTCAACACCGTAAAGGACCATGCCCAGAGTGGCTTCATATTTATGCCCAGCAGCTTCAGCCTTTAAAAGGAGGCTGTCCTTTTAAGATGTCCAAACGGCAGACAAATCCTCCGAATCTTCTCATGTAAATATTATTCCAGCTTTTATTTTTACTTATTTTTTCAGCTTTTATTTTTACAGGATACACAAATCGGGCAAATTATGCCACTTACAATCTTACTCAAAATGAAAAATATTACATTAATCACTTAACATAACTTCCTTTCATCTATCTTTATACCAAGATCGGTCCAACAATTGCATAAAATGTAAAGACTTTCTGAAGAAGGTCTAACAAGGATAATCACATGACTTTTATTAACGATTTTTAAATCTTTAAAACACTTAATATTTTCCAGCAAGCCAATCAAATCCAGTCAGTAAATTAAACTTAGGCTGTGGAAGGTGAGTTAAAACCATCTTTTGTAACTATTCAGGAAAGAAGAGTTCAAGATTTCACAAAGAGACAATCTTAAAGTTCATCTATTGGCGGTAGAAAAACAATGTAGAACATTCATACTCACCATAATAGGTACTTGCAGTCATAGACATAATCCAGAACACTAAAGAAATGGAAACGATCAGGCTCAATATTATCGTATTTGTTATCATCTTTATATATCCTTTGCATATATTGTTGTCAAGATCTGTCATGGAAAACAAGGATATGATCACCCTGGAGAGAAAATACATAGCCTTTCTGAGAAAGAGTCATCTACGTTGTCAGCAAAACACTGGTTTAAAGGTGAACATTAATGTGAACATCTTCCATCGACCAAAAATAAAACCATAGACACCGAAATAATTTCCCAAATCGTGGTGGGGGTGAGCTCCAAGTCCCCTGGACAAGAAAAGGTGGGACAGAAAGTAGAAAAAGCAAAGGTCAACTGCCAGTCACTTCATACCTGAACGCAAAGGCCCGAAGGGAACGAGAGAGGGAGGGAGCGAAGCGGCGAACCTGCTGGCCAGGCGTCCGTGGGCGCTAAGGTATCGAGCCCTCCTTCTCGGGCTGGGAAGAGTGCCTGGCAGCAAAAAAGGCACGGTGAAAGGCCCGCACCTGGAAAGACTGATGTCTAGACCAATCCGGCTGCCGCAACGCCGGGGAGGCCAAGTCCAGCCCCCCAGAGGCGAAACCTGCGGCTGGGGCTCCGCCCGCGCCCCGCCCCGCCCCGCTTGCGCGCATGCGCGGGAACCGGCCTCTTGGGGCTCCGCTCCCGGGCGCGGGGCCTGGGCCGGGGCTGGAGGCTGCGGAGCGCGCGGGATGGGCGGGAATTGTAAGGCTGCTCATAATAAAGACCACGGAGAGCTTAAGCGCAATTAAAGAACCAATCTCAGGGTGCTATTAGAATAAAGAACTACAAGTGAATTTAGACCCAGCAAGTCCATTTCATTCATGATCCACGAATACTTTTAAATCGATTGTCTTGCGTGGGGAGGGAGTTGTAATTGTGCTGTAAAACTTGAGTTTTTTAATTTAGAAAAATCATTTAATATCGTTTGGTACACAATGTGACAGATTTTGCTGGCTGCTGAAGATTAACCAATAAAACGACATAGCTGCTGTTACTTAATTCTCAAATTACTGCCATGACATTTGAGGCATGAAAACACTGTCCCACACCTCAGCTATTTTAAAATGTAGTTCATTAAAAATGTAGAAGTTCTTATTAGCATGTAGTTATGCCTTATTTTAAATCAATTTTTATTTACTTGAGTTAGCAGAACTACCATATTTTATCAATTTTTTCCTTTAATTGCTGACTGAAAAAAGAAGCATGTCAGTTTCACCTTCATTATCCACATCTACGGGTAATATTAACATTCGATTTAAATTTCAAAATGCATACAGTTTAACTTTTCCTTTGGTAAGACGTCAATTAACCAGTTAACTGAAGTGGGAGTAACTAGTCTTTCTTATAAGCATATATGTTCTTCATGCAGAAATTGCTTGTGTCCTGGTAACACAGTAGGTTGAGCATTGGGCTATTAACTGCAAACTTAATGGTTTGAACCAGTAGCTCAGGAAGATATAAAGATTAGGTTTTGTAAACTCTAGGGAGCTCTACTCTGTCCTACATAGTTGCTATACTCAAAATCTACTCCATGAGTGGGAGTGGAGTATTCTTGTTGCAATTTGTTCTACACAGATAGATTGCTTCAGAATATTGGCCAATTTGGATAAGAGTATTGCCAAATAGATTTATTAATAAAGCTGTTTTGTAGTTTTTCATACTTTCGTTTTTATCTCTGCTTAGATGCTTAGACACAATTAAAAAGTGGTCATACGCTGTTCTCTCTTACCACAGGCTGAAGCCTGATGTTGGTGTTCTATGATGTTTTTCTATCCAACAGACACCATGGCCATCCCCTATCACCGCCAAGCTAGTTGTGTTAGGACAGGGGCAGTTTGGGAGTTCCTAGCTGTTTAGTTCATTGTTGCATTAATAACGTACGCCAGTCACCCCATGCTATAAAGCATTTACCGCTTGCCAGACATTTCTCAATGCATCCTATGCCAGTTGTTTCAGAATTTGAAATTGAGATGAAATCATTAATTAAAAAGTATTTGAGTGCCTCATAGACATATATCATCAACCCCCCCCCAAAAAAAGAGACTATCTTGAAGGTAAATATAAAATGAAAACAGGTATGTGTGAAGCAGGAATGGAGAAAAACCGCCTATGTTACCCTGGTATAGTTAGGGAAGGTGTTATACACCTGAAGGGGTCCTCAGATGCAGATGCACCTGAGCTAAGACTTCAGCAGTGAAGGAGTTTGCAAGCGACCACTTGTAAAGAATATTTATAGAAGGACATTTTAAAGTTGGATGCTTAAGAAAAGCATAAAAATAGGAAAGTTGGAGGACTTGGAGAAGGCTGAGAGATAGCAAGTTTGGAATATGTGCTAAATTTATTTAACTGAAAATTCATTAATGAGGATAGATATCTGCCTTCCTGATTTTTTTCTAACTTTGGCATACAAATTGTAAAAGCCTAGGGAGCAATTTGATGCAATTAGATTCAACTCATTCTTTTTTTTAAAAAAGATAGGAACAGTGAGGATGAAAATAAAGTAAAATAGATTACTGTAATAGCTTTGAGGACAGGGGCCATGTCTACTGGTTCATCTTAATTTTCTCAATGTCTCTTAAATGTTAAATAGTAATTTTTGAAGTATCAGAAACAGTCATCATAAATTAGTAAAAATAACGTACTTTTGTCCTAGTTTCTAATTATTTTCTCCACTACAAGCCCAAATTCAATCATACTGTATGTTATTTTAGGTGCATTTCTAAATATGAAACCTTGTTATTATTTGCTCTATAAAACCAGCAATGTCAATAGCTGCATAGCATTTTAGCTAAGGTGAAAATATAATCAAACCACTGCAATAATTTGTTATTAAAAAAATCTTCCCCCATAGTGGGGAGAACCAAGAAGGGAACATAACAGATCAGCAATGGGAGCAAAACCAAGCCACAGAGCCCCCAAAATAGACTCCAGGCTAGGAGGGGAAACTCCTAGAAGTCCTCCAGGACCAGTGGGGAGATATCATAAAGGTCAGCGGACAGACCTGAAATTATGTATGTTTTCTCTTTTTCAATCTTTTGTTTGGTCTATGTTATTGCTAGTTTGCCCACTTCTATAAGATAGGCATGGGAAGCAAGCTCTAGGAGAAAGGAACGGGATCAACGGTCCCAGAAGGACTTGGGGGAAAAGGAGACAGGGAAAGGGAGTGGTGAGCAAACACCATAGAGTGGGGAACAACTAGGGAATTAAAATCAACAAGGAGAATGTAGAGATCCTGGGGGTGTTGGAGCAACAGTAATCTAGCTGAGAGGAATTACTAAGAGGCAGAAGTAGGGCAAGCATGATGGGAGGAAGGTAAAGGAAACAGGAAAGATCTAGGAAGTAAAGCTATGAAGAGGTATAAATATGTGTGTACATATATACATTAATTCATAAAGAGGTATTGACCTATGTACATATACTGATGTCTATATTTGTCCTAACAACCTGGCATTCTGTGATGCTCACTCTCCTGGCACAATCGCTGAAGCAGAATGGGTGCATAAGCAAATGTGAAGAAAGTGGATGATGCCCAGCTATCAAAAGATATAATGTCTGAGGTCTTACAGGCTTGAAGTTAAATAAGCAGCCATCCAGCAGAGAAGCAATAAACCCACGTGGAAGAAGCACACCAGTCTGTGTGATCATGAAGTATCATTGTGTCTGAGTAATGGCATCAGACGACCCATAACAAACAAAGAAACAATAAAAGCCACATAGTGAGAATGAGGGAGGACAGAGCAGAGAACTAAAGCCAATCTGTGGACAATGGGACATCCCCTCACAGAGGGTCACAGGGAAGGGATGAGTCAACCAGGGTGAAGAACAGCACCAATGAAACACCCAATATTCCTCTGGTTCCTAACCCCCCACTATCATGACCAAAGTACTGCTTTTCACTGCGGGTTAGACCAGAGCATGTGCATGGGTACAGATAAGAGCTAAGAGCTCACAACACACGGTATCCTGTAACAGGAAAAACGATACCAGGGGAGGGGAGGAGATGAGTGGAGTGATCAACACATAACATACCCACCCCACCCCCCTCAAAACACACAAACACACTCCAGGGGGATAAACAACAGAAACTACGGGGAAGGGAGGCAGCAGTCGGTGTAAGACATGAAAATAATTTATCAAGGAGTCAGGAGGCTGGGGTGGATGGGAGGGATAAAAGAGGAGCTGATACCAAGGGCTCAATAGAAAGTAAATATCTAGAAAAGAATGATGGCAACTTAATACAAATGTGCTTCATATGGTTGATATATGCATTGTTATGAGTTGTAAGAGCCCCAATAAAACGATCTTTTAGTAAAAAAAATCACATCTTGATAATCATCTGCAATAAATCTTTTGAGTCAAGGATAGATTCTGAGGAGAATTTGTATGTCTTTGCATCTCCCTTGTCCAGATTGCACAAGTGGCATTTAAAACAGTACAAATAACTCTTACTATCTGTCTGGATAGAACTTCAATAGAAAAAAATGAAACCAATTCCTCTTCAAGGGTTTATATGTCTTTATTTGGTTTACAGTTTGTTTCGCTTTAGGGAGAGGACTTCTGCAGAAGTCTTGTTTAGTTTAGAAGTACTTCCCATAAATGTTCACATAAAGTTTTGGAAATAAAGGCACTATCCTTGAAAAAAGTTTTTAATATAAACATACTGAGAATAGGCTTTTTTGAGCGTAATATACAATTGTTTAATATGCATTACAAAAGTATTAACTTTAGAAAGTGTCCCAACTGCTAAATATCAAAAGAATCCCATATTCTGGCATAAAGATAAATAATTTTCTATACCCAAATTAAAATTTACCCGTATTCTAAACATGAGAAATGAACACCAATATTATAAAGCCTATCTTGAGAAGATCAACAATTCCTTCATTGACTGTCTTTGAGATATATATATGTGTGTGTGTTTATGTGTATATATAAACATATATGTATATTTTATTTTTAAGACATACAATTTGTCCTGTTTTAGCAAAGTAATTTAAATGTTAAACAGGATTATAATGTGGAAGATGGAGAATGGGATTCGGGGGCAAAAGACATGTGGTTCAACCTGGAACTTTTTAGTTGCACATAGAAAATGTTGGACCAAATAAGTAAATTACATTAACAATGATGTTTTTGTCTGTTAATCAGAGATAACCCCATATGCCACCGAGCATGTCTGTAAGGGATAAATAAGAGTAAGTAGATGTTGAAGAGCTATGCAAACTTCAAGGCTCTAAGTCAGCGGTTCTCCACCTTCCTAATGCCGGGAAGCTTTCAGACAGTTCTTCATGTGGTGGTGACCACCAACCATAACATTATTTTCAGTACTGCTTCGTAACTACTGTTATGAACTGGGCGAACCGCTGCTCTAAATGAATCAAAGAGTCTTAAAAGTCCATTAGCAGGGTTTGTTAATTTGTACAAAATGTCAAATTTCAAATAAACTTCCAGCATTTGGCTTTGATGTATTTACAGTTCTGTTTTCCTCTTAACAAAACAATTAACAACTAATCTAGTCAATGTTTCTTTTAAAGCATAAAAATGTCCCTCGACTTAGTAAACAAAATTATCACAATTGTCTATATAAACAACAATGTCCTTCACTTCCTTTAGCTAAGTCAATGCAAGAAGACATTTATTTCCACAAAAAAAGGTACTGAATTACACAAAAATCTACAATTGAATTCTCATTACGTTTCAATTCAACAGCATTTACCAAAGCACCTGGTACATATTTCTTACAGCACTTATCACATTGTATTGTAAATAATATTTCTCTCAGGAGACTTCAAGGAACTTGAGGGCAAAAAATAACATCATGTTAATCTTTGGCTGGTTCTTTGTAGAGGTTAGTTCCTCCCGTGTCTGGTGTTTAATAGAATGAATGAATGGATGCATAATTTGTCTTGTGTCCAACAGAGGACAAAGAATGATCATTATGTTTTGTTTTATGGCATAAGATCAAAGTGATAACAGAAGAAACTGAAAACAGGCTTTGAAAAGATTCCTTTTATCTCTATAAATTAGTTTTAAAAAAATTAGTTTTTAAGGTGGACATGCTAATAAAACAATTTGATGCATGGGATGGGGTGTGTCATTGGGACAGTAACCTGACATTGAGATGGAGATGGCTCTAGAAAGCATGAAGTACATCAGAGTTGAATTCTATATATTTCCTCTTTGATCAAAATTTGTCTATTGGGTGAAAGACTTCAAAGAGTTCATGGAAAAATGGAACTGAAAGAAATGGAATTTCCCTTGAATTTTTTGCAACTTTGTAATGTAGAAGCTGATTAAATGACATGGCAAAAGCAAAAGATGAATGTACTTGGAAATTAATATATGGTAGTTTATTCAGTTGGGGCAAATAATAAAGAATGAAGACTAACTTTGACAAAACTTTATCATAATTTTTTTGATTTTAACTGTTGATGTTATAGATAAGAACCAAACTGGCGAATTGCGCCTGATCTGACCCCACCACACCAAGCAAAACACAAAGGGTTTGCAACAGAACAGCAAGGGGAGCAGAGCAAGGAAGTCCTGAGGGAATAGCAAAAATAGACTTTGGGGCCGGGGTTTAGCACACCATCAACTCCACCGGAAACCATTCCTAAAAGTCAACAAACAGACCTCTAACTATTTACAGGCTTTTCTTTTTTGTATTGGTTTTTGTTTTCACTTTTTTTGCTGTCTTGTTCTTGAGACCTGGTAGAGCTTGATCAAGGGCAATGGAATTGAGAGGAATTACTGAAACCCAAATGAAGGCTGAGCATGATGGTGGGACAAGAGGAAGGTAAAAGGAAATAGAGGAAACAACTAGAAGGCAAAGAGCATTTATAGAGGTCTACATGCAGGCATGTACATATCTATGTGCATGTATTTATAGGTTTAGTATTAAGGTAGCAGATGGACGTTGGGCCTCTATTCAAGTGCTCCCTCAATGCAAGAACACTTTGTTCTATGAAACTGGCATTCCATGATGCTCACCTTTCCGGCATGATCGCTGAAGTCAAAGTGGGTGCATAAGCAAATGTTCACCCCTGACAGAAGTGTCGTGGGGAGATGAGCCAGTCAGGGTGCAGTGTAGCAACAATGAAACATACAACTTTTCTCTAGTTCCTAAATGCTTCCTCCCTCCGCCACCCCACTATCATGATCACAATTCTACCTTAAAAAGCTGACTAAACCAAAGGATGTACACTGGTACAGACAGGAACTGGAAACACAGGGAATCCAGGACAGAAGATCCCTTCAGGGCCAGTGGTAAGAGTGGTAATACTGGGAGGGTGAGGGAAGGCGGGGTAGAAAGGGGGAACCGATTACAAGGACCTACATATAACTCCCTTCCTGGGGGATAGACAATAAAAAAGTAGGTGAAAGGAGACGTTGGATAGCATAAGATATGACAAAATATTAATAATTTATAAATTATCCAGGGTTCACGAGGGAGGGGGCAGCAGGGAGAGAGGGAGGGGAAAATGAGGCAATGATACCAAGGGCTCAAGTAAAAAGCAAATGTTTTGAGGATGATGGCAACAAATGTATAAGTGTGCTTGCCACAATGGATGTATGTATAGATTGTGATGAGTTGTACGAGCCCCCAATAAAATGATTTAAAAAAAAAGAACTAACCTGGCTCCATTGTCTTTTGTTTTCTATCTAAGGGGTGAACAACACGAGTCTGTATTTGAAAAACATTGTTTTGTTTAAATGATTATCTGTCCAACTTATTGAAGTTATAAAGTAGGTATTTATTAATGATTATCTATTGGGGAAAATATATCTGCACAAAATATGTAATGACTATTCCAAGGAGCTATATCCAATTCTTAGGATAAAGACTAACCAGGCATACAATTCAAAAGGCTTTCATAAATATTTGTCCTAAGTGTCAGATGATGAAAACTAAAACAAGCTTTCCCCTACTTGACATTAGAGAAATCTAGTCGCTTGAAAGGCAATCTTTATTAAAAGAATCGGTGCAAATACTATAAAAAGATTGTTCCAAGGGTCCAAGCAAATGTTATTTTAAAAATTAGGAAAAAGTAAACAGTTGGCAATTAAAAAAAATATAGACATTACCTTATAGGAAAGATTTACAGCTATTTGTGATTGGGTTTATCCTACTCTCGTATCATAGTGCCAGAAAGTTGAATTAGGAGTAAATAACTTGATTATGTATAATAGTAAAAGTTTACATGATTTGATCAAAGCTGTTTGAGGGAAAGAGTTCTAATTAAACCTTCAGTGAAATAAGGAAAACTTTAATTTTTCAAGTGGGAACTGTAAAAATATTCAGATACTTTTATTTTGGAAAATAAATTTAGGATTTGCATAGCTTTACCACAGAGACTAGGTACTTTTATAGATAACTATATTTTTCTTTCCTTATGTACTATGGTGTTGACCTATTTGACTCTCACTAAAAAAGTTGACATATAAAGCAAGCTGATCCTCAACCTGATTATATTTCAAGTCATAAATTATAACAACATTATAATGTGGTCATTACTTTTCTCATTAAATTCTACTGAGGGTTTATGAAAGAAAAAAAAGGCTTTACGGGTTTGGTATCAAGACACATGGGGACACAGAGGTGCAGGCCTAACATGAAATTTGTAACATGTTTGCTTGTTAATGTATCAATTTTGAAGTTGGAAAATTGATACTTTTTTATGAGGAAAAATAGTACAATTGTCTATTAATTAAGGTGAAATTTGCATTATTCTACCATATATTTTTAATATGAGAGTAATCAGCTACCAGCTTTTACTAATCTGAGGTACTTGAGGTCTTACCTAGTTTTGATGACAAGAAGGTAATTCATGTTCAAAAATATTTTCATATTATAATCTGACCTAAAATCTTATGAGGACACCATGATTAGCTCACTTTTATTAATAAAAAGACACAAAAACTTAAAAGAACTTGTCCTGTTCCCAGATTTTTTCCTATAAAGTCTCCAAATCACAGTGCCAATAATTTAATATAAAACATCTCTATTTCTAAGGTTGTGCTGCACGTCAGCTAATTCCTACTCAGTAGCAGATTATTTAGAGTGAGATAGCTCAACTTTGGTACAGGGAAAAATGTTTCCTAATGTAAATTAGACATGTTATTCATCATAGACAGTTTTTTGAAAAGAAATTTGAAAAGAACAAAACATAAAACACCTCACAACATACACCTCTGTGACAAATTTTTAGGTCAGCAACTCTCACATAAGGCACTTCCATTTACCTTAAATAAAGTTTCATAAAAAGTTGTCCTTTTTGTGTCATCAAGTCTTCTTAAATTATACAGTTATGTTACTTCAAGTAAATCTTTATTAAATACTCAATTTTGGCATAATTGCCTAAATATCTTCACCTCCGCATGGAATGAAGGGTGAGTATGCGGTTCTGAGCAAGCTAAACTCTTGGTCTGTTTTAGGTTTAGAGAACTGATAATGCTTTATCTTGCTCAAGAATTTTAAAATTTTCCAAAGGAAGATTGCTTAAGACAGTTGGTAAAATGTGTTCTGAAGTGCCCTTAGGTAAAATGTTATTTGCTTCTAAATTCTTCACCAAGCACGTGGCTTTGATCCATCTTCTAGTTGCTCTGCGTTCTTTCTGTAGGCAAGTTTTCATTTTTCTTTTTAAGCTTGCTATTTCCTTTTCCAGTTTAATTATTCTCTTTTTTGCCTCCATAGGATTTCTAAAGGCATAACTGTGTTCAAGTAGTACTTGCTGACTACTAAAGTTTGATTTAGATGGTCCTGCTGGAGTACAACTGTTTTTTTCCAAAAGATTCCTTGACTTGAGTTTCTGAATCAAATAAAGTTAGAGGATTAAATATAAATGATGGAATATCACAACTCAAGAGTAATTTTGTCATTTTAATAGTATTTAAATTGCTTTTAATAACTAATTTTAAAATTGACTGGAAACATCAACAGCCCACTTCACGTAATTATGGATTAAATTTCTGAACTGGTTTGGTCAATTCCAGCCACTCTTTTCTTTTTGTTCTCTGTCTAGGACATTCACATACTGGTTTGGAAATAGACAATGGACTTACAAATTGCTGAATATGAATCTATGGAGACTTTAAAAATCCTATGTAATTTTCTTAGTGAGGTCAGTTAAGAATCTATTTAAAGATTTTGTTTATTTGTGAAACTGAGTTGAAGATCTCTTTTCCAAGTAAATACTATTGTCTCAATTTATTATCCAGACTCTGGTCTGTACTTTATAACATAGGATCCAAAGAAATATATACTCAATTATCAAACTTGTAATAATACTTACCATACCTATTATTTGTTCACAGTTGCATAGTCTATAAAGCCTGGCTAGGTGGTGTAGTGGTTACACATTGGGCTGTAATCCACATGGTGGACAGTTCATAACCACCAGCAGCTCTATGTGAGAAAGACTGGTCATTCTGAAAATCACAGGGGTCACTAAGAGTCAGCATTGACTTTATAGCAGTAAGTAAGGAAGTTTCTGGCATATCAGAAATCATAAGACCCCTCTTTTCCTTATCTCTTTCATTCATTATCATCAGGTCCTATTTATTCTACTTCTTAAATATCTCTTTCATAAATTCTCTCCCCATCATTTGTAATGCCATTGCCCAATTCAGGCCCATAACATCTCTGGTCTGATTATTAAAAAAACTTCCTCATTGATCTCTCCACTTCAATCTATCTCCTGCCACCAGAATAAATTATTCTAACAGACTTGTCATTTTTCTATTGGCTACTTTCCTTTTTATTATCTAAAGGGAGAAAAATAAATTCCAGATGGCATACTACACCATTTAGGATCTGACTACATTCTGCTATTTGTCCTTTGATTTACAATCTAGCAAGACTAACCCATTCGAGAATATATCATCTTTATAATGTGGCTTCTATTCACTCAATACTTATTGGTATGTATATAATGTGAATTCCTAGGGATTCAAAAGTGAATAAGGCAAATATCATTTCTGTTCTTATGAAACTTAGAGTTACTGTTCTGTTTTCCTTGGGAATTATTTTTCATGACTTCTTACTGGACTGTAAGCTTCTTTATGGCAAGAACTTTATACACTTATATGCTACCTTTATGTTAGTTTCTGACATAACTACAGTTTAGTAAGTATGACAGGACTTCAAAAAGATTGTGGAAAAATTCTATTATCTTTTAATTTCATTTTCCAATTAACTTTTGGAAGCACCCTCAATTTTTACTCAAGTAAGAAATGAATAAAGAGGTAAAAAAAAAGCAAGGTACACTCAAATTCATGTATTGTGTACCAAGCACATGCTAAAGGTCCACAAGTGATCAAGACCAAGTTCCTGTGCTACTGGAGCTTTTCTAGTGTCTGAGATAGCTCGTCAAACCTCATATCCTCGAAGGGACTCATATGCATTTACAAATGAACTATCATAAGTAACACAAGAAAAGCAGTGGTTTCTCCTCTACTGAAGGAGAGTATGTTTGTCTTCCTTTTTGAAGCTAAACCTTCTATTTTGTTATTTCAGCTAGCTATTCTTCCGCTACTAGGTAAAACATGTTCATTTGTCCTGTACCTTAGCTCGCTCCTTTTACAGATCACTTGCTATCTTTTGTTCTCACTATGCTATCGGCATTTATTCTGTGCAAGGTCAAGAAGGTCCCTTAAATCCCAAACTGTAATTCTTTAAGCCCAGCCTAAATGACTGAGTTCCATGAAGCTTTCAGTTTCCTCAGAATTTATACTCTATGGTGTTAGTTTGAGTATGCTGTTCCTTAAAGTACTTTGCGTGTGTCAGTTGTATATCATCTTAAAATAAAAGCAAAATGATGTTTTATCACTCAGATGATCTCTGTTTACCAAAGATTTATTGATAATTGGTAATAATGTAACATTCCATTTTAATAAAAACAATTTTGATTGGGGTACAAAAACCAGAATTCTAATTCTAGCCTACACATTTAAGGGATAAGAGGAAGGTTTGCAACTTTCTTGGAAGCATATGATCATAGATCATGGATTTTAATCTATTCTGAATGGTTGAATGGTTCCAGTTTATTAACAAAAAAGTAACAAGCCCTCAAAATGGTAAAAAACAGTAGAAAAGGAAAGCAGTATTACCTACCATAGACTTTATATGGGTACAAAAATCAAAAATGGTTGGAACAGCATCCATTTTAAGTCGTCGAGTTTGTCCTGTTAGGTCAAAACAGGAGGCTTCAAAATGTTTTGAACAAAGAAAAGTATGTTTTCCTGGCACAAAATTTTTGCGCTTAACCAGGCGAACCCATTCTTTTCTTCTTTTAGGATCCAAAGGAAACCTTTTTTTTTAAAAAGAGAGAGAGGACTTCAAATTCCAACAATCAAACATACAGCAAAATGATAGCAATAAATTCATACTTATCAATAATTATACTCAATGAAAATGGATTAACAGAAATACTATCCCTCTATTTGGTATATATCCTAGAGAAATAAGAGTCATGACACACATAGATATATGCATGCCCATATTCATTATAACACTATTCACAATAGCAAACAAACATCTTAAATGCCCATCAATGGAAGAATAGATAAAACTTTGGTATGTGTAAATAATAAAATGCTATGCAGAATTACTGAATAATGATGAATCTGCAAACTACCTCACAAAAATGGATGAATCTGGAAGATGTTATTCATGAAGAATGAATTTTTATCTCTGTATATAGTCGTGTATAAGCCAAGTTTTTCAGCATATTTTTAATGCAATTTTTGTGGCAAAATTAGGTACCTTGGCTGATATTCGGATTGGTTTATACTTGAGTATATATGGTATGTTACTTTAACAGCTACATTTCTGGGGTTAAACATAAAAATGTTAATTTCATAATAGGTGAGTAGCCAAGATACTGAAAATACATAGGTATTGTACATCCATACTTTTCAAAAACACTTAATGTGATTTGAATCTTAACTCCTCTCCTCTCCCAAACTAACAATTTCAGTAATACCCACACCCCCAAATATTACTCAAATATGGTTACCGTTTTTAACCTCTATTGTTAATACCACTTTAGGTTAAGCCATCGGGTGAACCCTCCTTTGTATTCCCATAGTTATCTCAAGAGCTTTCCTCTAACATTTCTTACCTCCTGTGATTTTGTTAAGGTTGTATGCCAACAAGGTCAGGC
Source organism: Tenrec ecaudatus (assembly GCF_050624435.1). Taxonomy (NCBI): domain Eukaryota; kingdom Metazoa; phylum Chordata; class Mammalia; order Afrosoricida; family Tenrecidae; genus Tenrec; species Tenrec ecaudatus. The sequence goes on from NC_134535.1 coordinate 58,605,680, forward strand.
CAGGATTCTGTTATCTGACAGAAATTAGGCAACCATCTTCCATTTAATGATCTGATACAAACAGCCAATGAGTTAAAAGAGGAGTTCCCTCGGAAGTATAGTCTGTATCCATGTATGTACTGTATATACTCAAGTATAAGCTGAGGCCCCTAATTTTTTTTTCAGTGAATTTTATTTTTTTTTAACAATTTATTAGGGGCTCATACAACTCTTATCACAGTCCATACATATACATACATCAATTGTATAAAGCACATCTATACATTCTTTGCCCTAATCATTTTTTTCTCCTCTTTTCTTTTTTTACATTTTATTAGGGACTCATACAACTCTTATCACAATCCATACATATACATACATCAATTGTATAAAGTACATCCATACATTCCCTGCCCTAATCATTCTCAAAGCATTTGCTCTCCACTTAAGCCCCTTGCATCAGGTCCTCTTTCCCCCCTTCTCTGCTGTCCCTCTCCCAGGGAAGAGGTCACATGTGGATCCTAGTAATCAGTTCCCCCTTTCCAACCCACTCACCCTCCACTCTCCCAGCATCGCTCCTAGAGGCCCCTAATTTTACCACAAAAATTGCATTAAATATATCACTGTAAATGAGAGTGAGTGCATAGTAGAGACCCAAAGCCCATCTGTAGGCAACTGGGTACCCCCTTACTGAAGGGTCACGGGGAGGAGACGAGAGTCAGGGTGCAGTGAGTGTAGCAATGATTAAACATACAACTTTCCTCTAGTTCTTAACTGCTTCCTCTCCCCACTATCATGATCCCAATTCTACCTTACAAATCTGGCTAGACCAGAGGATGTACATTGGTACAGATAGGAAATGAAAACACAGGGAATCTTGGACAGAAGATCCCTTCAGGATCAGTGGTGAGAGTGGCAATACCTGGAGGGTAGAGGGAAGGTGGGTAGAAAGGGGGAACCGATTATAAGGATCTATATATAACCTCCTCCCTGGGAGATGGACAACAGAAGAGTGGGTGAAGGGAGATGTCGGACATTGCAAGATATGATAATAACATAAATTATCAAGGGTTCATGAGGAAGGGAGGAGCGGGAGTGAGGGAGAAAATGAGGAACTTATATTAAGTGCTCAAGTAGAAAGCAAATGTTTTGAGAGTGATGATGGCAACAAATGTACAAATGTGCTTGATACAATGGATGTATGTATGGATTGTGATAAGAATTGTATGAGCCCCCAATAAGATGATTTTAAAAAAACTGCATAAAAAATGTGCTGAAAAACTCAGCTTATCTCAAGTATACATGGTATGTTGCAGGAAAGCTCACCATCTCTTGATCTTATATGAACCTCATCATCCTCTGACCCGTGGTTCTTGGGATATAAGTCAGAAGACTTCTATGACCTGCTGATGTTGGTTTGTCAGTCAGTCACTGCAACCACGTGAGTCAGGAGACACCTCCAGCCTGATGCCTGAGCAGCTTGAAACTTCCATACCTGTATGAGTTATTTCTCTGAAATGAGTATCTCTTGAGAGATGCTTCACTGGTTTTGCTCCTCTAGAGAACCCAGCCGAAGCCTTGGAACTAAGAGTGAGTCTAGTCAAACTGCTCATAAGGATAAGTGTTCTAAACTGGTTCTGGTCTCTGACTAGTGTTTAAAGGTGCTATTGATCATACCAAAAAACTAAACCCAAGATCTCAACTCAGAATGATCCTATGTAGGGATTCTTACAGACGGTAAGTCTTTCCAGGAGCAGACAACTTCATGGAGCAGCTGGTGTGTTTGAACCACTGACCTTGGGATTTGAAGTGCTATACTTATCCCACAGTGCCACGAGGGCTCATCAATATTAAAAAGTGCACTGATAATCAATGGCATGAGGTGGCAATAGAAATATGTGAAATATTACCATCAACAGATCAAATGTGTGAGTGACAAGACTCTGGGTGATTTCATCTTTGATACTTTTCTACAATTTTGTAAGAAGGAGAAATATAAGGAGGGTAGTTGGTATGTCCTACTGTCATTAGACAAAGTGTTAAAAGGGATAAGCTTAAAGGTTCAGAATCACAGACCAAGTGCCACATACAACACTTGAAAGCTACCACTTATACCAGACAAAAAGCCTTTGTTTCTTATACTGACAAAGTTGGTTTACTGACAACCAAATCAAGTCTAATCATACAAGTAACTGAATTCCCAAATGGTACCCGAACTTAAAGTAAGGGCATTGATTAGGGAGAAATGGGATTCTGATACTTGAGATGGAGATACATGGGCAAATAGTCAGGAAGCTGGGGATTGAGTCCATAAATTATGTTGAATCACTCCAGCCAAAAGAGTCAACCCTTCATGATGGTGAAAGGATTTAACCCCCTGCTGAGAAGCTGCATTTCTATTCCAGATATACGAAATCTGAAATTATATTTTAAGAGATTCTCAATCAGAATAGCTAGGTTAAATAAGAACAAACATGCTTGCCCTGTAGTTCTTTCATCCAATAAAATCACTGCACCTTTGTCTTCTATGCCATCCTTCCTAGTAAAAGCATCATCCTATTCACCCATATGTGATGCGATTAATCCAATTGTGCCTGAGGAGTTTTTGTCTGAGACATTCCACCAAACATCACAGTGTTTGCCTTTCACCAAACATCACAAAATGCCTTCCAAGGCATTTTGGAATGTCCTCAAGGTCCACCCCTCCCACCCATTTTTGCTTCTAGTTTTATACCTAGTCCCAGTAAGTCCCAAGAGATGAAACACCATGTCTGACCCAAACAGAGGTATACTACGCTCCAAGGAACAGGCTGATTTTTTCTTATACAAACAGAAATTTGGGGCTATGTAGGAATGACTATGAAGAATGTAGAATAGTGTTACAAAGTTGGATGAGTCTGAGTTTATTGATATGGGTCTACTAGTCACAGATTCTTCAGTGTTTCACTCCAGAGGTTAGTAAAGTATCTAATGTTAACAGGTAATCCCCAAGTTACAAATGAGATCTGCTTCTATGTCTTTCAGTAGTGGAGAGGTACACCCACTTTTATTGAGCTTTAGTGCAAGAGTTACATTTTTTCAATGATTTAAAAGCTGATGTATAGCAGGTAAAGGTAACTGAGATAAAGCTTTTTTTTTTTGGAAACAGGCTTGATACAATTGATGTATAGAATGTTATAAGACCTGAAAAAGACCACAATAAAATGATTTTTTTTAAAAAGTGGATCATAGCAGATGTAGTTAAAATCTAACACCTTATCATTTGATCTATTTTAAAAGTGTTCTAATTTTTTTTGGTTTTTTTTAAAGTGTTCTAATTTTTAATATTTTGTTTTCATTTCAAGTTGAGCTTTTCTCTATTCTTTTTTCTCTAATTTTAACTTGATGTTGTTAGCTTTTTTGGCTCTTTTTTTTGTTTGTTTCTGTATGTTTTTCGGTATATCGAATCCAGGGTGGGTCATCTATAGAGAAAATAGTGTTAGGGGTACAGCAGGGGAGGTTGGTGGGAAATGGGGAGCTAATAACAAGTACAAAACAGAAAATGCGCTAAAAATGATTGCAAAACTCTTCCTGGTATAACTGAACTATTGAATTCTTTGATATTTGGATTGAGTCCCAATAAAAGTATTTATTAAAAAAATTAATTTTGGGGGGGAGTAGATGTTATAAGTCAAATATTCCTAGCTGGGGGACTTACTATACTTGTCTTTAGTTGATTCAAAGAAGCATGAGTTATACAATGGCCTGTTGTACAAGGTATCTAAAGGCTCATCAGGGAAGCTGCCATTTTAATGAGGTTGGACCCACAAACCCACCCATGGGTGCTGAGGGCACATTACACAATGCTGAGCATCAAATTTGGGTTAGAAGTGTCAATATACGTAAAGGTTTTTAAATCATTTTACTGGGGGGTCATACAACTCTTCTCACAATCCATACACACACTCATTGTGTCAGCACATTTGTACATTTGTTGCCATCAACATTCTCAAAACATTTGCTTTCTACTTGAGCCCTTGGAATCAGCTTTAAAGGTTGTTTTGGCTACTATTTTATGTAAGTCAGATTTGAGAGTGGGAACTGCTTTAACTGAATCAAGATACCTAAGTACAAAGGAAATGATTGGGCCTTGGGGTGGTAGGAGCCAAATGGTAGCCCTTGACAGGAGGTAGGGGTGTGTGTGTGTGTGTGTGTGTGTGTGTGTGTGTGTATGTGTGTCTGTGAGAGAGAGAGAGAGAGAGAGAGAGAAAGAGAAAGGTGGGCACGTCTATCATAATGATGAAAGTAGGAACTAGGATAGTCTTACTATGTGGCTTTGTGGTACTGGCTACTTAGTCATGGTGTTACTAGCAGTAGGAGATAAGAAATCCACTTTAGGAGAGGTCTGGGAGGCTGGCCCCAGCACCAAAACTTAAGTGGTTTCCTGCCTCTCCCCCGAGAAGAATTTGTTTCAAAGGACGACATTGATTCTGTAGCTCCAGGAGAGGGACTTATCTGATCAGAGCACATGGGAGCAGATGAAGGGGGAGGAGGAGAGTAGAGCACAGCCTGGTCCACCAGGCCATGAGGATGATGTTCCTGATTAGAGCAGCCAGTCCAGAGAGGACAACATGGCTGGTCCCACTATGAGACATGATGCCCCTCACTGACCAATGGCGCTACAGGGGACAGCCCTGGAGACACAGTGTGGGAATTGCACCTGACCTGATTCCACCACACCGAGGCAAAGCACTGGGGGAGTGCAGCGGAACAGCAAGGGAATGGAGCGGCAAGGTCCCCAGGGAATGCTGAAAGTGGACTTTGGGGCCAGGGCGTGATGCCCCAATAGACTGGACTGGAAAATACTCCTAAAGGCCAACAAACGATCCTTGAACTAACTACAAGCTTTTCTTTCTTGATGCGTTTTGTTTTGTTGTCAGTGGTTTGTTGTTGTTTTGTTGTCTGGTTGTATACTGTTGCTTTGTTTTCCTCTGTCTTGTTTTTGTGCATGTTATTATCTCCACAGGTCTGTCTAAATAAGACAGGCTGGATGAACTATCTGGAGGAAAAACAACGGGACTGACAGTTCCGGGGGGACTTGGGTTAGGGAGAGGTGGGGGGTAAGAAAGTGGTGTTAACAAACCCAGGGACAAGGGAACAACATGGGATCCAAATTGGTGGTGAGGGGGGAGTGGCAGGCCTGGTAGGGAATGATCAAGGGTAAAGTTACGTAAAGAAGAGGTACAGCTGTAACCCAGGTGGGGATGGAGCATGATAGTGGGGCAGGAGGAAGGTCAAGGGAAATGGAGGAAAGAGCTAGGAGGCGGAGGGCATTTATAGAGGTCTAGACAAAGACATGTACATGCAAATATATATATGAGGATGGGGAAATAGATCTATGTATCTACATTTATAGGTTTAGTATTAAGATGGCAGAAGGACCTTGGATCTCTACTCAAGCACTCCCTCAATGCATGAATACTTTCTTCTATTATGTTGGCATTCTATGATGCTCGCCCTCCGGACACAACTGCTGAAGCCAAAGCGGGTGAACAAGTAAATGTGGTGAAGAAAGCTGATGGTGCCCGGCTATCAAAAGAGATTGTGTCTGGGGTCTTAAAGGCTTGAAGATAAACAGTAGCCATCTAGCTCAGAAGCAACAAAGCCCACATGGAAGAACACACCAGCCTGTGTGATCACGTGGTCCCGAAGGGATCAGTTATCAGGCATCAAAGAACAAAAAAATCATATCATTGGCTACACACCTCCATGATTCGATCACCGAGGACAAACGGGTGCATAAGTAAATGTGGTGAAGAAAGCTGATGGTGCCTGGCTATCAAAAGAGATAGCGTCCGGGGTCTTAAAGGCGAACAAGTGGCCATCTAGCTCAAAAGCAACAAAGCCTACATGGAAGAAGCACACGAGGTGCCACGAGGTCACGAGGTGCCAAAGGGATCAGGTATAAGGCATCATCATAAAAAAAAATATCTTACCATAGTGAATGAAGGGGGAAGTGCAGAGTGGAGACCCAAAACCCATTTGTCGGCCACCGGAGATCCCCTTACAGGGGGGTCTAGAGGAGGAGATGAGTCAGTCAGGGTGCGATGTAGCACCGATGAAGAATACAGCTTTCCCCCAGATCCTGAATGCGTCCTCCCACCCAACTACCATGATCTGAATTCTACCTTGCAAGTCTGGATAGAGTAGAGGTTGTACACTGGTGCATATAGGAGCTGGAGGCACAGGGAATCCAAGGTGGATGATACCTTCAGGACCAGGGGTGTGAGGGGCGATACTGGGAGAGTAGAGGGTGAGTGGGTTGGAAAGGGGGAACCGATTATAAGGATCTACATGTGACCTCTTCCCTGGAGGACGGACAACAGAAAAGGGGGTGAAGGGAGGCGCTGGATAGGGCAAGACATGACAAAATAATAATCTATAAATTATCAAGGGCTCATGAGGGAAGGGGGAGCGGGGACGGAGGGGGAAAAAAGGACCTGAAGCAAAGGGCTTAAGTAGAGAGCAAATGCTTTGAAAATGATGAGGGCAAAGAATGTACAGATGTGCTTTATACAATTGATATATGTATATGTATGGATTGTGATAAGAGTTGTATGAGCCCCTAATAAAATGTTTTTTAAAAAAATTAAATTAAAAAAAAAAAGAAATCCACTTTATCTGCACAAGAATATGAATTCAAGGTCAAGTGGGAAGTACTCTCTTTCAAATCACCAGAAAATTCACAACTGCTCAATCCCTGACTTGAGCGTTTACGGACCAGATATCTTTTATTGTCTGGTGGACTCATGAATAAAGTTGACATAGTGGAAGGGATGGAAATTATGTGATATACCAGCAACTTAAGGTCAATTTGGTTACAACCACTTCTGAGTGCCCAATCTGCCAGCAGCAGAGTAACAGTGAGTCCCAGAGAGGGCACTTTTCCTAGGGGCGAGCTGCAGTGTAACCTGATGACAGGTTAATTATACTGCACCAATTTTCATGATGGAAAAGGCAACATTTTTTTCTTACTGGAATGGACCCTGGTTACAGATTTGCCTCCAAACAGTGTTACTGCCAAAACCAGGAGCCATGGATTTCCAGAAAAACCTCGTGGTATCTCATATAGTACTGCCTCGGATGAAAAGAACTTCGTGTCAAGTTAAGTGCTGCAATGAGCCCGTGCTCATGGAATTCACTAGCCTTACAATGTTTCCCATCATCCAGGACCAGCTGGCTTGATAGAACAATGGGGTCACCTTCTAAAGACATATTGTGGCACCGGCTTGGTGGCACGGAATCGCAGGGTTGAAGCAATGCTTTCCAAAATGGTGTAGATGCTCTAAATTTATGGATAATATACGGTGTTACTTCTCCCATAGCCAAGATTCATGGGTGTAGGAATCAAGAGGCAGAAATGGGAGGGTTACCACTCACTATTATACCTAGTGACCTACATGTTAAATATTTGCTCCCAGTCTTCAAGACCCTATGCTATGTGGGTATGGTCTTAATTCCAAAGGGAGGGACATTCCTACCTGGAGACAACACTGACTGCATTTATCTGGAAAGTCACTTGGGGTTACTCAGGCATCTGGATCAACTGGCAAAGAAGGGCATAGTCATATTGACTGGTTTGATTGATCCCAATTACCAAAAGGGAATCAGGATTGGTATTAAACAATGGACACAAACAAGCGCATGCCTAGAATACTGGAAAATCTTTAGGATATCTTAACACTACCATACTCTAACTAAAGTTGACAGATAACTACAGCAAAATACTTCTGACATAGCTCTTCAGGAATGAGAGTGTGGGTCACTGTGGCAGGCAAAGAACCCAAACCAGCTGAAGTACTTATGGAGAGCAAATGGAATAGAATAAGTGAACAAGGTAGTTCTAAATGCCAACCATGACCATGTGACCAGTTACAGCAATGAGGACTGTTTTGTTATACCCATATGTATATATTTATATACCTTTTTGAAATATCTGCTTTCTTCTCTCCCTTATTCCATTACTTATTATAAAGTATAAATGTAAACAGGCTAGTATGTTTTGTTTGTATGCATTTTAGTTATACCATGTTAGGTTCAAGAATGACTTTGTAACTATCTTTAGAGATGATAGATGGATTAAGGAGATGCATATATCCAGAATCCTCCTTAGAAACAAGGATGGTGAGGCTTCCTCTCACGCACGTACTTTGCCCAGGTTGCCGGAGGAGACCAGTCCCTGGAGAAGGACATCACTCATGGTAAAGTAGCGGGATAGTGAAAACGAGGAAGGCTCTAGACAAGATGGGTTGACACAGCAGCTGCAACGATGGGCTTAACATCACAACACTCATGAGGACGGTGCACGGCACGGTAGTGTTTGGTCGTTATACACAGGATTTCTATCTCATGGTACCTGACTAGATGTGCACAGGTGCCAAGATGACAACAGGTGGACTGTGATGGTTAAAGTTATGTGTCAACTAGGTCACAACTCTCATAGCTGCACAGATATTTAATAATCATGCTCCATTTTGTAATCTGTATAAGCATGTAATTTGTTGCAAAGAATTTTCTCAGGGCTGTGGCTTGCAACCAATATAAATGGATATGACAAAATTTTTTTCCTCTTTTAATCCTGCATGTTTCTTTATCCTTTCACACCTAGTGTTTGAATTGTGACTCAGCAGCCTTTTGCTTGATATGCCGATTTTGGGAGTGTCAGCCCCTGTACCCATGAGTCGGCAGCATCTAGGCTGATATATGTTTTGTCTAAAACTAAAAATATTATTATTGGGCTAATGCGCCATTCAAATATTTGTCTTCACAGTGGGGAGCCCACCAGAAGAACTTGATGGTGTCTCACTGACACTTCCAACTGCTCTGAAAAGAATCCCAATAAAAGGTACTGGAGAGAGTGGGAGAAAAATGTGGAATTGAACAGAACTCAAACTCATAAGACACCAAGTTTGCTGGTCATAGAGAATGGTGGGAATCCCAAGACTATGGCCTTCCCTTAGGTCTAAAACTGAAGTCACCTCTGCATTAGACTAGTCAGCTATAGACCAAAAGGGCAGCACTTACTTAAGGACAAAGTTCAGAGGGCTAGGAAAGGAGAAATGGAAATAGGAGACCCATATAAGCAATGGAATATTCAATGGTACAATGAAGGTGCAATGGATGAGATGAGTAAGAATGGATATGAATTGCTGAATATAAAACTAGGACCTGTTTGTAAACTTTCACATATATATATATATATATATATATATATATACTGTTTCATTCAGTTGATTTCACTCTGTGAAGGAAACAGTGGGTAAATTAACATTATGTAAGATGCTCTTTTATCAACTTCATTTTCTGATAATGCCTGACCAGCACTATAAAGAACTCTATTATAATTTACCACATTGGAGACAGAGGCATTTTACCATGCAACTATAATCCTATTATTCTTTCGAATCTCTACTCTCATTACTTTTTGGCTTCTCAAGTACCCTTAGGATAAATCATAAGGGTTTAAAAGTGGCTTAAGAGAATGGAATTTGTTATTGCAAAATTGTATATCCATTGAGAAATGTTTTTTTTTTTTTTTTACTTTCCAAGGGTAAGCTGGATCTCCTTCAATGTTTCTTGTCTTAAATTGTCTTCTCTCCCACCCCCATCAAATCTTAGGAGAGCCAGAACTTCCTGGATTTCGAGGACAATGTCAGGCAATTGGGAACTGGGTACATATTTGCTGAATAAATGAAAGCAGCACTACATTGGAATGAAGAAGTGGAAAAACAAAGATATCAGTTTCCTTCCCCAACGTCATAGCTTTTAATAAGGGATACATTAGTAATAAGGTAGAAAAGAGGTTGAACTGTAATTTCTACATTCTAAAATCATGTATGTTGTGAGGTATGTAAAAACAGAACTTCAAACCTTTTCTTCAGGCATGGCACGCACCTGAAGACAAAGTAAACACGGCCAGAGGATCTAATATGCCAGATCACGTTCAAAATGTTCTAACAGGTCTCAAGTGGGAGAATTAAAGATTTCTGATTGCTCTTGTAGCAAAGGAAGAAGAAGAAAATAGTCGGGTTCTTTTAACTACATTGTCCTAATAAGAGTGGAGGGCTTATTTGTTGCACTTTGACTAACAGTGCAGATTCCGTAACTATCAGCTATGACTCAATTCCACCTCAGAGGTACTGTTGGACTACAACAAATCTTAATACTTCCTGTTATCAATGCAGCTAGGGAGAGGATTTCCAATCTTAGTGGTACATGGCAAGGTTTGATTGCTGACTTGGATCAGGAAGGGCTCTTCCTCCTGTGGCGCCTTTTGTATCAAGGAGTAAAAGAGCAGGAAATTATGGTATCCTCTTGTCACTTTTTCTTCAAGAGATAAATCACCGTGTCGGCGTGGATTTCTTTTAGCACGTGGGCAAATCTTCCCCGAAGGAAGAGAAACATTTTACAGATATGCAAAACCAACACACCCGAAAGGGCAAACACGGCTTCCCAGCTGCTAACTGGGCAGTGAAGTTATCAGGAGAAAGGGGGACTCCATCAGCTCCTTTCACACGTCATCCCCACACGAGGAGCTCCTTCCTGTCTTCGTCACCCCCATTCCCTGCCCAGGTTACCTGTGGAAGCTGATGTTAATGTGCTTGTTGTAGGTAGCCGCGCAGCCCGCCGCAGCGCAATTGGTCGGCATTTCCCTGTCCCCCTCATTCGGCGCTGTCTTTAGCCTGTTCTGAGGCGATGGCGGCTATGCTTCCAGAGGGCCAAGGCTGGGCAAGTGAAGGCGGGTAACGGTCCACCGAGCAGAATCGTGGGGGAAAGGGGAGTGTGGGGGGTGCAGGGAAGCCCAGCCTTCGCTTTATTAAGATGGCGGGCTTGAGCCAGCCGAGTCGACCATCCTGGAGCTCCAGTGGCCTGCGTTTGCCTTCACCAACATGGCGGCCCCAACCCGCCCCTCCAGGCCAGGCGCAAAGGGAGTAGAGGACGGCGGCCCTGGCAGCGCAGGCCTCGGAGCACTTCAAAGGCTGAGCGGCTTCCCCCTCCGATAACTAGGAAGCTCTCGCATGGCAGCAGCGAGCAACAGGTCCGCCCACTTTGGCGCGCCCCCAGCGGTCCCAATCCGGAGTCTCGGCGCCGCAGCCGCCGAGAACGAACGGCAGGGGAGACGGCAGGAAGACTGCAAATCCCAGGAAGCATCGCGCGGCGCTGCTATTATCGCGTGAACAGGGGAGTCCCGGTTCCTGTGCCTCCGGAAATGACGTCGGAGGCACGGCCACTTCCAGAGTCCCTTTCTCGTCGGGCGGAAGAGCCCGGATCGCGAAGAAGCAAGGGGGCGCTCGGAAAGGGATCTGGCTGGCGACGGTCCGGCGAGAAAGCTGAGAGGGGAAGTTGGGGAGCTGAGCCCGCTAGGTGCCCGGGGGGGGGGGGTGCGGGGAAGGCCGCACCGACCGGGCCCGTTAGGGGATCGATCAGTGAGGGGAGGGAGAAGGCAATTGTTGGGCGGATCCCCGGACCGAGGGCTAAGGTGGTGTGGAAGGCACTGCTCCCCAGATGGCGACCGCCGATAACCCGGCCCCGGCCTCCAGCGGCCTCTCGCCCAAGGAAGAAGGGGAACTAGAAGACGGGGAGATCAGCGACGACGATAATAACAGCCGGAGCAGCAGCAGCAGCAGCAGCGGCGGCGGGCTGCTGTCGTATCCGCGGCGAAGGCCTCTTCACCCGGCCCGGGGCGGTGGATCCGGTGGTGGCGGTGGCTCCTCGTCGTCGTCGTCCTCTTCGCAACAGCAGCAGAGGAATTTCTCACGCTCGCGGCACTCGTCGGAGCGAGGCCACCTCAGGGGACACAGCAGCTACCGACCCAAAGAGCCTTTTCGGTCCCACCCGCCCTCCGTGCGGATGCCTTCGAGCTCCCTGCCCGAAAGCAGTTCGCGACCGTCCTTCTGGGAGCGGAGCCACATCGCCTTGGACCGTTTCCGCTTTCGAGGCCGGCCTTACCGGGGTGGGAGCCGCTGGAGTCGGGGACGAGGAGGGGGTGAACGAGGAGGCAAGCCAGGGAGCCGACCTCCCCTGGGAGGAGGAGCGGGATCCGGATTCAGCAGCAGCCAGAGCTGGCGAGAGCTTTCTCCGCCTCGTAAGAGCTGTATCCTTAACGTGGCGGTCTGGCCTGGGTGTGTCACTTCCCAAAGTTCCCTGTCGCGTCATTACCAGGTCTATAAAATGAGAGTAACTTTCCCGAGCCATTGGATCCGCTCGTTGGTCCCAGTGTGCCCATGAAGGAAGTTTTTCTTCGTGGCTTCGCTTGTGCCGCACCGTAGTGTTGTTTTCTTCAGATTGCTTTACTGGGTATATTGCTGGTTTGAACTTTGGCGTTTTTAGTGGAATGAGGCCAAACTAGTGGAATCGAAGACTCTTGTGATGAGCGTTATTATGCAAGTACACCAGAAGCCCAAGTTTCATTAGCCTTTGTTTTTGTTGATAGAGGAATTTTGTGTTTTATGTGACGTGGCCGTGGACGGTTGACAAGAAAAAAACATAGTCGAGGTAGTTTGGGAATACTGTTAAATCACAGTGCACTTTGACATTGAAATTGCCAAGTCTTACACTGGATAAGCCTACCGTTCTTAATTGTGGTTCTGTCTGTATATTTCTCGCATTATTTTCATCACCACCACCTTTAAAAGTGGTTTAAAAAAAACACCCGTGAATTTACCAACTAGATTCAGAACTGAATGGCATATGGCCTTTTTTAGAAAGCTTCACTTCCATAGCCCATCTTTTTCTCTAGGGGACATTTTTTAACTCAAATGGAATTTTAATTTTAATATATGCCATGGAAGATGGATAGGCTGAGAAAAATAGATGCTTTTTGCACCCAATAACCTTATCCTTAGGTTTTAAAAAATGTTTATGAATTTACTCAGTATTCATCTAAGAAATTGATCTGGTGGTTTTTTTTGAGGTTTTCTGTTTTATGTTGTGCTTGGAGAACTGTCTAGACTTATTCTGTAATGACTACAGAAGTAGTTTATGCACATCAATGAATGTAATTTTCATGGTGTAATGCTTTTTACTGTTTTATATGTGAAATGTAAATGTAATGGCATTTGTAAGACAATCGTTTTTATAGAACACTTGAAGCCAGAATGACCTCACCAGATGTTATGATGTAAAGCCAGGAAGGAACATACTCACATTCAGGTAACATAGCACTTTCTCTTTTTAGAGCTTTGAAAAAACTTACAGGTAAAGTCAAAAGATGGATTAGGTATGTTTCAGGTGTGTTTCTGAAAAAACAAACAAACCATGAGGTATTTAACTTTTTAAAAGATAAAGGATCTTATTTGAGTAAAGTTGGGAAACCTCTGCCCAAATAATTTTGACTTTGTCACTTAACGGTAAATTTAAATACCACACTCACTGCCACAAGTGTATTCTGACTCTTTCTGACCTTTCCAGACTGAATCTTTACTGGAGCAAAGACAGCTTCTTTCTCCCTTGTAACTAACTGCTTGTTTGAACTTAAAACCAGCCAACTCTTCCTTATTTGACAGCGCCACCAGGCACCTGAATCTAAGTACAGACAAACTGACGAAAATATTTAAAGCTTAGTGTAAAAAAAGTTCAAATTGGGTGTACAAGAAGTACTTTGGGAGTTGGAAACTTTAACATCTATTAGATAAGGAGGTGCTGAGTACACGTGTGCATGTCCCTTTTCTGTTTGCCAACTATGTTGATTCCATTACAACATGGGCCTCCATTAATTGTTAAACTTTTATGGTTTTGCTAAAAGCCAGATAGGAAAACGTATGGGAAAATAAATGGTCTGCTCTTTGATTTTGGCCTAAGCTGTTGGATTTCAATTTTTCACTCTTTTAAAAAATTAGGGTAATTTATAATAATGTTGGGAGAATTAGGTAACGTTAACTTAGTGAAAATACGCAAATTAAAAAAACTCTGAAATTTTAAAAGGATCATGCATCTATTTAGAACATAATGATTTTTGTATTACCTTGTCAGAAATGACAATCTTGCTCTTTTTCTTTTTGCAGGTTTGCACTCTAAAGATGAAGCTTATTTTGATTCCTTGCTCATTGTTTTCCTAGTGAAGTATCACTAATCCATCCTACAGGTAGTGTTCTTTTGTAAAAATTAGAGAAAGAAAGCACAATTTCTAGTTTCTCTTGTAAATTATAAAGTGACAAAACTTGTAGTAAGGTTCAAATTCTTTTGATAGCAAGATTGTACTTAGTTTCATTCATATTTCTATTGTACGACCATAATGACATTTGGGTGCAAATAATACAAGCAATGAGTTTTGTGTTATTTCACATCACTTCGAGATGCTAGAAATAAGCTTCAATACCTCTGTATTTTTAAAAATGTAAAACAAAATTGATATTATGGTCACAGTGCAAATATGATTTAAATGAAGTACTATTTTGAAGGGTGAAGGAATTTTAAGTAATAAAGTATTGAATTCTGTTTGCTCACCTATATAATCCGGAATCTAGAAGTAAAATAAGAAGCCTTGGTATTATACTGATTAAGTTCTTGGCTGCTAACCAAAAGGTCGGTAATTTTAACATTCTATGGAAGAATGGTGTGACATTCTGCGTCTGTAGATTACAACCTTGGAAATCCTGTGGGGCAGTTCTACTCTGTCCTGTAGGGTCACTGAGTCAGAATTTAGAAGTGAAGTAACTTAAATGAGGTGGGTTTTTTGTGGGGAGGGCATAATTTTTTGTATATAATAAGGTATGCTAGATAGTTTTGAACATGTTGAATAAGCTAGATTATGTTGTAATTCTTCATTCTTTTTTTTCTGATTTCATTCTTGTAGTTTTTTTTTTAATGGTGTGTTCTACGGTGTAGACTGCCAAGGTGTCATTAAGAAAAACTGCAAGTAAACTCTAAGCATTTATCTTCCTTGGATAACTACTGCTTCAGTTCTTAAATGAAGCCAACATCAGTCCAATGTCTCATCAGTGAAGGCATTCCATTCTCAGCTGTGATGGAAAAGGTTGAGTGGAGGAATTTGATTGTTTTTAAACCAGGCTTCAATGAGAAATTTGAGCTTGACTAATGTAAAACTAAACTTTTAAAGTGTTGATTTAACTATCCAACATAGACAGAGTAGAAAATAATTTCCTTTAGCAAATAGTTAAATAGCTTGGGTTGTTCAAGACTGTTCTAGAATTTTTAAATTTGTAAGACAATATCTGTGCTATGAAGGAAACTAAGCATTGGCTCAGTTGTGTTTCCCTATTTTACAGTTTCTTAGTTAATTTTTATGTTATTTTTTATTTATGTTGCTGTCTGTAGAAATTACCTTTAGTGGGCTCTTGAAAAGTTAGATATATATGCAGATAATTACAGACAGTTGTGGACCAAGAAAACATAAATGTTGGAGACAAGTAACTGTCTCTGCTTCACAAAGGAGATGATATTTGAATTTGGGGTTGAAGAACCAAGAAAACTAGACACAGCTGTGCATAAGTTTTAATGATCATGGAAAAAGACCAGAAAGGTATATACGTAGTTTTCAGATCATGAAGCTGTTATTGTATATATGCCATGCAAAGGATTTGGATTCTATTATTATTAATGAGATTTAAATTAGGGAAGTGATCTGAGTTGTATCCTATTCTAGAATGATTACTCTGGTAGCAGTACACTGAATATAGAAAACCCCAACTGTCTATCATGAGCCCAAACTGCTCTCTTTAGTAGCTGAAACCACTCAGTAAAGAGGAAAAACGCTAGGTTTGCTAGCTACCCGACCAATTTCCATCCAGTTGAATACGTCTTGCGATCCTATAGGATGGGGTAGAACTGTTGTATAGGATTTCACACACTGTAACTCTAGAGCAGCCGTGCTCAACCTTCCTCATGCCGCGACCCTTTCATGTTGTAGTGACCCCAGCCATAACATTATTTTCATTGCTACTTCATAACCGTAATTTTGCCACGATTCTGAATCCGGTGACCCCTGTGAGAGGGTCATTCGATCCCCAGAAGGGTTGGGACCCACAGGTTGAGAACCGCTGCTCTATAAAAACAGCCCAATCGTTCTTTGGTGGGGCAGCTGGTGAGTTTGAGCTGCTAACTCTGTGGTTACAGTACCACCAGGGCTCCTTGACCTCACTAGAAAACACCATT
This sequence comes from Tenrec ecaudatus, assembly GCF_050624435.1. NCBI lineage: Eukaryota > Metazoa > Chordata > Mammalia > Afrosoricida > Tenrecidae > Tenrec > Tenrec ecaudatus. Next base: position 58,621,811 of record NC_134535.1, read on the forward strand.
ACTTCAGAAGCTGTAAGGAAAGAGCCAGGTGTCATGATGACTGAAACAAATACATCAATAGAGAAAAACAATAGTTATGGAAAGCCTTCAAGAAGAAATACTGCAGAGTGGCCAAGTAAACTAATATTTTAGAAAACAGATACATAATTATATTTTGAAAATACTTTGAAGGATCATATTCATTTTCAGAACATAGTGCTTTTTATAGTAACTTGTCACTCTTCGTAGACTAATGGTTACAGCGGAAATAGAAAGGGTATGGAGAAACTAATATTTGAGCAATTTGTCTCAACTAAGAACATTGAAGGTTTATGGAACAGTTTGGAAGTATATTGTTAGGATGACTAACTTTCTGTGATTCTCATTATTGAATTTATCATCAGGGAAGTCTAAAATTCTTTGCTCATTGCTTGTCCTGCAAGGTAGTAGTTATGGTAGAACCATAAATATAACCAGTTCAGAATGATCAATAAGTGATACATTGTGTTAAACCAAATAGATACATTTTCTGGTTTTTTTTTTTTCCTCTCTCATCAATTTCCAGGCTGGAGAAATTAAGTGTAACAGTTCTTTCATGTATCTGTATATATCAGTAGCTAGGGGTGAAAGTTAATAGTTTGGAACTAAGTAGCCATCCCAAAGGCAGGAGGAAATTTTATGTATCATTGTGTTGAAGAAGAAAATAAAGATAAAGCTCTTTAAATTAATTATAGTCCTTAGGGATAAATAATTTAGAAAATATATTTGGAATATGATTCAAAGTTTTTATACTTCGCTATATAGCTTACTTGAGTTTTAGGCTAATGTATTTAATTTCAAAGAAACATTTTCTTATTCATAAATTAAACAATTTTCAGTGTTCATTTTGTATTATTGGTATTTCTTTTTTGAGATGTGTGATGAAACTAAGAAGAAGAGTTTCCTCATTATATGCTGTGTGAATTTTCCACATCTTTGGCAGACTGTTCCGTGTCTCCCCTTTTCTCTCAGAAGGTACTCTTTAACAGGTAGTTGGTTGGGGACTTTCCTGACACCTACAGAAAAAAAGTGAATGCTGTGGGTAATTACTGAGTCTAGTGATTTTATATGTGAATGATTAATACCAATACTTGTTACATTTTAAATATGGACACATAGTTATTAATAACATATATTACATGGAATTTAGTAATTTAAAATTTTCAATTTATCTTTCTTGCATGAACAGAAAGGGAGCATAATCACCAATAGCTAGATTATGTTTTTTTGTTAGCTTTTATTATGAAAATTTGGGGGAAACTGGTTTCCTTAATACTCTGTTAAGCCAAAAGTTTTGGAAGATCTCCATCAAGAAAACAGAGTTATTCATCAAAAAGTGAAAATTGTGGTGAAGAAACTTTTGAAGATTTACTTTTGAAATACAAGCAAATACAGTTGGAGCTTGAATGTATCAATAAGGATGAAAAATTAGCTTTGAGTAGCAAAGAAGAAAATGCACAGGAAGACTCTAAAACACTGAACATTCAGGACCAAACAAGCACTGATAATGTCAGTATTACAAAAGACTCAAGTAAAGAAGTAGCTCCTGAGGAGAAAACACAGATAAAAACTTTTCAGGCATTCGAATTGAAACCACTCAGGCAAAAATTGACTTTACCAGGAGATAAGAACCGGTTGAAAAAAGTTAAAGATGGAACAAAACCACTTTCCTTGAAATCTGACACTACTGAATCTAGTCAAGGTAATGGAATTAAGTATTTTAGTTATAAATTAATAGTGATTAATTAGTAAACTAGTAAATAGTTTAATGAGTAAATAATTAGTAAACATGATAACTAATGGTTTGATAATATACTTGATTGAAATAATTTTAATCATTTATCTATAAATTCATTTTTTAAACAGACATTGAAAAACTTTTTCCCTTATTTTCTGGTGTTCTTACTGGTCAGGATGTATAATACAGGGCAGAGCAAAAGTGAAAATAGTAGGCACCTAAAGTTCTCTAAAAACTGTTTTAAAATTTGGTATGCAACATGATCGTTTAAGTTTTTTGCTCTATCCTTTATCAAGATATTGCTGTTACTTGATTGTTTTGCTTGAGATTTCAACATGAATGGATATTCCAAGTTTACAAAAATTATTTTTCTTCATTGAGTTAAGCATCTGATTCTTTAATTTGTTGATGTATTGGATTGCTATATTTTCCATTAACTTTTATAAGGTTATACCCTTCGTGTATGCTTAGGATAAATGTAAAAGTTCATGATCTGTCATAGATTTGGCTTAACCTTTTTCATTAAGATATCATGTACTGGCAAATTGCACCCTTTTTTAGTGTTCACTTTTGTAAATTTTGACAAGTGCAGGCCCTTTTTAGTAAACCTCAATCCTCAGTCCACGTGGCAATCACTAATTTGCTTCCCATCTCTATAGCCTAGACTTTTCCACAATGCCATATAAATGGGATTCATGGAACATGTTAACTGAGTTGATTCTCACTCATGGTAACCCCATGAAACCTCACCCTTAGGATGACCTTGGCTGATTTTTCTAAAGAAAATCACCAGGGTTTTCTTTTATGGCACTTCAGGGGTGGACTGGAAGCTGCAGGGTTGGTTAGCAGCTGTGGGTTTACCCTTCCATCTTTTAGTACAGTGCATCTGAGATTCATTAATGTTAGGTTTATCAGTTTCTTCTTTATTTTAGAATAGTGTTCTATTGTAAGAAGCGCTGGTGGTATAATATTTTAAATTGGCCGTGGCGGTAACTTAACAGGGTACTGTTCTGTTGACTACCTAGTAAGTAGGTTCTGACAGAGTCAGATAGCTATTTTTTTCTTCAGTTATTGACTTTTATAAATCCAGTTCTTGTTTGTCGATGCCTTAACAATGCAGTCGAGTTGTAATGTCTGCCAATTGTGTGTACAGTATAATTGTTGTGTGAGGGGGCTTCAAAACGTTTAAAGAAAATAGAGTTAAAAGGTGATAGAATTTTTCCATGAAGCTTTTGAAGTACCCTTGAATTAATATTAGTAAGATGTATCAAAATGAAGAAAGAAGAAAAAGGTGTTGATTAGGTGTAGTTGGTCTTGTCTTAAATATGTTCTAACCTGGGGCCACCCTCCCATTGAGTTCCAAGGTGGTTAATCCTTTAACATACTCTGCCAACTGAAAGAAAGCTTGGTGATTTAAGTTCAGAGAGGCGCCTTAGAAGAAATAGTTGGTGCCATACTGAAAAAAACTCAGGCACTTACGTGTGGAGCGAGGAGCCCAGGTGATGGAGTGCTTACATGGTGGGCCGCAATGCTCAAGGTCACCAGTTTGAAACCACCAGCATCTTAATGGGAGAAAGATAGGTTTTCTACTCCTGTCAAGATTCAAAGTCTCAGCAACCTACAGAGGCATTTGTGCCCTGTTCACCCAGGTCACTGTGAGTCAGCATGGCAGTGAGTTTGGTTTTGGTATATGTAGAGCATGGTTCTGCTCCTGACTTACCTACGCAGGATCTTCAGGAGTCAGAATCAACTTAGAAGCATTAGTCTTTTTAGTTTTCCAATAATTTGCTGTCTTACAGTTTGTTTATCCATTTTCCAGTTGAGAGACATTTAAATTTTTCCAATTTTTGGTGGTTTGAAATAAAGGTTTGCTAATATTTTCTTCTTCAGTGCTGTTGGTCAGCACTGCTTGAGTAACCTCTAGGTTGGCAGTTGAAAACCATCAGTCATTCCTCGGGAAAAAGTGAGACATCTGCTCTTGTAAAGATTTCTAATAACTTAAATCCTAAAAATGACACACACACACACACACACACAGAGGTACCCTGCAGAAACTGGATTTTTTTTCAAAGCTACGTATTTAAATGTTTTACAAAGCAACCTATTACCTTCAAATTACTCTCCTGACACTTAATACATTTGTCAAATATGTGATTCCAATCTTGGAAATGTTTTCCAAACTCATCTGTTTGGATGGCTGATGGCACTTCCCTCGTTTTTTTCTTCACCTTTTCTACTTTGTCTAGTTGCTGTCCTTCATTTCCCTCTTTATTGACAGAAACAAAAAGAAGTTGCATAGAGAGAGGTCAGGTGATGAGTAAGTGCATGGGGCAAGAGAGGCATGCTGTTTTGTTTTGTGTTTGCCTAGGACTGCCGCACTGATGCCTGCATGAGCAGGTACACTGTTGTGGTAGACCAGTCAGTCCTCTGTCAGCCACAAATCAGGCCTTGTTTAGTCACACACTGCTAAAGCAATCTTTTCAGAACCTTTAAATAGAAAGCTTAGTAACAGTCTGACCTGGTGGAACAAACTCCAAATGAGTTGACATTTTCATCTGTTTGGGAAGTTGACATGTCCAGAATGTTGTTTTGTCTTCAGTTGACATTTCACCTTTTTGAAAGGAGGAAAATCACTCTCCACTGAGTTTTTCCCATAGCACTGTCCTTGTAAGCTTTGTTCAACATCACAACAGTTTCTGTGGTACTTTCTGCAGCAGGAAACAAAATTTCACTGCCGTCACCAAAAAAGGAGGTTTGAGTGAAACTGCTTTTCTGAAACAAATTCACTGTGACCACCAGAGAGAACCTTCCCAGGCGACAACACTGGGTGCACTAACTCAGGGAATTGCTGGATGCTCATTTAGTGGGAAAAATGCAGACTAGGAAAGCTCTGCTTCGCACAGTGCAATTCTGCTTTTTTGGTGTACCATCTCATTCATGTATACCTATATATAATTCCTGGCTTATAATTTTTCATGGTGGGTTTAAACTTTTAACTAGTCATGGTTCTATTTCTATTTTTAGTAATATTTTCATTTCCTGTAATTTATTGAATGTTTAAAATGTTATTTTTAAGGTTTTCTTACCTTTACATTTATTTTTTAAATAATTTTTTTGAAAAAATTTTTAGTGGGGGCTCGTACAACTCATCAGAATCTATACATACAACCATTATGTCAAGCATGTTTGTACATTTGTACATTCTCTTTTGACTTGGGCCCTTGGTATCAGTTCCTCATTTTTTCCCCTCCCTCCCCACAACTCACAAACCCTTGATAGCTTATAAATTATTATTTTGGCATGTCTTACACTGTCTGACGTCTCCCTTCACCCACTTTTCTGTTGTCTGTCTCCCAGGGAGGGGGTTATATGTAGATCCTTGTGATCGGTTCCCCCTTTCTACCCAGCTTTCCCCTTCCCCTCCTGGTATCACTACTCTCATTATTGGTCCTGAGGGGTTTATCTGTCCTGGATTCCCTCTGTTTCCAGTTTTGTTTTTTCTAAGTCATTTTATTTGGACTCATATAACTCATCACAATCCATACATACATCAGTTGTGTAAAGCACACTTACATATTCGTTGCCCTCATCATTCTGAACATTTGTTTTCTACTTGGGTTCCTGAAATCAGCTCCTCATGTTTCCAGTTCTTATCTCTACCAGTGTACATCCTCTGGTGTAGCCAGATTTGTAAGATAGAATTGGGATCATGATAGTTGGGGGGAAGAAGCATTGAAGAACTAGAGGAAAGTTGTATGTTTCAATGGTTCATCGGTTCTATACTGCATCCTGATTGGCTTGTCTCTTCACCATGACCCTTCTGTAATGGGATGTCCAGTTGCCTACAGATGGACTTTGGGTCCACAATCTGCACTCCTCATCTTTCACAGTGACATGATTTTTTGTTCTTTGATGACTGATACCTGATCCCATTGACATCTTGTGATCACACAGGCTGGTGTACTTCTCCCATGTGGGCTTTGTTGTTTCTCAGCTAGATGACTGCTTGTTTATCTTCAAGCCTTTAAGACCCCAGGCACTATATCTTTTGATAGCCAGGCACCATCAACTTTCTTCATCACCTTTGTTTATGCACCCACTTTGTCTTCAGCGATTGTTTTGGGAAGGTGAGCATCATGGAATGCCAGTTTAATAGAACAAAGTGTTCTTGCATTGTGGGAGTAACTGAGTAGAGGCCCAATATTCATCTGTTACCTTAATGCTAAACCTGTAAATGTATGTGCATTGATCTATTTCCCCATCATATATAAATATATTTACATATGTACATGCCTGTATTTAGACCTCTATAAATGCCCTTTACCTCCCATTTCTTTCCTCTATTTCCTTTTATTCTTGTCCCAATGTGATGCTCAGCCTTTATATGGGTTTCAGTGATTCCTCTCGGGTCCATTGCCCTTGATCAAGCCCTACTAGGCCTCCTACATCCTCCTCGCCATCGATTTTGGATGACGTGTTGTTCCCTTGTCCCTGGGTTTGTTAACACCTACTTCCTTTCCCCCTGCCTCCTGCTCTCCCATGTGCCCCACGCCCCTGGAACCCTTGGTCCAGTTGTTTTCTCCTCCAGATTGTTTATCCCCACATAATCTAGATAGACCTGCAGACATAAAAATATACACAAAAAGCAAGACAGTGCAAAACAAAGCTACAAAAGAAAACAACAAAAAAGACCCAAAAAAGCCTGTAAATAGTTCAAGGTCTGTTTCATGACATTTAGGAGTGTTTTCAGGTCAAATCTGATGGGGGGCCACGCCCTGTCCCCAAAATATATTTTTAGTATTCCCTCTGGACTTCCTTCCTCTGCTCTCCTTCCTGTTCTGTTGCGTGCCCTTAGTGTTTTGGCTTAGTGTGGTGGGGTCAGATCGGGCACAATTCCTGCACTGTGTCTTCAGTGTTGTCCTTCATAGTGCTATGGATCAGTGAGGGACATTGTGTCTTGTAGTGGGGCCTGCCTCATGGTCCTCTCTGGGCACTGGCTGCTCTGAGCAGGGATATCCATGTCAAGGCTTGGTGGGCGAGGATATGCTCCACTCTCTCTTCTTCCCCCTTCTTTTGCTCTTGTGTGTTCTGATCAGACATGTCCCTCTCCCTGAGGTAATTTCTTCTGGAGGGAAGGGGGACTGTCCACATAGTTGGGATTGGAGCTGACCTTTATATTTCTGTAGCATTTATACATTTTATCCTTTTTTCCTCCCACTTCTCCAATTTTTCCCCATTGGTGTTAGAACACTGTACTAAAAGCATGTAATGCCATAAAATGTGTGCCGGAGCTACATCTCAAATTGTGGTTTATAAACTTTTATTAAGTTTAAATACTTGTAAACATTTGATCTTTTGGTTATTTGGAAGCATATTTGTTAACTTCCAAGCATGCAGGTTTTCTAGCTGTTGTTCAGTCACATCATCAAAGTCTGCACAATACAAGCCCTTTACAATTCTTTATGGATACTTGGTTTATTATCTAGTTTGAGATCAATTCTATAATTGTTTTGCATGTAATTGGAAAATGTATCAATTATGAAATTAAGCTTTTTATGTCACTTGTGTCTATAATAATTGAATTGTTTGGTCTTATCAATTACTGAGGGAAAAATGGTAAGATCTGCCAATACTATGGTGATTTTGTGTTTTCCAGTGTTTATTTTAAATACTTTGAGGCTGGAAAGTTGACTTATTATATATTTGCTTGCTTTATTTCTAATGTTTCCCCCAGATGATTATTTGTGTTTGTGTCACTAACACTGTTTGTTATTTTTACATCTCACATGATTTTAAAATCTTTTAATCTATATTCCTTTGTCTCTAATGTCACTTGTATATAACAAAGTTTGGTTTCATTTCTAATCCACTTTTACAATTTCTTTTACCTGGAACATAAAGTTCATTCACATTTGATTAGTGATATTTGGCTTTATTTAATTTTTCTGCACCTTTTAAATTATTTTTCTGTATACCTCTTTTTAAAAATTAGTTGTTAAGAACACAGTTTCTGGTTTCATCTCGATTATTCCAGGCTTGTAGCATAAATTCTTATCAGTGTTTTCTCACCTTCTCTGGAAACTTTAGGGAGCCCTGGTTGCATAGTGGGCTGCATACTGAGCTGCTCACTACAAGGTCAGCAGTTCGAAAACCCCCAACTCCTACAGCAAAAGGGGAAGCCGCCAACTCCTGTAAATATGGAAAGTTCTGTGTGTCCTTTAGGTTCACCATGATTCAGAATTGACTCTGGAAGGGAGTTGCTCTTCTGGGATTTTTATCTGCGTTTTCTCCACTCATTGCTTGTATGTGTATGTGCAGACAAACATTAATTTTTATTGTGAGAGGATATCACTAACTCAATTACGTTAATGTGCCTTAATTACTTAAATATATAAGTGAAAATATACACAACAAGACGTACCCATTCAGTAATTTCTAGACATAATTATCAGTGTCTTTGGTTGGGTACAGTTTTCAAAATGTAGTGGTTATTATTTCTCTTTAGTTTTATTCTGTCTGGCTTTAGACTCTGTTTCTCAATATGACTTTGTCTCCATTTGGTTCTGTGTGTGCGCATACTTTTTAAAAAGAGCACACCCAATTTTCAAGGGTAACACTTTTCACTAATGGGTTAATTTGTTACTTTGTTTAAAGCTGACTTCAAAGGATACTTTAAATTTTAAATTTAACAAATAATAACATGCTGTAGTATCAGGGACTCCTCCAGCTTCAATATATCAATTACATCTTCAAGAGTTTGAAGTACTGTTTCACATTTTTCCTCTTTTTATCAGGATCCATCTCTCTTGTCCCTACTGATGAGCCTGTTCAGTAGTGGGAACTAGACACCATAGTTTGGGTCTCAATGAAGAGGAGGCAGTGGTTCATGGAGACAGTCCTGTTAGTCCATTCCTTCTGTAATGTGTTTTCTTTCATTTTCTTTTGCTCTGGACAAATGGATACCCATACTTCTATTCTCACTCTCTCCCCTTTTTTTCTTCACTGCCATCCAGTCAATTCGGACCCCTAGCAACCTTAAAAGTGCAGAGTAGAAGTGCCCTTTTTGGTTTTCAGGGCTGTAAATCTTTTTTTTTTAACTTAATGTTTTTATTCCTGTATCCAATATACTTTTGTTTATCAATTTATTGGGGGCTCGTACAATTCTTATCACAATCTATATATACATCCATTGTGTCAAGAACACATGTACATTTGTTGCCATCATCATTCTCAAAACATCTGCCTTCTACTTGAGCCCTTAATATCTGCTGCTCATTTACCCCCCTCCCTCGCCACTCCCCACTACCTCATGAACCCTTCATCATTCATAGATTATTATTTTGTCATATATTACACTGTCTGACGTCTCCCCCTGCCCTCTTCTCTGCTGTCCCTCCCCCAGGGAGGAGGCTATGCGTAGATTCCTGTAATCAGTCCCCCTTTCTATCCTACATTGTCTCCACCCTCCAGGCATCGCCACTCTCATCACTGGTTCTGGAGGAGTCATCTGCCCTGGATTCCCTGTGTTTCCAGTTCTTATCTGTACCAGTGTATATCCTCTGGTCTAGCCAGATTTGCAAGGTAGAATTGGGATCATGATAGTGGGGGGGAGGATAAATCTTTTAAGGAGCAGAAACCTCATCTTTCTCCTGTTGGTTTCAAACTACTGACCTTGTAGGTAGCAGCCCAACACATAACCCACTATACCATCAGGGCTTTTTGTGTATTTAAAACTTTTTATTACGACAGTATTTGAGCTTCCAGTCGAAAAACTTAAACACCTATTCCTCTTCAGCCTCTGTTCTTTAACATGTGTCAAGGAAAGACTAATTTATACTTAGAAGTCCCTTCACTTCCCATTTTCTCAAAAAACCAATGCAGCTTAATTTTCTGCCTCAGTCACAATACTCAAACTACTCATAACAGGGTTAGCTATGATCTAATTGCAAAATTCAAGGGACAAATGTCATTTATTCATAAAACCAAAATTAATTGAGCATATTATTCTGGGCTTTTGGAACTAACTATATCAATAAACAAATAGACACTCATGCCTTCATGGGCATATATTTCAGAAGGGGAGGCAGATCACATAGACATGAAAGCACATTGTTATGTTAGAAGAAAACTTGATAGAAAGTGAAAATAAAGTAAGGATGGGGGAAGAAGATGTAAATTGCAGCATTAATAGGGCAGTCAACTTAGACCTCAGTATGGAAGATGAGATTTAAAGACTTGGAGGCAGTGAGGGGATTTTTCTAGGCAAAGGTTTCCATTGTGGTTCTGGTCTGTGATTGTGAAGGATGTTGGTAGAAGTGCAAATTCTGGTGGTTCTAACTTACTAGCCACTCTGGGGTGTAAAATTAAGCCTTAATGCTCCCATAAACCTTTATAGCATTGTTTCCCAGAGTGGAAGATCCTGTCTCTCTGCTGGGGCATGGGGTGCTGGAATAGTCCTGGTGGTGTGCAAAAACTGAGATACCTACATTGTCTTCTGGATTGTGGGCAGTAGTACTAGCATTTTAATTGCACGGGGGAGAGTCTAAGTAGTTTTTCTGGAAATTGGTCACGCTTCCTCTCTCCCCACCTCCATATTATAATAAATAAACTTGGCACTTTTACAGGACAAAGTGTGTCCTTATGAGGGGTTTTCAGAAAGTTCTTAAAAACGGTTGCACTATCTTTCAATTCCTTTCCACAAACTTTTTGAAGCCCCTTGTAGAAATGGAAGGAGTTTCTGCTTACACATTATTGTGAAGAAATGGAAGGAGGATTATCTGAAATGAGAGTAAGTTTGTAATGTCACATGTGAATGGGTATGGTTCATCGCCCAGTGAACTTGAGGTAGAGGGCCGCTGCTTGAAGTATGTTTGGGTTCACCCGGGTGCAGTTTGGTGCACTTTCCTAATTCTTTAGAATGAAAGAGTACATGCGCAAGCATTAATTTGTGGTTCAGATTGTTGCCTGATGCATGAGTAACATTCAAACACATTTTCATTTCTGAAACAAGCATCAAAGCAGAATCACACACTCTCAGATTTGGATGCTTACTTTTCTAAAGCCTTGATTAGTAATTACTGTAGTCATTGAATTAGCTGTTTATTCTTTTACCAGTAAACCCACTTATGCAATCAGATTAGGATATTTGGAACAGTAGCAGATGTAGTGTGGAAAAATCACCAACCTTGGAGTTTTAGACTTAATTTGCCTCTTAGTTTTTAAACATTATCTAATCTAAAGAAAGATTCTATATTCACTGGTTTTCAATGCAGAACTTTTGGTGGTATCCTAGTACATGTGAACATCATTGTTTGATTTGTAAGGTAATACATAAATGTGGGGTTTTATAAACTCCATCAGGAATGTGGGCCCATGGCTAGAATTCTGGAAAAAAATGTCTTATGTGAATGGACTTAAATTTGTTGATATTTATTACTATTTATGCATAAGACTACAAATCTAATATAACCCCAAATATTCAATATATTTCAGCTTCAGAGGAGAGAAGTTTATCAGTGTGGATTATGTATTTAGTAATGAAGCTTCTTGTCCGCTACTTATAAATTGTTATCTTTTTGAAGTAATTATTTTAGACATGTGTAAAGTATAATTTCAGCTTATTACTATTTTGTGTAATTTTGCCTTTAATGACTATTACTGACTTAAATTTTATTTAAGATTGAATATGGTTTTCAGAATTTCTAAAGGGACTGCTTTATTTTAAAGGATTAGAAGATAAAGAACAAAATTTAACGAGAAGAATTAGTACATCAGATATTTTGTCTGAAAAGGTAAGATACAGTTCTGTGGTATTAATATCTGTAAGTCTGATTTTTGCATTACTTTTTTTCTTTTTTTGAAATGGAAATTCTGTTTTGCTGTGACCCTATTGGTATACAGCCTTCAAGATAAGAAAACGTAGAATGATAGTCGTTTTCCACTGGATTCTATAAATCTTTAACGGAAATGTTAGAGGATATATATATTTTTAAGTTTCATTTTGATTTGGAGATCTCTTCCCATTATGTTTGGGGATTTGTCTTCTCTGTTCCAGCTGAGCATAGACAGAGCTGACCTTATGTCCAGTCTGGTTCATTCTCTTACTAGCCGAGTGACCTATGTCACCTACTTAGCCTTTGCGTACCTGTGTGTCTTTGTTCTTTTTAAATAGTTTTATTGGTATATAATTCACACATACAAGTTCAGTAGTTCAATATTAAGAAGAGTTATATCATCACTGCAATCAAATTGAGAACATTTTCTTCTTTCTTGTACTTCCTGGTATTAGTTCCCCATTTTCCCCCAACCTCCCCTTCCATATCCCCTAGAAACCATTAGTCCAGTTTACTGTCTTCTTAGATTTACCTATCCTGGGTTTCACATACAGGAAAACATACCTCAAAATCCAAAAAACTAACAAGAACAACAAAGAAAAACAGAAAAACCTCCAACTAAAAGAAAACAAAATATTAAACAAACCAAAAAATTACTGCCCTTGAGTCAATGCTGAATCTATAGAACAGGGCAAAACTGGCCCTGTGAGTTTTAGAGACTAACTGTAAGAAGTAAAAAGCTTTAGGAGCTCGAAGCCTTTCTCCCTCAGTGAGGCTGGTGGTTTTGAACTGTGGCCCTTGTGGATTGCAGCCCAAGTGGAAACCACTACACCAATAGCACTTTTGAACTTGCCAGTGCGCTCTGCATAATACAAGGCTATTCACATCCTTGGTCTGTGGTCAGAGAGGATTCATCAGAGGTTTGATCCATGTGGTTCCCCTTCACTTCTTGTTTCTTCTAAGCAATTTTAAAATGGATCAAAAGGATCAAATCAAAAGGAGATCAAATCATAAAGTCATATATTTTAACCTTTTACAGTGCTCTAATCCATTTTATAATGCTCACTGTCTGATAACACGGCTATTCATATCCCTTGGGATTCATTGGGGACTTAATCTATGTGTGAATTCTGTCATCCATATCCTTCTGCAAACCAGGTGTTCCCAACTTAAGCTCTGTGACCATTCCCACCTTCAGATGGGGATTTCATGGATCACACAGGCTGGTCCGCTGCTTCTGTGTGCACTTCTGTGATACTTCATTTAGATGGCTGCTTGTTGAAGTCAGGTCTTTAAGACTCCAGACCCTATTCTTTTTTTTTGTTATTGTCACTTGTATTTATTTTGAACTAATTTGGTGTGCAGTGATTTAAAAGCTTAAGATAATTTACTCTAGGGAAAAAATTACATATCCCTTTTGGGTGTCTATCAATCTGAAAATCTTTCGTTTCTCCCTATTGTTCTCTTTCTTCAAAAATAACAATATGTAACAAAGAAATTGGAGCAAAGCAATTATGCAAAAGATCCCAATCGTTTTGATTTTGAAGGTTTTTTTTGGTTGAAGTCTTACCAATGATAACATTTTATTTCCTTGATTTATTTTTCAGACCCTATTCTTTGTGATAGCTGAGCACCATCTAGTTTCTTGACCATATTTTGCTCTAGCACCCATATATTCTTTGTTCTCGTCATGGAATGCGGGAGAGAGGTGAACATCACGCAGGGCCATGTCATACGAACTGTTTGTTCATAGATTGGGGCTAGGATTAAGTTTGAGCTGGGGATTGTTTTGAGGTTTCATTCAGAAAAAGTACAGAAAGATTAAGACCTGTATCTGACATGATACAGGAACGTAACAGCCCAAGCCTTCTCTTTATTGGATTAGAGAACTTACATAATAAACAGATTTGTGCTATTAAGGTTTTCATTCGTTTTTATGTCAAAATAGAAATGTTCAAAGAACCTGGAAACTTTAGGAAAAATGGTAATGAATTTGGGGACTATAATTCAATAATATATGTATATATGTAAAATAGGTATGTATATACCTATGTATCTTTGAATATATAATATATCTGAAATAAAAATGACATTCAAGTTTTACAAATAAGGTAAAATTCATTTGGGAAGGTTACGTGATTTGCTTAAAGTTAGATATGATTAAAGTGTCAGAACAGAAAGTTGAATGAGGTTTCTCTGACTCCTAGTTCAGCGTTCTTTTTGTTATTTCAGTAGTGCATCAAGTAGCTTATAATTGTAGGTCAGAATCAGTGGTTTCTTATTTTCAACCAAAAAGTAATAGTTACAAAAAGCAAATATTTTTAAGTCTTATTGAAACAGTGTTGTTCTCTTTACTTTATTACACTCTGGATTAGCACTAGCCAATAATAATTCTCTGAAGGGGGGAACTTTCCTAAGTCTATGGTCTTCAGTAATGGTGGCCATTAGCCACATGAGACTAGCAAGCACTTGAAATGAGGTTAGTATGACTAAAGTTAATTTTGTTAATTTTAAGTTTGTCATATGTAGCAATCATCTTTGACAGCGTAGCGCTAGAGCTTCAGCACCAACAATAGGATATTATAGATACGATGCTATGTGTAAATGAATTAGAGCTAAGAAGGAGTCATGATAATTTTAAAACTCATTCCATACAAATATTTCTCAACAGCAGAAGGTGTAATTATATTCTGGTTTGGGTAAACTGAGAACCCCGATGGCACTGTGGGGTAAGAGTTGGACTGTTAACCATAAGGTTGGTGGTTCAAACCCACCATTTGCTCCACATGAGAAAGACGAGTCTATCTGCTCCTGTAAAAATGTATAGCATTGGAAACCGTATATTGGGATGCTATGAGTTGGAGTCGACTCGGTGGCAGTGTGTGTGTGTGTGTGTTTGGGTTAGGGTAAACTGAAGTATTAAAAAGTATGTATTGATAGTTCAGTAGGGATTTAGAGTCATTCATATTGTGGGGAAACCAGTATGTAGGAGACCTATTTCTTTATGCTGAGAAATAGAAGTAATTGAATTTTAAGGGAAAAATGTAGTCACCACTCACCTGCAAGGAAAAGTTACTAGATAAATGTGCCTTCTACACAAAATATGCCTAGAATGGCTTCAAGAGGTTGGTGGAGGAAAGTTTCGCTTTGAATGAACAGTTTGAAGCCCCCATGTAGAGTTTTTTGCATTTAACTTAAGGGAAGGTGATGCTAAGGAATCCTCCCAGCACACCAAAACTCAAAAACCTCAAGTAAGAGCCTCTGATTAACATTTTAAATGTTATATTTTAGCTAAAATTAGAGGATGTTTTCATTTAAAAAATCTAAAAAACATTGGGAATGTCATTTTGAAAACAATTCTCAAACATCTGCATTTAACATGCCTTTTTAATTTAGCTTCATTATTTAGCCAAGAAAAGTCTTATGCTTTTAAAATATGCAGGTAAATAAATATAACTCTTAGAGTGCATAATGTTCAAATTTAAGCCTATTTCTATAGATGTTCTTCAGTAACTTCAAGGATTGAAAAGTACACATAAAAAGGAAATTTATAAATTTGAGTCTTGACATTCAAGGTACTTGTTTCCTGTATTCCTTGAGAAGGTAGCAAATCATAAGATTATGGAACATGAGTATTTCATTAACAGTTGTTGCTGTAAGGTGGTGAGTATTGCTCCCGTATCCGATCTTCCTTCAGTGTTCCATTACAGTTATCCTTGTGGCGTGTAATAATTGCAGGTTGGTTGGCATCATTATTGATACACAGCAAAGGATGTAGCGTGCATCATGTGGATAGGAAACTACATTTAGTAGAAAACTACTCAACCCTACCTTTACCTTTCATATGTGTGTGTATATATATATATATATATATCATAGTCAGTAATTTTGACTGTATACGAACAATGATGATAATAAGATATATGTAGAATATTTTATTAAGATAGTCTAACTCTTAGACTTAAGTCTTCATTTCTTAGCTCTTTTGGGTTCTTTTAAATTTTGGGTTTTTAAAAAAAATTATTTTAAGGTCTTTGATTATTTTTATTAAAAGATCATTTTATTGGGGGCTCTTAGAAATCCTTATGTACATCAGTTTATCAAGCATATTTGTACATGTATTGCCATCATTATTTTCTAAACATTTACTTTTTTGTAAAAAAATAATTTTATTAGGGGCGGTTCTTACAGCTCCTTTGATCATCCCATCCACTGTGTCAAGCATATTTGTACATATGTTGCCATCATTTTCAAAACATTTTCTTTCTACTTGAGCTCCTTGTTTTTTTTCCTCCCTCCTCCACCCTGCCTCCTTCTTGAACCCTTGATAATTTATAAATGATCATTTCATCTTTTAATTTTTATTTTCATGTTACTCTCTTTCTAGTACGGAAGGGCCATTACATGCTAGTCTCTAATCCTTCTCCTTTTTCTTCAGACTTCCACTTGATCAGTTGTTAGTTCTTCCCTCATTCCACCCTCCCATTGTACATGTATGCATATATATAAACCTACACATATTTACATATATACATCTATCCTCCACAAATTGATCTGTTTTTTGTAGGCACTGAATTAGAGTGTTAGGTTATTTAGAATATAAAGTAATTTAGTTTCCTTATTTTATCTCCATTTGCTTATTAAATATTTGCCTTTAAATTAACATTAAATTTGGTTATATAAAAATTTTATAATTTGGTAAATGTTTTAAAGGTCACAAAATGGAATTTAAAAATTGTCGCTTTTTTTCTTTCAAAGAAACTTGGTGAAGATGAAGAGGAGTTATCTGAATTACAGCTTCGTCTTTTGGCTCTTCAATCAGCTAGTAAAAAATGGCAGCAAAAAGAACAACAGGTGATGAAAGAAAGCAAAGAGAAGTTGACTAAGACCAAAACTGCACAGCAAAAAGTTAAGAGCAGCACAAAGACTCATTCGACCAAAAAAGTTAGCACCACGGGTAATCATTGCTGATTTTCTCTATCAATATAATTTTATGTTTTTAATACCGAATTTTGAGTTTGGGAAATTATAGGACTGAAATGGAGAATAATCTGTGAACAGAATTTAGCACAACCAAATATGACTTAAAATAATTTCTAAAACTAGCTTCTAAAAAATTCTGACGTTCTAATACAGTGGTTTCTGCATTTTTTAATTTAAAGCTAAACAAGCCTTGCGTAAGCAGCAAACAAAGGCATGGAAGAAACTACAACAACAAAAGGAACAAGAAAGACAGAAAGAGGAGGACCAGAGGAAACAAACTGAGGAAGAAGAGAGAAGGAAAAGAGAAGAAGAAATTAGAAAAATTCGAGATCTCTCAAATCAGGAAGAGCAGTATAATCGATTCATGAAATTGGTTGGTGGGAAGAGGAGATCAAGAAGTAAAGTAAGGAATGCCGGATAGTTTTATCCAACATAGCACTGTTAAAAATAAAGCCAAAACTTTACTCAAATTCAAGTTTACTTAAAGTCTTAACTAAATTCAGCCAACTTTAAAAGAATTAAAAAAAAATCTTAGGTTAGATGTTTGTATAAGGTAAGGTGCTTCTGAGTCAATTTTGACTCATAATCTTTCTTTACAGAATAGGAATTGCCAGCAGTGTTTTCTAGGTTGTACTGCTAGCCCTGGGTTATGGATGTCAAATTCACTAGCAAATCTTTGCCCTTATCTAATGATAGGTAAATTGGTCCTCACTTGGAAAGACTAGATTAATGCTTGCTTCTCCAACAAATTCTTTATCCAAAATCACCTTCATTTGTTGCTAATGCATCTTTTAAATTCTTGCACTAAAGTAAGATTTAACATTAACCATAACGTACAAATTCTTAAGGTACATGAGCGAATCTCATTCATAATTCAGGAGCTGCCTATGATCTCCACGGGAGCCTATCTACCTAGATGTTCCTCCCGTAGCGCTTTCCGATGAGTTGGAATCAGCAGCCTTTGGGTTAGCAGCACAGCACTAAGATATTATCCTTGTGTTTGATACAGCTTGTGATACGATTTGCAGAATGGGAGAAGTAGGTGATAATTGGGGCTGAGTCTTTTGTAGTTAGAAATGTTAAAGTAGGGGGCGGGAGGGGGCAGCTGATACCAAGGGCTCAAGTAGAAAGAAAATATTTTGAGAATGATGATGGCAACAAATGTACAATGTGCTTGATACATGGATGTATGTATGGATTGTGATGAGTTTTATGAACCCCCAATAAAATTATTTTAAAAAGAAGGAATAATAAAAGTAGAAGAAATGGAAAGAAGACTATAAAATTATGGTTAGGGAAACATTTTTTAGCTTTTTCATAATTTTCTGCTTAAAAGTAAGTAGGATTACTAAATTGTAGTAAAGATTTTATTTTAAAAAATGACTGTTCTCTAAAGCATAGCGGTAGAATTTCATTAATTTTTCGTTGTTTAGTAATGTAGAATCCGCAAAGTACCAGATTAATTGGAATGAACTATTTCAGAAAGTATTATTGAATCATCATATAGTAGTGGTTTATGTGTACACTACTATCTATACATGTATACTAGTGGTAGAAGTGTGTTTCTGATTTTGTATTCAGTAATTATTAAGCATTGTATAAGACATTGCTGGTGACTTAGCAAGTCTCTGTTTTATGGATAGTGTACCAGAGTGAGCTGCCAGTTTATTTATCTAGTGCTGTTATCAGTGACAGTGTTCAGAATTTTGAGCTTTAAAAATATTAAACGTTATTAAAAGTAAATGCTAATTGGAGAGAGTCAGGAATTTGATTTGGCTAGGTAAGGAGTATTACAAATATTCATATTTAGAATTTTAACAGGCGTGTTGATAGATTTTCTCTAGTGATAATTTGTGCTTTGCTCTTCATCTGGAAAAGTTTTGCTCGTTTTTGTTTTAAAAACAGATTTCAAAACCTGTCAATTCAAAGTTTTTAGTGGCATTTTAGTTATCATTAGTTGATTCCTAATTAAACTGTGTTACTGGATTCGTTTGAAAACATTCTAAACATTTTTCTTTTTTTTGATAGTTTTGATTTTTATTTAATGTAAATACTATTTTTTATTTAATCATTTTATTGGGGGCTTGTACAATTCTTATCACAATCCATACTTACATCCATTGTGTCAAGAACACATGTACATTTGTTGTCATCATCATTCTCAAAACATTTGCCTTCTACTTGAGCCCTTAATATCTGCTGCTCATTTTCCCCCTTCTTCCCCACTGTGCATTCATTTAGTCTTGCTATTAGAGGTTATTAAATGCTCAAGAACTTGGTTTTATTTTATAGATGAATAACAACTAACTGAAATGTCATTGATGTAAGTAATCTTTGCTCTGTTCTAGTCCATCTCTCTGAGACAGCTCTAAGTTATGAACCACAGTGTATTTGTTATTTAATTTGGATTTCCAAAAACAGATGTGATAGGAAAGTTTCTAACTAGGAGACTGATCTTTGATACTATTCCCTAGAAGATAACTTGTTTTCTAATTTCTACCAAGGAAGAACCTCAGGAAAGTGTTTTGAAACTGAGAAACTTTGTTGTATACTTAGTCTTCAGATCCTGACTTGAGGCGGTCCTTAGATAAGCAACCTACTGATAGTGGAGGAAGCATTTATCAGTATGATAATTATGAAGAAGTTGCTATGGATACAGATAGTGAAACCAATTCTCCAGGTAAGTGTCAAAATGTGAAACATTTGTATGTTTTTAATTCTTACTAGATAATAGTCAAATAGCTCCCCGAACTTTTGAAGTAAAGTGAGGTTTGATGGTAGATTGTATAATCCTAGACATTAATTGCTTCTGTCATCGCTTAGGGAACAGATCACAAAATTTCCAAGCCAAGCATTTCTTTCTAGACAGCTTACTTAAATTTTGTAAACTGACCTACTGTCCTGAAAAGTGAAGATTGTAAAAGATGAGAATGCTGCTCTTAAAACTTTGGAAACTAGGGATTTAGGAGAGGAGATGGGTCAGTTAGGGTGCGATGTAGTACCGATGAAGAACACAGCTTTCCCCAGATCCTGGATGCCTCCTCCCCCCAACTACCATGATCCGAATTCTACCTTGCAGGGCTGGATAGGGCAGAGGTTGTACACTGGTACATATGGGGGCTGGAGGCACAGGGAATCCAGGGTGGACGATAACTTCAGGACCAGGGGTGTGAGGGGCGATGCTGGGAGAGTGGAGGGTGAGTGGGTTGAAAACGGGGAACTGATTACAAGGATCCACATGTGACCTCCTCCCTGGGAGATGGGTGCCAGAGAAGGGGGGAAGGGAGACTCCGCATAGGGCAAGATATGACAAAATAACAATCTGTGGATTATCAAGGGCTCATGAGGGAGGGAAGAGCGGGGAGGGAGGGGAAAAAAAAAAGAGGACCTGATGCAGAGGGCTTAAGTGGAGAGCAAATGCTTTGAGGGTGATTAGGAGAAAGAATGTGCGGATGTGCTTTATACAATTGATGTATGTATATGTGTGGATGTGATAAGAGTTGTATGAGCCCCTAATAAAATGTAAAAAAAAGAAAAAATGATTAGGGAAAAGAATGTACAGATGTGCTTTATACAATTGATGTATGTATATGTATGGATTGTGATAAGAGTTGTATGAGCCTCTAATAAAATGTTTAAAAAAAAACAAAAACTTTGGAAACAACACACATAAACTTAGATCTCGTAACACTCTGTCTGAGATACTCTGTGCTTTAGTTGGGGGCAGGAGTCTTTCTTGCTTGTAGAGTTTCTCTTTTCCTCCAGTGATGGTAAATGAGAATTTGGAGGTGGAAAGCGGCACCAGTGCATCTCAGGAAAGACTGGTGAGAAGTGATCAGAGCTGTGCCTCAGGTTGCACATCCTAGAAGCTGCCTCTTTCTTGTCTGGCAGTGGGAGACCCATTCTGGATACACGAGGCTTCGGTTGTTAGAGAATGCATTTGGCTTGGAGAAGCAGCAGTTGTTGCTAAAATGTGAGGACACATACATTAGGTAGTGTTTTCTTTCTGTCATTTCAGTACTCTCTTTTTGACCCACATGAGAGAACGATTGAGGTCTCCACAACACTCTTCCTTCTGTTATGCCACTGGTGAAATTTGAGGAACTGTTGTTTATTATCTTAAAATGTATGTAGCCTTACCTGCTCTGTCCCCTGCTATAAAAAGCAGAATAAAGAGCGCTTGGAAAAACTGAAAGCCAGCTAAAGTGAATGGCTAGCCTTTTGATGTTTATTAAGGGCAATTTAAAGAGATGGAAGCGGCATCATAGAGATTAAAAACTTTATCAGAATTTGGTATAAAATCCAAAGTGCACTCTACTTAAACGTAATTCTTCAAAGATACCATAGCATTTAACTTTTCCTTTTGAATTATTTATTCTCTCCTCCCCTTCTACCCTGTTTTTGTTTTTAAAACAGCTCCCTCACCAGTGCAGCCACCGTTTTTCTCTGAATGTTCTTTGGGATATTTTTCTTCAACATCATCCATTTCTTTGCCTCCACCACCTCAGGTTTCTGTAAGTTTCAGTTGATAGAAAAATCTCTTGTTTTTCTCTTGTATTCTAATTTGTTAACAGTCTCTGTCCTGCTTTGTTTTGAAATATTGGTGTGCAGTTAATATAATACGTGATTATGGTTAAAGACGGCTTTTAAAAATCAGAATTATTAACCAGGATTAAAGTTTTGGAACTATAGAATGGACAGTTGGTATTTTTTTCCCAGGCTGTTCATTTGATAGGTTGTCCATAAATTAACCTCCTGTTGGTTTTCTTTCAGTACCTGACATGTGTCCTTTTTTTTTTTTTTGGCTTCTCAGCAAGTAGTGTCTCAGAAAATTTAGCCCAAAGCAGAATTAGAATTAACTACTATTTGGAATTTTAAGGATGCATTGAAAATTTAATCTCTTGTTTGATAAACACTTAACCCGTGGAAGTAAATTTCTTTCCCCGATTTTCCTCTTAAGAGAAATAACCCATCCCCATTTACGAAAAAGGGTGGTCCTAGCTGTAGGGGAGAATCGTAAAGTAAAAGTTCTGAGGTTATTTTTAGGATTCAGAGAGGTGCTCTGTCATTTCATCCAGGTCCTAGGTAAATGCCTAGTGTCTCCCTAGGGAGTGGATGGTGACAGTAATCTTAGAACAGAGAGACAAGAGAGAGAAAATAGAGATGTTATGGAAAATAAATACGCAAATGTCAAGAGAAATATTTAAATATTGTTGAAGTAACAAACTGTTCCAAATCATATTTCTGTATATGTTTTTTATAGATAATTTCTTTAAAAAGAAAAGAAAACAAAAAATTTTATTTTGTGCTCCTGATTATCAATAGGTCTACTTGTTTCAAGGTAGTTTACTAGAGGAAAGTGGTGGTACAGTGGGTAAAAGCAGTTGGTTATTAACCGTAAAGTTCATAATTTGAATTTACTAGGCAATGTGTAGGAACAAGATGTGGCAGTCTGCTTACTAAAGAGTTATGGCGTTGGAAACCCTATGGACTGTTTTTGTGTTTTATATCACTGCTGTGAAGACCTCACGGCAGTGGGTTTGTTGGGAAATACCCTGTATAACTTGATTTCTATGTCTTTTGACTTGCTAAGTGGAGATAAGAATGGGAACATAAAAAGACTTTATAGTTACTTTGATGTTCATAAATTAAATAGTTCAAGTATTGGTGTGGTTTTTTTGTAATTGCAAAGATAATTTGTTTTAAGATTGAAATCTAGATTTTGAGATTTACAAAATATACTTCATTCATTAATCTTAGAGTTAAAATAATTAACCTAAGTTTTATCTTTTTGTAATTTAATATATCCGAAATAAGCATTTGGAGTTAAAAATTTTGCAATATAGTGATTACGTCTTCTTTTTTAAAAACAACTAGTCAGTTCCATCTTTGAACCAGCCATATGTGGAAGGCTTGGGTGTTTCTCTTGAACCTCTACCTCCTCCACCACCTCTACCGCCTCTCCCACCAGAAGACCCAGAACAGCCTCCAAAACCACCTTTTGCAGATGAAGAAGAGGAGGAAGAAATGCTGCTTCGAGAAGAGCTACTTAAATCTCTAGCAAATAAGAGGGCTTTTAAACCAGAGGTAATTCAGGCATTTGGACCTGTAGGTGGTGCCATTGAACTTGATTTTGAGTAGCCCTGTATTTTACTTTTTGGTGGGAGGTTTGTTGGGCTTTTCAGCAAAGATGAAAAAAGGACTATGTCTGATACTAGTTGGTTCAAGATTTTTAATGATTATAGAAGGTTTTAAAATTTTTTAAATGTGTTCTGTTTTTTACTTATTTAGGAAGCATCTAGTAATAGTGACCCACCTTCACCTCCAGTTCTGAACAATTCACAGCCTGTGCCAAGAAGTAATTTATCAATAGTCAGTATTAATACAGTATCTCAGCCTCGGATACAGAACCCTAAGTTTCACAGAGGACCTCGTCTTCCACGAACTGTCATCTCGGTAAAAACAAAAACATTTAAACCTATTGTTACTTAAATAGTTTGTTAGAAATTTATGTAAAATTTTGCTATCCTGTTTTATTTATACACAAAATATTTGTCTATATTTTTTATAATCTTTTCATTTCTTAATCATAAAATGAAAGCAACCAGCTTCTTCATTTGAAAACTGATTTATAGTGCTTCTTGGACTGAATGATATATTTTCCATTTCTTCAAACCCTACCCTAACCTCTTCTCAAGAAATTAGGTTTTTTCAGATTCTCTATGTTCTTTCGAGTCAGTTTAGCAAATTGTAATTTCTGATTTTTTTGTCTTTATTTTTGCTTATATTTTCTTATCATTGAGTATACTATAGTTAGTGGAAAATAATCGTGGTGTTAACAGTGTTTAGGAGATTGAAATGGCAAATTTCATTTCACTTTACTTTCTCATAACTTGAATACAATACCTAGAGCAAAGCCAAATTGAAATCTTAACGCTCTGTTCAAAAGCCAACTTTGTTCACTAACTCTTTATATGTAACTATAAAAGTGAAAAAGTTTTGTAATTTAATGTAGTTACTTTTAAATATCATTTTGTTGTAAAAGAAGTAATTTAGATGGCACCATGGTTCATTAGAGAAATAAAATAAAAATTAGGAAGATGATTGTAGTAGTTTCTTGAAAAAGTATTTTATTTTCATATAGTTAGTACTATTGGAGTGGGACAAAATGAATTATGTACTGTAACTAGAGGGAATCATAAACTTTAAATCATTTTATTGGGGCTCATAGAACTCTTACCACAATCCATTCATATATCCATTGTGTCAAGCACATATGTACATTTGTTGCCATCATCATTCTCAAAACATTTGCCTTCTACTTGAGCCCTTAATATCGGTGGCTCATTTCCCCCTCCGTCCCCACTCCCCCCTACCTCATGAGCCCTTGATAATCCATAAATGATTATTTTGTCATGTGTTATACTGTCCGACGTCTCCTCCCACCCTCTTCTCTGTTGTCCCCCAGGGAGGAGGCCATACGTAGATTCTTGTCATCGGTTCCCATTGGTATTATTATGTTTGCAAGTTGCAATCCAAAGAGGTTAAGTAACTTAGGCAAGGTCATGTTGTTAATTTTGGTAGAACTTAGAAAATAAGAGACATTTTTATTAGTATGCAAATATATTTTCTTTCCAGCTTCCAAAACATAAGTCAGTGGTTGTGACACTCAATGATTCAGATGACAGTGAATCTGATGCGGAGGCTTCCAAGTCCACAAACAGTGTCTTTGGTGGACTGGAGTCCATGATCAAAGAAGCAAGGCGGACTGCTGAAGTAAGTGCACCAAGAACAAGGAGAGACAATGTCTTTATCGACTTTAAGTTCATTTCTTGAAAGCTATACTTTAAACACATTTTGATTCATGAGTTATGGAATTATTTTAAGTATGTGGTGGTAAGATCATACAAGGAAGCTTAAAAAGTTTTTAGTAAATGGAACTTAAGATTATGAAATATTTGGACTACATTTTTGAAGTCCCTCTTGTGTACATTGATTTATGTATAAATTTAGATATAACGACTAGTCCCTTTTTTCAAAACACAAAATATACCAGGGGTACCTCCCAAAAAAAAACAGAACTATGCTGGGCAGAGCGGAGTTTTTGTAGTACATATTTTTCCTACTAGGTGAACAACGAGAGCTACCCACTCTCAGTTAGTGCACCCAGTGACATTGTTGAGAAGATTCTCTCTGGTCACAGTGAATTTTTTGTATAAGCAGTTTTGCTCAAACATTGTTTTTCATGATGGCTGATTTAAGAAAATGGTGTGCGGCTGTGACATTTTGTTTTCTGCTTGGGAAAATGCCACCGACTCTTAGGATGTTGACCATAGCATTTAAGGACAGCACTGTGGGAAAACTAAAGTGTGCATTAGTTTCCTCACTTCAAAGAAGGTGAAATGAAAAAAAGAGTGATTGTCGATTGATGACAAACCTCACTCTGGATGTCTGCGAACTTCCCAAACGAACGAAAATGTGGACCTGGACTGCATTTGGACTTTGACTTCATACCACCAGGTCAAACTTAATCAACTTTTTGTTTAGAGGTTCTGAAAAGATTGTGTAACAGCATGCGACAGAAAAAGGGCCTGGTTATTGGCAGACGGTCGGTGGGGCAGGTTTTGCCATCAGGACAATGCACCTGCTCACACAACCATCTATCTCTGTGCCAGTTTGTGGCCCAAAACAGCATGCCTATCCTGCCCCATGCACCGTACCTACTTGACCGCTCTCCTTTCTACCTCTTACTGTTTCTGCGAATGAAGAGGGACATGAAAGGACAGCAACTTGATGAAGTAGAAGAGGTGAAGAAGAAAAAAGGAGAGATGCTGTCAGCCATCCAAACAGATGCGTTTGAGAAAGGGTTTACAAAACAAAAAAAAAGGCTTCCAAAAATGGAAATGCAGATTTGACAAATGTATTAAGTGTAATGGAGAGTACTTTGAGGGTGATGAGGTTGTAAAAGTAAATATATAGCTTTGGGGGAAAATTTCATTTTGGGGGTGTAGCCCCTAATAATTGTCTTTTATGCTTAGGAAATTTATTGTTATTTTGAAATTAATATTACCAGAAAATAAGTGTTATTAAAGTTTATGATCAAAGTATAAAACTTTCATCTTTCTATTGTATTTCTGTTGCAACAGTTGTGAAAAATAGTTTAATATTTTTGAAATTATAGCTACTGACTAATGTGTGAACTGTGCAACTTGATTAGCAGCCAATATTGTCTTTAAAATTAGGAAAGGTAAACAACAATGAATGTATATATTGTTATAGGTTATCCTGACTAACGATAGGGTTACATTCTCACAACTCTTAATAAGTCAATTCTGATAAAGTCAGATTGTTTTCTTCAGTGCTGATTATTACTGTCTTCTATTACTAGCGTCTTTATAAATCCAGTCTTTGTCTTTCGAGTTTGAAACATTACACATAATTGTACAGTTACTCGGTATTGCATACAGTACATATTTCTAAAACCAGGGGGGAATGGCAGCAATTATAGTTCACTGTAATTTAAACACACCAGTTTTTACCTGACTTTGCAAATCAGGAGTTACCTGTATTAAGAAATAAGGTAATAGAAGTGTCGGCTGGGTTGCAATGTGTCTGGTGTTACTTACTTGGTTGACTTAAAATGTTTTCTAGCAAGCTTCAAAACCGAAAGTACCCCCAAAATCTGAAAAAGAAAACGATCCTATGCGAACGCCTGAAGCTTTACCTGAAGAAAAGAAAATTGAATATAGATTGCTAAAAGAAGAGATTGCCAAGTAAGTAGTATTTTGTGTAATAAGCTTTAAAGGTATATGCTATTTTCAAAATTTCCTCTAGTTGATTGACATTAGGAAGTGAGTTATATAGTTTTGTCGTAGATGCAAAGGGAATTTTTTCTAGCTTCATCACCCAGGAGGGGGAGCCAGATGATCATCTTAATCGTAAATACTGCGTTGAGATGTAAATAGCTTATAGAAAGATTAAAGCATATAAGTATAGGATCAGCTTTGAATGCCAACTTGGATCATATATTTTGGTCTTTCAAAATTATGAGTATGATTCATATTTTTACCTTATGAAATGGAGTAAGTTTCTATTTTAAATGTCAATTTTCTGTGTAGTGTAATCAATCTGTATTAATTCTTTTAGTCGTGAGAAACAACGTTTGGTTAAATCAGATCAGCTGAAGACGAGTTCATCATCCCCAGCAAATTCCGATGGGGAAATCGATGGAATTGGCAGAATAGCAATGGTTACAAAGCAGGTTACGGATGCTGAAGCAAAACTTAAAAAACATAGGTGAGCTTCCCAATTTGAGTAAATACTGTTATTGTCGATTTGTTCGTTCATTAGGGGTTGTAATTTTGTGATGCATGTCATCATTAAGCGTGCTGTAAGATTAAAAATTCTTATTTTGAACACTTGGTAAGATGACAGAAATCTCTGTTTTGAATGATTATTTATGTAGATTATATTACTAGAATGTTAAAATAAATTACCAAGCAAAATTATGCCTTTAAAGGAGAAATGCCCCCTTGAGATTTATGAATGGTTCACCCATCGTTAGACATTTTTGAAACGCCGCTTTTAAAATTTTCTTTAAAACTTTTGGCATTAAAAAAATAGCTCCCCTAATAAAATGTAAAAAAAAAAAAAAAGCTCAATGGAAGCATATTTTTATTGTTTAGAATGGGCTTAAATATTGAAAATAGTTATTACATAGTTTGGTGAATGAGCCCTGGTGGTAGGTATTGTGTTTGCCTACTAACCACGAGGTCAGCAGTTCAAAACCACCAGCCACTCCGTGTGAGACAGATGAGAGATTCCACTCTAAAAAATATTGACCATCTCGGAAACCCGAATTGGAAGTTTTCCCCTGTCCTATGAGGTTGCTGTGAGTTAGAATCAACCCACTGGTAGTGAGAATGGTGAATAAAATGCATGAGTGCATTATGATGGCATCATAAAGTACAAAGATATGAATTTATGTTTTATAATGTTGGTCACAGGGAGTTTCAAAATGCTTTGAGGTGCAGCTTCACTTTAGTGTACATGTAAAGCCACTACTTCAGAGATATAATTACATACATGTGGATATATTATTTTCATCTCAAGCACCCAGAAAATCATTAGATGATGGAAAATCACAATGATTTTAATTAACATCAACAATTCTTAAACTAAAAGCTATAGTTCCCTTTTAGAGGTAAATAAAATAGGAAGGTTCTGTGAAAAGGTTGACTTTTCCTAACCTCTTCTGTTAACTAATTGATTAATTCTTAAACTTTAGGCTTTGACTATAAAAAGTGATTAGAGTAGTGAATTAACCCATAATGTTGAATGATCACTAACAATAATACTTAGGCAATTTTAATGGTTTTTAAAACAAGCTTCAGAAGTTCATCCATTCATAGTTAATAAAGAAAAGGACTATAATGTTTGTTCTGTTTTCCAGTTAGGAAAAGATATTAGATATTAAATATTTGGAACAAAATAAAATGCATATATAATAGTGTTTATAAATGCCTTCTTGGTTATTATTTGTCTTGAGAGGTTATGTTTCATTACATCTAGATGTGCCATTATTTTGTACACTCAGAAAGTAGGCTGTCAATTAAAATACGGTATGTTGTGATGAAAGTTGTTCTGCTGTTAGAAACCCGAACAATTGCCTCATGAAATATGGTAGTGACTGTTGGAGATGCTGTCCACTTAGTTCTGACTCAAGTCAACCCTCTGCACAGAAGAACAAAACATTACCCAGCGCTGCCCCACCCTCACATAGATTCTGTTTGAACTCATTGCTGCAGCTACTGTGTCAGTCTTACTCAGGGTCTTCCTCCTTTTGCTGACCGTCTACTTGACCTTCTCCAGGGACTGGTCACCTCCTGATAACATGGCTAGGGTAGGGAAGGCAAAGCCTTGCCGTCTTCACTTACAGAAAACATTCTGGCTGAACTTCTAAGACATTTGTTTGGTCTTCTGGCAAGGCATCGTTTGATTTCTTGGCTGCTGCTATTATGAGCATTGATTGTGAACCCAAGTAGAATGCAATTCTTGACAAGTTCGATTCTTCATTTCCCAGGATGTTGTTGATTGGTCCCTTGTTGCGGATTTTGGTTTTCTTTGCGTTGCAGTGGAATCCATGTATACTAAAGGATGTAGTCTTTGACCTTCATCAGTAAATGCAAAAAGTCCTCTTCCCTTTCAGCAAGAAATATGGTTTCATCTCTATCTCAGATTGTTAAAGATTCTTCTTCCAATCGGTTCATTTTATAGTCGAGCTTCATGAATTATTTGCTCAGAATAAGAGAGTGAATAAGTATGGTGAACTCTGATTCACACCTTTCCTGATTTTAAACCATGCAGTATTCCCTTGTTCTGTTTGAATGACTGCCTCTCTGTCTATGCACAGGTTCCAGATGAACACAATGAAGTACTTGGGAATTCCAGTTCTTAGCATTAGTATCCATAATGTGTTATTATCTACCCAGTTGAATGCCTTTGCGTTTGTAACTCACCAAAATAAGAGAAATAGTATGGTATATGTTGAAAAGAAGTTGAAATAAATTCTTTGTTTCATTTCTTCTGCAACTTTCATAGCAAATGAAAACTTAAAAAAGCAATTCATTATCTTTTAACACATTCTCTAATTTTCTGATCATTCTAGATATCAGTGGTTGTGACTGTTTAACTATGTTACTTTTATTATGGGAAAGATGCTTCATTAAAAATAGGCTAAAATGTGGAATTTATAGGTGTACCCATTTTTATTGTATAATTAAGTAGTATTAGTTATATCTACAATGTTGTTAGAACCATCATCTCTATATTCAGTTTATTTTTTTATTATCCCAACTAGAAACGGTGTACCTTCAACAATAACTTCCCTTTCCCCTACCCACTGTCCATGGTAACTGCTAATCTAATCTCATATTTTCTGTTCTTGTGAACTTGCCTGTTGTTGGTATGTCATATAAAATAATAGAGATGTTTGGCCTTTTGTGTGTGGTTTATTTTGCCTAGCATAAGGTTTTCAGGGTTAATTTATATTTAGCATATTTTAGAAATTTTATTTTATGACTAAAATACATTATATATGTGTACCATATTTTTTTAAATCCTCCTGTTACTGGATACTTGGTTTGTTTCTGTATTTTTCCAGTGTAAATAATGTTCCAATGAACATTGGTATACAGGTATATGTTTGAGTCTCTGCTATAAATTCTGTGGGTATAGACCTACCAGTGGAATTGCAAGATAATATGGTAGTTCTTTGTTAACTTTAGAAGGAGCTTCCTCATTATTTAACCATAATATTCAATAGTTTAAAAGATAGACATTGAAATTATAGCCATACAATAGCCCTTTCCTCCAATTTTTTCATCTTAATTCTAAACATATGTCTGTCTATATGCTTGTTTAGAAATTGGTCTTCCCTTTTGGTTTACCTGCCTTGCTTTGGATAGCATGAGTTAGAGATTATATGGTAATTAAGTGTGCTTGATATCAGGTTAGCCACGGTTGAACTTTTTTTAAATTGTGAGAAGTAAATTAGATAACCTTTCAAAAATAATGTCACACACTTCAGTGACATTTCTTACAGTGTTGAACACTTATTAGGAATTTTTCAGCTGTAGGTCACGTTATCCAGTAGTGGATATTTTTATTTTTTGTAAAGATCAGACCGGCTGTTGCTTTCCTAATATGTAGCCAGTGTCAATTTGAATGCTTATGCGACCAATGAAACATACAGGTTAAAAATACCTAAGTAATAGCCCCCTGAATACCATGCAGTTTTTGTTATTGATGGTGTCATTAAAGTTTTATAACAAAAAGTAATTTTTCCTCCAACTAGGATTCTCTTGATGAAAGATGAATCTGTTTTAAAAAATCTGGTACAGCAAGAAGCTAGGAAGAAAGAATCTGTTCGAAATGCTGAAACAAAGATTACAAAACTCACGGAGCAGCTTCAAGCAACAGAAAAAATTCTCAGTGTCAACAGAATGTTTTTGAAGAAGCTTCAGGAACAAGTAATACTTTAAAAAAATGAAAAGCATTGTAGTTTGGTATTTACTATACATTGGTGGGCCCAATTTTTTTTACAAAACAACTATAAACTAAAGCCCTAGAGATAATGTATCATATATCTTTTCATGGAGAGATACATTGGAATATTTTTTATTTTCAATTGAATACCTAAAACTGCTATTTTAAAAAGAAAGTATTTTCTCGCCTAGTTTTCATTTACCTTTTCAGAATTACCCATGCATTTTCAGATTCACAAAGTTCAGCAACGTGTTACCATTAAGAAGGCTCTGACTTTGAAGTATGGAGAAGAGCTTGCTCGAGCAAAGGCAGTGGCTAGTAAAGAAATCGGAAAACGTAAACTGGAACAAGATCGCCTTGGAGTAAGTTGCTTATACAACTGTTGTATCTTGGAAACCAGGCATTTTTTAATTGATTTTTTATTAATCCTTTTATTGGGAGCTCTTATAGATATAACAACTCATAATTCAATTAAATCAAGTATAATTGTGCAATTCCGTTATTTGGTCCCCTTGTAAAGCTCTGTAGTCAACAGTCTATCAGCTACCCCCCACTTCCCATACCTTCAGGGAATTATTACTCACGGTACAATTTCTAAAGCATTCTCTATCTTAGCTTAAACAGAGATTTTTATGATGTGTTTGAGGGTGAGAGATGTATAAAATAACTCAAAAGTTACTCTTGCCAATTATAAGAGAATAAGATCAAATCTTGCTTTTATTGTTTGAAGTTCATTTTATTGGGGGCTCCTACAGCTCTTACATCAATTCATGCATCAGTCGTATCATGCATATTTATATGCATTTGTTGCTATCCTTATTTTCTAAACAATTCTATTTGGGCCCTTGGTATCATCT
The DNA here is from genome assembly GCF_050624435.1 of Tenrec ecaudatus. NCBI lineage: Eukaryota > Metazoa > Chordata > Mammalia > Afrosoricida > Tenrecidae > Tenrec > Tenrec ecaudatus. Next base: position 58,653,286 of record NC_134535.1, read on the forward strand.
CCCTACCCCACGCCCTCATGGCTTCTTGTTAAATTATAAATTATTATTAATTTCATATCGTACATCAACTGCTGTTTCCCTTTAGCCACATTTCTGTTGTTCGTCCTCCTGGCGGGGGTGGGGGAGTGGCACTTGCTTTTAAAAGACATTGTAGTCTTAAAATATATACACATATATGTATATATATGTTTCATCTTTATTTTTAATTGCAATAGCACAAATCTTACCAGAAAGTGTTTTTTATATCACAGTGATATAAAATGCTTATTTTTCTTCAGCCAAACAAAATGATGAGACTGGACAATTCTCCAATTTCAAGTCCAAGAAAGCATTCAGCAGAACTAATTGCAATGGAAAAAAGACGATTGCAAAAGCTAGAATATGAATATGCCCTGAAAATTCAGAAATTAAAAGAAGCCCGTGCCCTTAAAGCAAAGGAACAACTAAACATTGCTATGGTTCTGGAGGAGGAACCTGAATTTTCTTTACCTCAGCCATCACTTCATGATTTGACTCAAGATAAATTAACTCTGGACACTGAGGAAAATGATGTTGATGATGAAATTTTGTCTGGTTCAAACAGAGAACGAAGAAGATCCTTCTTAGAATCCAATTCTTTTACTAAACCTAATCTTAAACACACTGACACACCTAACAAAGAATGCATAAACAAGCCTACAAAAAATAATTTAGAAAAGCCAGAACTTTTTCTAGGGTTAAAAATTGGTGAATTGCAAAAATTATATTCAAAAGCTGACAGCTTAAAACAACTGATTCTGAAAACTACCACAGGCCTTACGGAGAAGGTTTTCTGTGGCCAGGTAATCAAACATTCCATACTCTATAAAATCTGGAATTCACTTTCCTTTAATTTGTGCTATAAAATCTTTGTTTTCTTTTACAGGAGATATCCGTGGATGTGGATTTTCTCACAGCACAGAGTAAAACAATAGAAGGGAAGCCATGTCCTTTTAGACCCTACCACAGCCCTCTTCTAGTTTTTAAATCCTACAGGTATACAAAAGATGCAGTAAGCTCTTATTTGGGGAGTGCTACTTGGTTCTTAAAGATGGATTCATAAATATTTGATGATTATGAAAAAAAGTTCAATAATGGACTGAAAAATAGACTCAACCTTTTAGGGAAAATGCAAATTATAAAAATATTGAGAGTTTGCTTGAGCTCATCAGTTATTTGAAATTGCTATTTCTGGCCTCTGGTGAGACTGAAACCTAGAATGCTGATTGCTGATGTGCTTTTAGGAAAAATAATGATCCTTTTGAGGATTTTGAATTTTACTTCAACTGGAGCTAAAGAATGCATTAACCAGCCATCACACAATTCAGTTATTCTTACATCTTTAACTTTGTAAAAGATTATCATTAGGTTTCTAGAAAGTGTGAGGCTGCAAAGTAGGTGTGATTTCACTATAAACTTGGCAATGCACTCATCACAAAGTGTCGACCTTTTTGTTGCCTTTTGTGTTGCTTGTAATGCATACAAGATTTATACAGCTTTTCATCAATGTGGAAAAACTACTTTTAAAACACAAAGTTTTCCTGTTTTCTCTTATCTGAGTTATTTAAGCATCTTGTCCCTACTGTTGGTTAGCTTGGCTGTTTTCTAGAATTCCTTTTGATATTAACTATAGAAATTTCCATTGAGAAAGAATAATGAAATTGTTCTTGAGCTATGTTTATGAAATGTAATGTCCGGTCCACATCCTTTCTCCTTAGATTTAGTCCTTATTACCGAACCAAGGAGAAACTTCCCCTCAGCTCTGTGTCATACAGTAATATGATTGAACCAGACCAGTGTTTCTGCCGCTTTGACTTAACAGGAACTTGTAATGATGATGACTGCCAGTGGTGAGTAGTTTTTCCATGAACCTTTTCAGTTAAAGAAACCAGTCTTGATTGGTTACCTTTGATATGTAAGTGATTATCTTTTCTGCATTGTCATTTTATCTTAGGCAGCATACGAAAGACTACACACTTAGCCGAAAGCAACTATTCCAAGACATCCTGTCATATAATCTGTCTTTGATCGGTTGCTCAGATACAAGCACAGAAGAAGAAATTGCTGCTGCTGCAGGTTTTTTATACCTTGTGTTCTTTGCCATGTGAACATTTGAGTTGGCAGTTTTAAGTATTTTATATTTAGTTGTATGTATCTATGAATACCTATAATAAGTAAGTACAGAGGTCACTAGCTACATATTGGTATTTATGTTTAAATTAAATGGAATGAAATAAAATTTAAAATGTACTTAGTTTCAAGTGCTCAGTAGCCAGCCACATGTGGCTAGTCTGACCAGTGGGGGTGAAGCACAAATATAAAATATTTTTGCCATTGCAGAAAATTCTTTGGACGGAGCTCATTTAGATAATTTATTTAAAGAAAAATACTAACTTGATTTCCATGGACATGTGACTAATTAACATTGTGAAAGGCGCAGGTTACCTACTATTCGATGTCAAATACTAACCCTTAAACTAGAAACCCTTTGGCTGTAAAGGAAATCAACCTTCACTACATTCACTGTCACTGTCACTGTCACCACACTCTTCAGATTGATGGGAAAATCAATGACTTTATAAAGTCATTCCTAATTTGGGACTTGAATTTGTACTGGGTTAATTTCCGATGATGCATTTTGTCAGCCCCAATTGGGTACAACAATGTGGTAGGATTTCTGACTGTAGTTAAACTGTTGGCTTACATTCTCGATGTTTCTAAGGACCAGCGTATATTCAAAATCAAACCCACTCCTGTCAAGTTGGTTTCAACTCTTAGTGGAACTATGTATGGGAACCCTGGTGTTGTAGTGATTGTGTTGGGCTGCAGTCCACATGATTAGAAGTTCAAAGCCACCAGCACCTCCATGGGAGGCAGAGTAGGCTTTCCATTCCCATAAAAAGACACCGTCTCTCAGAAACCACCAGGGGGGCTGCTTTGAGTCAGTATTGACTCCTTGACAGTGAGTTTGGTTTGGTGGCCATCAAGTTGATTTCAACTCATAGTGAGCTTATGTATAGGTTTTCTGACACTAAATCTTTATAGGAGCAGACTTCCTCCTGACATCATTCTCTCCCACACTGCCACCTACAAGGGCTCCTAATAATTATGTATACTTAAAAAAATCCTTGAACTAATTTTTATTTTAAGCTCTTTAATTAGCCTATACTGCGTAATATGTAACCTATGTCATTTATGTTCTTTATGAAGAGTATACTGCTTCTATTGCAGAAAAATATGTTGAGAAACTCTTTGGTGTAAACAAAGATCGAATGTCAGTGGACCAGATGTCTATTCTCCTTGTTAGCAATGTCAATGAAAGTAAAGGTCATAGTAAGTATATATATGTATGGGTCTCTAAAAATAAACTTATGGTTTCTTTTTGGCAGCCAACTTTTTGATAAAAATTATATTCTCAGTTTAACAATTTTTAGCTAATACCGGGAGGCTTCAGAAAGTCCATAGAAAAATGGGATTAAAAGATCAAGGAGTTTTTTTTTACCACAAACTTTTAAAAGTCCCCTTGTATAGTTATTGTGACTATTTTAAGTTTGCTTTTGAGTAGCCTTCACCACTATAGAATGCTTGTTTTATCAACTAACATCTTTTATCTGCTTTAGCACCTCCATTTACAACGTACAAAGAGAAAAGAAAGTGGAAGCCAAAGTTTTGGAGAAAACCTATTTCAGAGAATAACTTCAGTAGTGACGAGGAACAGTTTGTAGGTCCAATTAAGTATGGTAAGACATTTTGTAATTTAAGATGTACAACTTTCAAAATTGTGGAGTTCCACCTTTGCTAGTCTTTTGGTGTATTTTCTGACCAATTTTCATGTTGATAACATTGCCATTGTGGCCAGCAGAGCCCTTCGTAATTTAGGGCTGCGCTTTACATAGGTGCCCTGGTTGCATGGCTAAGAGCCATGCTGCGCTCTGCCTGGTTTGTGGTTTGAAACCGATAGTTGTTCCACGGGAGAAAGATGGTGCTTTCTAATTCCAGAAACAGCTTTGGAAACTCACAGGGGCAGTTCTACCCTATTCCAGAGGGGATACTGTCCGTCAGCATTTACTTGGTTGTAATGAGTTGGCTTTTTGGTTTGCCCTTTACATGGTCGGGTTTAGAAGACTGCATTTGCCCAGGTGTTAGCAGACACACTAATATGAGGGGAGGCGAGCAGTCCTGCTTCCGTTTAAGGACCAGTGGTTGGCTTGTGAAGGCAGGTGCTCCTTTTCATCAGTCAGAGCGTCTGGGCACTAACAGGATTGTAGAATGACTGAGTCAACAAAAGTAGCCTATGGTTATATGTCGATCGTTGTGATCGGTTCCCCCTTTCTCGCCTCCTCTCCCCTTCTTCCTTCTACCCTTCTGATATCACGATTCCCACTCCTGTTCCTGGATTCCGTGTGTCGTGAGCTCCCGTCTCTTATCTCTACCTGCATGTATGTTCCGCTCTAGTCTGAATTGAGAAGCAGCGCTGGGGTCATGGTAGTGGGGGGTGAGGAGGCCTCAAGGAACCAGAGGAAGATAGTGTGTCTCATCCATGCTTTACTGCATCCTGGTGACTCATCCCTTCTCCGTGGCCCCTCTGTGGATAAGCAAATGTGGTGAAGATGGTGGATGAGGCCCATGACTGAATGCTTTATTGTGAGCACCTTTATGTTCTAATATCAAGCTTACATAATTTGTGTACTATTTTTAGATTAGCAAGTATTTAAGTGACCGATAGCCTCACGCTTGTTTATGTTCATGTAAAAATTTTTTTCTTTAATTCAAATTTAGTGGAATAAATCAGTTAAAATTGAATCTTCATGATGTGTAACTTGCTTGACAATTTAATGAATGCAAGTTATCTTCACTTACCCTTAAAGAAGAGATGTCATTCTTTCTGGATACCCTCAACAGTCCTATTTAAAAACTCGTCCTTTTTGGTAATTTTAAACAACACCTTTAATAAACTATTCTCATAGAAAGTGTCCTACCGGGGACAGTAAATTCTGCGGTGGTTCTGCCTTGAAGGTCACTGCAGAAACCCTCAGATTTTGGTGAAGCCAATCATTATTTCCAGTGTCTGTACTAGAGAAAGTTTGGCACTTACGATGGTTTGCCTTCCAGCCTTCCAGCCAGAGAACCGAATCAATGTTCCTGCTTTGGATACAGTTGTCACTCCAGATGATGTCAGATACTTTACAAATGAGACTGATGACATTGCTAATTTAGAAGCAAGTGTTCTTGAAAATCCTTCACACGTACAACTTTGGCTCAAACTTGCGTACAAGTACTTGAATCAAAATGAAGGGTAGGTCAGCTTTGTATGAACTGTTTCACATTTATATGTTTCTGTTGCTATTTTGCCTATGGTAGTCAAGTTTTTCCTTCCTAGTAACCAAGGGGTCTGTGTGTGTTTGCAAAGCTAAAACTACTTTTATTTACAATCTGTTTAAAAAGTGTAATATTAGATCTTGAGTTGTGTGCATTGTATCGTGTGTGAGTAATAAATTATGGTAAAGTTTTAACACCAGTAAGCTTTGTTTCAAAATACAAGTAGAGTAGATAAAATAATAAACTCTGGGTGTTATAAGCATTTTTTAATTTTTTAATTCAAGTAGTTACAGTCTTTTGAGATACTTGTGATAAAATAACAGTGGACTAGTTAAACTTCATGTTGATTTTCACTTGGAATTTCAAACCTCAAGATTCTGGTAAACAGACATTTGATTTATGTTATTGTGTGTGTATTCAAATTAGGTTACCGGTAATTTATTTCACAGCCTTTAGCTCTTGTTATTTAATTGTATTTTTCTAACTCTTGAATCAGTGATCCTACTTTGTGATAAGCCAAGGATAATGTCTTCATTATCATAATTGTAACATCATAAATCAGTTACATGGTTTTTACAGACTACTTTGTTATGTCTAATAATTTAGTATAAAAGTTTTTTTAATGAGACATTACTGCAGACTAATATATTGCATAAGCCTGAATATAATATTTGTTTAACTTTTTGCATGTGCCATTTCAATGTTAATGGGATAAGTTAAAGTGTTTTCTTTTCTGACTCATTTATTGAGTGAAGGCCAAAAGAGCGGTACCTTACTTTATGAATAGGATCATGGGAACGAATTATCTTCTCCAAGAGATAGCCAGCCCTGACAGTTGAACAGAACTATTCAATTGAAAGCTTTGATATTTTGTGCTAGCAGTGGTTGGCCTTGAGAAAGAGTTGGTAAACTTTTCTTGGGCCAGTGTAAATCATAAAAGGTATTGCTGAATGTAGACATTAAGCACATTTGAAGTGGCCAACCTTACGTTTTATAAGACTGTGCTTTCATCTGAGGTGAATGCTCATTGAACGGGCCCTCAAAAAAAATGTTGGGTGTATGAGAGATGAAGACTTGTTTTTGACAGATGTGATGTAAGGTCCTAATATGTTATTCGTGGTCATCGGAGTGTCTAGCTTAAAATGAAATATCATGCACTCTGTGTACTAACCTTATTTAAAAGTTTTTTTTAAATGTTCCTGCCTTTTATCTGAACATGTAGGCAATGTTCCGAATCCTTAGACTCTGCTTTAAATGTCTTGGCTCGAGCGCTGGAAAACAACAAGGACAATCCAGAAATTTGGTGCCATTACCTCAGATTGTTCTCAGAAAGAGGAACCAAGGAGGAGGTCCAAGAAATGTGTGAAACAGCTGTTGAATATGCTCCGGATTATCGCAGTTTTTGGACTGTGAGTAGATAACGTAACATAGTCATGGATGTATATATTCATAATTCTTGGGTCATATTAAATATAAAAAATAATGTTAATAGTACATGTATTTTCTCTCTTTACCTATCTTCTGTTAATTTTCAGTAACCTCCAAGCTCCTTCTGGGTCATATTTTTTCATCAAGAAATAATTTTTCTTTTGGGTAACTATTTGTAAAGAAAAAATTCAAAATAAAGTCATGTTAGTGCTACCTAAAGCAATTTTAGTTTGGGCAAAATGAAATGTAGTTTTTGTTAAACACCTAGAATTTTTCCTTAATTAGGTTCATGTGAAAGTTCCATTGCTGAGAGGAAGTGTTCTGGCCTTTTTATTACCTCTCGTCAGAAGTCCTCGTTGGAACTGTTGGCTAGTTGTTGAACTACAAACTAGGAAGTCGCTGGTTCAGTGATCAGCTTCTCCATAGTAGACAGGAGAAGCTGTCTGCTTCTGAGAAGAGTTACAGCCTCACTCTGAGTTGGAATCAGCTCAATGGCAGTGTTTGGTTTTGGTTTTGCTTATGAAAACGGCTCCTAAAATAATTTACATTAATTTAACCTTTGCCAAGGTATAAAGACTTAGTGAAAGGGTAAGTTCTTCCTTTCTTTAGAGAATGCAAGGTTTCCTACCCAGACTGAAAATTACAGCTGATTCATTTGGAAAAGAAACCAACTGCAAGTAGTGCCTGGATTATAAACACGTTCTATTCCTAAATCTTCCCTTTAAGTCACACTTGCTTGTAAGTCAGACAAGTATGGTTTGTAAAATCAAGTCAAATGTTAGTTTTTGTATGTAGTGTACTTTTCTGTGCATAAAAAGCATTTAGCACTAAAACATCTCTAGTGTAATAATGCAGTAAATACAGTAATAAAAGTTTTAATTTTGATCACACAGTAGCACCCCTTTGCTACTATGGACTATTGTATTGACCTTGAATTTTTAATATAATAGGTTTTACAGGGTTGGTTCATGATTACTTGATAATTGTGGATGTCAGAACCCAGAGACTTCCTATATTCATTAATGTCTGAATTTTTCACTGTGTGAATACAAGCTCCCACTCAGATGGATTTTTAGATAAATCTGCTGTACACTTCATTATTTACTTGCTCTTTACTGAAACTCAGAATCGAAGGGGTTTGGATAACATTGTATCCCTGAATGAATGAACCTGCCTCTGTAGTTCTCTAAACTCAGTGCTGATTAGATTTTGGTCAGTGACAGACGTTTGTTTTTTTTCCTGGAGTTTTGTGTTCAGAGGCCTGTTTATTAAGGTTAATGTTCTTGAGCGCAATGAAGTTTCATAGGGGATGGTATTCAAAAGATCTGGTTTGCTTTCAAATTATTACATCCTTAAAGGGTATTGATTTCTTGATTTCCCCTTTTCTAATAGAAATGCTGTCTAATAGAAATGCTATCTAAAAGAAATACTATTCTCAAACTTGTTGCACTTTGGAGTTCTATTTTGGCCTTACTGCCAAGAACTGTAAAGAAGCATATCTATGAGGTTTTTTTGTTTGTTTGTTTGTTTGCTTTAATTTGTATTAGATTTTATTCTAATAGAATACTTGTGTGTGTGTTCGAGAAATTCTTCAATTTAATGAAATAGGAAACTTCTTTATTCTTGTAAAGCAGAATTAACTTTATGAACGCTCTTTGGTCAGTTTCTGTACCTAGAAAGCACCTTTGAAGAAAAGGATTATGTATGTGAGAGGATGATGGAGTTCCTAATGGAAGCAGCCAAACAGGAAACATCAGATGTTCTGTCTTTTCAGCTTTTAGAGGCTCTTTTGTTTAGAGTTCAGCTGCACATATTTACTGGAAGATGCCAAAGTGCACTTGCAATTTTACAGGTAAACACTCTGTCACTGAAATGTTTCTTGTGGAGAATGTTAAGTTATAGGTGGAATAACGTAATAGTAAAAGGGAAGGTGATGGATTTTAATCCTTTCTTGCCACTTACTATTAAGTTGTGTGTCACTGAGCAAGTTCAAGACTTCCTTTTTCATTTTAGCTAGCAATTCTCAACCTGTGTGTCACGACCCCTTTGAGGGTCGAATGACCCTTTCCTAGGGGTTGCCTGATTCGTAACAGTAGCAAAATCACGGTTATGAAGCATCAATGAAAAGAATTTTAAGGTTGGGGGTCACCACAGCATGAGGAACTGTATTAATGGGTTGCAGCATTAGGAAGGTTGAGAGCCACTGATTTAAGCAAATTAAGCAATAAAGATGATACCTTTTTAGAGTTTTTATGAAGCTTAAATGAAAATGTTTGTCACATACCACATTAACTTCAAAGTTCAAACCATCAGGAAAAATCAGTACATTGAAAATAAGTGGGTATTTTTTGTTGTACTCTCATTTCTTAGTAGATTTTAAGTATCACAGTGCTTAACATGTACAAATTAACCTTTTTATTAGTTATAAAACCATAGCAATGTAAACACTATTCATTTGAAAAAGTTGCAACTATTCAAATATTTCACTTTAGATATTTCAGAACCACTTCAAAGAAACATTTTAATTTATCTTTGCATTTATAGTTGAATCTTATTTTAAATCGTAATTACTTTGAAAAATACTTGCCAGTTGGTTTTTTCATTTTCTCTAGAATGCTTTGAAATCCGCTAATGATAGAATAGTAGCTGAATACCTTAAAACAAGTGATCGGTGTCTGGCGTGGCTGGCCTACATACATCTTCTCGAATTCAATGTTCTGCCTCCAAAACTATATGATCCCTCTAACACCAATCCTTCAAGAATTGTGAGCACAGAACCATTTGTGATGCCATGGCGCACAGTTGAAGATGTAAAGACTAATCCTGACATGTTGTTAGCAGTTTTTGAAGGTATGTATAAATAGCTGCAAATGATTAACTTCATTGTACCCACTATTAAAGTGACTTCATGATTAAGCAGAATTAATTTGTATCTTCATATTGAAGTGTCTACGCTCTTAATTTATTATTTAACTATGAAAACATTAAGGATTGACTTGTCTAAGATGACCATTCGCAGGTATGTAGCCTAGTGAGAAGGTGAAATCTATACATTCCACATAATTATTTAAGACCATGTGGCTGTGTGTTAGCAGTGAGTGTAAATTATGTGCTATAGATGGGAACTAGGATCTGTGATGTATAGAATTATGTTCTATAGGATTCCATGAGATCCAAAGGTTGTTACAGAAGGGGGCAATCAAAGAAGTCGTCATAGAAGAATTGAGACTTAGATATGGACTTGAAGCACGCCTTTGATTCTGATGCATAGTGACCTTAGACAGTAGAACTGCCCTTGCCCCATAGGATTTTCTAGACGGAACTCTGTAGGAGGAGATTACCAGTTCTTTTCTTAAGAGAAGTGACTAGTGGTCTAGAATCACCCACCTTTCATTCAACAGTCACGTGCTGAGTCCATCAAACCTCCGTTTATCGAAGTGGTACCTGTGAAATGTGGGGACCGTGGAGTCTTACCTTTTTTCAAATGGTCTGTCATAATGTCCGACAATGTATTAAAACCAACAACAAAAACATTTGCCATTAAGTAGATTCCTACTCATTTCACTGTAACCTAGGGGATTCTAACTCATAGCAACCCTATGTAGGCTTTATGTGGCTGTAAATGTTTGTGGGAGCAGGAAATCTCATCTTGGTCCTGAGGAGAGGCGTTTTGAACTGCCAACCTTGCTAGCAGACCAACACTTACTTCACTGTGCCACCAGAGCTCCTTGACATTGTAATAGGTTTATAGTAGAAGGTTGCTTGATACACTACTTAGTAAAGGAAGGAAAAGAAGGCTATTCCTGTTAGAGCAGTGGTTCTCAACCTGCGGGTCACGACCCCTTTGGGGGTCGAACGACCCGTTCACGGGGTCACCTGATTTGTAACAGTAGCAAAATTACAGTGATGAAGTAGCAACAAAAATCATTTTATGATTGGGGGTCACCATAACATGAGAAACTGAAAGGGTCGAGCAACCGCTGTGCTAGAGGATCCAAATAACCAGAATATCAAATAGGTAGGAATCTCTGGGGAAGCAGAGGGGAGCCCTCAGAGTGAGAATTCTGGACTAGGCAGTATAGGAATGCACACTTGATAGATGGGGTGATACCAGGTTGTTAAGAACACACAGTGTGGTAGACTTGATAGCAATAGAAGTTTTTAGGAACGAGAACGTGCTGATAACGATTAAGACTAGAGATAAGAAGAACTACCATCCGAGAGCTAAAGGCCATACCTGAGGCCCAAGAAAACTAACCTGGGAAAATACTGGTTAAACTTAAGACACCTGAAAATACCCAGTAGTTTTTTTGGGGGGAAGGTGGTGGATGATGACATAGTATATTATTATTTGTTTATTGCCCACTTAAAAAAACTTATTGCCACATAATCAACATACAGTTCAATTTAATTGTATCAGAAAGAGTTGTGTAATCATTACTATAATTGGTTTTAGAACATTTTCTTCTTCCTTATACTTGTTGTTAGCTGCCTGTTTTACCCCAAGCTCCTCTGCCATAGTCTTAAGCAACCATTAATCCAGTTACTGTCTCTAGATTTACCGATCCTGAATTTCAGGTACAAAAAAACTAACATTAACAAAGTCAAACAGGAAAACCTCAATCAAAAAGAAAGAAAATATTTAAAAAGTAGAACAAATTTAAAATAGATTAGAAGAGAGAACAAATGATAGGGTATTAAATTTTAACTTAGCTACATCAATCATGATCACCTTTACAATCCTCTCAGCCTGTTAACAAGACTGTGGTCAGAAGGGAGTCACTAGAGGCTTATCGAAGGGGACCCTGCAGATGGGATTTGGATTTCATCTTTACAGCCTCTGTGAACCAGGTGTTCACAATGTAAGCTCTGATACCATTCCTTCCCTTCAGATTTGGACTTTATTATTTATAATCCTTGGATCACACAGGCTGGTGTGCTCCTTCAGTGTGGACTTAGTTGATACTTCACTTAGACGGCTGCTTCTTTGAAGCCAAACCTCTAAGACCCCGAATGCTATTCTTTTTGATAGCTTGGCACCCTCTACTTTTCTTCTCATACATGACTATAGCCCTCATGTCTTCAGCGGTCGCTTTATAGCAGTGGGCATCAAGCAGGGACAATATCACAAGAACGGATATTCTTAGGTTGGGGCTAGAATTAAGTGGGCGCCCATATGATAGTGTTTTGGAGGGTTTAAATGTCAAGGAAAAAAAAGGAATAGTTGAAAAGATAGCCAAGTGTGATAAAAAAATTAGCAAGTTGGGAAGACTGATTTTCATAGTTGTTTGGCATCCTTGAGTCTTGTTTGTAACTACATTATAGGATATAACTTTTCTATTGGGTTTTCTGGGCTGTAATCTTCATGGGAGAAGATCTCTTGGTATTTTCTATGATGAATTTGTGATTTTCATATTCGGGCTGGAATTTGTGAATGGTAATTGGTCATCTAAGTAGAATACTTGCTGGCAGTAGGAAATAATAAAGTGAACATTATGTGGAAGCTTAAGAATAGAGAAATTTGAGAGTTATTAGCATAAGTAGTTAATGTATTACAAAGTGGTTTATAGCTTTATGTGCTCTTATTTAATAATTGAAGCTATAGGATACATTTTTTGGGGGAAATTGAATTTAAAGAAAATCTCAGTAAGGAGAGAGAATAATCAGTGAATGAGACAACAGTAAATATTTTAAACAATATTTTTAAAGCATATGCAAGAAGAAAATAAAAAAAAGAAAAACTTGTTAAAGCTAGCCAAATAAAATGAGCATAAAAATGGGCCTTTGCCAGTGCGATCACTAGGTGCCAAAGGGACCAGGTATAAGGCATCATGCAAAAAAAAAAAAAGATATAAGTGTGTGTATGTATGTGTATATGTATATATGTATGTGTATATATATATATATCATATTAAATGAAGGGGGAAGTGCAGAGTGGAGACCCAAGGCCCAAGTGTCAACCAATGGAGATCCCCTCATAGAGGGGTTTAGGAGAGGAGATGGGTTAATTAGGGTGTGAGGTAGTATCGATGAAGAACACAGCTTTCCCCCAGATCCTGGATGCTTCCTCCCCCCAACTACCATGATCCGAATTCTACCTTGCAGGGCTGGATAGGACAGAGGCTGTACACTGGTGCATATGAGGGTTGGAGGTACAGGGAATCCAGGGTGGATGATACCTTCAGGACCAAGGATGTGAGGGACGATGCTGGGAGAGTGGAGGGTGAGTGGGTTGGAAAGGGGGAACTGATTACAAGGATCCACATGTGACCTCTTCCCTGGGAGAGGGACAGCAGAGAAGAGGGGAAGGGAGACTCCAGATAGGGCAAGATATGACAAAATAACGATGTATAAATTACCAAGGGCATATGAGGGAGGGGGGAATGGGGAGGGAGGGGGGGAAAAAAAAGAGGACCTGATGCAAGGGGCTTAAGTGGAGAGCAAATGCCTTGAGAATGATTGGGGCAGGGAATGTATGGATGTGCTTTATACAATTGATGTATGTATATGTATGGATTGTGGTAAGAGTTGTATGAGTCCCTAATAAAATGTAAAAGAAGAAAAGAGAAAAAATGATTAGGGCAAAGACTGTACAGATGTGCTTTATACAATTGATGTATGTATATGTATGAACTGTGAAAAGAATTGTATGAGCCCCAATAAATTGTTAAAATAAAAAAAATAAATAGCCTTTAGTAACAATAAAAAAAAAATGGGCCTTTGGGTGTGCTTAGATATGATTGGTGAACTTCAAGAGCAGTTTCAGAATGGTCACATTCATGTAAACAGAGTCCACAGTCTAATCTTCAATTAATAAGGAAGGAAAGGTGAGAATCCTGGAAAAGTAAAAGTACCGTTCTATAGAAATCAGTAGCTCCAGTAAATGGCGTTGTGCAGAGGAAGGAGTGTTCTGAAGGAGGAAGAAAAGTGTCTGTTTTAGTGGTGGACGTTATTTAAATGACTGTGAAACGGAACATGCAGGCCTCTTCTGAAAGGGTTAAGGAAAGATCAAAAAATAAAGTCTGTTCTCCTAATTTGTGATATTATGTTATATAAAGTCCGAACACCAAATTATCAAATATTCAATCACTATTCTGGTCACAACCTTTTGGTCAACCAATTAATATGTAAACATCTTTTGTGCATGTTTCTGCTTAAGACCTATTATTTTATATTTATAAACATTGAACTCAAAACCAACAGCACTGTAACACGTGCCCGGATGAAGCTTACTCAGCACATGTATTTTCATTTTAAGGCACATCACAGCCTTTTTGCACTTGGCTGTACTAGACAGCACTTTGCAACATCTTAAACAGCGAAACCACCAATAGGAAACATAGGCTTGACACCTGACTCAGGAAGGCACTCTGCTTTTGACTTCATCTGGCAACATGTATGTCTAATGCCTCACATTTCTTCACTGCTTTGCTGTTAACCATGAATAATTGGGAAAGTCAGCAGGTATTTTTGTTAATAAATCATTTTATTGGGGCTCATACAACTCTTATCACAATCCATACAAACATCAATTGAGTAAAGCACCCTTATACATTCGTTGCCCTCAGCATTCTCAAAATTCGCCTTCCACTTGGGTTCCTGGAATCAGCTCATTTTCCTTTTTTTACCTTCCCCGCCCTCCCGTCAGCAGGTATTAATCTTGGGGTTACAACTAAATTTTAGTGAGTGGCTTAACTTAGGTACATTGAATCTACAAATGAGAATTGATTATATTCATTCTTTGAATTTTTTGGTAGTCATTTTAACAAACAGGATAAATGCAGAGACAGTTAAGTCATGTAAAGGTTTCATGTGTACAAGTTAACAATCCATTCATGTATTGTGGCCTGAAGCTAGATTATACTTATATAATTTCCTTTTCTCAACAGTGTTTTAAATTCTTTATTACTGGCTAAATTGATGACACTATAAATAAAATTACCTTATGCCCCAGGGGGATGACTTACAATGTTAAAGAATGATATAATGATGTCTCTAAAGGGAACTAGAGACTATTGCAAACCATAGCTCTTTGAATGGATTTGGGGCTTGCACTTAATTCTAACCCCTACCTAAGAACCCTTACTTCTTATGACATGGCCATACTTGGTAGTCACCCACATCAAGAAATCACTGAAGGTAGGGGTGGTGCTATAGCAAGGTGTGGTGCCTGGCTATCAGAAAGAATAGCATATGGGGTCTAAAAGGCTTATTTTCAAACAAGCAGCCAACTGAGTGAGGGGTCAACTAAGTCCACATGGAAGAAGCACACCCGCCTGTGTGATTCAAGGATTGTAAGTATTAAAATCCAGAGGAAGGAATGGTAACAGAGCTTAAACTGTGAGCACCCAGTTTGCAGAAAGCTAAGGATTTTGGAAGCCCAGAATCCATTTGTAGCCTGCATGTATGAAGCCTCTGTTGAATCCCGTCTAATTATAGTCCAGGGATATGAATTCCTGCTATCTGAGAGCTTGTGAAGTCGATTCTGGCAGATTTAGTTAGGTTAAAATGTAATGCCTTATTTGATTTCCCTTTTGACCCATTTTGAAGTTGTTTCACTTTTTAATACTTTATGCTTTCTCTTGGAAATAGTTCCATATTTTGTCTAGACATTGTCCTTTTTTGTTTGCTGTTTCATGTTTATCTTTTGATGACTTTATATTTATGAAATCCAGGATAGGTGGATCTATTGAGACAGGAACTGAAGTGATGATAGAGGCATTGCTCGGGAGGCTGGGGAATATGGGGAGCTAACAGCAATGAAGATGAGAAAAAAATGTTCTGAAACAGATTGTGGGGATGATTGCATATTCTAAATTTATGATATGTGAAATATACCAATAAAATATTTTTTCAAAAACATTTTATTCTTAGTGGAAACAGGGTAAGGATTTAATTTTAGGAATTTGGAGATAATATGAAATACCTCCTTTGGGTAAAAACTAATTTAAAAACAACAGTTGCCATCAAGTTGATTCAGACTCATGGTCACTTCCATGTGTTGCAGAATTCAGAGGGCTGCAGATTGCCAGGTGGGTAGAGTCAAACCACCTACCTGTTAGCTAGTAGTCAAGAGCTTAACCATCTGGGATTCCCAGGTACTTCTTCCTTTGGATAAAGAGGGGTTTTGGGGAGCTTGGTAAAGATGAGTGGAATGATAATCAAGGAAAGGTATAGGCCATCTTTTCCAGTTGGTGTCTTTAAATAACATGGTAAAACGAGTCATATCATGCTTTTTTCATACTGTGATGTTTTTGGATAGACGCAGTGAAAGCTTGTACGGACGAGAGCCGTACTATTGAGGAGAGAATAGAGGCCTGTCTCCCACTTTATGCAAACATGATCGCTCTGCACCGGCTTCTACAGAGGTAAAGACATTTGATGAGCAGTTAACTCTCCATTGGAAATGGATTATTTTCTGGGATGTGACTTTTTTTTCCTTCTTGCTAAGGTTTGAAGCTGCAGTAAAGCTTTGTGAATGTTTATTGGAATCATCTCCCATGAACTGCCAGTTGTTGGAAACACTTGGTGCATTATACTTACAAACAAATCAGCCTGACAAAGCCAGGGCAGTGTGGCTAATGGCATTTGAAAAAAATCCTCAGAATGCAGAAGTGTTTTATCATACTTGCAAATTGTTCATCTTGCAGGTAAAAAATATTTATGATCTTAAATATGATGTTTTTATGTTCCACGTATTCTTAATCATCCTTTAAGACATTTCAGACATCAGCTTCTCCTTGAAACACTTCCTGGTGCTTTATTTGGCTTCTTTGTAGACTGTAAATCTCCTCTTCATTCCCTCCACCTGTGCACTTACTGCATTACCTTCTAATTTTGTTTGTAGCTGTTTTATATAGTAGGCTAAGAACTCCTTGAGAGTTAGGATTGTGTCTTATTTGATTCTCCAATAACTAGCACAGTTGAAAACATGTCTTAGAAATGTAATGGATAATTTGAGTTGAAATTGAGACTGGGTAGTGTTAAGCTGTTGAATGCTTGGACTTGATTCAGCCGTAAGGATATAACATGTGTCAACATGTGTCCCAGACTTGCACTCTTACCTCACTGACTTCCAGCAAGGAAATCTAATCAGTATTTCGTGGCTCGGGGTGGGGGTGGGGTTTCCTCCTTGGAATATTTTGATTAAACATTGTAAGCCTGATACATATACCCTTTCCCTTTTTAAAAATAGAACCAAGGCGATAATCTTCTTCCATTTTTGCGGAAATTTATTGCATCCTTCTTTAAACCTGGATGTGAGAAGTATAGTAACTTGGATCTTTTTCGGTAAGTGTATAGAAATTGTTTGATTTGCAGAGGATGGAGACTAGTTCAGCTCATTGGAAAGATTGGTTTGGGGATTGATTCATTATAAGCTGGTTATATCTTGAAACAAACCTTTATAACAACCGGTTATGAGGGCAGTAAAATGTAAAGAAATGGAGGCAAAAATGTAAGATGCCTTGCATTCTTTGAATTATAGACATTAAACATATGTGCAGTAAAGGTTATACTAACATCTGAGTGACTCGTTTTTCTTTTATTGTATTGATAATGTTAATGTAGCACTTAGTTCTGTATCAACTACTTATAAGATCTGATCACATTGACTCTTTAAAAAAGTGGGTTTAATTTTTTTAGAGATCATTCTGTTGGGGGCTCTTACAGCTCTTAGAACAATCCATACATCAGTTGTATCAAGCATATTTGTACATATATTGCCATCATCATTTTCTAAACATTTACTTTCTATTTGAGCCCTTGGTATCAACTCCTCTTTTTTCCCTCCCCCCCCCCTTCCTTGTGGCCCCTTGATAAAGTATAAATCTTACATTGACTGCTGTCTCCCTTCAAGCACATTTCTGTTGTTCATCCTCCCACCCTGGGAGGGATTATGCATTAATCATTGTGTTGGGTTCAACCCACACACACACCTTTCCCCTACTCTCCTGGTTTTTCTACACTCACTTCTGTTCCCCAGGAGTTTATCTGACCTGGATTCCATGTGCACGATGACTTGAAAAAATTTATTTCATTCGCGATATAAAGTGTATGTAAATTAGTGTACCTATTTCCTTCTTTAATTCTAGAGAAAATGACTCTTAACCTGAAATGTTGTTGAGTGAGAAGTTGAGGAATTTTTTTCTCCATCGTCACTTTCTCAGTAGCCCCTGTATTTGCTGCCTTCGTTGACTTTGCAGAACGCTCTTGTTCTAATAAAAAAGAGCGTGAAGTGTGAATCGGATGGAGGGAGATTAGAAAATTCTCTTCCCTTCTCATCTCTGCAGGGATTAGCAGGCTTGTTTTTCCCTTAACATGAAATATTTTAGGGTTGCAGGCCAGTGCCTCCCATTCCCTACTACCCAACTGTGCAGTGGTAGAGATAAAGCAGCCACCATCAACGGGTAAACAAACAGGCATGGCTGTTTTCCTATTAAAACTTCAGATGTAAGGGTAAGCGCTGTTTGCTGGCCTGAAGTTAAACAGTACCAAAAGGACATTTTTTATCATGGCATACTTCTGTTTTATATTAGGGAGAACTTGAAAGAAGACATAAGGAAGATTATATCCTAAAAAGGTTTCTTGGAAAAATAATGCTAATAAGCGAAGATTTAAAATCTTAGTTTAATGTTTACAAACTTGTTTTCTGCAAAATAGTGTCCTAAGGTTTCTCCATGTAATTTTTTAATTCACTACTTTCTGTCAAATCACTTGTCCTCCCACTCTAGAATTTTTTGTGAATGTGACAGTTTTATTTGAGATTTAGCAAAAAGTTTGGGATCACTGTGCTTTCCCTGACTTGGGTCTTTGTATCATGTCCCTTTATGGCAACCAGCTAATTGACAAGTAATTTTAGTACTTTTTCTACTTTGTTCCATCAAAATATCTCAGTTAATTAAAAAAGAATACATTTAAATACAAACTAATAATTAAGATTTTAGAGATTGCTCAACTTCCTCATGCTCATCCTCTTGTTTAAATTGTATCGCTTTACTTCTCTAATTCAGGCAAAGGACCAGTCCAAGGCTGAACCAAGCTCATCACATACTTGCTGGTTCTGGTCTTCCTTTGTGCATAGAGGTACTGGTAATTACCAGTTTCTGCCTTGGTAACTAATAAAAGATCTTCTTGATGCCAGGTTAATTAAGTGAAATAATAGTGTCAAGAAAAATTAGAAAATGGGCTACCTGCAAAAATAATCCATTATTTATGAAATTCTCCAGCTTTATTAAATTCTTTTCTTCTCATACTAACTACGACAGGAAAATGTTGTCCTATGCTACTTTATTTGGGCAGTACTAAAGACTGCTTACAAAAAGAGTGTGGACTTGTTAATTCAGGAAGTCTTTTTTTTAGTCAAGTAGGCAATAAGGAGATAATTTTTCATGTGAGACAACAAGTAAGGTATACCTTGGTATGAGTAAGCTTCATCAAATATATATTTTAAAAAGACACTGAGGTATTTTTTTTTGTTCTCATACTATAGGCTGATATACATTTTTTAGATTTATACATTTCCAAAGTTTGTTAATAGGATAAATCAGTGTGCTCTTGATCATTTCAAATTATTTTTTATTTCACAAATGGAAATTGTATAGCAAATGTTTTTAGAACTAACATTTGCATGAAGTTGAGTTCAATCAACTGCTATGTGACATTTACTATAAATACAAGTTGAAAGAGTTCTAGTGGGTAATGTTTATTTATATGTTTCAAATTAAAAGCCATAGAACTTTGCTTGAGGATTTATTTCACTTTACTGAAGTTAGTCTTGGGATTATAGACTCTCCCATACATTGGAAGTCATCTCTTCTGAGCCAAGTCAGTTTTCAATGGTGGAAGCTTGAAATCCTTAGAAGTGAAGTGATTAATTCATGGTCACACAGCCCGTCATGGCAAAGTCAGGATTACAGTCTGACACCTCCATGTCCCATCTTCTTCCCTTTCTTGGGTTTTCCCTCCATACAGCCTCTAGTCCATTAAAACCTATTCTCTTGAAATAATTTTTAAATCCAAGGTAAGCATTTATTCTAGATTGTCATTTTTGAGATTAATGTATTTCCTTTAAAAACATCATCCCTCAAGATGTTGGTAAGTATCATACGTTCACACAGATTCACATACATTTGGGGGGAAGAAATTAGTTAGCCCAGTAGATTTCATTACTTCTTACAGCTTTCACTCTTTCCCAAACTTATTTGATCATGACTTTTTAAAAACAAGTTTATATGGGCCAGTATCCCATAGGATACACTTTGGTGATGTGTCTAAAGTTAAACCTGTAGTGTGCATGTCAGAGAAAGGTTGTTTTCAGATAACGGGTTTTGTAGACACTTTTTTTATAGGAAAGTACAGTTCTATAAAAAGGTTTTAGATACTTTGGTATTCCCTTATAGTTTCATTTTAAATAAATAATATGGTGGCTTAGTTTGGGGAGTAGGATAAAACAATCTTATAAAGAGAGTTATTTGTGTAGGATACAAAAATAAAAATTTGGGAAAGTGATCCTAGAGACTTGACCATAGGGGTATGGTGTACATATGAAAGTAAAGTTACATTAATTTTTAAAACACTTCAATTAAAGCTGAGGGTTTGTTTTTTTGTTGTTTTTAAGGAGTCCATGTGTACATAGGCATAATTTCAAATAATTGTAATTTTGTTTCAGGTATCTCTTAAACATCCCAGGACCACTTGACATTCCATCCCGTTTATGTAAAGGAAATTTTGGTGATGAAATGTGTAACCACCAAATCCCTTACTTGTGGCTGATTTACTGGTGAGGCATTGTCTTTTGTGGAAAGATACCAGAGAAACAGCTTATATGCGTATTATTAAAATTTATACTGTACTAACATTAACATGTGAGTCAAGAAAAATTTTAAAGATGTTACAGCTGAATGCATATATTAAAAGATGAAAGAAGAATGTAAATGGTGCTAATATCTGTAGTGTTTACAATAGCCTGTCATTCCTTTACCTAACAGAGCGGAACTGTTGACATCCTTGTTTTTTAACAGTCTTTGTCACCCTCTTCAGTCAAGTATGAAAGAGACAGTGGAAGCATATGAGGCAGCGTTAGGGGTGGCCATGAGAGCTGATACAGTACAGAAGATTTGGATGGAGTAAGTTTAGCCTTCCTAATAAATACGGGGATTCTAGAATAAAGGGGACATGGTGGGCAAGGGGTGATCAGCTTTCTTGGTGAGAGAATTACTGGCTTGATGATTCTAAATTATCACAATATTTTTCTTTTGGCAGTTATCTTGTCTTTGCCAATAGTAGAGCTGCTGGATCCAGAAACAAAGTCCAAGAATTCAAATTTTTTACTGATTTAGTGAATAGATGTTTGGTTACAGTCCCTGCCCGATACCCCATTCCTTTTAGCAGTGCTGATTACTGGTCCAACTATGAATTTCATAATAGGGTAAGAACTTAAAACTTTTTGTTTTAGATGTTTATACAAAGGTAGAGACTTACATGCCAGAAAACCTCCTGTTTTGTTGTATGAAGAGAACTGTTTCTAAAATAACTTAGCATTCACTGTTAGTCTTGAACCAATGTCTTGTTAACTTTTCAAAGTTTAGAATGCAAAAATTGTGCTAAGGCTCAATTAGGATAAAATATAAATATTGATTATGGCTTATTTAAGAAAATATTCTCCTTCTAAAGTGAAAAAAGTTAGAATTCCCTGTAAGATATATACTTTGCATTGCAGTAATTTCTAGTGATTTTTAATACTCTCCCTTCATGAAAGAACCTGCTAGATGGGTAGTTGGATGTTTTACTGTAACAACAAAACAAGAATGGACTTACATAGTATAACTGCTCTTTTTTGAGATTTTGTCAAGCAAAGACAGGCTTAAATAGAGAATAAAAGCTAAAATCAAATGCCATTTGGAATTTTAAAGTTAGAACTTAATGATAGTATATTTATGAGATTATCTTATAGGTGTTTATTTTCATTTATTTGGGGGGGGACCCCCACCATTCATTCAGTACAATATAAACTAAATCTTATGTGTGTGTATATACACATAAGTATATGCATGCATATACATATATATGTGTATATATGCGTACCTGTATATATTGTTGGTTGTTTTTTGGGGGGTGGGGTGGTTTTGTTGCTAATCAACATAACCAATTATTATGCTTTGTGCTTCTATGCCATTCTTTATCCCAGGATCTCAAACCACTTTATGGACATTATGTCATTTATACACGGGCATTCCATGAGCAAGATGTGGCAGGTATTATTAGACCCATGACTTGCCCAACTATACAGCAAGTAAAGGTAGACTCAGGAATGAAATCCCGGACTCTGGCTTCTTGTCAGTGGTTCTTAGTCCATGGCTCATCACTAGACCATATTTTCTAATTCATTTTTGGAAAGTCACTAATA
Source organism: Tenrec ecaudatus (assembly GCF_050624435.1). Taxonomy (NCBI): domain Eukaryota; kingdom Metazoa; phylum Chordata; class Mammalia; order Afrosoricida; family Tenrecidae; genus Tenrec; species Tenrec ecaudatus. Next base: position 58,675,457 of record NC_134535.1, read on the forward strand.
AAATTAATGATAGGAGCTGTAACTCACAGCATTGTACATTATTGTAATTTATATGTTCATGTCTTAAGGACCATTTTGGTTTTCTCATTAAAGCACATAGGTAATTTGGTTCCACATATTTGGTTGCATTCATTTTTACGCCCCCTCAACCTTTACAGGTAATTTTCTTTTATTTGAGCTGTGTTCCAAAGACCCAGCACTCCAAAACCTTGGAACGGTTTTGCTCAATTATGCCAACTAATTCTGGACTTGCACTGAGGTAAGAAAAAAATAATTTTTGTTTGTTCTTTGTACTTTTTTTTCGTAGTTTATAGACTTTCACATAAAATTGTTCTTTAAAATTTGGTAAGAACCGTCTTGTATTTTTACTATTTCCTCATTAATATGTACTATTTTTCTTTGAGCATATTATATAATACTTAGCTTCCAAAGCAATAAAAGTATTAAAATGAGACTATTTCATAAAGCTGGTCAGGTGATAGGGGGCATATAATTCCAATAAAATTATCTGTGTTTCCAGAGCACATACCTGCTGTCTTTAGCACAGGTATTATAAAATGTAAATGTTTTTTATGTGCCAAGGGAATGTTTGTGGAAGTTTTCAAAGTGTTAGACAGAAGTAATTGCTAATTATATATATCCACATTGCTGTGACATATTTAACATTATTTAGTAGCTCTTAAATATCACCATGCTGTGAAAACTGCTCAGATGCACCAAAAGTAGAGATGACTGCATTGGAACTCTCAAACCACATTAGAGAATCACTTATCTAGAGACTCTGCATACGTATAGAAAGCGATTCTGAAATTTTGTTGTTCCTCTTTTTTCTGGTTAGGATTAACTCATCTTAACCCTCAAAATTATTTGTTTTAATATAAAAGGTCCTGAAAATCTGAATATATTATGCTGTCAACTGCATGTTAATGCTTAGGCCTTCACTTTTACTGTCATTCTACTGCATCAGTTGTATCTTATGAATGTATGCTTGTGTTGGGACTTGTAAGATGCCTAAACTGTTTATCAAACAGTTCCCTTTTAAGTATTTACTTAGAATGTATGTGGGGAAATTATATATGAGATTGAAGATATTGAGGCCTGAAGCTATGATAGAGATAGCCATAATGCATATAGTGTTTTTATTATGAAAACTCTAAGCATACTAATCTGCAGAAGCTAGTGAAGGATTTGCATGACTAAACATCTTTGATAAGATATGTGACATAGAAAATGTAGTCATAAATTGACTAGCTTTCATTGGGGTAGGCAATTTGGGATGTAGGCAGTTAATTATTGGCAGTGTTAGTAAGACACCATTTTTGCATATTGATGCTTTCAAATTGTGATCATCATTATCCTTTTCCCACTGAAATAGAGAATTCAGTAATTAGTATATTTATCATTTTAGTTTTTTAAAAAAAAACACGATTTAGTATATACTCACTTTAATAAACAAAAATACCAGGAAATTGCATTAATACAATAAGTCTATTGTAGAAATCAAGGGCACTGTTTGGAGAGAACTTGGGTTTTTTGAAGATAAGCATAGGTCATGCCTGGACTTTCTGCTAGTGTTGTTCCAGGGTCATTTTGGTGTAAGAGACATTCTACCATTGCATTGACGGGATTTAACTGACCAAAAATTACAGCTCGGTAAACATTCTGTTCATAGAACACATTTGGGAGTCCCGACACTTGGAATGCTTTGTTCATTTTACTGAATATACTTTACAGGCTGCTTCAACATGAATGGGAAGAAAGCAATGTTCAGATTCTGAAACTTCAAGCCAAGATGTTTACATATAATATCCCAACATGCCTGGCCACCTGGAAAATGTAATGCAACAATCATATACATGTTTTTATAGCTATTGCTTGTATTTATAAGGTTTGCTCCAGACAGGTAAATCTGAAATGACATCTACTTTCTCCTGTGGGCATAGCTCTAATTGAGATTTGTTTTCAGTCCTTGCTGAGGTTTTTACAATAAGAGGATACTTACGGTTAGCTAGTAAACATACATCTGATATCTGTTTTCAGACTACCTCTTTTGAAATACGAGGTGAGCCTCCCTCACGTAGTCTGATTTCTTCTAAAGGTGACAGTGCCAGGGTTTTTCTTTTTGAACATTCTATTGTGCTTTAGGTGAAAGTTTGCACAGCAAATAGTTTCCCACTCAGCATTTCAGACACAAACTGCTTTGTGATATTAGTTGTCAGCCCCACGGTGCAGGTATTTTTTTCACTAGTAATAAGGAGTAATTTTTTTCATGAACTTTATATTCAAAACACTGGTCTGTTTTTAATTCTTGTAAAGTTGATAAAATTGTTGAATTTTTCTTTTTCACTATAGGTTACCCTCCTTGGAAGTTTAGCCTGTTACTTTCAGGAAGTTTTGTATCAGATTCCCACAGTCAGTATTCTGCCAGTGGTGGTGTCCCATTTTTTTTTCAAAGATATATAAATTTTTCTTTTCCTTTTTTTTATATTCCTTTTTTATCATAGAGCCATTGCTGCTGAGACTGTTCTGAAGGGACAAAGAGAGGTAAGCTACATTGACCATCATCAGATGGGTTGTATTTTTAAGCTGTTTGCTCCTTTGGTGACTTTTCACTTGAAAAGGATTAAAGCATAAAAGTTTTCATTCTAAGAATTCTAAATAATTGGAAACTTCAAAGCCCAATGTAATCATTTTGTCTGGAATGATCTTATATTGTGAAATGCTGTCCCTTTTAACAGGGTTATGAAGGTATTTTTGTTCACGTTTCCTGATGGAGTTGTGTGTGTATCTATCTTACAGGTCCACCGTTTATATCAGAGAGCCTTACAGAAGTTACCTCTTTGTGCATCACTGTGGAAAGATGTAATGCTTTTCATCTTTTATTTTACCTTGATGTTTTCCTATGAATTTTCTGCATGTGCCATATCCATTGATGTGGTGATGCTCATATTCTAGCTAAATCTTACTTCCATGCTTCCCTGTCTTTTACAGCAACTCTTGTTTGAAGCATCAGAAGGAGGTAAAACTGATAACCTGAGAAAACTAGTTTCCAAGTGCCAAGAGATTGGAGTCAGCCTAAATGAGCTCTTAAATTTAAACAGTAACAAAACAGAAAGCAAGAATCATTGAACACTGGGTGCAGTCAGTTCTAAGTCCTTATAATAATTGCCAAAATCATTCGAATGATCCTTCAAGATTAGGCTGATCCCTGGCTAAGGTCTGTGTAAAGCAGACAAGTATTATCGATCATATCAAGTTCCTTACAATATCCTATCCTCAAAACCGGAAGCAATGAACATGACCCTCTTCAGTTGGATAAATGAACTTCCTGTTTGGCCTGCTTCTAGGCCCAGCCAGATTGTCATAACATCATGTACGTAAGTATAGCCCCTCAAAGTGACTGACATTTATTTTCATTTTATTTGTGTTATTTTTTACTTTTTGCCCTTTATGTTTTGCTATTCCTGATTCACTTGACACTCTCTGATGCCTGAGAGATTCCTGTGTGGGGTTTAATTTTTAGGGCTGTGTTTACAGTTAAAAAGGCAGTCCCTTTTGGTTCTTCCTTTTTAAATCTTTTGAGATTCTTCATTTCAGGATATAAACGTAAGCAGTCCATCTTAAGGAAAGTGTAACTGCCATGGCCACAAGTCTGCTAGTTGCACTTGAATTGCCCTAACGGGGTGGTTTATTGCCCTCGCTACGCTCTGGACTCCTTGTCGAGACTGTTTAACTTGAAGATAAAAGAAACTATTGCAAATGCCAGTGCATCAGAACCTAAGAGTGGTCAAATATGTGCAATTTTTTTGTAAAGATATTTTAATTTATAATAAAGTTTAACAGTTTAAAGAAGTTAATATTTGAACTGCTTTGTATTGAAATACTACATTGTAGTATTAAAATTGTTTATATACAAAATATTTTGAATATAAGTTAACTTTTTTTAATGTTGCTGTCTTTATTTTTCACAATCTGATGGGAAATGGTTAAAGTCAAGCGTAGTTAGTCACTATAAACTTTTTTTTTTTTACCATAAACTCATCACTATTTCCTTACATTGAACTTAATTGTCTTATTTAAAAACACCTTTAAATGACTTTACTATTAGGATTAAAAAAAATACACATTTGCCAATTCAATAATGTAGACAAATTAGTACATCATTACGAAAGTATTTGACCTTGGTTTCTGCAGAACTCCACTCTGGCCGTGCCTATAACTCTAGGGCTACAACCATGTAAGCTCTACAGTATCTGGATTCCATGGATCACTGTTCACATGTCCACGGGTCACCGTTCACATGTCCATGGGTCACTGTCCACACGTCCACGGGTCACAGTCCACGGGTCACCGTCCACACATCCACGGGTCACCGTTCACACGTCCATGGGTCACCGTTCACATGTGTCTTGGGCTAGGCAGGCTAGGACCCTCGCATGTGCTGAAGAGCTATCTTCTTTTTTTTCAGTTATTACACTGCTGTCGCAGGTCAGGAAGCTGCCTAGTACAAGGTACAACACGGCCTTCGATTCCCTCTTGAAGTCAACCTTTCCTTTATTCACAAACTTGCTTTAGCTTCCACAGAAAAAGAGCAAATACTGCTTACTATGCTGAATCCTTCCATGGTCAGGTTGCCTTATTTTTAATGTGCTTTCAACAGGTAATAGTTAAAATATTAAAACACTGGGGTAAAATTATATGGTTATTTACAGTAATGAACAGTGAACTGTATGGTTAAAGGTTTTCTTTGGGCAGAGTGTTGTCTTACAGTGAGAAAAATCTAACCATTGAGAACTCATACCACATCGCACACCACCTCCGAGGGTCTGGGGGTGGGGCCAGACACAGCAAGGGGCACTTGGGGCTGTGCATTTTTATTGCTGCTAAAGGAAATGGAGTGGCAAATTACAGTGTATTTTTATGTTGTTGGTTTTTTCCTTCGTTTTAGAGAACATAGCCCAATATTTCTATTTGCCTTTTAACGGAAAGTGGACCTTGTAACAATGTCATTGAATTATCTAAGGCGGTTTGCTTTCAATTAAAGGGCATATAAACCTACATCATAAAGCAAGCAAGAATCTCCAGGTGCAACATCTAAGAGTTAAAGGCACTAAGCAAGCCAACAAAACAGGTGATTAAGATAGACAACAAATACAGAGGGACTGCATTGAAGATTGTGGTTCAAATATTTGTTTTGTTCAGGTTGAAAAAGTAGGAACATGTGGTTAGAATGTTCAAAGCAGAGCCAACCTTCTTAGTTAAAACTGTCAGGTGTTCACCGATAAGTAACAGTCTCCTTATGAGGAGAGGGCAGGGAAATAACAATTGGGGTGACCTTTCAGGTTTGCAGATATGTCTGCAAATGTTTCATTGCCCTGAAGTGCATATTAACAAGGATTATTACGCAAAGTCACTTGGAACAAGAGCTCTTCAAGAAAAGACAGACTTCTGACTTTTCTCATATTGTCTCTTTTTTGTGCTATACAATTAGGTCTACAGCTTTCCAAGTTGTGGTACATTTTCCTGTTTATTTCTGTAAGGCTCTAGTCTGTATGTCTATAGTTCCCAAATTAGTACCCTCCTGTTTTCTGCATCATTCCTCGCATGTGCTGTCATTTTTGTGAGTTGAGGGCAGGGGTCAGTGAACAGCCACCAACTTCCTTCATCACAGCCGTTCACAACCTGTGGGTCGCGACCCCAGATTCATAACAGTTGCAAAATGACAGTTATGAAGTAGCAACGAAAATAATTTTATGGTTGGGGGGGGTCACCAGAACATGAGGAACTCTATTAAAGGGTCGCGGCACTAGGAAGGTTGAGAACACTGCTTTACCGCCATTCTCAGTAGCTGTATTTTTTTTAGCACCACTTGACTAAAGTGACTTAAACATTTACAAAAAGATGCTTTGTTTTGGTCTGACATCTTCGAGAACGAGAGAAGTGTGTGTTTTACAGATAGTCTAATGAATGTGAAATTTGACTTTACTTTCAGTTTAATGACCTTCCAGAAGGATCCCACAACAGTTTTCAGAATGAAAGCAGGCATTTTTTTGTTTCTGTCCAAAGTGAATTTGAGTTCTGTGCCAGGCACTGTCAATGCAGAAATGAATTAAGAGGTTTCGAGGATGTTCGTGTCTTAGCAGACAAAGGAGGTTTATCTGATGGGATCCCTTATGTTGGAGATCAGTAAAGTCTTCCTGGATAGAAGTGAATTAGTCGATCAGAAAACAGCATGAAGAAAAATCGGGGCCAATAATATTTTCAAAGTCCTTAGGTGATGCAGGAGTTAACCTGCTGCGTTGCTACCCGAAGACTGGAGGCGTGTGTCTGCTCAGATACCTCAGAAGGGTCACTCTGTTTAAAACCAGCCGATGAAAACTCAAGGCACATACTTTTACTCTGCTGGGCTCGCAATGAGTTGACATCCCCTGATTAATATTTCAAAAAAAAAAAAATCTGACAAAAATTACCTTGGCATTGTCAAAGGATTATTTATGTTCTTAGGTGCCATTGGATCATTTCTGACTGATAGTGACCCAGTGTCCAACAGACGGAAACTGCCTGGCCCTGCAGTGTCTTCTAATTTATGTGCAGCCGTGTCAGTCATCTTGTTGAATGTCTTTGGTTTTTGCTGAGCTACCACGAATTGATGGTTACAGCTGTTTCTTAATTTGAGTGCCATCTTCCAATGATGAGTCTGAACGCTTAGCTTCATCATGTTATTAAGTTTGACTCCTTCCAGGATGCCGCTCTTCTCCATGTTTTGAATGCCGTCCAATCGGGTTCATCTTCTGGTAGTATGTCAGACAACGGTCCACTGCTATTCATGACTTTTTCATTGGCTAATCCTTTCTAGCATGTTTTGCACCTGGATCCTCTGCTAATGCTTGAAAAACTGATGGCATAATTTCAGTATACACACAAGCCACCACAGGAAGGCAAACTGAGAAGCGTAGTGATTTATTGTTAGGATTGGTATGTAAAACCATTTTAATTGATTTTAAAAGCTGCTTTGTGCTGATTCGTTCACACCTGGCATTTGTTAGACCTGACGTGACAGTTAAGGCACGCATAGCTCCCTAGCCTTATCTGCCTTGAGGAGATCCTCTTGGACACTGCACCTTGGGCTTCAAATCCCTGAATATGACTGGCTAGAAGTCATTCTATAAAGTTTTATTGGCCGGTAATCTACATACATAATAGTTCAACCTACAAGAAGGGTTGTACAGTCATTACCATCAGTTGCAGAACGTTCTTTCTGTCTTGTACTCATTAGTTCCCCATTCCTCCCCAACATCTACAGCCCCTAAGAAATCTTTAATCCAGCTGCTATCACTCCAGATTTACCTAGCCTGGATTTCACAGGCAGAAAAATACACAAAAACAGTAACAAAGGAAACCATAAAAACTTCAGTAGAAAACATACTAAAAACTAGTTTTGAGTCCTTTCTGATAAGTTGAGCTTGTTCTTTGGGTTTCTAATCCTAGGTCTGCACTTTGCGTACTTTTGTTGTCTTTAGCTGCCCTTTGGCATTTCCTATTCAGCTCTTTGACTTCATAATTTCTTCCATTTGATTTATGCTGTGATTAAGAGCGAGTTTTAGAGTGTCTTCTCACATCCATTGTTTTTCCTCACATCCATTTATCTTTTCTTTCCTATCCTTTTAGTGGCTTTTTGCTTTCTCCATGAATGATGGTCTGTCTTACTGTCCTCCCACAGCTCATCGCATCTTCCGTCTGTTGAAGGCATCAAGTCTGTTTTTGAGACGCTCTCAAAATTTGGTTGGGACTAAAAGTCATACTTTGTTTCTTGGATTTGTAATTTTCTTCAACTTTACATGTGAGCAATCAGTGGTCTGTTCCACAGTAAGCCTCTGGCCTGGGTTTAGCTGCTGATAGCGCCTTTCTTCAGCATCTCTTCCCATAGATGTAGTCAATTTGATTTTTGTGTATTCTGTCTGGAGAAGTCCATGTATATAGTTGTCTTTTGTGTTGAAAAGGCTTTTGCTATGAACACATTGATTTTGCAAAATTTTATCATGCTTTTTTTTTTTGCAATCTCTAGCTTTGTTTATATTACCAAGTCCTATTTTTCCTACTAGTGTTCCCTCCTGTTTGTTTCCTGCTTTTGCATTCCAAACGCCAAGAATTAATGTATGCATCTTGATTGTGTGTTTGATCGATTTCCAACTGAAGTTCTTGGTAGAATTCTTTTAATTTCTTTATCTCTCGCTTTGGTGGTTGGTGCATAAGTTTGAATAATAGTTGTATTGACTGATTTTCTTGAGTGTGGATAGATGTAAGTCTATCCATGCTTTTGCAATGTTCTTTTTTTTTTTTTACTCACTTTTTTTTAAACATCACTTTATTGGGGGCTCTTATCATTATCCATCCATCGTGTCAAGCGCATTCATACATATGTTTACATCATTTCCAAAACATTTTCTTTTTAAAAATCATTTTATTGGAGGCTCGTACAATTCTTAACTCAATCCATATGTCCATTGTGTCAAGAACATATGTACATTTGTTGCCATCATCATTCTCAAAACATTTGCCTTCTACTTGAGCCCTCCCTCCCTGCAATGTTCTTTTTCACAATGAATGACACACCAATCTTGATTTATAGTAAAAATTAAAGTAAGAGTGTTATTTCCAGTATAGTAAATCATGATTTTCTTTTTTTAAATTTTAATTCTTAAAAAATGGCCAACACCACTCCATTTCAGCTTAGGATATTGATCTTTATGCATTCCATTTTATTTTTGATGACTCCCAAGTTCCTGTCCGGGTTTTGCAGCTGTTTTTCCTTACTCCGAGTCCTGCTCCATCAGCAAATGAAGATCCTGAACACCCCACTCCCACGGCTCTAAGCCTGTTACATCATAATGGTCTATTCCACTCAGAAAGTAGCTCCTCCTCAGTCATATTTCCAGTGCCCTCCGACCTTAGGGTCCCATCCTCCTGCAGTTTCTTCCATTTTTGCTTCCATTTGTTAGGGCTTCAGTATCTGACAGTGTTTCAAAGCTATGCATAAGGTTTCCAGTGGTTCCTTCCGCCTTATTGGGAATCTACATTTTCCTTGCCTAATTAGTCTGGAAGCTCCATCGGAACCTGTTCACACAATCTGCTGGCATTTGACATGCCTCCATCATCAGAGCAACACCATCCACCACAGTATGACAAACTGACAAGTAATTCCCCACCATCCAGTCATGGCTGACTCATAGCGAGGCCACTGTTTCTTAGACTCTTAACTGCTTACGGAGCAGAAACCCCAGTCTTTCTCCTGCAAAGCTGCTGGTGGCTTTGAATTAATGACCATGAGGATTGCAACCCAATGAGTAGCCGCTACCCCAGGGCTCTGACAGATAAATGGTGGTAATAAAAACAAATTTAAAATGAGTCAAAAGAGATCAAATGCTGTTACATTCTGACCTAACTATATCTACCATAGTCACTTTTACAGTGCTTTCTGACTAATAGGCTATTCACATCCCTCAACTATGAATAGAGGGTTTCACCAGAGGCTGAATCTGTGTGTGAACCCTGCACAAGGATTTTGGGCTTCCGCTGTAGCCTTCTACAAATCAAGCATTCACAATTTAGGCCCTGACACCATTCCCTCCGTAGGATTTGGTGTATATTTAAAATCCTTGAATCTTACAGGCTGATGTGCTGTTGCTATGTGGACTTAGTTGACACCTCACTTGTTTGCCAACCAACCTTCAAGACTTCAGATGCGATTCTTTGATAGCTGAGTACCATCTAGTTTCTTTGCCACACTTTGCTAGAGCATCCACATTGATTTCTTCATGAGGGTGAGCATCAAGCAAGAACTGATTATTCTTGGGTTGGGCCTAGAATTAAGTGGGAGCCCATTCATATGCCTATGGTTCATATATGTCTCTGGTTCACCTTAGAGAGATTGTTTCCATTTTATGTTAGAGAACTTTATCATCTCCCTGGGGCATTAGGTAATTCTATTTATAGTGTCAATTTAGCCAATAGTACAGAACTTAATTAAAACAAGGAAATTATACAAGTATAGGCTGGATACAAACTACAGAACAAGTTAATACACAGATTCAATTCATAAGTGACAAATGAGGATGATAGGGCAAAACTTTCAATAATATTCATTGACAGGGTCAGAATTAATCTAACTGGTTAGGAGTAATTTTAAGCCCCAATGTAAAAATTACCCTGTTTAAACAGCCTTCGTGTGGAAAATCTGGGAATTGTAATCACAACTACAACTTCCCCAAATAGCACCAATCCTTGAGTAATGCATGAGTAAGATACTGCTTTCACATTGCTTAGTCGCTACAGAATACTCTTGGTCCCTGTCAGCTGTACATAGCTGTGGGGCACAAGCGACTTGAGGCCACCTTACAACAGCAGAAGAACCACCCAGAGTTCTTAATATTCATGTTTTGTTTTCGAGTGACCTGTAGCCTATTTCCTAGACATGTTTGCAGTCTACACAGAACTAGATAAAACCAGGAGTAAATAGTTCCAGCTGGAAGCAAAGTTACTCGTGCTAGCTTAGAAGGGATGCGTGCTTCCCAGCCTCCTCGAGAAAGCTGAAGTTGCAGAACACGTGATGCCAAACAGTCTTCAGGGATGCGTTTTGAGGGAGAGACTGATGAGCCTGAATTATTTTATGCCCATTTGAATACAACTTATTTTTATAGAAGACAGTGAAAGAATGTTAATATGTGATTACATCACAAGTACCATAATTACTTTTGTAGAAGAGTAATACAGTGTGGAGGTCAACCGAAAGGTAAACCAGCCCTCCGGGACCACCGTTGGTTAATTAAGGTAAGTGTGGAAGTCATTTGCACAGTCACTCTTAGGAGCACAGACCGCATGCGCACAGTATTTGGTAATTTGAAAATGCAAAGACTGCTTATCAACTCGGCCCCTGTCAAAGGTGGTCATTCAAGAAAATTCAATCTTGCAAATGTTCTAGGGGAGTGTCATTCAAGGGACTTGGGAGCTGTTTTCATTAATGGGTATAACCAGGGCATCTGCTGCCTAGGCCAAAGCAAACACACGCAGCGTGGCATATCATACGGTCAGATTGCTGAGTGGATGGCTTTGGCACTTCAACCGGATTGAAATGGAGTTACAAAGAAAGTTTCAGAAAACCGAGGAGGATGAACCAATGTCAAAAAGGAAGAGACATATCTAATAGACTTCCCCACTATCTCAGTGTGTAATCAGGCCAGGCCATTTCATTGCTTCTGGTCTTGGTCTCCACGGCTATGAAATACGGATATATGCAGTTACCTCAGGGGTGTTGAGTAATAATAATACATTATAGAAAATAAACATTTGATGATGGGATCATTTTCCAAAATGTTGAGAACAAAGATGATACAGAATAATGCGGTATTGTCAGCTGATGGACAAAGGACTAGCAATACTCAGATAAGAGTTTTAAATAAAGAAACACAACAAAACAAAAATAGAACAATAAATTGCCATCTGAACTCGGTGTCTCATCCCTCAAAGAACAGAACAGTCGTTCTGAAAGTACAAACTGCCCCTGCGGTGATTCTGACTCACAGTGACCCTGGTTTCTGAGGGTCAGTCTTCCACAGGAGCAGGTGGCCTCCACTTTCTCCTGAGGAACGGCAAGTGGTTTTGAACCCCCCCGTCTTGAGGTTGGCAGTCCCGTGCTTTCCTGACTGCCTAAATTCAGCTGAACATTGGTGGATCTATCCCTGAAGGGCACAGCATTCCTGATTAGTTCATTTGCGAGCGAGGGCGGAGAGTCGAAGAAATGCTGGCAGCTAGAGCAACAGTGCTTAAATTCACCTGACGTCACCTGGGTCTGGAACCCCCGGTATGGGCATGCGATCTTGAGGAAACGTGTATCCTCTAGCCAGTGTTTCCAAAGTGGGCAATACTGCCCCCCTGCAGAGTGCTGGTGTGATCCAGGGGAGTTGCGAAAAGCAGAGGGCAACAGTGTTCTGGATTAAGGACTACATCAAGTATAAAAGCTTTTAATTGCCAGGAGGGCAGTGAGTAAAAAAAAAAAAATTCTGTAAAGGGGATGGTGGGCCAAATAGGTTTGGGAATCTATGCCACACGTCAACATTTCTGGATTTGTAAAGTGGGATCAACGTAAATACTTACCTGACTTGAGATTGTGAGGGTAAAATGAGATTATAAGTTAAAGGTAGAACAGTGCCCGGCTCAATGCAATGATTGCATTAGCTGGCCGTGGCAGATGTGAGCGTGTAGAGGCCGTTTAGGGGAGAATCTTGGAAATTCAGGTTAGGGTACTGCTTTCACACAAAAAAAGCTTTGTAGAGTGGAGGGAGGTCTGTCTAATTACTTGATTTAAGACCAAACAAACCCCCAGGGGAAGGAAAAACAAGTAGAAACAAAGAAAGGTGTGATCATTTGGACTGATAATTATTTGGCAAAATAAAGCTTTAGTAAAGGTTTTGAAACTGGTGTTGATGGATGGTGACAGCAATCACAAAGATGAAGAGAAGGTGGTTCTTTACATTGGAGAGTCCCTTCAGCGGGGAAGGCGTGTTGTGATGATCATCTGAGCCTTCAATGCTATGAGTGGTTCCGGATCCACAGCATCAGAACACCTGGGAGCTGGCTGGATAGTGCAGAACCGCAAGAACCACCCCAAACCCAGTGAATGAGAATCTGCATTGTGGTAAGATCCCTAGGTGATTGTGTGACATTGGAATATGAGAAGCGCTGCTCAAGAAAGGGCTAGGTAGAAATATGTGGATTTGTCACTGTGTAACCATTTCCAGATCACTGGGAGCCCTTTGTAAATGCCTGGAACACAGAGAGAGATTGTGTACATCCACATCAATTCACTGTTCTGCTTCTGACACGTAGGTTCTGTGGAGCTTTGACTGACAGTGACCCCATATGTCTTAGTGACTTTAACAAAAATATCAAAAGTGAGTGATGTTAGTAATAAAATTCATTTTCTCACACATTAGGAAGCAAGCTAGGACTCTGAGTTAGGGGAGTCTGAGTTAGGGACTGTGGGGGAAAGAAAACTGCCCTATGGGGAGGCCTTTGTCTTTTTTCAGTTTATATTTCCAGGCTGCTTGGTGATCTGTGGCAGGCATCTCTCTCCTCTCCTCTCTGCTTGCTTTAATCTGCTTTTACATCTCAAAAGAGGTTGATTTAAGATGCACCCGCAAAAAACAAAAAACCACCTTCCACTAGTATGGGTTCACTACATAACAAAGCCCATTACTAAAATTAGTTTATAACCACAGATGTAAGGGTTAGGGTTTGCAACACGTTTTTGGCACAGCTCAATCCACAAAGTTCTGCCCTTTGGGCCCCAACTTTGTGTCCTTTGGAAATGCAAAACATTTTATTATCAAGTCCACTCAAAGTCCAAAACCTCATCTGAATTATGTAACTCAAATATAGGGGAGATTTGGGGGGTCTTCCATCCTGGGACAAAATTCCTCTTCCTTTGTGGAACTGTGAAATCTAGACTACAAATTATCCACTTCCAAAGTACAGTGGTGGAGCAAGCACCAGGGAGAAGTTTCCATTACAATGGGAGAGATTGGAAGGAAAGGGATTAACAGGCACCACGCAAGTCCCAAAGCCAGCAGAAGAACAGCGTGGCTTTCATGGTATGAAAATAATCACCTGCTCTCTGGGACCATTTGGAAAATGACTCCCCGCTCCAGATTGAATTTTGGCCACACTCTAGAGTCAGGGTGGAGTCTCCCTAGCCTGAGCTTCAGCTACACATTCCAGAACCACTGGGATGGCAGCTCTGCTCCCTGGCCTTGGGAGAGCATGGGGCAGCCCCTACCCCTCTGCCTCAGTAGATTCCATTCTTCTGCCCCTTGGGGTTGGCAGCCTTGTCTCTCAGGTATAGGTGGTACCCCATCCAATTGGCTCACCTGTACAGCAAGCTCACAATTTAGAGCTGGGTTGGCAGATTGCTGACTCGGAAACCTAGGAGGGTGCCGCTCCACCCTTTGGAGACCAGTCAGGCCTCCTTCCAGTAGATGTGCTGAGCTAACTACTCGAGGGACGTTCCATTTCTGTGCTTGGAATTCAACTGGGGGACAGAACCAAGCCACTCCATGAGGAGTCCATTTCCTGCATGTAGAATTCCAGGAGACGGCTTTCTTTCATTTTGCACTCTCTCTCTCTTTCCATTTCAGTCTGAACTGATAGGATGTTTTGCTTTGGTGGTTAAACACCTCCATCAGCCATAGGCTTGATCTCATTAACAAAAGATTGAGTCACCGAGTGCTTGGTGAAGGTTTTGGGCATGTGTCCTTAGTTGGCACAACAGAATTTTTCAAATCTTTTAAGTTCTCCATTTTGCTCCGTTCATGTTTAAGCCCCTCTCATTCCTCTTGAATTCCTACTATAAGCAGCAATGAGAAACCAGTTCACCTCTTTAAGATCTTGCTTAGAAATATCTTCAGGCAAATACTTGTTTGTCACTTAACAAACTCCACCAAACCTTGACCATCATTTAGGTAAGTCATTTGATTCTGCATAAATAGCCTCACCCGTCCTCTATGTTTCAGTCACAAGTTCATTTCCTTTTAAAGTCTCAGCAGAATAATGATTAGCATCCACTTTTCTACCAACATTCTGTCAATGCTGCCAACACTTCATGACCATTGGCGTTAAAAGATAATGGAATTGTTTTCATTAATTTTTGAAGCCCCTTTATATTCTCTAATATGACAGAGACTGTGAAAACAGTGTGGCAGGGAGAACCATATCTGACCCTCTTTGGCTTCCCTACTGCCATGAGCCAGAGGTCAGACAAACTTCCATATGCATCCTCCTTTATTCTCATACCAACCATTCCTCCCACGCATCCTACTTCAGCGCTAGATTTGATAAGCCGTTGCAATGGCCACACAGAACTCACAGACAATGCTCACAATTAAGGGGGTTCATTGGCGACTTGAATAGATTGTCACCAGTCAGGGTCAGGGCACAGTAAGGATGCAGTCCTTGCTCCCCAGCAACATCTCCTCCAGCAGCCAAATCGCTAGTCTTGGCCTCTGCCCCACAGACCCTGAGTCTCAGCACCAGTCTTCTGTTTGTCTCGTGGCTCTTCTTTCCACAGTCTCGGTCTCAGTCAGGCTCCTTGGTCCCACAGCCTCCTCTGGGGCCCCTGGCCTTGACCTCTGCCCCTGCAGACAGATTTCAAATGAACTCTTCTTCCGATGGCCCTGGATTTTGCTCTGTGCCCGAGATTGTTCTTATACACAGAGCAATGCCTTTGATAGAGTTGTCATTTTGTCTTTTATCAGACCATACCCCCAATACCTCCAAGGAGACAAAGGGCGACAGAGAATAAAATCATGTAAGGATTTATTCTGTACAAGTGAATAATCCAAGTATTGCAAAATGTAATTGCCATCCACTTATTCAATCTCCCTCTCTCTGCATTTAAAAGTGAGTGCCGTGGGCTAATCAATGACACTATAAACAGAAGGTCCTTATGCTCCAGGGAGATGATTCTCTACCATTGCTCAGCAAGGATGTGTCTAAGGTGAGCCAGACGCAGATAGAATACACAGATTCACAAATGGACATTTGGTTCATACTTAATCCTAGCTCCAATCTAAAGCAATTAGTTCTTATGACAAGGCCCTGCTTGATACTCACCCTCATGGAGAAACCACAGACGATACCGGTGCTATTGCAAAGTGTGGTGAAGAAATTAGATGCTTCTGGCCTATCAGAGAGAATAGCATCTGGGGTCTAAAAGGCTTGTTTCCAAACAAGCAGCCATCCAAGTGGGGCATCAACTACGTCCACGGGGAAGAAGCACCCCAACATCCATGACCTAAGGATTGGAAATGGTATCATTCGAATCTGAAGGAGGGAATAGTAACAGAGTTTAAATTGTGAGATTCTGGGGGTGCAGAAGGCTATGGATGACAGTGGACGGACTCCCAAAATACATTTGCAGGATTTTCACAGGGAACAAGCCTCTGCTTTCTTTCTAACCATAATTGAGAGATGGGAATAAACTGGTTATTAACCAGAATATTAGATAGAGTGTATTATGATGATAAATCTGACTGAAATGATCAAAACCTTGCTGCTTGATCACCCCTCTGACACACTTTGGGCTTGATCTGATTTTTAATATTTGCCTTTTTTCATATTGGAGCTTATCTTTGTTATATTTTGTTATTGTGAGTAGCCTTCTTGAATCTTTGTCATGTGTTATTCTATGCTGTTTGTATGGATTCCAGGCTAGGTGAACCCCTAGAGACAACTGAAGAAGGGTTCCTGGGGTCTGGGCAGTGGGGGGCTGGTTTGGAAGAGTTGACACCAAGGAATCCAAGAAGGGAGAAAATGTTTTTCAACTAATTTTGGTAGCAAATGTACAATACTACTTGATGTGATTGAACTATGGAATGGAATGATGTCTGGATTAACTCATAATGAAATGGTTTGAGGGGGAAAAAAAAGACAAGAAAAATTTGAAAAGTAGATGTCAGTAAAAGAGTGACTTCTCGGACATCCTCTACGACGGTCAGCACTTACTCCCACCTTAATCCTCTAGAGGAGAACTATTGCCATATGAATTGACTGCATCTCAGAGACATTCTCTAAATTCTCATCACATCATTTTGAGTTTTAAAAACTTTTTATTGTGTATTAGATGGGAGTTTTCATTTCAGATCATCGTTTTAAAATTCAATAATTTAAACAATTTATCAAACTGCAGTATCTTGCTATCCTTCCTCCCCTGGTTTCTTCTTTTCCCTCTTGTAGAATATTACTTTACTCACATCATATCTTTGTGAGCCCTCACCAGAATTGTCTGTGACATTCATGGTTCAACCAATAGTTTCTTCAAGGCAACCTAGGGTCCTCTGATAAAGCACATTGTTTTATCTAGTAGGGCGATTGCGGAAAACCACAAGTGAATGGCTTATTCTCTCACACTTGAAGGGGTTGTTGTTGTTAGATGCATCCTTGCCTCTGTGGCGCACTCTGGCTGTATTTCTTCCAAGACAGATTGTTTGTCCTTCGGGCAGTCCACAGTCCTTTCAGTATTCTCCTCCAGCAGCACAACCCAAACACACTCATTGGTCATCGATCTGCCTGTCTTAGTGTCCAACTTTCACATGCAGATGAGGCCATGGGATCAGGTGCACCTTAGTCCTCAAAGTAACATCCTTGCTGTGCAATGCTCTAAAGATATCTTGTGCAGTATCCCCCAATGCGCTGCATCTTTGGATCCCTTGGCTGCTGCTTCCATGAGCACCGAGAGTGGCTCCAAGCAAGACAAAATCTTTGACGTCAACCTTTTTCTCCAGGTACCATGATGCTAACCTATTGGTCCAGTTGCGTGGATTTTGATCTTCATTATATTGAGTTGTAATCCATATTGAAGGCTACCCTTCTTGATCTTCATCAGCAAGGGCTTCAAGTCCTCCTCACTTTCAGCAAGCAAGCTTGTGTCATCTGTATGTTGCAGGTTGTTAATAAGCCTTCCTCTAATCCCAACGGAACGTTCACATTCATTTTCATCGAATCCAGTTTCTATGATGATTTTCTCAGCATACAGATCAAACAAGTATGGTAAGAGGATACAGTCCCGACACACACCTTTCCTGATTTAAAACCATGTACTCTTCCCTTGTTCTGTTTGCACAGCTGCCTCTTGATCCATGGAGAAGTTCCACAGGAGCCGTTTAGTCGGCTGGAGTCCAAAGGCAGGGTGTTGCCTAAGGAAGCCTGTCTCTGTCAGCTCTGGGAAGGTCCTTTTCTCTGATCAACATCTGTATGTTGTGTCCCTTGTAGATTTCAAAGTAACGGGGCACCAGTCTTTTGAGTCTATAAGGTTTTCAGCGCAAGGACCCTGAGTCTTGAGGGCACACCCCACTCCTGGCTTTTCCTTTTTTGTGTGGTCGAACACCCTTTATTCTCTGCTTCTTTCTCTAATGTAAGTCAGAACCCACAGAAACTTCAGTTACAGTGGATCGGGGCTGGGAAACTAGTAGGGGTATTTTGTTCCATCCCAATACCCTTATAGCCGATTGGTCAATCTATCACATCGTACCATGGAATGATAACATCACTACTTCACTGCAAAACCACGTCATTATATAAGTGCAAACCCACTGAGGATCCTAGCCCTACCAAACTGACATGTATTAGGAGGGACACAATTGAATCCATGGAATATATGAAAATTCTTCCAGATTCTATCTATTACCCTATTGCAAAACCAGGTCCCCGTTTTAGCAATCAGTTATGGCGGCATCCCTCTCCTCTGACCAAATCCTGTTTTCGCGATCTAGTGCGGCTGTGATGGAGCTACTGCAAGGAGACGGGTTGATCCATCGGAAGTAGATTTTCTCACAGTGGAGGGCACTAGCACTAGAGAGCGGAGGCCTTTCTCTCTGTGTCAGATCCTAGAGAACGTTTCTTGTCTCTTTTCAGCTTCTGTTCTGAGGGTCCTTGGTCATTATGCAGCAGCTTACTCTCCATTTGTGCTTCCTTAATCTACTTTTTCACCTGTCTAAAAGGATTGATTTAAAACATGCACGCCCCACACCAGAACATGCCTCTTAACCATGAATATGAATGCTGCCTAATCAGCACGACCCTAATACAACCCCACTCCCAAATGGAATTAGAACCACAGGTAGAGGGGTTAGAGCAACAATGCACACTTTCAGGGGATGCAATACAACGCAACAAATACATAAGGGAGCATTGTGTAACACTTACCTGAGCAGGGGAGAGGCCAAAAGGTCACAGAGCTGAGACTGAGAACCGGAGATACAGGCCTGCTGACATGGCTAAGAAGGGGCCCTGTGAACAATGACAAGAACAACAACCACACACATACACACACACACACACACAGTATCCTTAATGTTTTCTATCTTGATTCGTTGTAACCTGTTAACGTCCCTAATAAATCTCCATAATTGTGAACATTGTCTGTGAATTCTGTGTGAGCGTGGCAACAACTGATGAAACACGAGGGAAGCACGGTGTGACCTGGGTGTCAGAAGAAGGGCAGGGAAGGCGGAGGGTCTGAGCTCTATCTCGCAGAGGTCACCCTTGGGCGAGAGGAAGTTGGAGTCTCCTTCCCTCGGGTATCCAAAAGAGGTCAGACATGCCCCGCATCATTTCTCTTCGACTACTTTGTTAGAATAATTTTTATATGAAGATTTTGTAGTCAATTTCATCTACTATACTATGTGCTCTACTTTTTCCTGCGAATGTCCTTATAATGCAGAGAAAACTTTACGTATTTTTCATATACGGCTGGAGAGATTCCTCTTAGCCCCACACCCCTAAAAAACAACAACAACAAGGCAGACAGTAGTAATGCTCAGCAGTAGCTCTGGCCTTCACAATTTTGCAAACTTTTCACAGTGGCATAAGTGTGGTTACATAAAAACTGCACACAGCAGGGATGCATAGAGCTGAGTAAGGAGGTGGCATCGCTGGTTAAGTGCCCAGTTGCTAACCCAAAATGTGGCAGTTTAAACTCATTCAGCTTCCTAATTTGTAAGGTAGAGATGAAGTCAGATCTACCTCATTGGTTCATGTTTCCACTTACTGAGATAACACGCCAATGCATGGATCAAGTTTGTAATAAAGGTCAGCTACTGGTAGTGTAGTGGTTACACGGGCTGATCAGCAGTTCGAAACCATTGGCTGCTTGTGGAAAAAAGACAAGGCTTTCTATTCCCATAAAGACTTATATTCTCGACAACCTACAGGGGCAGTTCTACTATTTTCAATCGTTTCTAAAGCAGAGAAAAGATGTTCTCTTTAGTGGGTCGTTGCACACTTCAGACCGTAACGCAACCAAGCTTCTTGTGATTAAGCAAGTGGCTGTCAGACTTTTCTAGACCTCTTCTTTGCCGCTTTCTTTTATGCAAAACAGCATTCCCTGCTTCCTAGTGCTAAAACTAACATGCAGTTCTGTATTCTCGTGATGCCAATTCCAGCCCCAATTCTGTTAGATCTTTCAGTTCAAGTGCTCATCCCACCATAATCATTAAATGTCCTGATTCCAAATTTTTTTGGTCAAGAGCATCTGATGGGTTGGCATGGGTACAGTCCATCGGGGATTTATCGGGGGCTGGGATTGGACAAGTACCCACTAAGCTACCTAGCTGAGAAAGGAAAATCAAAATTAGTCACACGTACAGAGCAAACCAATCAAGCATCTCCCAGAACTTTCTAAACAATCCTTGCCATCAATCTTCTGCCGATGTTCCAGTCATCCAAGCTCTGTCTCACAGGGACAACAATCAACGACAGTCTCCCTCTCCCAGAGAAGGAGTGAAAGACTCGGGATGTGGCAAAGCCATTAGGTAGTAGCAACAGCGACACTTGGTGGCACAGTGGTCAGCCGTTTGAAGCCAGCAGCCACTCGACAGGAGACAGACAGGCCTTCTGTTCCCACAGGCTGGGAAATCCCAAGTGGGGAAGTTCTGTTCCGGCCTTTAGGGCAGCGATGAGTTGGAATGGATTCAAGGAGCGAGTTTAGTTTGGATTTCGCATGTCCTGACTTTATGAATTATCACAAATTATGGATAGCACTGCAAAGAATGAGAGCCCCAGAACACTTCCTGCAGCACCTGTATACAGAACAAGAGGAAGTCACTCAAACCGATTGGGGTGTCGTTTAAAATCAGGAAACGTGGGCGTCAGGGTTGCGTCCTTTCTGATACTTATTGAATCGCGGAAGACGGTTGATACAAAGAAAAACTCAACACCAGGGTTGGAGGGAGATTCGTTAATAACTTGCAATACGTAGAGAACTCTGATGGCGGAAAATGCAGAGGACTCGAGGCACTTACTGATAAAGATGCAAGACTGCAGCCTCCTGCATGGGTTACACCTCTCTGAAGAAAATAAAGGCCTCACAACGGGACGGTAAGTAGCATCATGGTACGTGGAAAAGAATGATGTTGTCAAGGAGTTCGTTTTACTTGGATGCACAATTCACACTTATGGAAGCAGAAGTCAAGAATTCAAACAACGCATTCTATTGGGGGAAATCGGCTATTAAAAACCTATTTAAGGAAATAGAGGAAAGAACTAGGAGGCAAAGGACATTTATAGAGGTCTAAATACAGGCATAAACATGTAAATATATTTATAGAAAACTATAGGAAATAGATCTATGTACATATATTTATATGTTAAGTATTAAGGTAGATGGACATTGGGCCTCTACTCAAGTACTCCCTCAATGCAAGAACACTTTGTTCTAATAACCCGGCCTTCTGTGATGCTTACCTTCCCGACAGGATCACTGAAGACAAAATGGGTGCATTAGCAAATGTGGTGAAGAAAGCTGATGGTGTCCAGCTACCAAAAGATATAGCATCTGGGGTCTTAAAGGCTTGAAGATAAACAGGTGGCCATTTAGCTGAGAAGCAACAAAGCCCACATGGAAGAAGCGCATCAGCCTCTGTGATCATGAGGTGTCCGTGAGATTAGGTATCAGGCATCTAAGACCCAGAACAAAAAAATCATATCAATGTGAATGAGGGGGAGTGCGGAGTGGAGACCCAAATCCCATCTGTAGACAACTGGACATCCCCTAACAGAAAGGTCACAAAAAAGAGACAAGCCAGTCAGTGTTCAGTATAGCACTGATGAAACATACAATTTTCCTCTAGTTCTTTAATTCTTCCCCCCCCCTATCATGACCCCAATTCTACTCTAAAAATCCGGCTAGATCAGAACATTTACACAGTACAGATAAGCGCTGGAAGCACAGGGAATCCAGGACAGATAACCCCTCAGTACCAATAATGAGAGCAGCCATAGCAGGAGTGTAAGGGGAAGGTGGAGGAACCGATCACAATGATCTACATATAACCCCTTCCCAGGGGGATGGACAACAGAAAAGTGGGTGAAGGGAGACCACAGGCAGTATAAGACATGGAAAAAAATTATAAATTTTTTATGGTTCATAAAGAAGGGAGGGTTCATCAGGGAGGGAGGGTGGGAGAGGGCAAAAATGAGCTGATACCAAGTGCTCAAGTAGAAAGAAAATAGTTTGAAAATGATGATGTCAACATATGTACAAATGTGCTTGACACAATGGATGTGTGTATGGATTGTGATAAGAGCTGTATGGGCCCCAAATAAAAAGAGGGGAGAAAATACCTCTTTGAAGTTTTTTTTTTTAAGCTGTCACACTGAGGACTGAAGTCCATCTGATCCAACTCATGATATTTTCCGTTGCTTCATATTCATGTGAAAGCTGGCCAAGGAAGACCATAGAAAAGTCGATGTCTTTGAATTATGCCTGCAAGGGATAGTGAATACCAGAGTGCTGAATGCTGGGAAATGAACAAGCCTGTCTGGGAAGCAATACAACCCAAATGCTCTCTAGAAGCAAGGACGGTGAGAGTTTGTCTCACATACTTTGGACCAGTCCATGGAAGGGACATCATGCAAAGCAGAGGATCGATCAAAAAGCGGAAGGACCTCTGTGAGATGAAGTACTATGTACAGCGACAGTCACTGCAGCGATGATTATGAGGACGGTCCAGACCAGGCAAGAATGTTTGGTTCAGTTGTACATGGGGTCGCTGTGAGTCGGAGCTGATTGAATGGTGTCCTGTAATAATACAGCTCCTAACGGAAAGTGAGGGGGGAGGGGAGCAGAAAGAGGAAACCTAAGTTATAAATAAGCAAAGATGACTTGGAAAAAAAGCAAAGCAAAGAAAAACTGGGTCAGAAGAAAAGTCTCAGAGAAGATGCTGGTCTACAGGCTAATAATGGTCTACATGACCAATGAGCTCATCTCTATTGTGACCAGAGGAACCAGATGGTGCCTGGATAACTCTACCAATCATTCTGATCAGCCAGAATAGATGAACCCACACAGAATTGGAGAAAACCAAAGAATCAAGATTTATTGGACCGGTGGAGAGTAGATGACTCCTAAGGCGATTCCAAACATAATGCCCTACTCTCTGGACCGGTCTCCCTGGAAAACCTCTCACTTTTAAAGAATATGCTGGTGGTACTGCTGCAAAGACAGATTTGCTCATCCTCCTGGCAAGCCATGGTGGTGATGGTAGGTGCCGTCCAATCAGTTACAACTCATAGCAACCCTGTGCCCTCCACCCAATTGTTCTTATTTTTGAGCTCCTAAATATAGCCACTGTGCCAACCCGTCTTCTCCTTTGTGCTGCCCTGCTACTTTACCAACCATGATGGCGCTTCTCCAGGGATTAGCTCTCCTGAGAACATGTCCAAAGTCCGTGAGATAAAGTCTTGCCATCTTGATGCTAAGGAGCCTTCTGGCTGTACTTCCTCCAAGAGAGATATGCTCATCTTCCTGGCAGGCCACAGTGTGCTTGCCCCTCTCTTTCCCATCACCACAATTCAAAGGCAAACAGGCGACTGAAAATACAAAGGCTTGAAACAAGCCCAACTTAGTACTCCCGGTGACATCTTTAAAGAGATCTTTGTGGCAGATTTGCCCCATGCACTATTTATTTGATTTCTTGACTGCTGCTTCCATAGATGATGATTGTGGAGCCATATAAAATAAAAATCTTGAAAACATCTGTCTTTTTTCCATTTATCCTGACATTTGTATTGTTAGAGTGGAATGCATATGGATCTTCAACATTAAGTACTTTAATCCCTTTTCACTTTCAGCAAGCAAGACAGTGTAATCTGCATATTGCAAGTTGTTAATGATGTTGTATTCTTCTTAATACAGACCAGCTTCTCAGATTTGATTATCATACAGATTGACTAAGTACGGTGAAAAGATATAACTAGATACACATATTTTATACCATGCAGTATCTCCTTGTTCTGTTTAAAGGACTTCTCCTTGTTCTGTGTTCTGTATGAGCACAAGTGTTCTGAAAGTCCCATTATTTGCAATGTTATCCATAGTTTGTTATGACCCATACTGGTCATTTCCCCCACCCCCCCGCCATTTTCTGCTTTGGTGGTTACAAATTGAGGTGTGATCCACAGTTTAAAACCACCAGTGGCTCCGAGGAAAAAAGATGGGTCTTGCTACACCTGTGAACAATTACAGTCTCAGAAACTCTCAGGGGCAGTTCTTCCAGGCCTGCAAGTTTGCTGTGAGTTAAAATTGGCTTGATGGCAGTGAGGGTTTTTTTTCCTTTTAATTTGAATTTCTGGCAGTTGTTGATAAACTCCAGCAGCTGTTTTTGAGTTATCTTCAGCATAACTTTATTTACATATAATATTAATGATATTATCCAATAACTTCCACATTCTGAACTCACTTGCTTATGCCAAGAATTTTGGCAGGCCACTACTTGGTCAAGTGACTGGCGCATAGTCATGCCCATTCCAAAGGAAAGTGATTCAGCAGAATGCTAGAATTTATAATTTTTCACTAAAAATGTTGGGAAGGATTAGAGATAGTTAAGATTTGGAGAAATTTAGGAACTTGCCTATTACTTCAAAGCAAGTCTCTAAGAAGATGCTGTAAATGCCGAGTATCTGTCCTTCAGGAAGCCTGGCTGTATGATGACACCACACTCAGTGGCCAGTGTGTGGGGGTTTTAACTCACGAGCTGCTTCAAGAAGATGTGGCAGTCTGCTTCAGTGTACACTCACAGTCTCAGAAGCTCTAAGAGGGTCAGTTCTGTGCCAGTGGATGTTGTCCTTCACCAACTCTGAATGCACTGTCTGAATGCCCTCTACTTTGGGCACCGAATTCTGTGCTCTTCTGGATGCTCCTTGGAGGTCCCGCTGAGCCCTCTGATTCTGTCTCTTCATCTGCAAACTGGCATGTCAGGCTTTTCTCATCCCTTTGGGAAGAAGGAAAATATTGTATTCATCTGTTGAATCCTTATTATTTCCTAGGTACTGTTCTGGCAATATTACCCATACTGAATTACTAATGTTTACAACCCGATGAGACTAGTGGTATTATTCCCATCTTACTAAACTGAGGCTGAGAAATATCTTAAAACCTTGTCCAAAGGTTACATATTAATATTAGAAAAAGAATTCGAGCCCAAGTCTGTGTGGCAGCAAACTCCAGGGTTTAACCCAGTTACTCTCCATCCTGCTATGAGCTGATACATAAGAAAGTGCAGAGCAGAGTTCCATTATTTATATATTCAAATGTTCTCCTTTAGTGATCCTTTCTTCAGGTGATCACTCTCAATTTCTTCAAATAGTCTTTGGTGAAATATCATTTCTGATCACATATTTCTGGGTTATTGTTTACATGATGTCAATGTTCCTCTAAATATACAGCAGTTAGAGGAGAACACCAACTCTAGGCGAGAGTTGGAAAATGATATTCCACAATGCTGCGCCAGCTCCTTCCATGGGTTTTCTCCCAGTTTCTTTTAATCCAGACAGCCTGCAGGTTGTTAGCTGTCTATCTACCAGGCGGCAGCAATCAGAATTGCTGCAACTTGTGTCTGACGTGAAGAAAGCCACGTAGAATCGGAGTTGCACATCTTTAACAATGTCATACGAAAGTCATTAAAAGGGGCATGTGCTTAAAGAGCTCTTGACCACATACATAACTTGCGAAGAAAGCAAGCATGACCAACGTGCATTTTAGGGCTCTGTCTCTTAGAGGATTGTCTTGTTTAGTAGGCAGAAGGGAGGTGATCGCTTGTATCTAAGGAGTTGAACCGCAGCATGACATTTCCAAATGCTGGAAAAGGCATGATCAGAGCACGCACAGCTAGAATGAGCCCTTCTGTTCAGCTAGACTTTATGCTCCGGCTTCTGAATGGGTCTCTGAGCTACAGGTAATAATAAGATTAACAAAAGAAGCAAGACATTGCTATACTTTTTTTCCCAGTGTATTAGAGCTTGTCTGGTTCTAATGAGCCGCCTTCTTAATTTTATTTGCTTTTACTATTCTCCTTTTTTAATTTTTGGCCAAGTTCAATGAAAAGATGTCTATTTCATATGAGAATAATGTTCTCTTCTTCAGTAATAGTTGTGAGGAAAATTTGCAACAAGTCAGTCACCCAATAAATTTTTAATTAAAATATCATGCTGAACAGCTTTTTGTAGGCAATAGATATGAACTGAAGTAGTGGGAAAATGAGAGACTGAAAATGATGTATTTAATGTATGTAACTAGTTGAACACTAGAGCAGGGTGGCTCCATTGGGGCCTTTCCAGAAAAATGTTTCCTAAACACCACTTGTAGGAGACCTGGTAGTATAGCGGGTCACATGCGGGGCTGCTAACCACAAGGACAGCAGTTCAAACCCACCAGTGCTCTGAGAGAGAAAGAGGAGGTGTTCTGCTCCCGTGCAGATTTATGACCTCCCCCCACCCCCGTAGGAACTCACAGGAGGTAGGCTACTTTCTCTTAAAAGTCACTATGAGTTGGAACCATTCGACTGCGCTGAGTTTCAGTGGTCTTTGGCTACATCTAACATACCAGATCCAAAGCACAGCACTTGATTCAGCTTTATTTTTTTAAATTCATGCTCCTAGTAGGTATTTCCTCTTTTATATGTGTTTGTTGTCTATCTCTTCTCCACTGCTATACAAATTCCAGACATTGACTTGTTGCCCGGGTGCCCAGAACACTGTACATAGTTGTTAGGTGCCATTAAGTTCTTGTCAACGCATGGCAGCCCCATGTGACAGAGTGAGACTGTCCCGTAGAGGGTTCTAGCTGTAATCTTTACAGAAGCATGATACCTGGTCTTTCTCTAAAGGGGTTCTGGGGGGCTAGAACCTCGAGCATTTCCATTACTAGCCAAGTGCTTAATGGCTGCACCACAGGCCTCTTTCTGGATATAATGGATGCACAGTATGCTTTGAATGAATGAATACATATTTGAAAATAAAACTATTAATCACTTGCCTGGGGTGAGCCCACTGATTCAGACAGACAGACTCATGGGTGTGGAGTTAATTCTGTCCAATAGGACAAAGTAGAACTGCCCCTACGGATTTCTGAACTGGTAACTTTTTATGGAGGCAGAGAGCTTCTTCTTTCTCCTTCGTAGTGGCCAGTGATTTTGAACTGCTTACCTGGCAGTTGTAACCAACCAGGGCTCCTGGGCTAGTTTGTGCAATCTATTGTTCAGTCTGTCAACCTGTCTCTTCTTCTTCTGACTGTACATTCATTTGTGGGAATAATTTTAATTCTTTCTGATTATACTGAGTTATAGTGGAAGACATTAATTAATTTCTGGGAATATTGTGGGTATATTAAAACTATTTAGATAGCACTTATTCATCATTAAGCCCACCAGAATAAGTTATTTAAGAAAATATAAAATTCTAATTTAATAATATCATCTGGAAGCAGAAAATTATTCTTGTTCATAATCTTGTCTTTTCTATCTTTTAAAAACACTTGTCTTTTTCATGTTTAATATAATCATTTCAGAAAGCAGATGAAAATAATTTGTCTCTTTAAGGTATTATACATTAAAAAAAAACCACTGAAAAACAACAAAAAAAAACCCCACAATTTATTTTGAGTGTACTTTTCAAATATACCAATTAATAAAAAATTTGTCTCGATGAAGCTGCTAAAAGGTCAAGTATAAGACTCAAATACTTAGAAGACTGCCTCATGAGTAAAGAAAGAAATCTAATGATTAGTAATGGCTTCCTGAAATAAGACAGAAAAACATATGCATTCACTGGTATAAAGCCAGCTAAAAAATTGGGTTATACATCGTACAACATGTGGGGAAACCATTTACCTAAAAACAATATAGTAATTTTGAGGATGATATTGACTCAATTTAACAACATGCATAACTGAAAGCAAAGCAAATTCTAGGTCCATTTAACTTTCCCGAGTCTTAGCTCTAAGAACCCTGGTGGCATAGTGTTAACCACAAGGTCAGCAGTTTGAGGCCACCAGCTGCTTTGTGGAAGAGGGATGAGGCCTTCTACTTCCATCAAGGTTTACAGCCTGAGAGCCCCACGGGGGCAGTTGTTCCTGCACCATGGGGTCTCTGTGAGTCAGAGTTGACTCGATAGCAGCTTGAGCGTTTTAGATGGACGGAGATGAAATACTCTACAAAACCTGAACACTGAGTAAAAGTTACTCCGGGGAGAGAAGAAGCAACACAAACGGGAACTTATTGTCCTAAAACAGGGAAAACAGAACAGATGGAAACTCAAATTTCTCAAAGTGATCATTGGAATTCTCAATTATTTCGACTAGTTTCACTAATTGAAAAGTATCTTCTGTGTCTGTGCTAGGACAGATTTTAAAGGGGAAATTGGGATATAATCGGGGCTTTGACATCACAGCTCCTTTTTTGGGTCATATTATTTGTTTTAGTTTTCTATATTTTTTCAACATTGTCCAATTAAGACAAAGAAACCCACAGAAACCAAAAAAGCCAGGTGGAAGCAAAAGAATTGAACCTTCCTTATATAAGACAGTTGCTGGTATAGCTTGTACAGCAGACACGTTCTTATTCCAGAGAGTGATTTGGTGATTTGTAATAGTCTCTGCACAAAGAATGGTTGGTGAAGTGCTTCTGGGTGGCACAGAAGGACTTCACAGATTCTTTGCAAAGAAGGAAGACTGTGAGTGAACTGATGCACCCACCAAATTGAATACTTCTCCAGACGTAGAACAGAAGAATCGACCCACACTGGGGCACTGGATCAGCAACTGAGGGTTAGAATCTTCAGCAAACGAAGAAGCAAAAATAATACTTTCTTTTCTGGAATCATCTTTCTTTAGTTACTACTTTTTGAATGTCATAATCCCAAATCCTTGTTTTGTTACTTGAGAGAGAGAGAGAGAGAGAGAGAGAGAGAGAGAGAGAGAGAGAGAGAGAGAGAGAGAGAGAGAGAGAGAATATAATATAAAGTATTTGGGAACTAGAATTTTATTTATATCATGGAAAAACATGAAATAGTATTCTGACTGAATTCAAGGTACAATTTTGGGGGGGCTGGGCATTGCTTGAAACTAGCTCTTCTGTCGCAAAGAATTTAAGTCACTTTCAATTTTCCTTCTTTTATAAACACTCAGATCAGTTAATTTGGATACCTCACTTCTTTCTTGGTCTCTCTTAGAAGTTTCTTAATTTAGAATCCTTTCTTTTTTAATTTACTGCAGATAAAAGTTGATCTAGAAAGGGCAAGCAATCCCACAAAGTGGCCCTTGGTGTTTTAAATTGCCTTTAGTAATGTTATTCCAACAACTTAAAAATAGCATGCTACAGGACCAACATTCTCATTTAAATAATTGGCAAGAGCCACAAAAACAAATCTCTGTTCCTTAATTGAGCATTACTTATTGAAGAAAGAAAAGCTAAATGGGCCCTAAAAATAAAACTGGAACACTAACTCCAGTGGGCTTAGGAGGCAAAAAACATTGGGGAAGAAGACTACTGCTTGTCTCTGAATCACTAACACCCAGAGAGGAATGCTAGAAGCTTTGAGCGGTGTTTTGTTTGGACCAATGTATACTTCATAGTGTAAGACTTTGCTTGCAGGGGAGGCAACCTAGTTGGGAGTCTAATGCTCATGTTGATGGTTGGTGACGGCCTCAACAGCTTTTTAAAAAAAATCATTTTGGGGGGCTCATACAATTCTTTTTTTTTTCTCTTTCTTTTTTTTTTTTTTAATTTTAACAATTTATTGGGGCTCATACAATTCTTTTCACAGTTCATATATATACATACATCAATTGTATAAAGCACATCTGTACAGTCTTTGCCCTAATCATTTTTTTCTCTTTTCTTCTTTTACATTTTATTAGGGACTCATACAACTCTTACCACAATCCATACATATACATACATCAATTGTATAAAGCACATCCATACATTCCCTGCCCCAATCATTCTCAAGGCAATTGCTCTCCACTTAAGCCCCTTGCATCAGGTCCTCTTTTTTTTCCCCTCCTCCCTCCCCATTCCCCCCTCCCTCATATGCCCTTGGTAATTTATACATCGTTGTTTTGTCATATCTTGCCCTATCCGGAGTCTCCCTTCCCCCCTTCTCTGCTGTCCCTCTCCCAGGGAAGAGGTCACATGTGGATCCTTGTAATCAGTTCCCCCTTTCCAACCCACTCACCCTCCACTCTCCCAGCATCGTCCCTCACACCCTTGGTCCTGAAGGTATCATCCACTCTGGATTCCCTGTACCTCCAACCCTCATATGCACCAGTGTACAGCCTCTGTCCTATCCAGCCCTGCAAGGTAGAATTCGGATCATGGTAGTTGGGGGGAGGCTCATACAATTCTTATCACAATCCATCCATCCATCCATTGTGTCAAGCACATTTGTTACCATCATCATTCTCAAAACTTTTGCTTTCTACTTGAGCCCTGGGTATCAGCTCCTCATTTTCCCCCTCCCTCTCTGCTCCCCCTTCTTCATGAACCCTTGATAATTTATAAATCCTTATTATTTGTCATATCTTACACTGTCCAACGTCTGCCTTCACTCACTTTTCTGTTGTCCATCCCCCAGGGAGGCGGTTATATGTAGACCCTTGTAATTGGTTCCCCCTTTCCACCCCAACTTCCCTCCATCCTCCTGGTATCGCCACTCTCACCACTGGTCTTGAAGGGATCATCTGTCTTGTATTCCCTGTGTTTTCAGTTCCTATCTGTACCAATGTATATCCTCTGGTCTAGCCAGATTTGTAAGGTAGAATTGGAATCATGATAGTGGGGGGGGGGGAGGAAGCATTTAAGAACTAGAGGAAAGTTGTATGTTTCATCATTGCTACCCTGCACCGTAACTGACTCGTCTCCTCCGTGACCCTTCTGTAACATGTTGTCCAGTTGCCTACAGATGGGTTTGGGTCTCCACTCTGCACTCACCCTCATTCACAATGATATGACTTTTGTTCTTTGATACTTATTCCTGATCCCTTCGACACCTTGTTATCACATGCTGGTACTTCTTCTATGTGGGCTTTGTTGCTTCTCAGCTAGATGGCTGCTTGTTTACCTGAAAGCCTTTAAGACCCCAGACGCTATATCTTTTGGTAGCTGGGCACCATCAGCTTTCTTCACCACGTTTACTTACATGCACATTTGTCTTCAGGTATCGTGTGGGGAAGGTGAGCATCATGGAATGCCAATTTAATAGAACAAAGTGTTCTTGCATCAAGTAAGTACTTGAGTCGAGATACAATGTCCATCTGCTACCTTAATACTAAACCTATAAATATATGCACATAGATCTATTTCCCCACCATCCTATATAAATATATTTACACATGTACATGCCTATATTTGTACCTGTATAAATGCCCTTTGCCTCCTAGTTCTTTCCTCTATTTCCTTTTACTTTGCTCTTGTCCCACTATCATCCTCAGCCTTTATATGGGATTCAGTAATTTCTATTGGTTACATTGCCCTTGCTGAATCCCTACCAGGCCTCTCATACCCTCCTTGCTACTAATTTTGGATCACTTATTGTTCCCTTGTCCCTGGGTTAGTCAACACCACCTCCTTTTCCCCCCTCCCCCTCTACCATGCCCCTGATGGAACCATCAGTCCTGTTGTTTTCTCCTCTAGACTGTTCATCCAGCCTATCTTATCTAGATAGAGCTGAAGAGATAATAATATTCACCCCAAAACAAGGCACAGCAAGATAAAACGATGAAAAAGAACACAACAATGATAACAGAAAAGAAAACCAATGACCCAGCAAATAATAAATTAATTAAAAGAAAAAATTTAAAAAAGAAAAACCTGTAAATAGATCAAAGTCTGATTTTGTCCTCCAGGTATGTCCTCCAGACAAGTCTGATGGGGTGCCACGCTCTGGCCCCAAGTCTGTCGTTTGCACTCCCTCGGGAGCTCCCTGCTCTGCTCCCCACGTTGCTCTGCCGCAGCCCTTTAGTGTTTTGCCTCGGTGCGGGCTTGTCCCAGTAGGGCCACGGGTCAGCGAGGGACTTGCTGTCTCCTCGTGGATCAGCCACGTGGTCCACTCTGTGCGGCTCTTATCGGCTGACCCGCGCCCTTGAGAGGAGGGCGATCCCCACGGCCGCCCAAGTGTGACGAGCAGAATGGTCTCCGAACACAATTGCGCCGTAATCCTCGCACAAATAAGAGAGAAAATAAACCCAGACCCAAATGAGACCAACAGTCATCCTCGGTAAAGCTCAGAGAGCCCTTCCCAAAGAGGGAGGAGTTTGGAGGCGATCTCAGAACGAGGCCAGCCAAGAGGCTCCTGCTTGCACTCAGGCCCGCGCTCTGAGCCTCCCAGGGCTGTCCTAGGAGCTGTCAGCTGGATCCCACTTCGACAAGAAATGTCCAAGGAAAAATGGCAGAATCCAGTTGAAATGACAAGTAAAGGACTTTTATTTTGAGACAAGGCAATTTCCAAATTGAGGTTCAGAAGATTCTGAACCAAATGATCCTAGGAGGTGACAGTTTAGGAAGTTTTTAAAAGAAAATATAGGGACTTTAATAAAAATTCCGTGATTGGCTGGCATTTAGTAGCAGTTACTAAATCGGGTGCATCCAGCCTTAAAATGATCGTAAGACCCTCCTTGTCTGATCGCAGGGAGTACATGCCTAATTCAAAGGCATATCTTGAACAAGTACCTGCTCTGAGAATGGTTTTGTACCTGGTATTCTGAACAGGGTATATTCTTTTTTTTTTTTTTCAGGGGAGAGCGCGAACGCAGTCCCCCACTACCACAAATTACGCAGTCGAGTTTCCCACATTTGGGGAAATCGCAGGGGTCAGCACATCCGGAGTGCAATGGATAAGCCTCGCCCTGGGAAAACCACCTTCGTGATCATGGTATCTCCCCTGCCAGGTAAGTATCAGGGTATATTCTTAACCAAGTAAAACTTTTAAGCAAACTAAATCACCTTCTTCTGTAAAATTGCTTATCAAGTAATTTTCTCAGGGTGTGGTAGAGAGTTACAGAAATGACAGGCTGCATGCTTGATGCAGAAATCACTTTTGATTCAAAATGGGGCTTATACTTGAATATAGCCACCATCTCAGGTAAGTGAGTCTAAGTTAATTTGGGTGTGTTCTAACTCAGCTCAAGGAGGCCTGGTGGCTGCTAACCTCAAGATTGGTGGTGCAAACCCACCCACTGCCCCACGAGCAAAAGATGAGGCTCCCTCCTCCCTGAAGGACGTACAGTCTTGGAAACTCATCAGAAGCATTTTTGGTCGTTCTTTAGGGTCTCAGCTCTACAAATCCAAACCGACTCAGAGGCAGGGGGTTTATTCAGCTCAAAAATACACTTGAAAATATTTTGTTTTAGAGTCACACATTTTATTACAAATTATTTTATTTTGTACCCAATAGAAAAGCAAGTTTAGAATCTATTTACAAGTACTATACACTCACATATATTATATACAGTTGATGAATTTAAAGAAAATGGACAGAGTGAAATACAACATATATGGAGGAATATGCCACTGTACATTGTTTAATATCATGGCTCTTAATGTTGCTGAATCTTTACTGTAGTAATAAATACAGTTCTATATTTACAAATTTTATAAAACATCTCATAAATGTATTTCACTTCAATTCCAAGTTAAAACATCTGATCAAAATAAACATGCTTATATAAAAATAAATCTACCTAAGTCTATCTTTTGGTTTGGATGTATTGAAGCTAATGTAGGATAATAGATGCTACGAAATAATTCCCCAACTTTTCATTTTAATATTTTTCCTTTTAAAATAGCTAACACAAGTATTAAATGTGGAATACACAGAGGAGTAATGTTTCTAACACCAGGGAGGTTGATCCAGAGAGGACATAACTAAGACCCAGCTAAATAAACAGGATAATATGCTACTGCATCTTTGTTGAGTCAGATGTGGTGTCAGACCTTAGTTATAGAGCTATTTAGAGAAATACATGTAATAAGTCATGTCAGTAAATTGATATCATTCTTGCACTTGATCATTAGCCTAAGATGCACGTCTGTTTGAATCAACTTATGGAACCTCTTGCAAAAAATGTGCATTCATTAAAAATAAAAATCCTAGAGTGCTTAGCATTTCTTTTCTCGCATGTCCGTTGCCAGCAATGGACTCTCACTCTGAGCTCTGTGCAGCCAGGAGTTCCAAATGAGTTAGACAAGGCGAAACTCTCTTGTGCATGATCGCTTTCTTGGTAATTTAAGAATTAATTCAACATTGCTTTCAAAATATTTGTAAGCAAGTTTATTCCAGGGACAGTGGAATCATTTAGTTCTGATATACAAAACTCAGTTTCTCTAAAAATAACCGGAATGTGAGTGCGTTAATAATATCTTAAACTTTCCTCAGGGGCACTGATGACCTAACAAGATCCCGTCTCAGGACAGGCAAAACCAAAAAACCAAAACAACCAAACCCACTGTCATCAGTTTTGACTCATAGCAAAACTAGAGCTCGGAGAATTGCCTGATAGGGCTTTCCCCTGCAGAGCAGCTGATGGGCCTGGCTGACCTTTGGTGACCTTCAGCTGACCTTTGGCTGACCTTCGGTGAGCAGCCAAGTGCGAAACTGGCACCATCCTGAGGGGAGACAAAGGGGCGCTAGAGCAGTTCTCTAGGCCACAGCCTTACTTACTTTATTTAATAAGATCGGCCACTGAAAATCTTTAGTCTCATTTGTTTCAACCACCTCTTAAGGATTTTTTGTGTGTTTAAATGAACCTATTTTATGAGGAAGTTCTTGTTATCCGCCCCCCCTACACACACACCTCATTAGTTGATGAGTTTAAAAGGCATTCACTTGAAATCATGTAGGTGGTTTAGTGAAGGTCATTGCCATGCCCTTTGGTGATCTAGGCCCCCCCAGGGGTGTGAGTGACCACTCTCTTTGTTGAACTAGTTCTAGCCCGCATTTAGACTCACTTTTCACTTTCCCGAATCGTTAGAGTTTCAACTTTTTCCCCCACGGAGAGAATGTATTAAAACTAAACTCAGTTCTTCTTAGCTACTGCTCCGGACACACTCAGTCTCACAGTCTGAGGTCGTTTTCTCTCTCAACTTCATTAGAGACATGGGACAAATGCTACTGATGACAGATGGCAGCTGTCACTCACTGGGTAAGCTGGCGAGGGCACGGAGTTGGGAGGCAGGTCATAGGCTATGCTGGCGCTGGTAAAGGTGACCAAGGCTTGGGTTGAATCACAAGACTGTTTCTCAACGTCATCAGAGTCAATAGACGTGAGGCTTGGGTGTTTTGATCTTGTCCAGAAGTGAGTTTGCTTTCCCAGGCTCCCTAGATCCTCCTTAAAATGTGGATTGAAGAGGATGTAGAGAAGGGGGTTGAGACATGCAGGAAGTGGGACAATGACCAGAAGAATAAACTTAATCACGTCGGGGCTGACAAAGGTGAGGCTCAGTAAAGAGGAGAAAGACAAGAAGGCCACGGGGCAGTACAGGATACAATTGGTGAAGAGCAACAGGGCGATGTGCTTCACCATGCCACAGTCCCACATATTCTCCAGGGTTCTCTTTTCCAAATTGCAGTAGAGCTTGGTGTACACAATGGTCATCACAAGGAAGCAAAGGGAATTGAGCAAAACGAGAGCGACCATGTAGCCAGTGGTGCTGGGCGCCCCAAAGGGCAGGGGCAGGCAGAGTGGGGAGGCGTTGTACTCACTGCCGCCCAGCAGGGGCACTGTGGCAATGGTCAGTGCCAGCAGGGCGCAGAAAAAAACAATCACTTTCAGACTGGAAACAGGCGTTTTGGTTTCAAATTTGGTAGAACACTTCACTGAGAAACCGCGCTCTAGGGCTGCCAACGTGAGCAGAAAAACGGACGACTCCGAAGCAAAGATGGACAGAAAACCGATGACTTGGCAGCCAGCCCCCTTCTCCCACCATGCACCATATTGCGCAAAACTGCCAAAAGTGAACGCGTCCACCCCAGCCAGCACAGCACTGGAGACCCCCATGTGCATGTTCGCCACCGCTATCAACCCAACGAGCAGTTTGATAGAGGAAATATACAGAGGCGATCTGAACACAGTTGCAGTCACCACGGCATTGCCGGTCAGCGCCAAAACCGCTGTAGCCCACACGCCAATCCGGATCAGCCAGCTGCCAAACAGATGTGCACAGGGCTTGAAGGGACCTGCGAATCCAAGAACGAGAGGAGATCATCAAATCAGAGCTTGCAATCCGTGTCAAATTACTCCTGCGGTTCACTTATTAGGACGCCGGCAGAGAAAGGGCCCAGTACCATGTAGTCCCCTTGAGACCATCCCCCATTCTCTTGAACCCTTGTCATTGTTTGTATCTTCTGCAGCACTGAGGGGGAGGGGGAGGAAAGGGGGGGACCAACTAAGGGCCCGTGTTTCCAGATTATATCCAGAGAAATAGAAATGGGGTGTGGGTGGGGGTGGGCGGTAGGTAAATTGCTTGGCTGAGGTCCCTCCCCACAAAAGTGCTGGGGGTCAAATAAAAAGGCAGATCTTGTGAATTTTCCATCGTATGTTTTAGAATGCTTCAAAAAAGTTCCATAGGCAGAGAAAGAGCACTCCGGGAATTTCTCCATAATATTAGAACTATGGAGGTGTGGTTTATGAAAATCTCATCATGGTTGTAGATTGAGCAAAGAAGAGACGAATTGTTGAAAGTAAATATCAAAACCAAACAAGCAAAACACAAAAACCCCCAAACATTGCTTTACTCAATGGATGTATGTATGGACTGTGATAAGAGGTGTATGAGCCCAATAAAATGATTTATAAAAACAAAACCCAAAACCCCAAACCTGTGGCCAAAGAACCAGTTCAATGTTGACTTCCTACTGGTTCATTCAGGTTTGTTCCTGCTGAGTCGTTGCCTCTGCACCCCGGATGTACTGATCAGAGTTTGTACATGGTCAAGACCCCTAGGTGATTCTTTTGTATACTCAGTGCTTAAGGATCACCTGGGATCTTGTTAAAAATGTAGATTCCTTATACCTGGGGTAGAAATGCAAATGATCACCAGCTGGGCTGGGGTTTGAACAGGAAGGGACTGATTCAAAGGCCTGATTCGGATTCAGAGCAACTGCACGCCTTACATAGGCGGAGCAGAAGCGCTCTGCAGGGTTTTCTTGGCTGTAATCTTTTTCTTTTGGGGGTGGGGTGGGGGGAATGTGTGCAGCCAGCCAATGGCTTGTCGTGACTGAGCTGTACGCTGCACAGACAAGCGAGGGCAACGGTAGCTCTCGTTTCTCTCTCTTTGGACACAGCCATGGTGATCTCGTTGCTGGCCGAGAGCAGCTACTCGTTGAAGCGCTGTACTTCCTTGGTCTTAGACCTTTGGACCTCAGGCTGGTGATCCAGGAATTCCGTGTGGACCTTGGCCTTGTGGTTGTGGGTGAGAATCTGCTTGTTTTTGAAATCATTCCCCTTAACCTTCAGGGCCAGGCAGTGTAGCATATATCCCAGATTCCCAGTGTCTCCTGAGCAGCTAGCTGGTTGTCGAATTCTCCTCCTCCTCATGCAGGCGATCTTCTCGGCGTTTGGGCACTGGCAGTACCATGTCCACTACCAGTGCCTGCCTTTTCTGGGGACTAAGGTATTTTTCCAGCATCGAGCCCAAGAACGAACGGTCATGGGTTTGTGGCTAAGGCCAACGTTGATTAGGTTCTAGACTGGCGGATAGGAGTTGGCAGCAGTGATTTCCCTGGTCTCACTGGAGTCCACCCAGACTCCTCTTGCCCCCAAAGTGTGGTTCTAATCTTGACAGCAGCACATCTCCAGGTCTTCCACAGAGCCTCCAACGCCGCCCCCCCACCCCCCCAAGCGTGGCTGAGCTACCAGGCTTTATCTCAGTCGAGTGCACACTGCTTACGCCACCCACAAGCCCTTCAGCTCTTCCCAGCTTTTAATGTATATTTTTTCAATTGTCCCATCCTACTTTTGGTAGAAGGGACAAATTCAGTATTGTAAAAGACAATACCACTAATACAACATTCTGCATTTCAACAATCTTCACACCTAGGGCTCAAGGACATGAGTGATGTTTGTCATGTTCAGGCCTGGAGGGAAGTGAAGCTTTTATTACGGCTCTTCTAGTTACGCTTCCGGAACCCACAGAAACGATTGTGCAAATAAGGGGTGGGAAACACTAAGAGAGGCGGTTGGTCAGATTTAGTTGTTAGCTCCCTGTGTAGAAGAGAAACAGAACAATTTCTGGGGCCATCGAGGAAGAAAAGCTCCCAGGAGAGCACATTCGAGATCCCTGCCCCAAGCGGTGGAAGCAGAGACCAGAGACGCCAGAGGCCGAGGCACCAAGGCCATGGGACAGAGCAAAGAAGGCAAGGCAGAGCAGAAAGGCTGTGCTCCTCTGACGGTGAGAGAGGTAGGAGAAGAAGCAGGGCGCTTCCTGCATCACAGATGCAGAGGCCAGAGGACTGTGCACTGAGAGGTTGAGGACCAGAGAAAGAGGCTTGGCTGCTGGCTGAGGAGAGGTGTGTGTGTGAACCGATGACCTAGCTTGTGGGAACCTGCTAGCCTGCCTAGCAAGCCCCTTCAGCTAAGAGTGTTGTGAGTTGTGTGTGGCCAGGGCAAGGAGTTAGTGAAGCCGGCAGGGGAGTCGAGTGTCATGGGCGGAGCGGTTGCAGTTGGATCAGAAGGCAGAAGGATAGAGTCCTGTCTGCCCTCTGTCTTGGGGCAGTCGGCCTTGGGCAGTGTGGAGCGGGATTCTCCTCCTTGGTGTAGCAGAAGAGGTCAGATATGGCCTCCATGCAACTTACCCAAGCTCCAACAAACATGTTTGTTTATGTCAACAAACCAGGATTCGAATTCACCAGACTGGTTATGTGGTGGTTATTCTGTGTTCTTCTTAAGTCTCCCATAAGACTAAACATAAATCACTTCCAAAATCAGTAATTATATGTGGCGAGACTCTCACACATTATTTCAGGCTAAATTATCAGTAGCTTCATAAATATTACATATATATTTAACTACACGAGTGATTTTTTGGTTTCCATTAACTTGAGTAAAAAAACAAACTCCCACAAAAATTGTTTTCATGAACTGAGACCATCTCCAGGGAATGGACATTTAAATTTTGCCGATTGGCATAGGGAGGTACACTGAGGCACTACAAAGATGGCCCAGACTCTGCTTTAAAGGTCAATGGTATAGGTGGCTCTGGGCTCCACGGTGGATACAGCTGAAGGCAGGTTTGAGGCCTTTCCTACCTGGGGAAGGTGAGCATTGCACTGAATGAAGGGCTTTCAGGTCTTCCTCAAAGTCGAACAAGAAGTCTTCAAGGTCACGCTCATCTGCAAGAAGGGGAAACCCTGGGATGATAAATTCTGCCTCTCTTTTGGGAGGGCCCATGTCACAGGGAGAAGTCAGGATTGTCCTTGCGGCAGGGGCTGTCGTGAAGGGAGATGAGAGCCAGACATCCCCCTTCCTGGGCTTCTCACTTGAAAATATATTATGAGGTTGCCTTTGCTAGTTCTACTCAAACTATTCTGTGACATTCTATGGAGCTTAGGGGGGCCCCAAAGTGAACTGGCCTTAAAGCCAGGTGGGGGGCCTTTCCATACAATGGAGGAAATGCTTTACCCAATTTTCTATAGTGATTTAGTCAAATGCTCTGGGCTGTCTTCTTTGAGCACAGGAGCGAGAATCAGGCACAGATCTGTCTTTCCCGGGAGATTCTGCCTAACCACAGAGCAGTACAAGCTACTCAGGTGCCTCCGTTAACGACCCGGGTATGGGCACCTCAGACCTTCTCTAAGATTCTGAGTTGATAGTTTGCTCTGGTGTGGAGCTTGAGCATCAGGACTTTGTAAACGCGCGTGTGTGATTCTGACATGGGGCCCGGGGTTTACAATCCGGGTTTAAAATAAGATCCATGAAGGTCCCCAGTGTTCATCAGACACCCCCAAGGCCTAGACCAGTGTCTGGCACATAGGCACTCGGATGGTTGGTTTGCTTCTTCTTTGTAGTGAATAAGTGACGTAGTGAGTGGCATTGGAGGGGTAAAAACTTAAGTAAGAACAAAAGCAAGGCACAGGCCGTGGTCTAAAAACAACAGCCGAAACAAGACCCCAACCGTCAGCCCTTAAACGGAGAGTTGTGCAGGAAGAAATGTCAGCTGATCTGTAGCCAAAACCGAATCACATTTTCTTGGGGATCGACAAATCATTACATCACACAGGGTGAAAAACAAGTCTGTTTCGACCCTGTGTGGACTTGCAGGGTTGGCGAGGAAAGGAGTGGGGGGCCTGCCAGGGCACCTCCTCATGATAACAGGTGTGGCTTGAGGCGCATTGTGGTCTATTTAAGTAATGTCTTATTTCAGGGAAAGCCAAGTGCCTTCACAGACATGATCTCATTTCACCTCCCTGACAGATGCCCCCGTGGTGGGGGAGGGAGCAGGGGGAGTTGGGAGAATGTTTTTGAATGAAATAAGAAGTCGGATTCTTAAGCCCGTCTGCTAAAACTGGGGAGACTTCCAAAATGCCGTCTCCTCCTCTTCCCGAGGCCAAACGAATAAAACTAGGTTTTGTCTTCTTCAGAAGGAAGTTTCAAAATGGCATCCACTGGAAGGCGGCTCTCTAAGAAGTACAGGAATACTGAGGTCAGTGTGAACTAAGCACCTGGGAGCACAAGTCAGGCTCCGGAAGGTGTACATCAGAAGGTGCGTCTTAGAAAGCCATGGACAACGTTTGGAAGGAGCCTTCTCTTTCCCTGCTTGTCTTTAGAGAAGGGATTCATGCTGAGCCCGGGGGAGGTTCCGAGTGGAGTTCAGATCATCCCTTCTAGGACCTTTCAATCCTTTCCCAGTTACAATCCCATTACCCTGGCATAGGGGTCTTACCTTGAACATGGAATAGTCCGACATCTTTCTTATGAAGGTCATCTACCGTGTTGTTGTCACCTTTATTCCATTGATTAGAAAATTTATAGACATTCTCACACACTCCAAATGCACAGCACTGGTAAGCATAAGGCATTTCTATAACCCTGTATATGAACCAAGACAAGACAAAACCACGCCCTTAAAGGCATGAGTCATCACTGTGCTGCTTACAACAATGAAGTTATTCAAATTATTGCTATGAGATGTTGATAATTATTGAATTATATGATGGGGCATATTATATTATATTTCCTTTAGTTTTGTAG
This sequence comes from Tenrec ecaudatus, assembly GCF_050624435.1. Lineage (NCBI taxonomy): Eukaryota > Metazoa > Chordata > Mammalia > Afrosoricida > Tenrecidae > Tenrec > Tenrec ecaudatus. The sequence continues at coordinate 58,716,522 of NC_134535.1, forward strand.
AGGTTTAAAATTCCTATAATAAAAAGGTTAAAAATTATAGCGACAAAGCACTTATGAAATCATGTCACATATATGATATCATGTCACATATATGCACCCTGTGCACATTGTAATTCTGGTAATTAAACATACGATTGGAAACAAAGTCTGGAAAGAAATATTTAAAAAGTTATTTAGGGGGCACATTTTAAGATTTTTATTCTTTTTCTCTATTCTACTTCCTAAACTCTCTCTTCAGGGCATATTAATTTCATGCTGTTTAAAGTATGTAAAGGCACTATGTCTTTTAAAAAATATATAATCCTTCAAGGGACTTCTTTATCAATAATAAGCATAACAGGTTTTAAAGAGCATTACTTCCTCCAACAATATCCATTTAGTGCAAGTTATTAGAATATACACACAGGCTAGATGAAGTAGACATTGTAGGCAGGAGTACAAGGCTGTACTAATGTTGTAATGTTATTTGATTACATGCTCCAGTTTATTGCCTATGGATCAATGGTTTGTGTTATTTGATTACATGCTCCAGTTTATAGCCTATGGATCAATGGTTTGCAAACTCTTTCCATCAACTCTGTGATTCCAGGAGGCGTCTTTGTGAAAGAGAGGAAATGGGGTCAGGAAGACACGCTCTCCCACTTGGGGGCTTGTCCTAACCGTGCCCCAGGGGTGCGGGACTTGAGGGCATCAAATGCAATTCAAAAGGGTTCCATGAGCTCATAAATTTAGAAAACCACTATAACACGTCTATTATTTCACAGAACCACAAATGTATCTTATTAGTTTTAATGACAAACTCACTTGAGTTCTGGAAAGTTTTCAGATGATATCAAGCTCTGTAAGGCATGATTTCCTGTTAATTTTAAGTGAGTTAAACCATGTAACCCAGTTACGGGAAAAGACGACAGGCGATTGGATGATAGGTCCCTGCAAAACATCAAACAACAATTGGCTTTTAGTCTGTTAGCATAAAACATTCATGTCAAAAAAGCAACCTAAAGATGATTAAACTGCTCAATAAGAACTTCCAAAGCAGGGTTCTTACACTGAGTGGTAAAATCAGCTGTTTTGGGTTTTGTTCCTGATAGCTTTTCTATTTATAATCAGCATTGCAGGAGGGGAAAATGGTGCTTTTCACATTCAGCTCCATTTTGCAGGGTGAGGGGCATCTAAAATCAAGTGGTGCTGCCTTTAGTTTGGGGTGGGGGCAGGGGCGGGGGGCAAAAGAGGCAAAGAGTTTTATTCCTCTTTCTCCCTTAACTTCTCTTCTGACCAACTGCTGCTTTTTTCACGAGGGAGATGGTGGAGATGGGAAGAGAAAAACACAACTCGAGAGGAACAGGGGGCTTTTCTGCCAGTCAAGATGGTAAAGAATAAAATGAAAGCTTTAATTCGACTCCACCTGATCACTCAGAAAAAATGGAAAAATCTTACCTGAATAACCAGAATCAACTGTTGCCCAGGGATTCAATGACCTACTTAAGGGCCTTGGATGAGCAGAGCCCTGGCTCTGGGAAGCCTTTAGGCAGCAGGACACTGAGGGTCTGGCAATCTCCATTGCAGGTTTTCTCAGCAAAACCAATTGTTTTACTCATAAGAGGCCCCTGGTTCTTAAAAGACATGCCATAAACAAGCATTGGAGTACTCACAGTTTCATTAAAGATGGCAAAGTTGAAAATGCGTTGGAATGAATCGTAGCAATTTTGTTCCAAGCTAAATTTCTATTGTAAAAACAAAACAAATGAGAAAGCTTCATGTAAAAAGAAAAATGTGTAAAGTTTTGCTATTTGCACTCATTTTTCTACCAAAATTTAATTTCCATTTGGAATAATTAGCTCATCAAATAAATCACCCTTCAGATAAATGTATTAATGGTACAAAATAACTCAATAGAGAACTTTAAATTAACCTCGTTGAAAGCAACCAAAGGGAAGAAAATATCATTTGGGTAGATTTTTTTCATTTCTGTGTTTCCCTTGCAGAAAGTCAATGTTAACAGGGCTATAACATTGTATTACAACCCCCAATTTTTTATTACCACATTTCTAAGATGATGGGGGTAGGGGAATGGGAAGAAAGGATTCTAGAGTCTTCTTCAGATGAGCAAGCATGTTTTAAATTATAAAATGCCCTTGGATATGTAAGGAAACTCAACACAAACTTGTGCGCATCACCCATAGATGTCAGGTCTCGAGACAAACACAAGATGCTTTTAAGAAATTTCCCAGTAAGAAAGACCGACATGTAAATTCCTAATGAACAAAAGAGGAAATAACATGTTTGAAACAAAATCTGGTGATCGCACAGAATAACTACAGGTTATGAGAGAATAAAACTCGCTCACCTTTCCCACCCTCCAAACATAATGAAATGTAGATAATTTATCAGGATTAAAAACATCTGCAAGAACTTTTATTGATAAGTTAGCAACAATAAGAATGTTCATATTTTAATGAAGGAACTATGACTTCATTTTAAAAATGCCTAGCAAGTAGGTGGTACAGATGGTTGACATGCTCGGCTGCTCCCTGGAAGCTTGGACATTTGAGTCACTTAAGAACCTTGGAAGAAGCTGCTTTTGAGAAAAATCAGCCACCGAAAACAGCACAGAATACAGTTCTACTCTGGCACCACGGGGGCCCCATGAGTTGGCATCAACTGGACAGCAAAATGGCTGCAGTTGAGCAATATGGCATAATATGCATGGACTGGAGTAAATTCAAAGTGATCACAGTAAATTTTTCTCAAGCACAGAAAGTGATTTACTTACGACATCTGGATGCTGAGTTAACTTGAGAAAATGGGATTCACAGAAGAGTCACATTCTCATTGGAAAGGGCCCCTGACGGGAGGAAATTGGGAGCTTTTTCATGGTCCCCTTTCATTGATCTCAGAAAAGAAGACTAGCCCACATAACTAAGAAGATGCACAGGAGGATGGGAAAGCTAGTGCTTGGGGTGGGACTTTGGAATTGTTTGCAGAAACATCTTCTAGTGAATTGCTCATAAAATATGGGATTTCAAAGAGCGCATGGAAAAATCCCATTTGTCCACGAACTTTTTGAAGCCCCGTGTTAAGTATCCACTGAAGTGAGCATGTTGTGCCATGAGTCAAAGACTCTGGCTGTGTTAAACGAAACATGGCGGCTCTCGCAAACTTTCTCTGTCTGCAGGCCTGACATTCCGTAGCTATCTCCGTGTCTGTTGGCACCAGTTTTCTCCGAGGTCTAGCAGTTTCTCAGCACAGAGGTCCCAGCCCCTCTTTCTCTGCTTCCTCTTTTCCCTTTGATCTCTTATGAGATGAAAGGTGACACAGGCCCTGGGGGAATTCTCCAGTCCTTGGAGTCATGTTGTCCTTGGAGTCACGGTTGACAGGAGTAAGGGTGCTTCATCCCACCCGAGAACCCCTTACAACTGATCACATCACATCATGGAGGATGATTACATCATCACATAACTGCCGCCTCACTGAGAATCATGGCCCAGGCAAATTGACACATATTTTGAGGGGAGGCAATTTAAACCATGACAAGTATAGTCTCTTATAAGTGTTAAGAAAATCTTTAGGATACAAGTCAGGAAAAAGAAAAAGGTTTTAAGTAAACCTACCATAGTTTGAATATTATATATCATTATACTTAATCAAAATCCTATTAATATTCAGGTTTAGGGCAGAAAAATTTTCACTGTTAAATCACACAAAAAATCTGTTATCACATTTCCCCCTATTTACGGCTAACATGATATTTTCAGAAATAAAATACAATTTAGTATTTACAAATCTTAAGTTTTTCTGAGCTACCGAAGCATGCTGCAGGACAGTTGTACACGGAGCTCAGTGTACTTATTAAAAATGCAGATTCACCGAGCTACCTTCCAGACATTCTAATTCATGAGGCAGGTTAACATTTTTAATAGTTGCCTGCTGAAGATTTCATAATTGTGGTAAATACATATAAAACAAACAATTGCCATTTTAATATTTTTCCCACATGTACCATTCAGTGGCATAAATTATGTTCACCATGTCCTGTAATCGTCACCATAATGCATTTTGAAATGGTCCCATTTTCCTTAGCAGCAACTCAGTGTCCCTTAAGCAATAATTTCCCCTTCACTTCCTCTCACAGATGATAGTTACTAATAAGCTTTGGTTTCCATACATTAGCCTAATCTTGAGATGTCATCTAAATGGGATTATACACTATCTGTTCTTCTTGTGTTGCACATCACCGCCCTCCCTGACCATGTTTTCCAGGTTTGTCCATGTTGTTGTAGTGTTGTAGTATGTACCAGGACCTTGTTTCTCTATAGAGCATGCCTATACCATGTTATGTCTAACCATTCTTCTGTTGGTGAACAATGATGACTACTGGTATATGTTTCTGTGTTTCTGCTTTCAAGACTTTTGAGTATATACCTAGGAGTGGAATTGCTTCTTAAGAACTTGGGGAAACGTGTTACAAAACTGCTTCCCCAGGAAAGAAGAGCAGCCAGGGAGCATTGTGCGGCTTTTTCATTGTTGTTCTCAAAATGATCGCTGACAGTTTCAGGTGAAGACAAGACACATCCCATAGGGCAGTGGTTCTCACCTTCCTAATGCCGTGACCCTTTAATACAGTTCCTCATGTTGTGGTGACCACCAAGCATAAAATGATTTTCGTTGCTACATCATGACTGTAATTTTGCTACTGTTAAGAATCGTAATGTAAATAGCTTAAATATGCAAGACGTACCTTCATTGTTACAATTTGAACATAATTAAAGCATAGTGATTAATCACAATATAGTATGTAATTATAATTTATGAATGAAGTGACATTTTACCTCCAATACTGCTGCTTTCAAGACAGTAGCTGCTTTTAACAGAGTAGCTGCTTTCTTTCTTTCTTTCTTTCTTTTTTTTTTTTGAGAGTAGCTGCTTTCAACACAGCAGCGGCTCTACACAGTAGCTACTCTACATGTTTGACTGGTTTACGTAAGAATATTATGGTGCCAACCCTGTCACATACATCTGTATTTGTCAGGGGTGTATGTGATAGGGTTGGCATGATAATGTCATCATGCCGGTTATTCGTATGTGGGCAGATCTGCATGTGGGCGGAGCCACCTGGAGACGGATAGAGGAGCGGTGGCTCGGTTCCTAAGACGATCGGAAATATGACCCCTGTAAAAGCGTAGTTTGACCCCAAAGGGAATTCAACAGGTTGGCCTCTTTCCACTTTATCAAAGGCTCATTGGCAGAAAGCATGACTGCAAATTCCCTACTACTGGATGTGTTTCTGGACACTACCAAGTGTAAAATACTTGCTTTTCATAGACAACACATGCATGATGGTATGAGTGTACTGTGAAAATAAAATATTAGGGGGAGGGTCTAAAAGACACAACCCGCGCTCGGTGTTGGGCAAGGCGCTCCACGCGATACTCACAGAGTTCGGAGGTTCGGCAGCTGCTGGAACGCATCAACTCTGATTTCCGAGATGTCATTATGTCGGAGGTCACTGAAATGAGAGTGTGCCAAAGACGCGTTTCAATATGCACAGTCTTCAGAGAACTTTTAACGAGGGACTGCCTGATCGCATCGGAAAGGAACATACGAGGTGTGACTATCAACTGTTTTGTAAAAAATTTGATTGGCAAAAGAGTTATAATGTATACACTTAAGTATTGCCTTTCTTTTGAAGCAGTTAGTTCCCTTGGGACGATATAAAACCATATTCCACATATGCCATCATCACTCATCATCATACTTTTGAGGACTGCTGTGCTGGCTTCGCCTGCGAAGCGTTCTTGGATTCTTTGAGGGTCTTTAGGAAGTGTCTGAAATCTTTTTCCTTCCTGATGGCCCAAAGGCGTCTGATGAAAAATCAAGTGTGAAAGGCTGGAGGATTAATATTGCTTTGATTAAAACCCAAGAGAGACTATCATGCAAGGAGGCTGATGTTTTCCGTGGGAGGCATTTTTCAGAGAGGAATTCCACAGTGTTTTATGCCTAACAACATCCTAGGGACAAATATGGCACTGTCGCCGAAGACGGCTACTACGAAACAAGCACGCTAATATTCCCAGGTGCCTGCCCCTATGTGAAAAAGCAAAACCAAACCCATTTACTGGGGAAATATGTAAGTTTATAGAAGACATAAATAACACATGGAAAAGGAGTACTCCAAAGCGCAAACAAATGTGGTTCAAGCTCACAGCACGTCAGTGGAAACTCACGGGGAAGCGCAGACGTCATAAATGTTCTACTTCTGTAACAGGCAGGCATCCCCAGAGAGTGGGGGTTGGGGTCCAGACTACCGCAGTAAAGTGAGTCACACAATGTTATTTTCCCCCCTAGTCCATGAAAAGTTAAATTTATTTGATACTGTGCTCTGCTAAACGGGCAATAGCGTCATGAAAAAGCTTGAACTATTGTGAGAATTACCACAATGTGACCGGGAGCATGAAGTGAACGTGTGATGCTGGAAGAGAGTCGCAGATAGACGTGCCTAAGGCAGGCACTCTCTGGGAGTGTGGGAACACAGGCCTGCCTGTCCTGGGGGTAAAATCATGATCTGAACCCAGATCTGCAGCCCCCTTAGAGTCACGGAAGGGCAGGAATCTCCAGTGGGCCACGAAGCAAGTGAGCCAACGATGCTTGTGAACTGAGTTCTGACCCTCGGTTTTGCTAGGTGACTTAGAGACGCTGACCAAACTCAGCTCCCTGCTTTTGGATCGGTTCCGACTTAGGGCAACCCTTTAGGGCAGGGTAGAACTGCCCTGTGTGTTCCGAGACCGCAAGTTCATTTAGAAGACTAGAAAGCCTCGCCGTCCTTCCCCTGAGCGGCCGGTGGTTTCTCACTGCTGACTTGTGGTTAGCAGCCCCAGGTGTAACCACTGGAGAGACACAGAGACTTACATTTTCTGAAGTTTCTGGCAGACTGAAAAACTGGGTAAATCTTCTAGCCGGTTGTATGACAGGTCTCTAAAAAACAGAAGGTGCAAGGGGAAAATATCATCATGCATTAATCATGAACAAACACGCCCTGCTCGCCTCTTCCTTCTGAGCTGACATCTCCCACGGCGGGCTCTAAACACTTTCTCAGCACTGACAGGAAGCAGGTAGTCGCAGGGATTAAGCAGTAGATTTCAAAGTGTACTGAAATGTAACTGTTATACTTCTTTATTTATCTATTTAAAATCATTTTATTGGGGGCTCGTACAACTCTTATCACAATCCATCCATCCATCCATCCATCCATCCATCCATCCATTGTGTCAAGCACATTTGTACATTGGTTGCTATTATCATTCTCAAAACATTTGCTTTCTACTTGAGCCCTTGGTATCAGCTCCTCATTTCCCCCCATATCCCACACTCCCTCACAAATCCTTGATAATTTATACATTATTATTAGTTTGTCAAGTCTTACACTGTCCAACATCTCCCTTCACCCACTTTTCGGTTGTCTGTCCCCCAGGGAGGAAGTTATATGTAGATCCTTGTAATCGGTTCCCCCTTTCTACCCCACCTTCCCTCCACCCTCCGGGTATTGCCACTCTCACCACTGGTCCAGCGGGGTTCATCTGTCCTGGATTCCCTGTGTTTCCATTTCCTATCTGTACCAGTGTACATCCTCTGGTCTAGCCAGATTTGTAAGGTAGAACTGGGATCATGATAGGGCAGGGGGTGGGGGAGGAAGCATTTAAGAACTAGGGGAAAGTTGTGTTTCGTTATACTTCTTTAATTGCCTTAAATAATTGACTTAATGAATTTATATTTTGTTGGTGATAATCTACAATGTTCTGGCTATCACTTTACTGAAATGAGCACCAATTAAACAAAATCATGGCGACTCTGTCTCTAAGAGCTGCGGCATCTCTATAGCTAAGAGAGATCATCGTGTCTAATCAACTAAATAGAGCCCAACAACAATTCAAAACACAGCACAAACTTGGAAATCAATCACTACAAGGGGTGGGGGTAGGGGTTCTAAGAAAGGCTTCAGCCAAAACTCAATAAATTACAGAATAACAAAAACATCTGGACATATTTATTGTATAATATAACTAATCTAAAACAAGTCACGGTAATTTGCAGAAAGCTAAAAAAAAGGAAAGCCAAATCCCAGACTAACCCATTGCCCTGGAGCAGCGGCTGGGTTTGAACCATCAACCTGGGCTTTACTAGCACAGTTCTTGATGACTATGGCACTGGAGAGTCTTTCCAAAAGGAGCTGGGAGAAAAAGTCACCTATTTAAAAACTGTAAAGCAGGAGACAAGATTATAATCTGCCACATGTAATCTTGTCTCATGCTTTAAAATGTATCCACAAATCAGCTAACACATCTTCATGCCTGATTCTAATTCTTAAAACCGGATGGCTACAATGCAACTGAAAAAAGTCCATATTCTATTGTTTTCTGAGAGAATTTAAATAGTTTTATTCTTGAGATGGACCGCTTTATCCTGTATTTATTGAATACATGGAGTATATCTAGGAATGGAGTTAATTTACTGCATGTAAATAGTTCACATAAATAAAACTGCTTATAAGCATAAACTTGTGGTTGATACTGGAGGGCTGAAAAGACCCTAAGCAAAGCAAAACAAAATCATCTCTATAGACACACACACACCTGATTATTTTGTATTATTTTATATATACTTTTGAAAAGCAGTGAATGTAACAAAATAGTTGTTATCCAAGCTAATAATTTTTTTATTGATCGTTTTATTGGGGGGCTTTAAAAAATTCTTATAATAATCTATCAGTCAATTGTATTAAGCACACTTGTAAAGATGTTGCCATCAACACTGTCAATATCTGTTCTTTCTCCTTGAACCCTTGGTATCAGCACCTCTTTTTGCTCCTCTCCCTCTCCCATCCTCTCACCCTTATGAATCCTCGATCAATTATATATTGTTATTTTGTGTCTTAAACTGTCCGTTGTCTCCTTTCACCCACATCTCTGTTATTCGTTCCTCCTGGGGGGTGGGCTATATATCCAACTTTGTGATGGGTTCCCCTTCCTCCCCTCCCCCATCTGCACCATCCCCCTACCCTCATGATATTGCTACTCCCACTACTGTTCCTGTAAGTGATAATAATTTGACTGACTTTTCTCCACAGGCTGCAAGGGGACAAATGATGCCTTGTGTACTTAGGACAGTGGCTCTCAACCTTCCTAATGCTGTGACCCTTTCATACAGTTCCTCATGTGGTGGCGACCCCCCAACTATAAAATTATTTTTTGTTGCTACTTCATCACTGTAATTTTGCTACTGTTATGAATTGGGCGACCTCTGTGAAAGGGTCATGACCCACAGGTTGAGAACCGCTGACTTGTTAGAGGGCACAGAAAACTCTATATGACATTGCCATCTTCTGCCTGCAGGCTGTACCCTTATCCACTGCTGCCAGGCCGATTCCACATCACACGAGTGTTACAGGACAGGGAAGAACAGCTCCGCAGACTTCCCAAGCTTTACAAAAGCAGACTGGCACAACTTTCTGGTGGGTGTGAACCACGCACCATTTCATCAATCAGCTGAACACTTAACCACTGCACTACCAAGCCTCCTTGACACTCCCCCGGAGATAACGCTAATCAAGCACCTCCTGTGTACAGTAACCATGTTTACAGGATTAGTTGGATTATGTCATGTGATCTTTGTGACCATAACAGGAGGGAGGCAGAATGATTATCCCCCTAGAAAAATGATGTGACTTGCCTAAGACTATGAGCTTAGAGGCGAAAGCCATACCCTAGATTGTGCACCAAGTAATCCCAATGGGGTGAAACAATACAGGTGCAAAACCACTGATGTCAAGTGATGATTTTCTCATGCCACAGGTACTTAGTGAGTCAAACATCCAAGGAGAGGAGTTCCCAGGTCCACACTTCTGGGAGAACACAAAACAGAGACCCTGTGTTCGAGGCTCATTTCCACTAACTCCAATCCAGATACACATTGGCTAAAGCTCGGATGTTGTTGTTCTCAGCTTTCTACACAAGCGAAGACCTTGTACCTGCCCTGCTGGTCTTGTAGGGCTTTCGTGAAGGCCCAATGAAGTGCTTTGAACATGGGAAGAGACTGCCCTTAGTGTCTTGCGTTCCTTCGGACTTTCTCACTTAAGGCAAGAATAATGGAGTCAAGGAAGGGAGAAAGCCGTCGATAAGCACGGAGCATGACAGAGACAGCCCTGCCTGCTGTTTGAAGTGTCAGACACGTAACTCATCTAACCCGCATGCTGGCCCTCTGTGGGAGGGGGATAGAGCTGGTAGTTTATAGATGGAGAAACTGGGCCCCAGAACAGATAATTCACTTGTTCACTGTGTTGTGCGATTGTATGAATATAATGAAATATGCATTTGAACCTAGAAGACAGGCTCTGGAACCTTTGCTCTGGATCATTTGACCCATCTGACTACGTCAGCAGTTCTAGACCTGGGCAGTTTACTCCATACTGTGACCTGGTGGAGACACCTGTGACTCCCACCCAGAGTTTCTGTTAGGAGTTACAGCATGCGAAGTCCTGGTTGCGTTAGTCAATTTCCTCACAAAGTGCGGACACCAACACCGATTCTGGGTGTGGTGGGCAGAATCCTAAGACAGCCCCAAACGTTTCCATGCCCTGGTGTGAACGCACTTCGCAGTTACTCCAGGAAATCTCCCACATTTGCATTTGGACTCCGCTTTTTTCTCAAAGGCTAACTTTGATAAATGTACTTGACCAATTCGCGGTTTCCTCATCTGTCTCTGCTTCGTAAGGAGACATGGGTGAAGAGGAGGAGATTCACTCAATCTCTCATGAATAACTGAGTCGGGGGCTGCCTGGCGGTGTCCTGCATCTTCACCTCCCCGAGCTTCCGGAGTCTGAAGTAATTTGGAGGACGAAGCAGGGGGAAATCAGCATGACCGGGGTAGGCATACCCATTCTTTCCTTCAATGCACGTACTCCGGCTCATTGTTGGCTACTAGGCAATGCCTACCACAGACGTAGAGCTATTCAAGGATTCAACTGCCACAGGGTGTGAGAGCAGAGTCATAGCAAGATACCATTTGTTGCTGTTGTTACCGGCCATTGCATTGGCCCCGATCATTGGAGGTCCCACCTGTGCACAGCACTGCCCAGTCTGATGCGCTCCCCACCATCGGAACATTGTGAGCCACAAGAGTCCCACTGTGTGATCGTCATAGGACATTGCCTACCCTTTCTTCTCAGGCCACCTTCGACATCAGAACCACACACAAGCCTCCGCTGCCAGGTGGCTGGTGGCTGTGCATAACGCACTTGCAGGGAATTGAACCTTGGTCTCTCCCATAGGAGGGGAAAATTCGACCATGGAACTACCTATTCTCTCTGTGGTGACCCACCATGATCCTCCCTGAAAGGTCAATGCAAGCCTCTTCCAATACCCATAATGTGCTTTTTGCCAAACATGGGAAAGGCAGGGGAAGACACGCCGATCAACAGAAATAACCTACGCCAGCTGGTTCACCAGCAGAGGAAACAGAAAAGAGAACGCGCAGCTGTGCCAGAGGAGTGGCCAGTCATCTTTATGAAAGTTTGGATGGGTTTGATAGCATCATTTTGGCATCCATATCGGGGTGTTGATCCATGAGCTTGTGGATGGCATCCATATCAGGGTTGTCCAGTCTTTAGAGAGGGAAATGAAATTATTTTGGTTGCTCATGTCCATTTTCTGAATGGAAACAGGTGCCAATTAAAACACTAATGGGAGAAGGCCTCGGAGTTAGAGACAAAGGGTGTGCCTGCCATCGTGACTGCGATGGAGTCAGAGAGCCACTGCCCTGGCCCAGTGAGGCAAAGGAGGGCTGACCTCCTGGAGCCCTGTCAGGAAAGAACTTTCTTCCATGTGAAACAATGCTGAAATAATGCCTGCCGTTTCACCCCTACATGGAAGTTGTCTTTTTACACAACATTATTGCCTCATTAATACTTACAGCATTTGGAGATTAGGTAACTGATTGCAGACAGTTTGGGGAAGGGATGAGATCTGGGCCCCAGTTAAAGTGCTGTGGAAACACAAAGCAGACATGATTCCTTTATTCACGTGTCACGCAGTGGCATATTTTGATTTCCCACTGTTCACATGGGCAGACTCCATGGTGACTATTGTTCTGGACGAGGTCAGGTGCCCCCCTCAAGAACTTACAGACTCTCGAGGCTGGCAGTTCCACTCAGATCAGGAAATTCAGTTAGGTGCGAGGCACCATTCAAAGTCCTAAAAGAGAGAGAACCTGGGGATTATTGGAAGATGATTCTAGAAAGGGGTGACTTTACTGCCACTTTCAAAGCCCTTCATCCCACAGTATCCATTGGGTCTTCACAACGACCCTGTGGGAGGTCACTGATCTGTGTGAGTAACGGAGACTTACAGTGTCCTGAGTTCAGGTAAATGCTGAAAAGCAGATCGCCCAACAAGTTGGATGGGGTTGTCATAGAAATGTCTGGAAAAAACCATATCACCAATGCCTTAGTTTAAAACCTGAATGGCAAATGCCTAGCTGTTCAACATTTCAGCACATACATTAAAAGTATTTATGTAATTTTGATTATACTATATTATATAACATTCCTGATTACTGGGTTGCAAGCAAACCTCAAAAGTGTTTTGATTTGCATTAAGAGATTTTCTGGGAAAAAAAATCCATACTCCATGTGGAGTTGAACATTTCTGACAGCAGGCTAGATATGAATGGCAAAAAGGAGAAAACTAAGTGAACTGACTGGAGTCATACTTGGTAACTTGGTTTGCCTTCACACTCTGGATAGCCAGTGAGTGGCGGAAGGTCATTGGAAGTCCTAGCAATCACATAATAATGGAAGATGAGGTTCTATAGAAAGGTCCAATCCTATCACGACATACCCACGAGACTCTAAATTATCTGAGAAGAATATAGCTATTTGAGGACTTGTACCACTACAAGTTGTTTTTTTCTTTAATTATTGTTCTAAAAGGTGGGGTTTAAGAACTTCAAAATATTTTTCTTTTACAGATGTTTTCAATATCAGTATCTAAACTGCCTGATTAGCGGAGCCCCACACATAGTTCCTAAATGAAGTTATTTTCTACTTCACTTAAATTTAACCAGTCTAACTATGTTCAAAACAGGGAACCCAGGTGATGGAGTGGGTTACAGGTGGGCCTACTAACCGTGAGGTCAGCAGTTTGAACCCACCTACCACTCTGTGGGAAAGAGATGGCCCTTTCTGTTTCCGTAAAGGTTTGCAGCTCTGGAGACCCACGGGGCAGTTCTAGTCTGCTCCATGAGTCGGAATCATCCCCATGGCAGTGAGTTTGGTTTGGGGGCATTTGGTGTTGAAAGTATGAGGGTAGATACTCCAGGGATTGGAAGACCGATTCATTTAAGAAACTGTCTTTGGATATCTGTTCTGTGCCTGCTGTTATGCTAGATGTTGGCAATCCTGCCCCAAAGAGACACGGGATCAGGTGGGATAGGACGAAAGAGAAAATACCAGCCCATCATGTTTGCTTGTGTGGTTCACATGAAAAGAACAGCCCATCATGTTTGCTTGTGTGGTTCACATGAAAAGAACAGCCCATCATGTCTGCTTGTGCGGTTCACGTGAAAAGAACAGCCCATCATGTCTGCTTGTGTGGTTCACATACAACTTGATAAGATCCGTAGGGTTGGTGACTATTTCCTCATCTCTAGAGAAAGAAACGGAGACTCAAAGTATGTGAACTTGGCAATTTCAATACTTCCCAGCGTCTTGGTTTTCTAATTTGCTAAACGGGGACGATAGCATTTATTTGTTTTGTTTGTGTAAGAGCAAAAAGAGTGAATGCATCTGGCACGGTGCTTAAGGTATGGTTGTCAGCAGGCAAACCAAAGTCCTCTACCCCGCTAATCCTCTAGCCCCCTGATCTTTTCTTTTCTCTTGGGACCGAGCAATGGGTGAGAAGAAGAGCTGGAGCTGGAATAGAGGCCTTATAAGTAAGAATTGGACCTTTCCTTATAATATTACACATCCTCTATACTGCATGCTTATATGTTTGTAATTGTGTTGCAATATATGTCCATGTGTATGAACATGCGCTAGATTTGGATACGCACGTGCATGTAAACCCATAAGGCAGAAGTATCACAAAGTACTACGGAGTTTCTGGGAAGGAGCTCTGAAACTTCACCGAAAGGGCACTTGACATGGGCCCTGGAGACAGACTTTCAACAAGTATGGTGAGGGGTGAAAGAGTAGAAGTAAAGGTCAAAAGGAAAGACTCTTGTTTGGAAAATAGCATGGTTTACTACGCCGGGAAGGGGCCCTGGGTGGTGAAAATGGTTAAGTGACTGACTATAGCCATCAGCTGGGGGGCCTGGAAGAAAGACTAGTGGGCTTGCTCCCCAAAGGTCACCACCTCGACAGTCCTATGGATCAGGCCCACTCTGCGCACATGGGGTCACACAGGGACCACTATGAACTTGAGGACAACTCACAATAGTAACATACACACAAAACCCAAACCCATTGTCATAGAATTGATTTTAACTCAGAGTGACCCTCTAGGGCAGAGTGGAACTGCCCACTGCCCGCAGGGTTTCCAAGGCTGTGAATCTTTATGAGAGCTGATTAGCAGCTGAGCATTTTAACTACTGTGCCACGAGGGCTCTTTCAACACAACACAACACAACACAACACAACGAAAGTCAGGAGGGCTTTGGGGAACTGATAGGAAGGATTGGCTTGGATTGTGTCTTGGAGGGCTAAGAATGTCACAGGGTCAGAGGTTTCTGTGAAATGTAAACAGCTAGTCCTGAGCTCTTGTTTGTTTCACAGAAAGGAGAGTTACAAGACAAATGCTGGGCTTCTAGGGAGCTGACTCTACCAGTAATGTTGACAGCAAGGATGAAAAAGGCATGGATGGGAAGAGGGACTACGGAGGTAGAAATGGGGACTGGCTAGCCAAGCAACCATGGGAAGCTCTCACAGAAATGGGGAGTCAGCAGGGGTGTGTAACGGGCCCCGAGGCAGGGACAAGAGATAGAAACAGATGTGGAGCCTCACAGAGAAAGCGATCTCTACCAATAAATATTGGGCTGTTAATCATGCTCTGTGGGGTATTAACATATCAAACCCCCTCTGTGTCAGCAAGGACAAGGAAGCAACGGCAGTACAATTTACCATCCTCGTGATACACACATACTCTTTACTGTGGTCCGTTGGGTTCGAAATCCACACTTTGACTTGATTGACTGCCTGAACATTTCAGAAATGACAGGCGACACTGCTTTCAGCGGTCAGTTCCAACCTGTGACAAATCCCCCAGGATTCCAGAAAGCCTTTTAATCAAGTTGGCATAGGACAAACATCTGCCAAGGTACCCGACCGAAAATGAATTATACTTTACAGTTGTATCAGAGAAATCCTCATTCTGTGTTTCACCTTTAGCACAGAATGAAGCCTTATCGCATATAGATGTAGGAGGATGAAATCATATAACTATTTAGCTGGATTTTAATGAGAGTTACCTGTCAGAGAGGCTCTATACCTTATAAAGATTGACCATCTTTAGGCCCACAGGGGCAGTTCTACTCTGTCCCACAGGACTGCCAGGAGCCAGAACCAGTTCAGAAGCCGTGGGTAGAGTGGGGTACTTTCGGTCGAGTTTGGCACATAGCACTGGGCTGCAGGCATGGGAGCAGAGGCTCAGATATGAAGAAGGAAAGGAAGAAAAACTGGTGGACATGACCCTACGGGCACCTTGGCCGATGAGTATCACTTTAATGACCTACGATAGGCAGGAGGCTGGAGCCCCGGCGGTTACAAGTTGGCCTGCTAACCTCAGGATCAGCAGTTCAAACCCAGCAGCTGCTGGGGGCGAGGGGAGTGCACAGGGAGGACGGTGTTCTGCTTTTGTAAAGATTTACAGCCTTGGGAACACCAGACTTTATACACTCCGTGTTCAGGCAAAACCTGGGCGAACACCTTCATACATTCTCTGTCTAGTGTCTTACAATGACAAGTAGGCCACATACTGAACGTTCAATGACCACGCTAAATTTCAGGATGGAGAGCCCCAAGGGCACTATGGTCACTTACATTGTAATAAGAGAAGGGTTGCCTACAAATGCTTTCTCAGGTATCGACTTGATATTGTTGCTATGAAATCCTCTAAAAAGAGAGAGAAAACAGTCTAGAAAAATCACATGTAAGGAACAATCATTTCATAGTTTCCCTCCTTGTGGCAACAGTCAGCGTTAAAGGTTAAAATGTTCTAGGAGACAAGGAGACAAGGTTAAATTGTTCTATGCATCTTTAAACTTCTGGGCCCCTAATTGCTCGTAAAGACTAAGGAATCTGAGAATAATAATTGTGCTTTGTGGAAATTGACACCCTCATGTTCTAAAAAGAAAGTGTATTAATGAAATAAAATCATGATAAGCTATAATACTTGATTTGATTTGCATATTGAGCTACCTTTCTGACTGGAGTCACTGCCCCAGAATGTCTAGACTCTTACACCCCACTTGATGGACAAGGCCATGGAAATGACCCCAGACCAGTGTTTTCATAAGGGCAGTTCACCATAATACACAGCTTCTAGTTAGATCTTAAACTTCCTTCCTTGAAACTGACTGAACTTGGATAATGTTTCAAAGGACCACAGTGCCAAGGTCAGAGAGTCTTTAAGAATTAGCAAGATTTTTGTTTGACTTAACAGTGATTTTTAGGGAAAAAAAGGATACTCAAGGATCAAGGTTCAAGACATCACCATAGGTAATGGCCTATGTGGATACCCCTACCCCCACAGAATCCAGAAATCTGCATCCCATGACCATGAAAACCTGTTTCTCCTCTCCAAACACCTCGGTAAAACAGCCTAAGAGTGGCAGCCATTTCTGGAGAGAGGATTATGATTAGCTCTTTCTGACCTCCTTTGGAGCTGGGAGAAGAGATAATTGATTTAAGCTGCAGTGACGCAGAGATTTAAGTAATCACTTTATGAAGATGACATTTCCTGACCCTGAGGAATGGGCTTGGAAGGGAGAAGGCCTGGCCCTGTGGGCCCATCACGATAGAGTGATTCTCAGCTGTTGGTGCCAGTGCTGTCTGCAAGGTGGAGGCAGTCCGAGACCTCTGGGGCCACGGGGGCCTGTGGCCGCAGGATGAGTGTGACAGCATTTGGGCTTTCTGAGCACATGGAGAAGGGTTTCCCAGCCAAGCCGCTTGTGGGGTTTCCTGTGGCCAAACCTCCTGAAGGCTTTCTCTTATAAACAAGCTCCTTTGGCTGTGTGTCTTACATCTCTCTGCCAGGAGACGAAGCCTCTGTGTTTATTTTCCTTTCCAAGTGTCAGGACATTCTGCACATAGGTTATTCGTATTTTTAGGGGCAAAAAAAGTCACATGAATTAAGTGTGGTCATGTGGAAGACCATACATGCAGCCTAGTAAGTAGAAGTTAACATTATTAGAAAACTAATGTGTGCGTGTGTTTTATTTTGGTTATTAAGTAAGATTCATGAAGAATAGAAGAGCACTGGTTCCACAGTGGTTCAGGTATCCAGTTGTTGGCTAAAAGGCTGCTAGTTGGAACTCTCCCAGGCCCTCTGTGGGAGAAGGGTGTGGGGCGTCCACTTCCATAAAGACGTACAGCCTTGGAAACCCCATGGGGCAGGTCTACTCTATCCCCCAGGGTCACTGTGCACAGGAATGGCCACGATGCAGTTAGAGGACTGTGTATGCGAAAGCATCTAGCACTATCCTGCACATGCCATTTTATTCAACCACTGCTAGATTTATATGACCAAAGGACTTTTGTTCTGAGATAGCCTCAACAAGTAACAGAATTCCATTACCTTTCTACTGCAAATCAGCAAGTATATAAATATTGGGAGATGATGGCTTAGGAAAAGAGACAAGATGCCCATATATTAGAGAAGACCCATTATAGATTCAAAAAAATCAGTTATTACTGGTGATAGGTGCCAATTAAAATACACTTCAAGTGAAATTAGCCATTATTTTTACAAATGTACTGTATATACTTGAGTATAAGCCAACCTGAATATCAGTCGACACACCTGATTTTACCACAAAAACCATTAAAAATGTGCTGAAAAACTCAGCTTATACATGAGATATATGGTATTACGTTTTCTAGCAAGTATATCATGTATAATCATCACACATATTTTAGAATAAATTTACAAAGAATAATGCTCCCTCATCAAATTTGTCCTTAATACTTAATACTTACAATTCTTTCAGGTTGGAAAGTGTCTTGATTGCAGTGGGGAATTCATCAAGGTTATTGTAATTTAAATCCCTGAAAAGAAGTGAGCATTTTCATTAATACATTCATATCGATTAGATTTATAAGAAAAGTTAAAATGCTCTCCCAACAGACCACCTGTCGTGATGAAAATTCTGTTTCTTCCTCGTGATGGGGAGAGGGTTTAATGGTTTGCCGACCACTATCGTTCCATAAATATCTTCATTAAAATGATCATTGAAAGAATCGTGAGACATTTCAGAGTCCAAGTTCAATGGCGCTGCAGCATTCGAAGACGGGGAGGGATGTGCGCGGTGGTGTCAAGTAGGAAGGCCTCTTGGCTGTGATAGACCCTGTGCCCACATAGTCCTCATCTGCACCTGACTGATTTGCTAAATGACAAGCTTAGAGCTGCGGCCTCCAGGCTCCTGAATGGCATCCCATTGCATGATCCCTCCTCCCCACTCTGACATTCCCCCCTGCTTCTTTCTCTTTTCTCCCGGAAGGATTTCTTGGATGGCTGCATTTCCTCTGGTTCCCGTAGAGTTCCTGTATCTCTGCCACCCTGAAGTTCAGGATGACAGCTGCTTCTGGAGGCTTAAGTGATCCGGGGGACATGCAGGAAGGCCAGCAGGGTTAGAATTTCCTCAGGGCCACCAGTAACGGTTCAGAGTAGAGATATGATGTTTCCTTTGGTCTGTGAGGCTAAACTATTATTCTTCATGCAAAGAGATGGACTGACCAGATAAACGATCTCAAATCACTCAGTTCTCTGTTCTGAGGCAAATGGCTTTTCAATTTCATTACTTGCAAGTGCTGTAGACCCTTTACTCCATCTACCTCGTATCTACATCTTCGTATGACAAAGTAATTGCCTCCTGGTTTCTGGGAATGGCAGATCTCCCAGATGACGCAGGAAAAACCTTTGGTCAGGCAATCAGATGTGGTCAGCTCCTCCAGTGTGCAGAAGAACTGCTATTTAGTTTTAAGAGCAAGATAATTTGACTGAGCTAAGCATGAATCAAGATTCCTACTTGTCTGGCACAAACCATCCATCCCTAAGCTATACTGCAGGCAGGAAACTGATGTCTTTTGTGGACATACATTTCTTCCTGTTTGTAAATCTCTCCAGATGCTCTGCTTTGATTAAACAAGGATTGGGCCCTTATAAATTACTTGGATTTCTAGTGGGGGGAAGGAAGAAGTTGGGAATGATCAATTTGCTGATCCTTTGTAGCCTTGAGCAAAGGCGGGTGGGGGGAGGGCAGACAAGGACAGACACCGGAGCTTGCCCGGGAATACTTTGTCCTTTCTTTCTACACTGCTAGGTCCTCACCCAAACATGAGGGAGGATGGTGGGGGCGGAGAGGGAAAAAAACCAAGCAAAACTATTTATGGAAATACCCATCCAGGTCCAGCTTGATTTTTGGTTCCTGTTGTAGCACAAAGGGCTGGAAGGTGATTTCCTTTGCTAAAAACCCCAGCCTAGCCCTGTGTAAATAAGGAAGAAATTGAGATTTTTCCCAGTAGCTGATGGGAACTACTTGTTTATGCCAGTACACGGACATCAAGATCCTGACTGAACAAGTTCATCTTCCACACCTGAGCGGAAACACTGAGTGACTTAAATAATAGTGAAATTGCTCATCAGTTACAATCAGGCCACCACTACTGCAAGTTCAGTAGTTTGAGCCCAGAAGTTGCTCCTTGGGAGAAAGATGAGGCTGACTGCTCCTGTAAAGATTTAGAAGTCTTGGGAACCCAAAGAGGCAGTTCTGTTCGGTCCTCAGGGGTTGCTAGGAGTGGTATAGAAATGATGCTAGGGCATAGGAGAGGGGGTTCTCTGGCTGGCCTGATCCGAGGAAGCATTGGGGAATGTGTGGTTCATTTCCCTTGGATCATAAAAGCGTGCAGAGGGCATGCAGCAGAAGTCCCCAGTGTCGTCCTCTCACAGTACATTCAGTACCCTTCCTGCCAGTCTCCCCCTCCTTATCCCTTTCTTATTCAAGAGGGTGATGAAGAGTGGGCGTTCGATGGAGATCAGGCTGGGGTGCTGGGGTGGCCCACAAGAACCTTTCGGCCTTGGTCTCTGGGAAAGGCTGACTGGCTGCTACTTTTATCAGAGGTGCCACCTCAGGACTGAATTTTTGACCTATTCTTTGGCAGGGGTGTGATTTCAGAGTTCAACTAGCAAAGGATTTCTTTCCAGTTATGCTACGGCCTAGATATGTCACGATGGCAGAATGTGCACCCTTCCTCGCACATGGAGTACCTGGATAATAAAGCTTTCCTAGGGGTGCTTGTGAGGATTAGTGAGACAACAGGCCAACTGCTCAGTGCAGTTTATGATTATAGATCTCCTTGGTAGCTCTTCCTACTGCTTAATCTTTTGAAAGGCTGTCACACAGTCTTTCCTCCCGAAGCAGTCTGTTTATCTCCGGTTAGCGACGTGGGCATTCGCTTAGTCTGCATCCTCTCATTCCGCAGGGAGAGCCGCACACGTGAACAGCGAGCCAGAGGGACCCCACAGAATCGATTCTTGACAGTGAACACACGTTCCTAAGCAAGTCGGCACTGCTCAGAAGAGAACATCTCATTGAACTCACAATGATTTGAACAAAAGTTATCGCTCTCTTGTTAGATTACAATAAAACCACTGCTTTATTGTTTAACACTGTGGTGTACGGTGTGTAAGATAAAGCACCTGTAGATAGTGCCTGTAAGTTCAGGCAATTAACCAAATGAAAGAGCAAGATGGGTTTTAAGACTATTTTGATTCATTCAGAATATTCATGAAAACATTGAAAAAAGGAAACAAATGAAAGGTCAACTCACAAAGTCTCCAGGCTGTGAAGTCCATCAAAGCATCTCTTTCCCAGGGAGTGGATTCTGTTGTTATGGAGATGCCTGCAGGGGAGCAGTACAGCCACAATCAGGAAGGCACGCTGCACATGGCCGACAAGGGCACAGCATTGCACTCAGTTACAGCCAAAGAAATGGACATTGAAGAAGGCACTGCCTAGCTACAAGAAATGCTTTATTCACAAACATTGTGGAAAAATGAGAATATGCCCATTCATGTTCACCAGCGGTGATTCCATGCTGTAGGGTTTAATTGGGAGACAACATTGTACTTTGTGGGTTTGAGATAGGCAGGGAGTCTATCATGATATAAGCAACAGTATTAGCACAAGTCAATTAAGGTGTTTTTTTCCCCCCACATGGTCGTTCAGCATACACTGTGGGCAGCAGAGGTCCATCGGCATGATTTTGGAAGAGAGGGCGCTAGGCAGAGACACTGACTACTCGTGGCAAATGGAAGACGGAGGGCAAGTCCTTCCCCTACTAAGTGCAGGCGCTGTTAAAGCGGAAGGGATATATGATGGCTCTGTTCGAAGGGTCAAGAGGAAATGTTATTTCAGCCGTGGGGAGTGGTGAACAGATATTTTCTGGTTTCCCAGAAAGGAGATTATAGATCTCGACACAGCACTGATGTGTACAATTATCAGCTGGGTGGGACCAGTGAGAGCAGCTGTTGGCATCATGAAGGCGGAAATGGCTCTCAAAGGGATGATGGGCGCAAGGAGGATGGGGGGGAAAGAATAGCAGGTCTCTGCAAAGCCGTTCCTTTCCGTGGAAGGAAAAATTAAAGCACATATCCAGCTTCCAGTCAGTCACAGCACTAGCTTCGTAGCTAAAATTCCGTGTAGAAAAATTTAATGCCTTTACGGGGCATTGAATACGTACAAAACATTGCAAAATAGGGGCCTGAGGGAATCTTAAAAGATGGGTAAGGTGCTGCCCAGCCATCACAGGCATATATGTTACAGCCTAGGGGATTGCTATGTAATCACCCAGTAAATGGAGCCAGGAAGGCAGCTGTGGGCTGGCGGGGGGCGGGGGTGGGGAGTGGGGGCTGGAGCGAAAGGAGAAAGACTCAATGCAGAGAAGCCTTCCATCAAGTTCTTCAGCCATCTGATCTGACAGCCTTTCCCGCAGTGGCTATTTCCCTGTAGTAGCTACTCATTTATAGACAGGGACATGTTGTTAAAATCTTCAGGAAGCCCCATCGTGTTTCTAACTGTTATTTGAAAATCACTTAGATTTATTAGGTAATTAAATCTTGACATACTAGGAAAAAAGTAGTATAAATGTATGAATACAAAAAGATAGCTTATATGTTTCCATATTAATATACAGTATATGACAAATGATCATTTATATATTTATATACTAACATACTTATATAGAACAGATATAAAAATACAGTGTGCTGTCTGTGGTTAATTTCCTTCTTTCTTTGGTAGACGTTCAAGCAGCATTTATTCATAGGAAAGGCATATTTCAATTTTAGTGACTGTACATTATTAGAAATCATACATTTGTCTTAACTTCTGTAATTGTACTAATTATTACAGTGTAGCAATGATTTAGACAATAGACAATGGGCTCCCTCAGGCAAAAGTTGAATTTTATTATCTTTGTGTGTCTAGTCATGCTTGGCATTTCGTAGGTGTTCACCAAATGTTCGATTCACTTATACAATTAGATCATTTATGAGGGGAGCAGTTCCAGGAATTTAGTCCCCCCTTCCCCACTACACACACACACACACACACACACACACACTTAAAGTGACTCCCCTCAAGGTTTGAAAGGCTAACAGGTTAAGGTTAAGGTTACAGTGAGTCTATAAACCATGAAAAAAAGAGAAAAATCAATAAGAAACTTACAGAACTACCAAGCTGGAGAGGTTTCCAAAGGCATAGTCTGGTATGTGGTGTATTTTGTTAAGGGCCAAGGTCATGGCCTGCAACGCTGATAAACTTCTGAAAGCCTGGATGGGGATTTCCGTCAAGGCATTGTCATCCAGCCACAGGTGCCGCAGGGAGTGCAGGCCAGTGAAACACGCGGGGGGCACGTAGCTGATGTGGTTGGCATCCAGGCGCCTGTGGGAGAAGGAGCAAGGATGGGAAAGCAGGCAAGGCCTGCAGAAGGCAGCCCTGCAGGAAATCCCTCACTCGGGTAGGCCAATGAACTAAGAGAAAATAGAACTTGGGGTCCCTGGACCGGTGGGACATTTTCCTTTTCTGGCAGGCTCTCCTTACTGGTGGCTGAACCATTGCTTCTTGAGTCTCCCCAAAGAGCTCTCGTGGTCCAATGGTTCCGTGCTGGATTGCTGACGGCAAGGCCAGGGGTTAGAAGCCGCCAGCAGCACTGTAGGAGAACCCCGTCACAGTCTGCTTCTGTAACTATGACGACCTTGAAACCCCAAGGGACACATCGACACCGTGCGAGAGGGTCACTGTGATTCAGACTTGACTTGAGGTCACACAGCTACCACACGTGGTTCTCTTCGAGAGTAACTTGCTTTCAGCATGGAAGCCCTGTAGACAGTCTCAGCCCAATTAATCGGCTTGTCTGCTAGCCAGGCCTTTGGGTGCATCCACTTACAGGTGCCTGGGAAGAAAGGTCTTGTCATCTACCCCTGGGAAACACCAGCTCTTGACCCCCCAGCGGGATGCAGGTCTGGTCTGCCCACAGCACTGGGTTGCCAGTAGTTAGTGCCAATGTTTTGTCGTGGTTGTTGTTTGGTTTTATTCTCAGGGGAGAAGTCCCTTCCCCATTTTCTTTACTTTGTAAGGTGCTGAGTTGATACCATTTGGAAAACCTAACATCTACCGACTTGCTTGCTCCCCCTAGCCATCTACACCGGGCAGATGTTTGCTTTCCTGTCATTAAAAAAGAAATCACAATAAATTAACAGCTCTCCCAGCCTTCATTTCCTTTGCCGCACACCATTTTTATTGATTTATTTAAAGTGGGGAACTAGATTAAAAAGAAAGTTTGGTTGCTTAGTTGTTGCAGCTTCAGGGCCAGCAGAGGGAGTACAATGCATTTATTTTGCCCCAATCCAACACACACTGTCCCTGCAATCCAATAGCCCCGGCTTCTCATTGCGAAGGGACAAACCCAACTTTCTTGTTTTTAAAAAAAAATCATTTTATTAGGGGCTCCTACAACTCTTTTCACAATCCATACACACATCAGTTGTGTAAAGCACATCTGTACATTCATTGTCCTCATCATTCTCAAAACATTTGCTCTCTACTTAAGCCCCTGGCATCAGCTCCATATTTTTCCCCTCCCTCCCCGCTCCCCATTCCCTCATGAAACCTTGGTAATTTATTATTAATTATTATTACTTTGTCATGTCTTATACTGTCCGATGTCACCCTTCACCTGCTTTTCTGTTGTCCGTCCCCCAGGGAGGGGGTTATATGTAGATCCTTGTAATCAGTTTCCCCTTTCTAACCCATCCTCCCTCCACCCTTCTGGTATCGCCACTCACACCACTGGTCCTGAAGAGCTCATCAGCCTTGGATTCCCTGTGTTTGCAGTTCCTATCTGTACCAGTGTACATCCTCTGGTCTAGCCAGATTTGTAAGGTAGAATTGGGATCATGACAGTGGGGGTTGGTGGGGGGGAGGAAGCATTTAGGAACTAGAGGAAAGTTATATATTTCATCGTTGCTACATCACACCCTGACTAGCTCATCTCCTCCCCGAGACCCTTCTGTAAGGGGATGGCCAGTGGTCTACAAATGGGCTTTGGGTCTCCACTCCGCACTGCCCCTCCCTCCTGTCATTCACAATGATATGATTTTTTGTTCTGATGATGCCTTATACCTGATCCCTTTGACATCTCGTGATCGCACAGGCTGGTGTGCTTCTTCCATGTGGGTTTTGTTGCTTCTGAGCTAGATGGCCGCTTGTTTACCTTCAAGCCTTTAAGACCCCAGATGCTATCTCTTTTGATAGCCCGGCACCATCAGCTTACTTCACATTTGCTTATTCACCTGCTTTGTCTTCAGCGATTGTGTCAGGAAGGTGAGCATCATAGAATGCCAGTTTAGACAGCCGAGACTGCGTCCCTCTAGCAAGCACAAGCTTCTCGCTGCCGCACAGTCACCGCCGCGGGTTCACACTTGCCACCCCCAAGCTCACCATGGATGATGATATAGCTGCGCTCTGGTCGACAACGGCTCCAGCATGTGCAAAGCCGGCTTCGCGGGAGACGACACCCCTCGGGCTGTCTTCCCCTCCATCGTGGGACGTCCCCGGCATCAGGGCGTCATGGTGGGCATGGGCCAGAAGTACTCCTACGTGGGTGACGAGGCCCAGAGCAAGAGAGGCATCCTGACCCTCAAGTACTCCATTGAGCACGGCATTGTCACCAACTGGGACGACATGGAGAAGATCTGGCACCACACCTTCTACAACGAGCTCCGCGTGGCCCCCGAGGAGCACCCCGTGCTGCTGACCGAGGCCCCCCGAACCCCAAGGCCAACCAAGAGAAGATGACCCAGATCATGTTCGAGACCTTCAACACCCCCGCCATGTACGTCGCCATCCAGGCTGTGCTGTCTCTCTATGCCTCTGGGCGTACCACTGGCACTGTGATGGATTCCGGCGATGGGGTCACCCACACTGTGCCCATCTATGAGGGGTATGCCCCTCCCGCCCCCCCACACCATCCTGCGTCTGGACCTGGCTGGCCGGACCTGACCAACTACCTCATGAAGATCCTGACGGAGCGGGGCTATAGCTTCACCACCACGGCTGAGCGTGAAACTGTGCGTGACATCAAGGAGAAGCTCTGCTACGTCGCCCTGGACTTCGAGCAGGAGATGGCCACCGCCGCCGCCTCCTCCTCGTCCCTGGAGAAGAGCTCCGAGCTGCCCGACGGCTAGGTCATCCCCATCGGCAATGAGCGTTTCCGCTGCCCCGAGGCCCTCTTCCAGCCCTCCTTCCTGGGAATGGAGTCCTGCGGCATCCACGAGACCACCTTCAACTCCATCATGAAGTGTGACGTGGACATCCGGAAGGACCTCTAAGCCAACACAGTCCTGTCTGGTGGCACCACCATGTACCCCGGCATTGTCGACAGAATGCAGAAGGAGATCACAGCGCTGGCACCCAGCGCAACGAAGATGAAGATCATTGCTCCCCCCGAGCGCAAGTACTCCATGTGGATCGGGCGGCTCCATCCTGGCCTCGCTGTCCACCTTCCAGCAGATGTGGATCAGCAAGCAGGAGTACGACGAGTCTGGCCCCTCCATCGTCCACCGCAAAGGCTTCTAGGCGGACTGTTCCTTAGCTGCGTTACACCCTCTCTTGAGAAAAACCTAACTTGCGCAGAAAAAAAAAAAAAAGATGAGATTGGCATGGCTTTATCTGTTTTGTTTTCTTCTTTTTTGTTTTTGTTTTGGCGCTTGACTCAGGATTTAAAAACTAGAATGGTGAGGGTGACAGCAGAGGGAGCGAGCATCTCCAAGTTCTACAATGTGGCCAGGACTCTGATTGTACATGATTACGTTTTTCTTTTTTAAAATAGTCATTCCAAAAGCCATGTGATGCCATGTGACGAGAGACCCTTGTCCTTCTCCAAAGCCGGCCCCACTCCACATTTCCCGAGAAGGGGATCCAGCCTTCATCCCCTCCCCTCCAGACCCATGTGGGGGTGCAAGGGACAAGAGCATTGCTTTTGTGTAAATTATGTAACCCAAGGTTTTAAAAAAAAATTCCACCACCTTAATACTTTTTTTTCTGTTTTTAAAGTTTCCTTTTGAATGGTGAGCAGAAACAAAGCGTCCAACGATCTCAAGGTTCTCTCAACAAATGGAGCTGGAAATGTTTAGAAAAGCCCAACACTATCTCTGCCTTCTTTCTCTGTCAACAGCATGCTCAGCCATGTTCAAGTGAGAACTAATTTCATCAGGGGATGAGAAGGGGATTGTTTTTGTTTGACTAGAAGTAAAGCACATGTGTAAACTCCTCTTAACGATCCCACTGATTAAAGAATAGCAACTTTATTTCAATAATACCAGAGTCAGCAATTTAGTTGACATAGTGCCTTACTATTGCCAGTCACTTAGGCATGGAAATGACAAGTGGCTGTTAAGAGGCCTGGAAATGGCTAACCTTAAAAATCAGTGCAAACGTTTGAGGTTCATTGATAGGAAATGCATCGAGGTGTCAGTTTGTCTCCTTTGACATTGTGATAGTTAGTTTATTGTGCCAACCTGGCCAATGAACACACGTGGGATTAATTAAAGGGCGCTTGCATTGAAGGGCAGAGAGATAAATGGTTCTGTTAGTCTTTCCTGTCTTGTCTCTTGCTGTCTGATGGTCGGACCGTCAGTATGCGCTGCCTTAGCTAGTTCTCTGCCTCAGCTGGCAAGGCTCACTTCCTGTGAGCCATCCCTGAGGAGAAGCCCCACGGGCCTGCCCGATGCAGGCCTAGTGGTGAGATGCTGACACGCTCACCGAGTCAGCTTTTCTTCTCAGCCGCCATCATTGCGTGTGTTTTGCGAGACTGAGGAGGACTTTGTAGATTGGTGTCAGACTTATGGGCTTGGACAGCACTGGGTGGGGGTGCTTTCTTAATGTTCACTTACCCTTTATATAAAACTCTCTCTTATAAAATGATTGTCCATGAAATTTGTTTCTCTAGTCTACCCGGTTGACCACAGACATTTTAAGTTTTCTTTTGTACCTTGAACCAACTTTGGTGTCATTTCCAATATTAATATGCTTATTTTTCCGTCCATGCCTATTCTACAAATCGGGAGGAAAAGTTGTACTCTGGTCTACATGCTGTCTCTTCTAGCAATTTGCTATTTGATAGGAAATGAGTTAGATGGGGCAGTTCTTCATAATCTTAACATTCAGAATACGAATATTGGCAGACCCCACACTCAGCAGCAGGCCTTCCTTCACCTGAGCTGAATGCAGCATTAAAGTGTCTCTCTGTCCCAAACTGTCTTCACAGAAGACGTTCCCAATAATCCACCCGCCCTCCCAGCCAGTGGCCAAGAGCCCGCAGACACCTGGTCTGAGTTGCCCAAACCTAATCACGGAGGGGTCGATTGTTCACACTTGAAGGCATCATGTGACATCATCTTATTGGAAGATCCCGAGGCTAACCTGGAGTATGGAATTGGTTATCCAGTCACACATACAGGTGGCTTTAACAGAGCAAGGTGCAGACTGTGGACAGAGCAGCTGGCAGGGCGCTCGTTGTGCCTTCTCAGAGAGTAAACAAAGAGCTCATAGTGTGCCAATCTGGCCTTTTTCAGGCAGCCAGACACTATTTATATACTTGGAGCATGCAATATTTAGGCAGTGGGGTGTGAGAACAACATCTTACACATTATAAGAAAACCCACACATTTAAATGTGGTTTTTACTATGTTACCAGAAGCAATAAAAATAACCACGTTATAGATTTACTTTTTAAAAAGTGTTTCTTCTAATATCTATTTCATGCAAGCTATGGCGTGTTTGTGTGTGTGCGCACCGGTGGATTTGCACCTCAGTGCAGATTTGCGATGGGAGGCGCTGGACCTCATGTTTCATATCTATTCAATGGGAATAATCTCTCTCTTTTACAGAGTTGCTTTATGAACAACTGAAATAATACACCAGAGCTTGGTACACTATGAAGTTTGAATTTAAATGATTATTATTTGGGTTTGAAAAGAAGTATTTTTGTCTTTTTGGTCATTGAAACCAGAGTGAGGAGGGAGAAAAGAGGTAATCTCAATTTTGTTTACATTGGTTAAAAATGTTGGTTAAAGTGAAGCTACATTGTCAGCAAATTTAAGTTCTGAGAAACATAAACTCCCCTTTCATCTCTCATAACAGAATCACTAAGGAGCGTCTGCCTCCGCCTTCATAGACCTCGACCTTAACCTCCCTCCACCCTCCCAGTGATTGATACAATTTTAAACGTTTTCCCTGAAGTTTCTTAACCCTTTGTAGTGTAAATCCTTCTATGGAACAGCTCCATCCTTTTTGGCATGTAGGCGGCAGAATGGCTGATTCTCTACACATATTGTGCATCTCTGAATATGTGTGCATAGCTGTACTGTTAGTTTTGACTGGTGTTACAGCAAGGTTCCCACCACAGAGATAAGACGCTGCACACGTCTCTGAGGGAGGTCAAGGGAGGAACATCAGTGTCCAAAAGGCTAAAGTCAATGGCGAAAAGTCTGACCTTGTCTGTGGCCAGAAGAGAATGTTCACAAGTCTCTGCAATGTGAATTAGATGGCTACAGCGGATGGGGATGGTTTTGTTAGGACTTGGGACCATCCTGAAGCGATTTCTCTGAAGGGCAGACTTGAAGCTGAGGGGCCCCACCATTGCTGAAGGGATCCTGGCCCTCAAGCTGCTTGTTTCTGATGAGCCTTAGCTTGCCTTTCCTCACTACAGAGACCCAGCTCAGGGCCACCCAGTGCTGACTGGCTCCAGTAACTTTGAATAGCCAAACATTTGGAGACCGGATACGTTCTTCACAGAGCGTTTCTGGGCTTCCAACCTACGAAATACATCCTGTGTTCACTCAGGCCGTCTTTTAAGTCTGATGAAAATGTTCTCTGGGGTGCGAGTGGCATGACTACCCCCTGACCAGTGCATTAAAGAACTCTTCTGACAGCAATGTGGAGGATGTACTCTGGGAAAGGAAGGCACTGACATGTGTGTAGTGATCAGAGGGTGAACATGCGGAGAAAGGGCCCAAGAAACACAAGCGAGCAAGCAAACCAATTCACTCCCTGCCGAGTTGATTCTGACTTTCAGCTACTCTGCAGGACAGGGTCAGACTGTCCAGTGGGTTTAGGAGACTAACCCTTGATGGGAGTGGTAAGCCTCATCCTCCCCCAGTGTCGAACATCCTATCTGTGCTTAGCAGCCCAACACGTAACTCCCACACCACCATGGGTCCTCCGAGCCCAATAATAAAGACATGAAATGTCCACGTAAGGGGTGACTTGTCAGATGTGGCTAGAGAGGGAGGCAGAGCAGCAACGGTGGCGCAATGGCTTGTTTGGGGAACGTGGGGTTTGCAAGATCAGGGGTGAGTGCTACCCAGAACGATGCAAAATAACAGACAGCGGCACTGTGTGGTCCCAATGGCTGCAGCTCCGTAATAATAACGCTTTCCATATGGCAAACAGCTAGCAGATAAGGGGTAAAACATTAAATTTTGATGTTCTGGCACTTGGCAAAAACAAACCCCTCCCCCACCTTTTAAAATCTTTCTAAAGAGTTTTCCAAATGGTCTCATGAATAAAGGGTTAATTATGCACCCTTTGGGGGGAGAGAGTAAAGAAACTTTTCCCTCTATTTCACAAAGGAATTTTCATTTTTGTAGGGATTACAGAGGCTATAAGATCACTCTTAGGGTTGCTGCTCTAGAAATGGCCCTTTCTATATGACGCCGCGCCAGTGTGTCACACAAACTTATATCTTTGTTTGAACATGTCTTTGATGCGCCATTAACTACAAGGAAGAAAGCGTCAGTCAAAAGATAAGCCACTGATCTTGGCTAATTCCGTATCTGACATGACTGTAATAGTGTCAATTATTAACACGAATGGCTCAAAGAAAACAAAAAAGCCCAAAGTGTGAACACTGTTGCACCTGCAGGTATAATAGCATTTATGGAGCATATTTAAAAAAATAGAATTGTAAGCAAGGCAGGTTCATGAGTGACATGATTTTATGTTCAGATGCATATTCTTCCTTCATGAGATTTAAGAAAATAATTAACTCTCTGACACATACATTGGTACATTTTGTCATGCCATTTTGAACGATTCATAAATAGCAGATCAACCACAGAAATTTAGTTCCCTTATAACACTTTAACCAACTAAAGCAT
Source organism: Tenrec ecaudatus (assembly GCF_050624435.1). Classification (NCBI taxonomy): domain Eukaryota; kingdom Metazoa; phylum Chordata; class Mammalia; order Afrosoricida; family Tenrecidae; genus Tenrec; species Tenrec ecaudatus. The sequence goes on from NC_134535.1 coordinate 58,747,505, forward strand.
AATCAATTATTATTTCGGTTCTTGCTATGAAATAAAGACCTTACAGCTCCAAACCTGCATGTAATAAATACATTTTGATAAGCTACCTATATTCTTTACTAGGTGAAATTTTACTGTTTCGAACTTAAATTACACTAGAATTTGTGGATCATTGACAGTGAATTTGTCATAAGACCATTTTGTAGTACTATCAAGATAGACTTTGATTGATATACATTCTTTTTTTTTTCTTCTTTTACATTTTATTAGGGACTCATACAACTCTTACCACAATCCATACATATACATACATCAATTGTATAAAGCACATCCATACATTCCCTGCCCCAATCATTCTCAAGGCATTTGCTCTCCACTTGATATGCATTCTTACTGGTTGAATTCCTATTGATCCAAATGAATTCTTCACCATGATATCGGAGTATTTTTGCCATGTAAAAATATTTGTAGAGTGATCAAAATATTGAATTTTATGTTTTAATGAAACTTCTCATGTTTTAGGACGATCTTAAGCATATAAATTCACATAAGCACAGTGATTGCTTATATTTTACATTTCTACTTTTGTTTTTCTATTCTCCATTTTGATGCATTTGTAAACTTAATGTGGCCAGCAGAAAGTAAAGATCAGTTGCTTTCTCTCTAAAAAGGTAAAAACAAAACCAAATGCACACTCTTCAGTTTGGGGAAAGAGAAAGTTTACAAATGCATGGAAGTACAGTAACTTAGAGACTAGTCAGTGCGCTTGGCTAGCAGCTTAGTAGCTAGCTGTTTAAAGGGACCAACAACCTGTAGGTCGCCACCCATTTGGGGGTCGAACGACCCTTACACAGGGGTCGCCTGATTCATCACAGTAGCAAAATGACAGTGATGAAGTAGCAACAAATGTAATTTTATGGTTGGGGGGGGGGGTCACCACCACATGAGGAACTGTATGAAAGGGTGGTGGCATGAGGAAGGTGGAGAACCGCTGCGGTAAGATGTCACCTGGCATGTACTGGGAAGGCCAGGCTTCAGTGAGTGAGAGATTTTATGTTAATTTATTTATACAAATGGCTCCGTTTCTCAGAGGTCAATTACTATGAATTTTGTAACAGGGAAATAATCTACAAGAGAATAAAATGTAAAGGTTTATTTCTTTAGTTTCATTTTTCTCCTCAAAAGACAAAGAACCCTTTTTGCTTCCCTCCCTCTTAGGGGACCATTAGCCTCCTCCTCGCAGGTTCCACCAAGGTCTGAAATCTGGGGGTCGGTTTTATAATGTTCCCCGGCCTTCCAGCCAATCACTCACCAAGCTCTCTCCGTTTTATCTACCTCTCAAGACTCTCCATTTCTACTGTCTGGTTAAGCTCTTATCTCTTCACACCTGCACGACTGCACCAGCCCCTTAGCTGGTCCTTTTGCCTTTGATCTCTTATCTCTTCAATTAATCCTGCTAGCTGTTGCCAGATTAATCTCCCTCAAAGGGTGCTTTGTGTCATTCCGCTGTTACAACCTACCATTCTTCCCCATCACCATTCCTTTCAAACCCAGCCTTCCCTGCTGGGAGTCACGGCCTCGGCTTCCCTTATCTAGCCAACCTGTTGTCTTCTTTCTCTGTCTCGGTCAGCTCCCGTTTCTGGCTCGTTCTCAGGGGGCTTGTGCTTGTTACTAAGGATCTATCAGCCCCTGGCTAGCCAACCAAGCTCCTCATCCACTAAGATTTACTATCACGCCTGCCTCTTCCCTGAGTCCTACTTCTAAAATGGGGTGGGGGCCACTCTGGTTGTGGTCATTGTTAGGTGCCATCGAGGTGGTTTCCTGTCACATGGATCCTGTGCACACAGCCCAAAACACTGCTCAGTCCCACACGCTTCTCATCCTTGGTGCTGTGGGTGAGCCTCCTGCTGTCAAGTCATCTCCTTGAGGGCTTTCCTCAGTCTTTGCTTCTCCTCTGCTTTATCGGGTACGATAATCCTGGTTGATAGAGCCACTGAAAAACCTCGGCAGGAATCACCATGTCCAGTGTGGAGCCCAGGAAAGGCAGATGTGGGTGCAAGTCCACGTACAAAGAAATGGGGCCCGAGAAATGAGTGAACGTGTAGGTTACCCTCAAACGACAGGATGCTTTAGATTTTAATTTTCTTTGAGATCCAAATTTGGGTTTCAAACTATGTTTCAAATATTTCGAAAACACAAAAGTTAAGACCTTTTATGAATTGAATTGTGCCCCTGCCCCTCATCCCCTGCCTCCCCCCACCATAATATAGAGGTCAACTCGGCAATTCCACGATTCACACTTTCTACCTCACAAGGAATGAAAGGAGAGAAAAGCCAGCAGAGAGGAGAAGAGTGCTAGTGAGAACCTTCTAGATCCACGTGAAGATTGATGTCAAGACACAGAATGAGTTCCAAGAAATGGTGAGCCACAGATGTTGAAAGAGGACAACACTGTGTTTGTTAAAGCCACCTGCCTGTGTTATTTCTGTTTTAACAGCACTAGACCAACCAGTCAGTGTTGCTTCACAGGGAGCCCAGGTGTGTCAGAATGGCCTGTGAGCTGTTGGATTTCCAGTGATCGATCTCTCAGAAGTAGATCACTAGGTCTCTCTCCGGAGGCACCTTTTGTTGGACAGAAACTGCCAAATTTTCTGTTAACAAGCACTTAACGGAGGCCTTGTTGGGTAAATATAGTACTGCTAACCTCAAGGCTGGTGGTTCTAATCTACCTGATGGTTTATGGGAGAACGATGCAGCTGTCTGCTTCTATGAAGATTGACAGCCTTGGGAACCAAAGAGAGGTTGCTGCGAGTCAGCATCAACTTGCAGGGAGTGGGGCAGTGGGACTCCTTTGAAGAGGAAGCTCTTCCCCAGTCTCATTTTTAAAGGAGCCCCAGTGGAGCTGTCAGGAAAGTATTTGACTGCTACCCCACAGGTCAGTGTTTCCAATCCCAGTCTATCTGCTCCCATAAAGATGGACAGCCGCGGAAACCCCATCCATACAGGGCACTGTGAGTTGGAATGGATTCCGTGGAAGGGAGTGGTGAGGAGCTAACTGCCGAAGCAAACCCCAAACCCATTGCCATTGAGTCCTTCCTGACTCACAGCACCCTGCAGGGCAGAGCAGATCTGCCCCTGGGGGCTTTCCGAGGCTGTCCAGGCACAAGGGACTAGGAAGTCTCCGTCTTTCTCTTGCAGAGTGACTTTCTCCTGCAGTGGTTTCCAATTGTGGCTGCTGTTAGCAGCCTGTTGCACAATCCATTAGGACACCAGGGCTCTTTAGTAGTAGACTGAGGCAAGACTAGACTCATGATCTCTCTCCCCAAATGAAGCCTTCTCCCAGTGTTCCTACGGAGCCCTGGTGTAGTACTGGTTACGCCCTGAGCTGCTAACCACGGGTCAGCATGGAGAGTTGACGCTCTGCTTCCATCAACAGTGACCGGCTTGGAATTCCCCAGGGACAGCTCTGTCCTGTCCTATAGGGTCACTATGAGGTCTGCATCGACTCCACAGCAGTGAGGTTTCTTTGACTTCTCTATCTTAGTGAATGGTACCATTAGCCATCTCTTCATGAGAACCCCCTGGTGTGCCGATTTGTACAAGGTACCATGGATTCCTGGGATAGATTAAATTAAACCTTTGTTCTCCGTAACTTCTAAGTCCATCTCCATCTCAACACAGATCCAATAGGCTGGCAATTTTGTGAAGAAAGCAGACAAGGCCCACTTGGATATTTTTTATTGTGTAGACTTGTGCTTTCCCTTCATTCTGCAGATTGTTTTAGTTGAAGAAACATGTCACCAATACTAAAAGCCCTGGGTTTCCAACCAACCAACCCCTTTTAATCCTTTAAATGGATCCTCTTTGTTACTTACCCCACTTCCCTTTCTTTTTGTCTGCTTATCCCTCTTTGTCCTCTTTCCTGTTCTATATCCTGTTCTATTGTTAGGAGCCATTGAGGCGGTTTCTACTCATAGCATCCTCTGTTTCTGCAGAACAGAACAGTGTCTGGGTGTGCACCATCCTCACAGCTGGGCTCTGTGTCAGTCGATGGTGCAGCCACTGTATCAATTCACCTCATTGAGGGGCTTTTCATGGGCCCTGGACTTTATCAGGCATGGTGTCCTTCTCTAGGGATCGGTCCCTCCTGATGACATATCCAAAGTACATGAGTTGAAGTCTGCAAGGTCAGCGGTTGGAAACCACCAGCCACTCCATGGGAGAAAGACAGGGCTTTGTACTCCCATAAAGAGGGGGTAGTTTTGGAAACTCCTGGGGGACAGTTCTACTCTGTGCTGTCGGGTCACCATGAGTCACATTCAGTCCGTGCTGGTGGATTTGGCTTTTGATGTCGTGGTCAGCAGCTGGGCTGCTCACCGTAAGGGCAGCAGTTGGAAATCACCAGCTCCACAGGAGAAATATGAGGCTTTCTAATCCCATTAATAGTTACATTCTTGGAAACCCACAGGGGCAGTTCTATGCTGCCCTATAGGTTCGCTCTAAGTTGGTATGGATTTGCTAGCAGAGAGTTTGGTTTTCTTTGGTTTCAAAATATGGTTTTGTTCACTAAAGATGACGAGTCACCCATTGGATATATTACAAAGCAAAATGGTTTCTGTTGAGTTGATTCTGACTCATGGTGACTCAGGCGCTGCAGAATAGAACCATGTACCACACGCTTTCCAGTCAGGGCTCTGAGCTACCTCTGGGTGGATTTTCATGCCAATGTTTTGGTTAGTAGAACACTTAATGATTGGTACCACCTAGGAGCTCGTAATTGGTGACTAGGGAAAATAATAAAGATAGGTCTAATTCTCCTTTAATTTCTGATTTACTAACTGAGTACCTTTGTGATTGTGTATATTCTGTTATCTTTGTATAAGTTGGAATAGACTTGTGGGCAGCTAGCTACAGCAGCAACAAGTACAGACTTGGAGTGGAAAGCAACATGTATTAAATAATATTCTGGCTGACTGGATAAATATGAATATAATAACTTACTTAGATCAATCATCTGAACCTCACTAAGGACAATGAGATACTTGAACTTAGAGACTATCAACAAGTTGAAGTTTTTCAGAGATCCAATTATTAACTATTATGCAAAGGTATGAGGGTAAGGGAGAGGTTAAATTTGGGGTTTCCTACACAATTGATGTATGTATGGATTGTGATAAGAGCTGTATGAACCCCTAATAAAATGATTACAAAATTCTGGAGTTTCCATCAAATCACTGCAATCTGATGCTAGCCTTCAAAGGACCACAATGCCCAGTTTCTTGGTAAAATACAACTCACTGTTAATTCTGGTTACATTTCCCATTCTCTTCCCAAAAAACCAAGAGGAAATTAAGTTATATTTGATTACACTACAGAAAAATCCAGTTGGTGTCTGGGCAGTCCTGACACTAGTAAAAGCCAAATGTACATATTGTACAGGGTCAGGATCTGGCTGTTGGACTCTGGGACATAGTTCTGCCCTATTCTTTAGCCTAACAATTTGTAAGCATCAGGAGTGAGTTTAAAAGAACACAAATGCACCCGTCTTTTCATTATGACCAGATCAAAATATCTTTTGTTTATGTGGAATAAGTGGAAAATTACATCCCTTGAAATGTAAGCACAATTTGTTTCTTCCTTAAAGCAATGTTACTGATGTCAATATATCAGCTTTCTTAAATTGTATTCAATGACTCCATGTCTATATGGGTGGAACAAAGTGTACAAATGATCTACTTCAGTTATTCTCAGCCCGTTTTGGGTTGTAGATCACTTTGTTAGTGTAATAAACCACCAAACCTAAGCCAAACTCACTGCTTTCGACCCTACAGGGCAGAGGAGAATTGCCACTGTGGGTTCCCAAGACTGTAAATCTTTCTGGGAGCAGAAAACCTGAATTTCTCAGATGTAATGTGCATTCAAATCACTTGAGGATTGTCTTAACAAGATCAATCAACCTTAAGTGTGGCTTGAGAGTCTGCATACCGCAGGCACACTGTTGTTTCTTGGGTCAGTGAGCACATTTTGAGGAGCCAGGTAATATGAACGGGCTTCAAGAATCTTGTGAGAAAATTCCATGATCTTTTAATTCCATTTTTCCATGAACATCTTGAAGTGTCCTTGCATAGTGCATGGTCTCTTAATTACACGTATCTGCCACAGGTAGCCAGCTGAATTTATTTCCTTGAGCAAATCAAGCACTGACTTTTATTTCATATTGTAAATACAATGCAAAGTATAGATTGTATTTTCATGTCAAGTGTAAAAAGAGTTCAGGATATCCATTTGCAGGCGATTTTAAGGAATGGTGCAGGACCCCAGTGTTTTCTAATCTTCATCTTAAGAGACATTTGACTAATGAAATGAAAGTAGGTAGAAGACACTGATGCTTGGGTCCCCTCCTCAGAGACTTTAATTGGGAAATGGGGGATGCAGTCCAGGCTTCAGGACTGTCTACATGATTCTCCTGGGCGACGAAGAGATGAGGCACACACAATATAGGGATGAGGCACACACAATATCTCTAGAGGGTATAGGGCACCCGAGAGAGGGAAGAGATAATACAGGCAGGCCCCAGATCACCAATGAATTCCATTTCTAAGTGTGTCACGTAAGCTGAATTAACACATAAGGTCTGGATTTTATCTACATCCTTTAGTCAAGTGTTTGTATGCAGAATGTGTAGTGTACATAACATACAATCCTGATGGAGCAATTGTGAATACACCTAATACAGTCATGATAATGCTTTGATGGGTGTCACAGAGTGGCCCCTATTTGTAATTACACACCGCAGTATGTACCTCAGACTTTTAATAGAGTAGGGTTAGTGGGTGGCTTTGAATCTAGGGGTTGTAAGTAAATCTGATATTTATAAACTAGGGGCTGACGGTACAAGGAAAATAATGAAGTGAAGTGAGTGTTGTGAGGATTCAAGAGAGTGAAAAAGAACTATGAAGAAGAAGGGATCCATGAAGGTCTAAGGGTTCACTCTGGTCCAAGAAGGGACCCCCTGTACCCCAAACCTCCAACATGGCTGGGTTATATTCTTCAGGGTGAGACCCTTTCCGTGATATAATTTGTGGGGAAGAGCTAAGCATAGGTTTACAATACTTTGTGTCAAGTGTGAATTTCTATAACAAAGCAGCAGAACCCCCCCCAAAAAAAAAAAAAAACTTAAGCAAGAAAACAAATATGTACACTGCAGCACATGCTGCCAAGATCCAGCTCCTCCATGGGCTGGGCACAGAGCCCCTGAGAAACACTGCGGACCCCAGTCGATATCATCTGACCTGCACCGGGATGACTCCCTCTCGATGCCCCAGTCTGCATGTGATGAAGGTCGTACTCTTGGCCTTGTCACAGGGAAGACCTATTGATACGGTTTCAAATGCAATTGTTTTTGAGAACCAGAAACCAAAGGCCCGAGAGACACCTGGTGAGCAGTCAGTATCTGGACCATAAGAAAGGAAATCTGAACACCGTTATCAGGGAGGCACCACCCAGTTGGAACAAAAGAGTCCTGGTTTTCTTTTGCTCAAAGAGTTCTCTGCTGTTTGTGCTCTTCTTTCAGCTGAGAGTGGCTTTGGTTACAGAAGCTTATCGGTCTATCTGCTGCCTGCCTCCCAGCTGTTTGAAGTTCCCACCAGCGCTGCCATTATCTCCTCCGCCATTCAGCCCTGCCACAGACAAGCCAGCTTCTCCGCTGCTTCTTCTTTCCTTCAGGAAAAGGCTTGAGCGACAAAGGAGGAGCTCTGCTGGCAGGCCATTCAGAAGCCCCCGACAATGGCAGGGACCTGTTCCAGGCCACAAAAGGCCCTTGTGGCCTGTTGATCTATGGGCTGGTGACAGCCTAGGCAGTCACTTTGTTTGCCTGGAGTGAAAAGCTTAAGATGTCCCAGCGCAGGGTTCATTTCATTAGAACACAAAAGAAAAAGGAAGAGCCTAGTCTCCACATGTCCTGTTCCTCCTTCTCTGTGTCAGGTCCGGCTGGAAAAGGCATTCAGCAAGCTGTATGTGATTATTAACCAAGGGATTCTTCCCAGTAATTTCCAGCTAGAGTTGGTCTCCTTCTCCTCCTCCTCCTCCTCCTCCTCCTCCTCCTCCTCCTCCTCCTTCTCTTCCTCCTTCTCCTCTTCCTCTTCCTCCTCCTCCTCCTCCTTTGTAGTTACATGTATCTGCCTCCCCTTCATCAAGGCCAGAAACCAGTATTTTGCTTGCCAGCTGCGGATCCAGTGTAAATAAAATCCCAGCAGATATGATGCACTTGTCTGCTGGGATCAAGTGATGGATGGTAAACATTTGTAACCATTCTGATGAGAGGAAGATGTTTTGATGGAAGTTGTGTAATAGTCTTGCCAAATAAGCACTGCAAACATCTGCTTACAACTCAAAGGCCACAACATCTAGTTGGTGATCATGTTCTTTTTGGGAAGAAGAACAATTTTTTATTGAGTCAGAAGTTAAAATCCATAAGGCCAGATCCAGTAGTTGTGGATTCAAGGTGAGGACCACCAATACCCTTTCTGGGTATGTTTGTGTGTTTGGGCATGGTTTCATGTTTGTCTATGTATGGCCTGTGAGCATATGGTTTCATGGTTGTGTATGGTATGTTATGGTATAGGTGGTTGTATGTGGCAGCATGTTTATGTATAATGTATAACCTGTAGGTCTATGTTTATCATGTTCATGGACAGCTGTGTGTGGTGCTGTGTTCTGTGAAGGGTGTGTGTTTGTGGTGTCATGTTTGTGTGTACTGTGTGTGATGTGTGTGCCTATGTGTGTGTTGTGTGGGGTGGTATGTTTGTGTGATGTCTGTGGTATGTGAATGTGACATGGGGTGTGTGTTCGTGGTAACGTTTGTAAAAATGTTTGCATATGCATGTCTGTGTGTGGTGATTGGGAAGCTCTTGCTTTGTAGACTGGAGTAATAGACTTTAGGCTATACTAGTGGATTTTAGTTTTCCAATTTCAGGATCCCTGATTTTATATCTACACACATATACATACACATAAAAATGTACCTTAAAAAAAATCAAGTCTTTACCAGAGGATGTCCACTGGTACAGATAAGAACTGGAAACCTAGGGAATCCAGGACGGATGATCCCTTCAGCACCAGTGTGAGAGTGGCGATTCCGGGAGGGTGGAGGGAAGGTGGGTAGAAAGGGGGAACTGATCACAAGGATGTACATATAACCCCTTCCCTGGGGGACGGACAACAAAAAAGTGGTGAAGGGAGACATTGGTCTGTATAAGACATGACAAAATAATAATAATTTATAAATTATCAAGGGCTCATGAGGGAGGGGCGGCAAGGAGGGAGGGGAAAAAGAAGGAGCTGATACCAAGGGCTCAAGTAGAAAGAAAATGCTTTGAGAATGATGATGGCAACAAATGTACAAATGTGCTTGATGCAATGGAAGGATGTATGGATTGTGATAAGAGTTGTATGAGCCCCAATAAAATGATTTTAAAAAGTCAAAAACCAGAAACCAAACCACAACAAAACAAAATCAAGTCTTTACTTGATTCGCAACATTAGACGGTGACAGAGCATCTAACAACAGCCGGACTGAGCAATGCCATGATGTTTAAATGGTGACAGTCACTTTTTTTTCTAGTAAAAGCCAAGCATTATTCCTGAGATAATTCCAGAAATTGTCAGGGAATCGTGTGTGCTGGGATGTTGGACTAGATTCTGGCAGTCGATGTTTCATTCTGAGATAGCAACACATATGCTAAGCAGTTTTTGATTGTGCGTGTCGTAATTAAGTGTCTACCCCAAGACTCCAAACTCCAGCCCTGGCCCCTTCCACACGCATTGCTTAGTGCGAATGAGATGAATTACTGCTTTGATGGAACAGTCCCTCAACCCTTTTTCCCCTGTAACTCCCAGCTGTGGCAAAGTCAGCTGAACATGTTCCTTCCCAAATTGAATTGAAATACGATGTGCGAGTTCAACTATACTTACAAGGACTGGAGGCTTCGCAAATTCTGAAGTGCTTCTGTGGGAACTTGCCTTAGCTGATTATTCTGCAGCATCCTGCACATTAAAACAAACAGACAAGGAATGTGTTAAAGAAAATGATCTACGACCGATCATAACAGCACTAGGCTGGGGACTAGGTGTTAGGGAAACAGCAGGAAACCAGACAAAGCGCTGGTCCGTGTGGAGCTTACATTCTTTGGAGGGCAACAGATACTTACAAAATAAACCCAAGATATAACAAGACTGAGGCAAGTGATAAGGATGATGAATTTAAAAAGCCAAAACAAAACAACAGCGGCAATGGGATAGGAGGTAACACAGGATGATATTTTAACTTAAAAAGTGGTCAAGGCAGGCTTCTCAAAGGAGGTGATTTTGAGCATAGACTAGCCTGGAGTCTGGGAGTTAGCCGGGTGAATAGCTGGGGAAAGCTACAGAGGAAAAGGGGGACCGAGGGCAAAGGCCCCTGAAGCTACCATTGCCTGACCTTTTGGTTACCCCAAACAAAAACCAGCTCACTGCTGTCCAGTGCATTCCCACTGTCTCCTAGTGACCCCAGAGGAGCAAGGAAGAAGGGATGAGTGAAGTCAGGAGGATGGGAGGGGAAACCAGAAGCCCTTCCAGGGAGCGCCTTGTAGGCCAACATAGAGGCGCTAGGATTTAAGTAGGTGATAGAGCTGTGTTGGAGAGTTTAAGCATTAGCATGAAGTGTAATGTTCTTCCTATTTTAAAAGGACCCCTTTGGTGGTTGTGCAGCTCAGATACAATGGAAACCCAGAGAACAGTAGAAGGTTTTAAAGATACTCCTCCTTTCTTGTTTGTGCCATATTTTGAGGAAAGTTACACGGATTTTGCAGAGAATTTATTCTCCTAGGCTGATTTTTTTTTTAACTTGAGGACTACTGAATGGAAACAGCTGGCAAGGATGAAATTAAAATGTATCACTGCTCATAGGGAAATAGCGTGGAAACATTTTCCCATTAGATTCCTTACATTTCGCTACCTTGTTCAGGAATGTCTGTAATAGTAATTTTTTTAAAATATCATTTTATTGGGGACTCTTACAGCTCTTATAACAATCTATACATTAGTTGTATCAACCACATTTGTACATATGTTGCCATCCTTATTTTCTACACATTTACTTTCTGTTTATAACAGTAATTTTTCAGCACATTTTTTCCCTCCAGTATTTCATGGTTCATGTAAGCTTGGGGGAGAAGACTATTTCAGGAAAGCAGACAGTTGGGGGCTTCTTAGTTCACAAACTTACAAGCAAGGTTTCTTTTCATTAGGTGCCTGGCTGAGATTTGACCCCAGGTTTGCCTCACTCCAAAGATTGATGTAGTTTCCATTGCACCATGCAGCCTTGGCTCAAGGTATATTGTTGACAATACTTTAAAGCTCTGCATAAGGTTTTCAGTGACTTCTTCCTCTGAAGTGGACAGCAGAATCCTCGTAGTCTGTTCTTCGGCTGGAAGCTCCGCTGAAACCTGTTCACTTGGGGTGGCCCTGCTGGTGTTTGAATTACCAGTGACACAGCTTCCAGCATCACAGCCACACAGAAGCCACCCCAGGATGACAAACTGGCAGGCAAGTAATGTTACTCTGAGGACTGAAGTGTCCCTGACCCAAGCCATAGTGTTCTCCATTGCCTTCGTATGCCTGTGAAAGCTGGACATCGAATAAGGAAGGCCAAAGAAGTATTGAAATATTCAAATTGTGGAGCTGGAGAAGAATATTGAAGGTGCCATGGAATGCTGAAAGGACAAATCGATCTGTATTGGAAGAAGTAAGGTCAGAGGGCTTCTTAGAGGCAAGGATGGCAAGACTTCATCTTACATACTTTGAACATATTGTCAGCAGAGACCAGTCGCTGGGGAAGGACATCATGTTTGGTAAAACGTACGGTCAGCAAAAAAGAGGAAGGCCCTCCACACGATGGGTTGACACAGTAGCTGCATTGAAAGCTCCGGCATAAGAACAATGTGAGGATGGCAAAGGACCAGTGTCGCTATGGGATGGAGCCAACTTGATGGCACCTAACAACAACTATTTGTTGACTATATTAACTCACATGTTGTGTGGTGCACACTAAGTTTAACATACAGCAGGGTTAAGAACAGAGGTTCTCAAAATAGACGACCTCTTCCCTCCACTAGGAGCCCTGGTGGAGTAGAGGGTCATGCTCTGGGCTGCTGACCACAAGGCTAGTACTTCAAAACTACCAGCTGCTCCACAGGAGAAAGGTGAGGCTTCTCTGCTCCTGTAAAGATGTGTAGTATCGGAAACTCACTGGAGCAGTTCTAGCTTGTCCTACAGGGTCACTATGAGTCAGAATTGGCTCCATGGCAGTGAACTGGCCTTGGTTTTGATTTTCTTGTACTAGCTGTATGCCTTTAGAGGAATCACCTACTCTCTCCCTGCTTTGGGCTTATTGTAATAATACAAATACTACTTGTTGTAATGCATCGCTGTGTGAAAGTATATAGAACAATACCTGCTACATGGTAAACTCTCAATAAAGGTTGGCAATTCTAGTATGGATTAATAATCCCCTTCCCCAAACTAGTGATATAGTGTGATTCTAATTAATGAACTGAAAAATAAGAAATTATCTGTTTCAATGGCTTCCAAACTTTAAGTTTTATCACAATCCTGTGGTGATGGTGGTTGTTAGATGCCATCAATCTGGTTATGTCTCATCAAAAGTATGCACAACAGAGCAAAACATGGCTTGGTCCTGTAAAACCCTCACAATTACTTTATGTCTGAGCCCATTGTTGCAGCCACTGTGTCAATCTATCTCGGTGAGGATCATCCTCTTTTTTGCGACCCTCTAGTGTATAAAGCATTATGTCCTTTCCCAGGGAGGAGCCTCTCCTGAAAACATGTCCAAACTACAGGAGGTGAGGTCTTACCACCCTCACTTCTAAGGACCATTCTGGCTGGCCTTCTCCCAAGACAAATTTGCTTGTTCTTCAGGCAGTCTATGGTGCTTTCAGTAGTCTTTGTCAATACCATGATTCAAATGCATCAATACTTTTGTGGTATTCTTTATTCATTGTCTAAATTTCACATGCCTATGAAGTGCCATGGCTTGGGTCAGGTGCCCCTTAATTTATTTTTTTATTTTTATTTTTTTTTGCCCCTTAATTTCAAAGTAATATCTTTGCTCTTTAAAGGTTTTGGGTGGCAAATTTGCCCAATGCATTTGATTACTGCTGCTTCCATGAACAGTGACTGTGGATTCAATTAAAATTAAATCCTTGACTGCTTCAATCTTTTCTCTATTTATCGTGATGTTGTCTCTTGATTCAGTTGCGAGGAATTTTGGTTATCTTTAGATTGAGTTGTAATCCATGCCAAAGGCTTTGATCTTCATCAACAAATGCTTCAAGTGTTCCTCACGTTCATCAAGCAAGGTTGTGTCACCTGCATATCACAAGTTATTAACCAGAACTTCCTCCTGGTGCAATATTTTCCCTCAGTTTCTCAGATTATTTGTTCAGCTTACAGATTGAAAAAGTTTAGTGAAAGAATAAGCCCTGTTGGTTTTAAACGATGCACTATTCCCTTGTTCTCCTTGAAAGAATGCCTCTTGGCCGATGAATTGGTTCTGCTTGAGCACAATGAAGATTCTGGATTTCCCATTTTTGCATAGTTTGTTCTGATCCACACTGTCACGTGCCTTTGCAGAGTCAATAAAATACATGCAACCATCTGCTGCTAGTCTCCGCTTTCAGCCAAGATCCATCTGACATCAGCAATGATAGTCTTTGTGCTACATTCTCTTCTAACTCCGACTTGAATTTCTGTCAGCTCTCTGTAGATATATTGTTGCAGCCATTGTTGAATTGTCTTCAGTAACATTTTATTTGTGTGTATTATTAATGATATTGTTCAATAATTTCCATATTCAGCTGATGACTTGCTTCATCAGCTTGTTGAAACAGTTCAGCTGGTATTAATCAATTCCTGGAGTCTTGTTTTCGCCAATGACTTCGGTGCGATTTTGAGTACTTCTTTCATTACCATTGGTTCTGGAATTACATACTACTTCTTGAAATAGTTGAAAGTCAATCAGTTCTTTTTGTACAGCGACTCTGTAATCCCTTCCATCTTCTTCTTAAGCTTCCTACACCATTCAATATATTCCCCACAGGATCTGTCATTATTGCAACTTGACATTTGAAACTTTTCTTCAGTTCTTTCAATGTGAGAGAAGTTGAATGGCTTCTTCCTTGTTGGTTTTCTTTTTGCAGGTCTTTGCACATTGTATTATACTACTACTTTGTCTTCTTGAGATGGCCTTTGAAATGTTCTGCTCAGCACTTTTATAATTTCTTCCATTCACTTTGGCTATCCTATATTCAAAAGCAAGCATCAGACTCCTCTGACAACCACTTTAGTCTTTTCTTTCTTTTCTATTAAAAATAATTTTTGCTTTCTTCATGTATGCTTTAAAAAAAAAGCACTAACATAATCTCTCTCTATAAGCATCTGCAACGGTGACTTCAACCTCTACTCCATGCTGAATCCTATGGAAATGACCTACTCAGTTGTCTCAGAAAGGTTGTGCATTCTCAACTTGTGGATTCTCAACTGGAAGTGATCCCAGGTCTTATAACCTTCACCACAAGGAGTTTTTCTGGTTACTATTCCCAGAGTCTTGGTTGGCATCCTAACAATTCCCTTCACTTTCAGATTTTTTTCTTTTGTGCCGTTAATCAGTTCGGCACATAGCTTCGCCATGGATTTTACGTAGTGACTGGTACAGGAATTCTACTTTGAGCAATGGCCATCTCTGGTTCCACAGGTGGCTTTCTGGTGTCCTTAAAAACCATGGTAGTGAGGTGGCCTTCTCTGACTTGTTCCTCCATGAGAGTGAGCAGTGGTAAAGCAGGAGCAGGAGCAGGGAAATGAAGCACCTGAAATGGCCACATCTTCCTCAAAGAGTAAGCATGATGCTCTTGATGTCATCCCAGAGTGCTTTAGGTCTTTGGTCCTTACTGCTCAATGCATCAGATCTGCTCTTGAGATGTTCACTCATTTCAGGTGGATAGCTGAGCTTCGTGGATAATATATTGTTGCTGCAAAGAGTGTATTGAACTGTCCTATCTTTTTGTTAACCAAACAATAACTCTTAAAATATAATCTTACTAAAGTATCTGGAAAATTTGAAAGAGGTTAAGATGCACTTAGAGAAGCATCCACTCACATGAAAAAAAAAAAAGTAAATTATCAAGGTTTCATGAGGGAGGGTGGGGGTGGGGGAATGAGCTGATACCAAGGGCTCAAGTAGAAAGACAATGTTTTGAACATGATGGGGGCAACATATGTACAAATGTGCTTGACACAATGGATGATGTGTGGATTGTGATGAGAGCTGTATGAGCCCCCAATACAATGATTAAAAAAAGAAAAGCATCCACTCACTGAATAATTTTGAACTTTCTCAATCATTTTATATATCTGGGTTCAGATCATGGAAATTCTTACAAGAGCTTTAATAATGGCACTTTTAAAGCTAATAGTGAATTCCTTCTAGTAAATTCATTTTTCCACCACAACATTTTTTGTAAAACACTAAAAATACAATTGAAAAAATAACTTGTCTCTCCATAGACAATGCACACTTGTTTAATTACTTTCATATGACAAAACAAGAGCAAGTTATCTCCATTATATATTTATAAATCTCCAGTGAGTCAAATAGAAATTGTTTCTGCTAAAAAAAAATTTCATTGGGATACAAAACAATTCAAGAATTTACAACACTATAGAGTGCAGTTAAACCAGATTATACTCACAGCATGACTTGACTTCCACCCCCTCCCCAATACTTCTTACTGAATGCCTTGAATAAAAGCAGAGTGTATCATGTTATTGTTGTTAGGTGCTGTCAAGTCTGCCTGCCATAGTGGTCCTGTGTACAACAGAAGGACGCGCCACCGGTCCTGTGCCTTCTTGACAATTGTTCTTATGTTTGAGCCTATCGTTGCAGCCCCTGTGTCAATCCATCTCTTTGCCTTCCTCTTTTTCCACGTACCCCCACTTTAACAAGCATGATGTTCGTCTCCAGGGATTGGCTCACGATAACATGTCCAAAGTACAAGAGACCAAGTCTTGCCATCCTCGCTTCTAAGGAGCACTCTGGTTGTACTTCCAAGATAGCTCCTGGGGCTGTTCTGCTCTGTCCTACAGGGTGCTGAGAGCCAGATTTCACTATGGCCCAGCTACCACCTCTATAAACTGAAAATAGGTATAGACACTTATAGTTTCATTTTTTATCATTCACATAGTAATAAGAAAGAAAATAAGGCACTTTTTCTAGAGGCAAAGAATGACTTTAGATTTTCTTAAGTTCCTTCCTCAAGGAGTTAGAAGGTCTTCATTATTTCTCACAGCCTCTCACGTTACACGAACTATGGAACATTTGGGTTATCTATTTGCTAACAGGACTAAATAAAAACAGGTAGAGAAAGCACAGGAAGATGAAATTATTTTTTGTTTAAAGGGAACTTACTGACATGATGACTCATGGTTCTTAAATTTAGTCTCTCTACTGAATTGTCTCCTTTTAAAATATCAAATAACTTTCAAGATTCTATCCTGTGTCTACATAGCAGTGGTTGAGTTCTGGATAATTGTGATTTTCCTGTTTTATTCTATCTATCACATACATGTGGCTTTGGTTTTGATGATAGATAACAAGAGTTTCCTCATTTTTTTTTATACTGAATGGTCAACACAAGAACGTAAATTGTTCCTGAGGACAGCCTGGTTTACAGTTCCATCAGACTGGGGCTTCATAATACAAAACCAACAATCATGTATTGTATTAAGGCCAATATTTACAAGAATAATATTTAATATTCATGTGCTTGTAAGAGCTTGTACTAACAGGGTTCCAGATATAAAACAGCCCAAGATAAGGATGATTGTTGCTATTTTCATTCTTCATGCTAGCTGATCTGATTCCTATTATCTATTGTTCTTCTGTCGTATGCCCTTCCGACTCTCCTAATACTCCCGGGTGCAGCTAATTATCAGTTTTACTTATGTTTTTTACATGATAATGCTGCAATATAATCTTTCTCCCAACCATTTTTTATTGAGAGTACCACAGGCTACCAGGAGAACAAAATCTGTCATGGAGGAGGTACAGCCAGACTGTCCTTTTGAGTGAGAATGATGACACTTTGTCTCATGCGCTTTGGACACCTCATCAGGGAAGTCCAGTCCCTGAAAAGGGCATTGGGCTGGCTGCCGTGGATGGCCAGTGAAAGCCAGCAAGACCGTCAATGAGGTAGAGGGACACAGTGGCTGCTACAAGGAGAGGTCTTAGCATGACAATTATGAAGATGGTGCCAGACTGGGCAGTGCTTTGTTCTGTTGTGTGTAGGGTTACTCTAACTTAGAACCAACTTGAAGGCACCTAACAGCAACAAGTACTTTTGGATTTTATAAAAGAATTATGAGAATTTCCATGAGGATAGTTATAGGTCTGTCTTGTTGAGTATTTTAATTATAGTGCTGTTATTCTTAACCCTATTTAACACAGTGCTCCCTTTTAGTAATAAACATTTTGCAATGTCTTTTATATTGTATTTAAAAATGAAAGTTATAAAATATAGCTTCTCTGCACACACAATTTCAAAGAAAATTCAATAAAATATAATCCCTAACTATATTATAAAAGCAGCCATTCAAAAAAACAATTTATAATAAAATAATATCACTATACATATATGCTCCGATTTGACTATAATGAGATATTTTTATAGATGAGTCAGATATTGGCCTCTACTTAGAATAAATAAAGTCAACAGTGAGAGAAATAATGTGATAATAAGCCATTCTGTATAAGAAGAGGGAAATGAGAGAAGAAACCTACATGGATACTAGAATAAAAAATGAGAATTAAAGTACATAATCTTAGACCATATTTATTGCATGGAATAAGGAAAGGCAATGACTTTTATTGAAATAAAGATCATATTCCAAGACAAATTCTAGATTTTATAGAGGAGAACATGGGCAAGCTTAACAATCTGAAAAATGAACAAGATATTTTCATAAATTATATGTTTATTATATGAATATGAGCATATTGCTAAAAATTATTTCAAAGCTTTAATAAACAAATATATCAAAATGTGAAACTATTATTTTTGGCACATCCGCCCTCTGGTCTATACGTTTCTGAAGAGGTTCTTCCATTCCTCTAGCCTTTCCTGGAGGTATTCTGCACTTTTCAATTTATTCCACTCAAAATAGTAATGTTGCATCCTCAAGGGACTCAAATTATGTTCCTTTGAAATGTTCGTTGGATTTTGGGAACAAAGGAACTTTGAAGGGGCAAGATCCATGCGGATGGTCTCTCACTGAAATTGTTGTAGGGTGACCCGATTACCCTTGGAAACGAGTTGTGCATTGTTGTGATGAGACAACATTTCCTGGTCTTTTTCCTTTCTTGTGCAATCCTCAAATTTCTAAAATCTTCATTGTAGCAAGCTCCAAGGATCACCCTGTGTCTTTGAGAATGCCCACTAAGATTACTGCTATATAACCTCAACAAACCTGTCTGAGCTGACCTTTCTGCCCAGCATTTAGCTGGCTAAGCAGATCCCCTTGAAAGTTACTGTCTTGACACTGATGAGACATACAACTTTCCTCTGGATCTTTAATGCTCCCTCCCCCGCCCATTCCCATGACACCAATTCTACCTTACAAATCAGGCTAGACCAGAGCATGTACATGGGTACAGATAAGAGCTGGAAACACAGGGAATCCAGGACAGATAAACCCCTCAGGACCAATAATGAGAGCAGCGATACTAGGAGGGGTTGGGGAAGGTAGGGGAGAAAAGGGGAACCAATCACAGTGATCTACGTATAAACCCCTCCCTGGGGGACGGACAACAGAAAAGTGGGTAGAGGGAGACATCGGTCAGTGTAAGACATGAAAAAATAATAATTTATAAATTATCAAGGGTTTATGAGGAAGGAAGGGTGGGAGAGTGAGGGAAAAAAAGAGCTGATACCAAGGGCTCAAGTAGAAAGAAAATGTTTTGAAAATGATGATGGCAACATATGTACAAATGTGCTTGACACAATGGATGGATGTACGAATTGTGATAAGAGCTGTCTGAACCCCCACTAACATGATTAAAGGAAAAAACCTCAATAAATAAATAATTGAAAAAAAAAAGAAAGTTACAGTTTTGATTGGGCAATTTTTTGGAAACCATCCTAATGAGACAAAGGCTGGTGTCTTACTACGAGAACTTGCCTGCAGTCATTTACTGTCTGCAGAGACATGTTTACACATGATTTGTCTGGAATAAATCTATGCATGCATGAATTGGAGTAGTAAATTTTTGTGGCTTACTCTTGTAGAAGCGTGTTATTGTTAGGTGCTGTGAAATTATTTCCTACTTATAGAGAATCTACGTACACCAGAACAAAATGCTGCACTGTCTTGGTCTGTCCTCACAATTGTTGTTTGAGTCCATTGTTGGAGCAACTGAGTCAGCTCATCTCACTGAGGGTCTTGCTTTTTTGTTTTGGGCTGACCTTCTGAGTAAGAGTAGTGGTAAGATAATTCCCAATGTGCTTTCACATAGGCCCAGGCAGTGTTGGAGATCACAGGGAGCATTTCTTTTATCTCGGAGGTGTATCATACACTTAAGAGCACATTCGTTTTCTAGTTCTTTAAAGGGTCCTGGAGAACACAGCACTTTGTAAGCAATAGGGAATTGAAGCTGGATTAGATAAAGACATGTTCACGATACTCCTTCCATGTGAGTTGGGCGGTCGATTTTGCTGGGCTGCTGGGTGTAAGCTCTCACTGCTAGCTGAAGTGTTGGCAGTTTGAACCCACTGAGAGGCTCCTTGGAATATAAACATGGCAATCTGCTTCTTAAAGGCCACAGCATAGAAAATCCGATGGCAGAATTTCTACTCTGCTCATGTGGGCTCACCATGAGTCGGCATAGACTCACTGGTAACTGCCACCACCCACAGACCTTGTTGGGTAGAGTAAGATAGAAAAATCCATAGGCCAACCCCAAACAGGTAAATTATATAATTGTCACCACACAAATTTCCAATGATTATACTCCAAAACTTTAAATGGACAATAATATATTTATAAAGGGACCTTTATTAATGAAATGTAGTGAAATCCATGCTTCATATTTCTGTGTTATTTAATACTGACCACTTGTAAAATAAGTAGTGGTTATTGGTGGAGTAGTGGCTATGTGTTGGTCTGCTAACAGCAAGGTCAGCAGTTCGAAGCTACGAGCCATTTCTCGGGAGAAGGATGAGGCTTTCTACTTCAGTCAAGAACTACAGTCTTGGAAAGTCACAGGGTCAGTTCTCCCTCTCCTATAGAGCCTGTGAGTTAGAACTGACTTGATGTCAGCACATTTTTGAGTTATTTGTAAAAAGAAGTTTCAGATTTTCACAGTTACATATCTTAAATGTGCTTTGTGGCTTTTTTAGGCAATCGTTTTCTGTACTCATACCATCTTCAATGAAATGTCTAGCAAGAAATTCTACCTCACTTGGAATAGACAGGATGCACAAATCAAACTAATTATTTAATTATTTTGAAAGAATATATTTATTCCATTTAGTTTTCCTGTCCAAATTATTGGGCTGATGCAGATTTTTTTCCAGTACAACTATTTGGGAAATTGTACAGCTACTTGGGAATGGAGCTAGATATCATATGAGTTTTTGTTTGTTTATTTTGTTCTGAAATTAAAGTTTGCAAAATAAAGAAAATATATGATTACTATTACTAGTGTCACTGAACTGTACATGTAAACATGCTGTATTGGCTAATGTAGTGTTATACCTGTTTTTCTACAGCAATAAAAATGGTTAAAATGGTAAACGTAACACGCTTTCAGTACTGCACGGTATTAAATGTTAGTGCTATATTTGTGTTATGTATGACACAGCCAGGAGTCAAATGGGCTGCGGAGGATCTTCGTGCATGGCGGTGCCGCCCACTGCAGGGGAGTTTACCACATGCCGATCCTTGTTAGAAATCTGTAGCCGGCAGAACCGCATGATTGAGAACTGTTTTTCCAGTGCTAAAAACCTTTCAAAGTATTTGAAGACCGAGTCCACTTGGCAAAATAAAGGGAAGTATGGACACAAGTTCTGGCAGGTTCTTGGTTCTTTCTGAAACCTGCCCACAATGACGATGATCTAGTCCAACGGCCAAACCCGAACGGGCCATTCCCTCTTTACTTCCTCTTCCTTGGCGCCTTCACAGGTCTGGGGGGGGGGGGGCAATGTCCATGTTTCTTGACAGGCCATTGAAGACCTTGCAATTAGACCCTGCAGGCTACTTCTCCGGACTCTTCTCCTAAGTGTCCTTGTGCCAGCCTCTCAGCAGCTGCCTGTCCTTCCCAGGTGTGCCTCTATGCACATGGTCCCTTCAGCCTGCAGCATGCTTGGCCACCGTGTTTAGCTGGCTGCTGTTTTGTTGTGTGACGATGATTTGGTTTGGACTCACGGTGACCCTAAGTATGATAGAATGAAACACTTCCTGCTGCTACACCATCCTCACAATCGCTCTTATGTTTGAATTTATTGATACAGCCACTGGGTCGTTCCACCTTGTCCACGGCCTTCGCCTTACTCCCTGCTCCTCGCTTAACCGGGCATGATGTCCTTCTGTAGGGGCTGTTCTCTGCCAGCCTCGCCTCTAAGGAAAATCCTGGCTGTACTTCTTGCAAGACAGATTTGTTTGTTTTTGTTGGCCATCCATAGTACGTTCTATATTCCTTGCCAACACCACAATTCAAATGCATCTGTTCCTCTTCAGTCTTCCTTATTCAAAGTCAACTTTTACATGCACACGAGGCAATTGAAAATACCATGGCTTGGTATTTTCTCAAAATCACATCCTTGCTTTTCAACACTTTAAAAGCATCTTGTGCAGTAGATTTACCCAAGGCAATGTGTCTTTTGTGCTCTGGACACCTGTTTCCGTGAGCATTGATTGAAGATCCAAGCAAGATGGAAATCCATGACAATTTCAATCTTTTCTCTGTTTATCATGTTACTAATTGCCATTTTGTGAGGAGTTTGGTCTTCCTTAAATTGAATTGTAATCCACACTGAAGATTACAATCCTTTATCTTCATCAGCAAGTGCTTCATTTCTCACTTAGAACAAAGCAGTTATGTCATCTGCCTATTACAGGTTGCTAATAAGTCTTCCTCCAATCCCGTTGCCACATTCTTCTTCAAATAAACCAGCTTCTCTAGTTATTTGCTCAGCATATAGATTGAATAAGTATGGTAAGAGGATGCAACCCTGGTGCACACCTTTCTTGATTCTAAATCATGCCGTATTCCCTTGCTATAGTTGTACAACTAACTCAATCATGTAGAGGCTCCTCGTGAGCACAATGGAATGTTCTAGATGCCAGTTCTTCTCAAGGGTGCCCATAGTTTGTTATGGTCCACATAGTCGAATGACTTAGCATAGTCAATTACACACAAGTGAATTTGTTTCTGGTATTCTCTGCTCTTGGCCAAGATCTACCTGGCACCAGCCATGATATCCTTTGTTCTCGCCCTCTCCTGAATCTAGCCTGAAGCCCTGGAAGCTCCTGTCAATGTACTACCACTCACAACTGTTGTTGGATGATCTTCAACAAAATTTACGGGTATGTGACATCAGTGATACTGTTCTATAATTCACCTTCCTGGGAGGGAATGGGTGCAAATATGAATCTCTTCCACTTAGTTGGCTAAATAGCCATTTCCAAATGTTCTGGCATAGATGAATGTGCTTCATCAGCCTGTTGAAATATTTCAGTAGATATTCAATCAATTCCTGAAGCCTTGTTTCTGGCTAGTGCTGGTAATGCAGCGTGAGCTTCTTCCTTCAGTAGCTGGCTTTTGCTCCCGTGCTGCCTCTTGGAATAGTGGAAGGTGGACTAGCTCTTTCTGGAACAGGGACTGTGCATTCTTTTCACCTTCATCTAAAAATGCTCCAGTTTCATCGAATAATGTAAACCCGCTGTGCCAGATATCATACTACTTTCCATCTTTTTTGGTGCTTCCCGAATAATTCAATATTTTGCCCATAGCATCTTTCAATATTGCAACTCAAAATTTGTATTTTTCCTTGAGTTCTTTCACTTTAAGATATTCCCAGAATGCTCTTCTTCTTTTTTTATTAAACACTTTTATTGGGGGCCCTTATATCTCTTATCACAATCCATACATTCAACCATTGTGTCAAGCACATTTGCTGCTATCATCCTTTTCAAAGCATTCTCTTTCTACTTGAACCCTTATATCAGCTCCTCATTTCTCCCCCTCCCTCCTGCTCTGACCTCCCTCATGAACCCTTGATAAGTTATAGATTATTATTTACATATCTTATGTCATCATCTGTCGTCTTTCGCCCACTTTTCTGTTGTTCGTCCCCCTGGGAAGGGGCTATATGTTGATCCTTGTGATCAGTTCCCCTTCTCCTCCCACCTTCCCCTTATCCTCCTGGTATCGCTATTCTTATTGTTGGCCCTGAGGGATTTATCTATCCAGGGTTCCTGTGTTACAGGCTCTTTCCTGTAGCAGTGTACGTGTTATGGTCGAATCCTATTTGTAGGCAGAATTGAAGTCATGATCGTAGGGGGAAGGAAGCATTAAAGGACTATAGGAAAGTGGTGGTGTGTTTCATCGGTGTTATACTGCACCCTGACTGGCTCTTCTCTTTCCTTGTGACCCTTCTGTGAGGGGATGTCCAATTGTCTACAGATGGGCTTTGGGTCTCCACTCCATGTCCTCAGCACCCATTCACATTGGGTATGGTTTTTTTTCTGGGTCTTAGATGCCTGATACCTGATCCCAGTGACACCTCATGATCACAAAGGCTGGTGAGCTTCTTCCATGTGGGCTTTCTTGCCTCTCAGCTAGAGGGCTGCTTGCTTATCTTCAAGCCTTAAAACCCCAGACATTTGCTTATGCACTTGCTTTGTCTTCAGTGCTCGTGTTGGGAAGGTGAGCATAATGGAATGCCAGTTCAATAGAACAAAGTGTTCTTGCATCAGGGAGTATTTGAGTAGAGGCCCAATGTCCATCTGCTCCTTAATACTAAACCTATAAATATATGCATATAGATCTATTTACTGATTGTCATATATAAATATATTTACATATGTACCTCTATAAATGCCCTTTGCCTGTAGTTCTTTCCTCTGTTTCCTCTTGTCCCAATATGCTCAGCCTTCATTTGGGTTTCAGTAATTCTTGGTTACATTGCCCTTGATCAAGCCCTACTAGGCCTTCTATACCCTCCTCACCACCGATTTTTGGATCACTTGTTGTTCCCTTGTTCCTGGATTTGATAAAACCCACTTCCTTTCCCCCAACTCCCCCTCTCCCATGTCTTCTGCCCGAAATGTCGGTCCTGTTGTTTTCTCCTCCAGATTGTTTCTTATCTAGATAGACCTGCAGAGATAATAATATGCACAAAAAAGAAGACATAGCAAAACAAAGCAACAAAAGAAAATAACAACCACAAAAAACCAAAGACAAAAAAAAAAGGAAAAGCCTGTAGATAGTTCAAGGTCTCTTTGTTGACCTTTAGGTGTGTTTTCCAGTCAAGTGTGATGTGGTGCCATGCCCTGGTCCCAAGGTCTATTTTTGGTATTCCCTCAAACTCTTGGTTTTTGCACACTTCATTTACACACAACATACTTTATTTTGTTTTCTCGAGCTGTTTTCAGTTTCTTCGAAATTTTACATTCAGCTCTTTTACTTCCATTTGCTTTAGTTACTCTGCAACTAAGAGACAATTTCAGTCTTTTATGACACACACTTTGCTCTTTTCTTTCTTTCTTCTCATCCAGTCTTCCATCATTAGTGTTTCATGTGTCAAGTCCATGTTGACATGATCTTGAAATTCAGGTGGGAAGATCTCAAGGTCATATTTTGGGTCTTGTAGACTTATTTACTTTTCTTCAGCTTCACCCTGAAAACTTACATATGAGCAATCTCTGGCTATTGTTTCACAGTCGGTTGCTGATCTGGTTTTAGCTGCTGATGTTGGCCTTCTTGATCGTCTCTTCCCATAAATGTAGTCAATTTTATTTCCGTTTATTCCATCTGGAAAAGCCCATGCATACAGTGGCTGTTTTGTTAATGGAAAAAGGTATTTTCAATTAAGAAGTTGCTTGTCTTGAAAAATTCTATCCTGCTATTTTCAACTTCATTTCTATCACCAAGACAATATTTTCCAACTACTGTTCCTTCCTCTTTGTTGTCAATGTTGGCATTAATCCTATTGGCAATAATTATCAATGCATCTTGATTGCATATTTGATCAATTTCAGAATGAAGACGTTATTAGAATTCTTGTTTCTTTATCACTAGCTTTAGTAGTCAGTGCATAATTTGACTATTAGTGGTATCGACTGGATTTCCTTGTATGCATATAGATATTTTATCACAGACAGCATTGTATTTCAAGCTATATCTTGAAATGTCCTTTTTGGGCAGTGAATATGAAGTCATTCCTCTTGAATCTGTCATTCCCTGCATAGTAAACCACATGGCTTTCTTATTCAAAATGGCTACTACCAGTCCATGTCAGCTCACTAATGACTAGAATGTTGATCTTTATGCATTCCATTTAATTTTTGACAACTTCCTAGGTTGACACATCATACACTCCAAGTTCCAATTATTTGATGTTTGTAGCTGTTTCTTCTTATTTTGAGTCACGCCCCATGAGCAAGTGAAGGTCCTAAAGATTGTACTCCTATAGACTTAATTCCATCCACACTATTATGTTTGACTCTACTGGGAGAAGGTAGCTCCTCACTCCTATTTTGAGTGCCTTCTGACCTGAGGGGCTAATCTTCTGGCACTTTCTCTGATAATGTTCTGCTTCTATTCATGAGGTTTTTAGTATACTATCCATACGTTTTCAGGAGTTAGTTCCTCAGAGTTGGGCAGCCTATTCCTTCTGCACAGCCTGCTCTTAGTCTGGAGGCTCTGCTGCAACCTGTTCCCTTGGGGCGACGCTGCTGGCATTTGAAATACCAGTGACATAGCTTCCAGCATCCCAGCACCACACAGTCCACCACAGCATGACAAGCTGACTGACAGGCTATTTCCTAGTTATTCTTCAAGATTAAACTCCTGGGTCATCTATTTGGGAAAACATGTCTCCTAGGAAACTGATTCTGAACTATCAGACTTGTCTAAATGCATACAACCTCTATAGTTCCACTCTAGGGCCCTGAAAGCATCTGTCCACAGACTCAGAAGTGATCTGGTCACTGTAATGGTAGATACAGAGAAATAGTCTGTGATTTTTATTTTCAAATCACACGACTCCAATGCTCCTGAAATAATTATATTGTACCATAGGAAGTAGGAAAGCTCACACAGGGAATTCTAGTTTTTTTTTTAAAGGCAGTCAATAGATAGAGGCCTAATCAGACATGAAAGTTCAAGTTTTTATTTAGTATAAAGTATATTTTCCATGAATAAACATAGGGCATTGTATCTATAACATCTCCACTGAAGTCCAGAGCACCTTTATTCTCTCTGTCTCCTCAGCCTGAGTCATTCATTCACGAATACTCATTGAGTATCAGCTCTGAGTCAGGTACTTTCTAGGATCTAGAGATGGACCCATGACCAATGTCTAATTTCCTGGAGCTTTGATTGTAGTTAGGAACAAACAAAAGTGACCTAATACAATAAAAAACATATAAGGGAATAACTAGAAAGCATTTAATGCTATGATGAAAAAATTAATATAAAACAAGTCATTCAAACATAAGAATTCAATGATTAAAACTACAAGACTGTAAATTAAACAGCTTATATACAACTCATCTATATTCATATGACATATTAATAATTTATGTATGATTGCCAGAGGTACATTTAAATACAGACATACATGCATGTACACGCTATAGCTAAATATACCTAAAGTGAATTAAAATAATTCAGTATATTTTTTCAATAAGTACCTAAAGTACTTATTAGTACTTCCATCAACATAGGAAAAACATCACTTATTTGTCTTAGTGAAGTTTGATTTATATGATACATTTATGAATGGCTCAAGATATTTGTCCACATTCATGGACATATAGCTGCATTGATCCTGGTGTTATAAGACAGAGTTTATCCTATAATGGTTTGACATTAGGATTTGGCAACATGACAATTAAAAAATTAATCCAAAGGGAGAAAACAACCAAACCCACATGAGCAGGCCTAATGACTGGTTCTGTTTTTGAATTCAACTTTTAACAAAATAATGCATTTAATTAATTTTTTTTTGTAGACCACAAATCCCTCATGCTACTTAAGTGCAATTGGTATTAAGTCGGGATAGATGAGATTTTTTAGAGTTAATAACTTGTAACTAAGGAAAGGAAATAAAATGAGCACATTTTCTCTGATATAAACATTTCCTGGTATGACTTTTAGTTTGCATTACCTATTAACCCAAGTGCCTTCTTCCCCTACACTTAAATACTGAGGGGAAAAAAGTTAAGCAATGGATACTAGAAGGAGGAGGTCGTTATGGAATTAGCATATAAACAAATTGGGAAGCTGGACATTAAAAATATGAAAATAACCTTTTACAATTTTAATAGATTAAAAAGCTGCTGCTTAGAGATCTCGTATGCCAGTGGCTTTTCCACAGGTATTTGCAGATGGGACGTGGAGCTGCCATTTCTGAGTGGATCCTCAGTCAGGGCAGCCTAAGGGAGAAGCCACCTTCAAACTGGTCTCATTATATGACCATCATGCAGGTTCCTGCACTTAGTGGCCAAGATGAATCAGAGCATTCTCCTCAACTTCAAAATACAAAGAGAAATGCTTTTTTATAAAATGTATGCATTAATAAGTTGGTTATTTCTATGTTAACAATTTTAGATATTGCAGTTCGGATAATTTTTCATGCATAAATTCTATGTACTAGTGGAGGTAGGCTGGAATTTAGATAGGTACTGTCCCACGGACCTTAATTTCGTAGAAAGGCTGAATTTTACAAATGAATTAGCATCCTAAAATTCTAATGACTCTAAAATGGGAAGTGTATTAAACAGCACCAGTTTACTTACAGAACTTTAAGACTGTAAAGACCAGCAAATGCTCCCTTGGGAATGTATGTCAAAGAGTTTCCAGCAAGACGTCTGTGGGGTTAAAGGGACAGAAGAGAAAGTGAGCATAACTCTTTCCATGGGAATTAACTTAAAATTTACAATACAGTTTAAAAAGTACAATACAGCGATGTCCAAGCTGTAATGCCATAGCAACAATAAAGTATTTTGTTTTACTCGAGATTGTTTGTAAAAAATTCTATATAGAAAAAAAATGCTGGTGGAAAAGTCCCTAAACATCATTAGAGTAAATTATCTTTTTACAATAAATCATTTAATAACTATGCTGTAACATATAACTATCCTTTAAAAACATTTAAAAATAAACACCAGAAACAGAAATCTTCAAGAAATATAATGCTGAAATGTGACCATTACATGATTTCTACAATTCTAGTATATAAGTACAATTGAGTTAGATAATTAAACAAACATTTCTGCTGCAATTATACCACAAAATACCCATCATGGCTATTAAATTTGGCAAATAATAATGCTATCATTATTGATTCATTTAAAAATGCCATACAACACATGGAAGAAGCACACCGGCCAGTGCGATCACGAGGTGCCCAAGGGACCAGGTATAAGGCATCATGCAAAAAAAAAAAAAAGATATAAGTGTGTGTATGTATGTGTATATATGTGTATATGTATATATGTATGTGTATATATGTATATATATATCATATTAAATGAAGGGGGAAGTGCAGAGTGGAGACCCAAGGCCCAAGTGTCGGCCAATGGAGATCCCCTCATAGAGGGGTTTAGGAGAGGAGATGGGTTAATTAGGGTGTGAGGTAGTATCGATGAAGAACACAGCTTTCCCCCAGATCCTGGATGCTTCCTCCCCCCAACTACCATGATCCGAATTCTACCTTGCAGGGCTGGATAGGACAGAGGCTGTACACTGGTACATATGAGGGTTGGAGGTACAGGGAATCCAGGGTGGATGATACCTTCAGGACCAAGGATGTGAGGGACGATGCTGGGAGAGTGGAGGGTGAGTGGGTTGGAAAGGGGGAACCAATTACAGGGATCCACATGTGACCTCCCCCCTGGGAGAGGGACAGCAGAGAACCGTGGAAGGGAGACTCCGGATAGGGCAAGATATGACAAAATAACGAGGTATAAATTACCAAGGGCATATGAGGGAGGGGGGAATGGGGAGGGAGGGGGGGGGGAAAGAGGACCTGATGCAAGGGGCTTAAGTGGAGAGCAAATGCCTTGAGAATGATTGGGGCAGGGAATGTATGGATGTGCTTTATACAATTGATGTATGTATATGTATGGATTGTGGTAAGAGTTGTTTGAGTCCCTAATAAAATGTAAAAGAAGAAAAGAGAAAAAAATGATTAGGGCAAAGACTGTACAGATGTGCTTTATACAATTGATGTATGTATATGTATGAACTGTGAAAAGAATTGTATCAGCCCCAATAAATTGTTAAAATAAAAAAAAAATGCCATACGAGACCAAAGGGTAACTTCTGCCCCAAAGCAAAGATGAGATGACAGAGCTGGTAAACCAGACGAGTAAAAACTGGAAACAAGGGCGGAAATGGGGCGAGTTCTGCTATATTCTGGGATTGTAGACAATGTAACCGAGTAATTTGTGTAGCAATAGAAAATGAATTTGCTGTGATAACTTTCACTGAAAACACAATAAAATGTTAAAAAAAAGTTTTTTGAGTGGGAAACAAAGCAAGAGCAATACGTTTAACATAATCACATTTAAGAAAGAAACCCAGGGAACTGATTACAAGGATCTACATGTGACCTCCTCCCTGGGGGACGGACAACAGAAAAGGGGATGAAGGGAGACGTCGGACAGGGCAAGATATGACAAAATAATAATTTATAAATTATCAAGGGCTCATGAGGGAGGGGTGAGCGGGAGGGAGGGAAAAAAGAGGACTTGATGCCAGGGGCTTAAGTGGAGAGCAAATGCTTTGAAAATGATGAGGGCAAAGAATGTGCGGATGTGCTTTATACAATTGATGTATGTATGGATTGTGATAAGAGTTGTATGAGTCCCTAATAAAATGTTTTTTTTAAAAAAGAAGTAATGTGGAAAAAAAATCCTCAGTATATTTTCTCTTGTTAATGTTCTTCTGTACATTGTCATGGGATGGTTTGCTAATGAAAATAATATATAACAATAGCTTTAATAAGAAAAAAGATGATACATGGCATAGTTCAGTCAATACAGTTCATTAAAGTTTCCTGTGATTAAAAAAAAAAAAAGAAACCCAGTGTACGAATATGCATCTAGATACTCAGAGAAAGACTTGGAGGACGACATACCCAACTTTGTGAGGAAAGTTGAAGTGGAGAGGGTGAAGGGGACATTCCTTTAATAGATAGCCTTGCCATTGTTCTGTGTTATATGAATTTCTTATAGTGCAAAGGTATTCACATTTTTGGTACACATTTTTGAAAATTCAAAGAAAAAGAAAAAAACGTTCACTTTACAATAGTTTTCAAAGTGCAAAATGGTCAAGGTGAGAACATAAAGAAGAAGGACAATAAGGAGCGGTATTGTAACACCTGGTTTAGTACAATTTTAAGGCAATTACATCACAGCCATAATCTCCGACTCTGATGGTAGATGGCACTACCAAATCGAAAACTCAAGAACCACAGAGTGACTCAAAAGGCCACAGAACTTTATTAGGAGCTATCTTAAAATCACGAGCAGGATTGAAGGACAAAAGATGCCAATATTGTTTTGATGAAGGTGGGTGCTGGTGATGAGGGTGCAGCCGATCTATTTGGCTTGTGTTTGTTCCTGGGAAGCCTAATGGCTTCCAGTTTATACAACGATGTTATCTTCCAATGAGATGCAGTTTCCTCACAGAAATACCCTGACCGGCCTGCAATAAGGCACCCACAATAGAATGTTCAATCAGTGCATCCTTGCTAGTCCGTCCCATGGATGAAATACCATACACGAGCAGTAAAAGATCATACTGCAAGTGTTATTAGAACACGTGTGCGTGTGTGTTATCTACGGAGGAGTTGGCTCTGACTTACGGCGATCCCATACACAATGGAACAAAACATTGATCTTTGGAGGTAGCCAAGCAGCCCTTCTGAGGCCACTTTAGTCTGAAGGCTTTGCTGCAACTTGTTTAGCACCATGATGCCCATACGCAAGCCACCGCTGACAGCGAGCTGGCGGCTCTGCATGGAGCAGGGGACCCAGTCTGAGACTTTCACAGGGGCGCTGAAAATTCTGCCACTGCACTACCTTTGCACCCAGGAGTGTGTGCGTATAGAAAAAGTATCATTCGCCGAATCCGAATGAAATTTAAATGAAATTAAAATCATAGCGTAAAATTTATTATTCTGGCTCTTTTGCTGTGTTCTCTCTCTCAATCCTTTATTTCCCCCTCCCCCCTCGCTCCCCTCTTTCTCTTCTCTTCTCCTCTCTTCTCTTTCTCTTCTATATCACCTTCTCTCCTTACTAAAAACCCATTTGGATCACCAAAAAAAAATTATTATTCTGTGTTGAAAATTTTTAATTTTAAGAGACTTGAGCCATCCCAAGAGTTAATGCTTGCTTTGCTCTGATACTGCTTTGCTGTGTGCCAGTAAGTAAATGACTTGACATTTCTCAGCTGCTTGTTCTCACTTACTGCATGAAATGGACAATGTGAGATGTCTTTTCAGATGCCCTCTAGCTGCAAAGTTTCATGCCTCCCTTCCTTATCTTGTGGTTACCCATCTTTGTCCCTGTTTTCCTTCCCTTAAGAGATATGATCTTTTTAAAGACGGGAATAATCTCTTGTATTGTATTCATGCCTTCTTCAGGTGCCTAAAGCAATGTTTTTCCAACTATAAATACATTTAGTGGCTGGGAATATAATTAGGAAAGAGAAAATAGAAAACTAACATAATGCATTAGCTATGCAATTGCTGTTAGAAACCTTTGTTTCATATCTATCTATCTATCTATTTTTCAGAATAAATAAACACAACCTATGGATTTTTTCTTGTACGTGGTAAGGAAAGTTTGGAAACTACCAACCTGAAGCATAGTCATTCACTCAACACCAAATCCATTGCCATCAAGTTGATTCCAACAGAGCAGAATGGCCCCTGTGAGTTACTGAGGCCATGGCTCTTAATAGGAGTAGAAAGTCCTATCTTTCTCCCATGGAGCAACTGATGGGTTTGAACTGCTGACCTTGCAGTGAGCAGCCAACCCAAAGCATAACCCACGACATCACCAGGGCTCCTAAAACATAGTGGGCATTTAATAAATAAAGATGAATAACACGTATGGCAGCTTAATATTTGACTAGGGTGATTTCAGAGATGTTCTATTTCTGCAAAATTGTATTTCCTGCAAAGTTCTCTTACCAGAGAACCCTCTTTCGATCGCTACGTTGGTCTCTCATCTGGTCTTCCCAGTCAGTGCCTCCCTACTCTCACTCATTCACTGCCAGTCTTGGTAAAGCAAGCTCTGATGAGCTCACTTTCATGTTTTCACTTTCTATCAATTCTCATGCCAGCACGAATGAAATAAAGTCCCTAGCCTCCTTTTCCATAATTCTCTGCATCTAAAAATGCTCTCTTGCTTTGTCTCTCCTTTCCTGACCTTCAAAGTGATTAAGTATTCAAGCCTTCTGAATTGATGGGAACTCACTCTCTACTACCTGAGCCCTGTCTGGTAGCACATGTCAGCACGCTCATGAATTTTATATTCACCCAGTGTTATAGTGCACATCTAGTCCTATTACACACTCCTCCGTGAATCTGGAGGTTCAAGAGCATTGGAAACATTGTCAGTTGCCCTAATCAAAGGCAAACAAAACCAGTTGCTTTTGAGTTGGTTCTGACTCACAGGGATCCCATATGCAGCTGAAGAGACTCCGGCACCTCAGGAGGTTCAATGGCTGAGCTCCTCAATGACTATCACCAGGCTGTTCCCCTCAGGTGCCTCTGGATGCACTTGAATTGCTAATATTTTGGTTGCCTTAATGTTGCTTAAAAAATTATATCAGTATATTAGTAGAAGCTACTAATCGATCTCTCAGTAACCATGCTGACCTTCATCTTTGGTAATGTTTGCCAAAGCAACCTTAGATCATGATATTCTAACAACTGTTTTTTGTTTGTTTGTTTTCCCATGGAAGAAAAATAAAATGTGCTTCATAATATTCTTCAAGAAATTTCTATTTGCAAAGAACTATCCACTTCCCAAGAAGTTAAGATTCTACAGTTGGTCAAAGTCAGTTTTAAACCTTCTTTTCCTAAATTGCATTCTTGAGCTGGGCATTTTGCTTCTATCATTAGATAGGATTTTTTTTTTAAAGATTCAGATTTTGGAAAGGCTAATATCACTGAACTTAACAAACGAATTCTTCAGGTCAACAGAGCAGTCCTTTTTTGGACATAGGGCCCATGATTTCTCTAACTAAAGACTAGTTAAATGCAATCTTTCACCCTTTTGTTAAATCTCTCTTAATTATCTAAGCCATTGTCAGTTTTCCTGTAAAACATACTCTATACCCAACTACCTATAAAAGTTACTTTCTTCCCTTTTACACGTAGTGTAGCTGATTGCCTCTCTAAGGCCAGGAATCGACTGCCTGCACAGAGCAGGAAGCTCAATCAATACTTATTGATTATTTGATCTTGTTCCCCCAAACGACTGGCCATGGTGCAATAGTTAATTCACATGTGGCATAACTGTTTCAGGATGGCTGGCTAGTCCTTGCACAACCAGATCAGAAACAGCTGTAGAGTATTCCTTCTGCATTACACATCAAATCTAAATTCAACAAAATTTCTTTGAGTACTTCTTTTTTTTTTGAGCACTTTCAATATGCTATGTGCAGTACTTTTGGGCATACAAATAGTAGCCACCTAAAAAAAAATCATAAATTCTAGCCACAATGTCAAATACCTTCTATATTAAGAAATTTGTTATTATTCTCCTTTGCCTATGAGAAAATAGGTCTGAGAGGGAGTACGCTATTTGCTTATGTTTGTATAGAAATGCTTACAAGAAAGAATTTGGTTGCCAGCATAACAATCTGAAACTTGCTTGGATCAAGCTGAGGAAACATATGAGCAACAGGAAAAAACAACATAACGCCATTGCATCCCTGGAAGGACTGGCCATGAGAAAACTGTTGCTTCTGATTCAAGCTCCGCCCACTGCAAGATGCAGTACAGTTTTCATGCTTATATTTATCACTGCTCAGAAGGGTCCTTTCCTTTCTTGCTAGCTTCTTTTAAAAATTCTCTTCTCCAAATTATAAATCTTCCAGTTTTGGAGTTTGACCCTTTCTTGTCTCTCTCCATCTAGCCGTGCTCCAACTTCAGCGTGTGTTACCGTCATTTTCAGGGGAAAAACCCTCATTGCCGTGGAGTTGACTCCGACTCTTCGCAACATTATAGGGTTCTATGAGTGTCATCATGAGTTTCTGAGACTGTAAATTTTCAAACAAACAACCAAAGAAGCCTAAGTCCTGCCACTGAGTCATTTCCGACTCACAGCAGCTCTATAGGACAGGAAGTGGGGGTTTCGGAGA
Source organism: Tenrec ecaudatus (assembly GCF_050624435.1). NCBI lineage: Eukaryota > Metazoa > Chordata > Mammalia > Afrosoricida > Tenrecidae > Tenrec > Tenrec ecaudatus. The sequence goes on from NC_134535.1 coordinate 58,782,201, forward strand.
CTGTTTCTCTCTACGGGAATAGAGAGATCTTCTTTGTCCCTTGGAATGGCTGGTGAGTTCAAACTGTTGACTTTGTGGGTAGCAGGCCAACTGTTAACCCACTCTCCCACAAGGGGAGAATTCAGATGTCCAAGTCCGAATCTACACATAGTGAATAATAAGTTCTTGGGGTAGAATTTGGAATCTGCATTTTAATAAGCAGCTCAGGTGAATTTGATGTAGATGGAGAATCACATGGGTACATACAGGGCCTCTACCCTTGTCTCAAGACCCTCATCCACTTTAGTGTCTTTCATCCTTATGGCTTCGTAAACAACTTTCCACTCGGGACTTCTATAACAGAATCCTGCTCCAAACTACCGACATTCCAGCTTCATAGGCACTTCCACTGGGTGTCCTCCCACCTAAGACATTAAGAACCAAGCCTCTTCTTGCCTCCAGAATTAGTTGCCGCCATTGAGCCCTCCATCTCTATTAACTGTATTACGTTAGGCTCCTAGTATCTAACCTCAGAGTTTGCTCACCGTCATTTCTCACCTCCAGACCTCTCTAATAGTGCCTACCTTCAATCAACTCTGTATGTATCTCAGGGGGCTCTAGCTGTCTGCACAGTTTTTTTTTATAAAGATGTCTGGGTCCCAATTGAGACCCATAAAACAAGAATCTTGGGAGGTAATCATTGGTATTTTAAGATGTGTACCTGGTCATTCCAATGTATAGTCAAGAGTGGAAACTCTGAAATGGTTCTCCAGTTTCATGTATATTAATTGTTACCTAAAGATCTTTATGATAGTGATCCATGTGAGACAACAAGAACCCGAAGCGGGTGGTGAGGAAATCAAGCAGACATGGGAAAGACAATGTGGAATGAGGAGCTCTATGACTTGGAAATTGGCTGGATCCCGGAAGCGAGGGGGAAATGAAGAAAACAGACAGAAGGAGTGACAGACATAGAGTTCACAAGTTTGGATATCAAGAGTGCTGATGGTCATTGGGAAAGACAGGTTAAAAAAGCCTGGATGAATTTGTACATGCTCAGTTGCGAAGGAGAGCTTGGGGCTATGAAGATAGTCATATACGTAGTTGATGACTCTCAAAGCGCAGTCCCAAGACTTGCAGAAGCCTCACAAGGAACTTTTAGAAATGCAAATTCGTGGTATAACGTCTTCTTCTCCAATCAGACCTGCTGAGGAAACTCTGGGAACGCGCCGAGCACTGTGTGGTGGAAAAAGCACTTTCGCGGATGATGTCACTGGCCTGGAGGGGAAAACCCACCCAGTGCTGTTGAGTCGATTCTAACTCATAGAGACCCTCTAGCACAAAGTGTGGAATTTCCAAGACTATAATCTTTACAGGGGCAGGCTAGCCCAACTCTCTCCCACAGAGCAACTAGTGGGATCGAATCACCAACCTTGTGCTTAGCAATCCAATGCCTGTATCACAGAATCACCAGGGACCCTTGGACTAGAGTGTAGTTTTAAAACTTTAATGTGCATCAGAATCACCAGAAACTCTTAGAAAAGACAACTGCCTGGCTCCAAACCCCAATTTCTGTTTTAATAGGCTGGCGTAGGATGCGTTTTTGACAAGCTCACCGGTGTTACCACTGCTGCTGGTCCAGGGAACATGATTTTAGAATCCACTGGTCTAGCAGTCAAGTGAAAAACAAGTCTGCCCTAGTGATCTAGGTTTGGGGTCCTCTCAAGAGCAGGAAGGAGTCCTGGTGGCAGCGATTTACACAGTGGGCCACAAAGGTCAAGGTCAGCAATTCAAAAACACCAGGTGTGCCCTGGGAGAAACATGAGACTTTAAACTTCTGTAAAGTTACCTTCTCAGAAGCCCCCAGAGGCAGTTCTCCTCTGTCCTGTAGGGTCCCTGTGAGTCAGAGCAGTGAGGGGAAGGAGCCGTAGAAGGAACCCTGGCAGGCATAGCGCAGCAGTGGAGCGCTCAGGGGTTAATCCAAACGTTGGCCGTTCCCATGTACAAAGTGGCTCTGCATGAGAGAGGCGTGGACAGACGACAGCAGGAAAAGAAAATGGGACAGTTCTGTTCTGTCCCGACGGGATCACTCCAATGGCATCATAGGAACAGGGAGCTGTGTTGGGGGTGGGGGTGGGGGGTCGGTAGGACCACACCAGTGACCCTGTCAGAGAGGGTGCCACCAAAATAACTGTCTATAAAACTATCTATGAAAACATTTCCAGCAGAAATTTATTATTTTACAGAAGCCTGGTTTAAATGCAGCGATGTAGACACTAAGCTAAAACCATATGCTAATTTACTTTCAGACCGCCTAAGGCACCCCTTTTGGTCGGAGCATCACAATGGCCGAGTGTAATGACATCATGATATGCTTTTGTCTGCATGCTACAAACATGTGATATTTTTATTTCTACCAGTGTTTGTAGAGTCACTGATGTTGTCACATTTTCTGGTGTTTTAGCTATAGTATTGTGGTAATTAGTATCTATGAACCTGTATCAAAACTTTTTTTTTTCTCCAAAACTTTTTTTTGAGAATTAAATGGTAATCAAAAAGAAAAGTAGGAAAAACTGTAAAGGTTTCTGCTTAGTTATTCCTATTGTTGGAAATAATAATATAAGATCCGAATTCTACCTTGCAAGTCTGGATAGAGCAGAGGATGTACACTGGTGCAGATAGGAGCTGGAGACACAGGGAATCCAGGGCAGATGATACCTTCAGGACCAGGGGTGTAAGGGGCGATACTGGGAGGGTAGAGGGTGAGTGGTTGGAAAGAGGGATCGGATTACAAGGATCTACATGTGGCCTCCTCCCTGGGGGACGGACAACAGAAAACGGGGTGAAGGGAGACGTCAGACAGGGCAAGATATGACAAAATAATAATTTATAAATTATCAAGGGCTCATGAGGGAGGGGGAAGTGGGGAGGGAGGGGGGAAAAAGAGGACCTGATGCAAAGGGCTTACGTGGAGAGCAAATGCTATGAAATTGATGAGGGCAAAGAATGTACAGATGTGCTTTATACAATTGATATATGTATGGATTGTGATAAGAGTTGTATGGGTCCCTAATAAAATGTTTAAAAAATACTCTGTAAAATGATTTTATTGTTAGTATTCCTATAAACTAAGAAATATCACACGTAAGCCATTTTCGCCTATGTTTATCTCATTATCTTATGAGTCTGATTGGTGACACGTGTCACCACAGATTCTGCATGCTCTGGTACAGTGTGACGATGGGGACACCGTGGGTGACTGCGCTGGGTGACACAACCCCGTGGTGCTACTCGATGGCTATGAGGTAGCGTCGACTCACAGGAACGAGTAGCAACAGATCTTGAGTCCCTTGCTCTGACAACTGCAGTGGACTTTCTGCTGGTTTAACATCCCATGCTCCTTCCAAATCTATTTTACACACAAAAACCCGAAATCTTTCCAAAAAACAAATGAATGCTACCCCTTCACCAGCTGTCTAGCAGTCCTCCAGTGGCTTCTTTTTGCTTTTGCTTGAATTCCGTACTTAGCGTTTTGGCCCTGCCTGACCTGGTCTTTGGTTCCCTTTCTATCCCCATTTCCTGTCATTTTTCCTCTCTGCCACTCTGCTCTCGACACACTTGTTTTCTTTCAAGATACACAACCACCCAGGCTTTTGGTCATACTGTTCTCTACATGAAAACAAAACCCAAAACAGCAGCTCTTGGGACGGCTGGCTCCCTTCATCCTGCTCATCTCAGTTTCCAAGCCATCTTCTTAGCCTCTTCCCTCAAACAATGTTATGGATTACATTGTTTCCTCCAAAAATATGTGTTGGGATCCTATGCCTTATTCTTGTGATGTTTGCAAAGCTGTCTCTTGGTCATGTTAATGTGGTTATATGTACGGTGTGTCTTAAGGCTAATACTTTCTGAGTGATTGATATAAAGAGCAATGTTGATGTAGTAGTTGCTGTTAAGTGAGCCCTTGGAACTGTGATGCTGGTGAAGAATCTTGGAAGTCCCAGGGACTGCCAGAGGTCAAACAAACCTGTGTTGGAGGAAGGAAAGTCAAAACGCTCATTAGGAGAGAGGATCGTGAGACTTTGGAGGAATCAGTCCAGACTGGTAGTCGAGGCTCAGCACAGAAGGGGAAGACCTTCAAGGAGATTGGCTGACACAGTGGCCGCAACAATGGGCTCAAAACGAACAAGAGTTGTGGGGATGGTCCAGGTTCGAACAGTTTCGTTCTGTTGAGCACGGGGTTGCTATGCCTCAATGCACCGAACAACAACAATGAGCCCTGTGAGTGTTCTTCACTGCCCTTGCACAAGTTGTGTCATCTGAGAAATGGTGCCCTTGTATAGGAATGAGAGGTGGAGAATAAAGGAAGGCTAATGAAGGAAAAGATGAGGCAGAGAGATAGAAAAGGTGTCAAGATAAACTAGGGAAAAAAAGTTTTAATGAGCATCACTGATAACCGAGAGCCAGATGGACGGAGACAGGAGGCTGAGCACTGCTGGCAAAGCCTGCGGGCAGGACGATTAGGCATGAACACACACATGTTCTCATTTTACTAACTCAACCTAGTATCTCAGTTATAGTTTACCAAAGCTCTTTCACCATCATTCCATTTGATCCTCAGAGAAATCTCCAAAGACAGGCAGAATAGCCCGCACCAATTTTAGCAACAGGGAGAGAAAGGAGAAGTTACAAGTGCACATTGTGCTTTCAGGAAGTTTGGTGGTAGCTCTCGTGATAAATTTCATCTGCAATAATAGGTATCTACTATTTATATAGACATTCTTCAAGGCCAACCATAATATGAGCAAACAGTTCCAGGGAACAATAGAAACTTAAAACCAGACCTCCTCAGAGTTTCTCGTGTTTCTTTCCAACGGTGAGTATTTGGTTCCAATAGTGCTAGAATCTGAGAAGATCTCAGAATGCTACTCGGAAGGAAAGGACTTTAACTTAGACTGTTCAGAACAATAATGATTCATTCCTCTCTCCCCCTTGCTCCTGGTTTCATCAAGTTACCCAGGTAGGTTCCAATATACCTTGTAGATGTCAGCAGCAGGCCCCATCTGACATCAGTTCTTAGCATCGGAACTACATTGATCAAATGTAGGATCTGTTATTTGTCCACACGATAGAACTGAGAAAATAGAACCTAGAGGACAGCAGATACTTTGGAAAAGAGGTGTGATGATTTCTCAGGGTGCTAAAACTTGGTAAAGAATGATTTGTGATGGTTGCCTACTTGTGTTGAAGCCCAGATTTGGAAATAGCTTGACCTTCATAAGTCTTGTATCTCTATGGTTCCTGCAATCTAGCTGATGAACTAGCAAAGAAGTGTCTTCTGCAGAGTGTTTCATTTTAAGAATATATCTTTAATACCTTTTTTACTAACCATCTATGTGAACTATCATGATACAATATTGGTCATAATAACTTAATCGGATCTTCAGACACACCTCCAAAGAGTGGTAGGGCATTTTACATCATTTATCCCTGAGTTCCAGGGAAGTTAAATGAAATATCTGCTAATAGGTGGCGGAGCCACGTGGGGAGTCTTGGGCTTTGGGTTCCAGGTACTGGGCTCTTCTCTCTCCAGCCCAGTCCCACTGCACTTAAACCAGACATCTAGTTCTTTCTTTCTTTTCAAAAAAGAAGGGCTGTCTTCTCTCTGCTCACATTGCCACCAGTAGGATGTCTGGTCTACACATGACAGGTGAATTTGTGGGGTTCATAAAAGAAACAGCAAACAATAACTAAAGAAGAAGCCATGCATGTGCCAAAAAACGTGGCCCAGGTAGTGTTTCAAACTGCTAGCAGGGAGAAAAGAGGCCTTGGCTAGGATGGCATTTCTCCTTAATCTTTGTTCCAGGTACTCCATCAGGATAATGATATGTTTTGCTGTTGTTTTAAACAACTTTTTGAGCATTGTGAATTAGGTAGAGGTTTGAAATTGCACATAATGATTTTGTGATACATAGTTTAAGCCACTTACCAAATCCCCAATAGCCTACCCTACTCCTCTTTGGATTACCCTCTCCCTCTTTTGAATTACCGTACTACCTTCCCCTTCACCCAAGTTAACAGTGAACACCTGCCAACCCTCCAGCTATTGATTTATATTCCCTCCCTTCCCATCCACCACTCTGCCCCCCCCCCCCCCCCCCCGTAACCTCCAAAGTCTGTTCCCTGTGGTAGGAATGAGTTAAAAAACAAAACAGTGAACATCCCCTAGGGCTGATTTTTGCATCATTTTGACTATGTGGCCTTTATTGAGTCCCAAGGCTAAATGGGGGATGTGTCACGAAGGTCCACTGTTTGTAACCTGGCTCAATGGATTAAAGTAGGGGGAAATGGGTAATTAATTCTAAGGGGGAGACTGGCTACTTGGCTTTATGAATAGTGATTTTTAAAACTGGAGTTTTGTTATGAATTTTATTGGTGTCATTAATGATATTATTGATTAATGATAGTATTAGGAGTATCTTCTTTTTTAATACATAGAGAAATAAAACATAAAGAAGAGTGGAATAAACTGAATGAAATATTTGAAGCTCTCAGAATAGTAACAAAAATCATACATACACAATGACATGTATCTCAACATCTATATTTTATTGTGAGGATGGTCATTTTTTAGTTCAAGTAAAATACTATATGAAACATGATGCTTAACTATATGGATTTGTATATAAAAATGTTAATTTGAGTTTCAGGCCTATTGAGCAATGCTAGATTGCTGATATTCTACCCCCGAAAGTTCTAATAATACAAGCATTAGATTGAGAGGTCAGCTGTTCAAACCCACTAGTAGCTCCAAGGGAGAGAGAGGAAGCTGTCTGCTCCTAAAAGATCACACCTGTATGGAAGTTCTACCTTGTCGGAAGGGCTCACTTGGAGTTGAAATTGACGGTAGCTTATAATGCAGTGACACACACACGCACACACATTTTAAAAGTGTCCAGTGTGTGCAAGTCACAGAAGGAGTACTGTCCCAGGGAAAAAGCAAAGATGAGCCAAACACAATTACTAGCATTCTCTCCACTTTTAGAGAATGGCTTTGACTCTTAGTTTTGACCTGCATTTAAATCAGCTCTGGCACTTACCCATTCTATTATCCTGATTTAGTTCTTTATTTTCTCTACATCGGTTTTCTTTTTCTGTGAGCTAGATGTAATAATAATTATAATACCAACTTTCAACGAGCCAAGAAGAGAATTCAGTGAACTCAGGTATGGAAGGCATTTTGAAGGGTACCTGACACTAAATAAATTATTACTAGTTCTGTTACTATAGTCATATTAATATCCTGAAGATCCAAAGAGAAAATATAGATAAGCACTGGAAAGTTAATCAAAAGCCATCAGCAAGAAAATAAGGATAGCTTAAGTGGAGAGCAAATGCTTTGAGAATGATTGGGGCAGGGAATGTATGGATGTGCTTTATACAATTGATGTATGTATATGTATGGATTGTGATAAGAGTTGTATGAGTCCCTAATAAAATGTAAAAAAAGAAAAGAGGAGAAAAAAAAAGAAAATGATTAGGGCAAAGAATGTACAGATGTGCTTTATACAACTGATGTATGTATATGTATGGACTGTGATAAGAGTTGTATGAGCCCCTAATAAATTGTTTAAAAAAAAAAAAGAAAATAAGGATACAATCACAATGCTCTGGTAAAGTGTATTTAAAAAACAAAACAAAACAAAACCCTAAATTTAACCTTGGGAACAAAGGAACAGACCAGAGTTGACCATTTTTCCAGACTATAAATATTGTCCATTTTTGTCACTAAATGAATAACGAGATGTTCAAAACACAAGTTAAACGCCACACAGAATTATATATGGGGAAGAGGTCTTGCTTTTAAATTCAGCAAGTCAGTCAGCTCAGTGAAAGGGATTCCAGAATAGATGAGAAAACGTAACCAATAGCCTTCAAAGGCACCTCTGTTTCTGAAACTTTGTAATTCCACTGTCAAACTACATTAATAGGACACCTAGTGATATAAAAACAAGAGGTTTCAGAAAGTTAGCCTTAAAAAAAAGCAACAGTCTCCTTTCCTTGGCACCACCTACCCTGCCCCCTCCAGGTTTTTCTTAATTTTCATTTAAAAAACTGGCTGTAGGACAGAATTAGGGGTCCACCTCATGAAGAAAGAGGAGCTATTTTGAATAAATTGGGTCACCAAGGGAGGAACTCTATAAAACAGAGTCTTTGGGAAGTAAATTATTTATGGATTCCATTTGTGGTCTAAACTTGAAGTGTGTGTTGAGGTGAGGTGAAGGTTTTCATCACAGGATATTATAAAGAAATTAAAGAGACAATGGTAAGAAATGTATACCTTAGAAATATAGTGGTAAACAGGACTCATTATTGTAATTCATCATGGTGGTAAAAAGCAGATGAAAAAATGTAAAGAAGGAAAAACAAAAATAAAAAATCCAACCAACCCCTTAATGTTTAACATTCACCCCCCCAAAATCTTTAAAATTATTCGATAATGTCAAATCCATTAGTCTTTTCCGAAGGCAGTTAACATGTAGAAGAAGTGCCTCTGATGTTCTTCTGTTCCACTCATCAATTCACAGATTACTATTTATTATCTACCAGTTGGTGTAGTGGGTTACAAATTGAGCTTCTAACCAAAAGGTCAGTGGTTGAGGCCACAGCTGTTCCTTGGGAGAAAGACGGTGGACAGAGCAGAACTGCCCCCTTGAGTTTAGGAGACTATAAATCTTCACAACCTCCTCTTCTTCCCCAGGAAACTCAAAGGGGCAGTTCTGAGTCACTCTGAGTTAGAATCATCTCCATGAGAGTGAGTGAGTTGTGACGGTGTGAGTAAGACAGATATGGTCGCAACATCTTACAAAGGTTAAATTCTGGCAATGGAGAGGGCCTGAGAGAAAAGAGGAACTTAGAGACTCCAGAGAGGAAACACCCTCATTGACTGATAAGCACTTACCCATAGTCGTGGTAGCTTAAGATGCCCTACCACCCTCTTAGATAACAATTTGGGCATATTCAAGTGATTCCAGTAAGAGAATAGTAGCAATGTCTTAAAATAGTACCACGAACAAATATCAATACCCAGGGTTAGTTGTCATTGAGTTGCTTCTGACTCAAGGGGACTCCATGTACGTAGGCAGCGAGAGCTGCCACACAGGTTCATGGCTGCACGATCTCTCTGAAGCCCATCATCAGGCCGCCCTTGAGCTGTCTCTGGGATGCTCAGAACTGCCAGTCTTTCTACGATCAGAGAGTAGTTGACGCCACTGAGGGAAGCCACATAGAATTCTCGAGTTTCAAACTCTAATAGTCACTAGAAGTTTGAGAATATTATCTTCTTGAAGAAAAAAAACAACACAACAACCAGAAATCAGTGTAAAGCAATTTGGTCACGATGGGCCATTCTGTGCATCAGCCATGGAGGATGGTGTAGCGCATCAACAATGTAAATGACTCCCCGAATTGGACCCTGACCTTAGGATTTAGAAAGCCAAACTTTCGAAAAGAGGTCATTGCCTGAACAATTCCTTTAGTTAACAGAGGACTCACACAGCTGACGGAGCCAACTTGGCTCACAGGTGTCATGACAGTGCCTCTCTGCCTTCCTCACGGTCACTCAAGAGGGCACGAGGGTCCCATGCAGTTTTTCAAATGCAGACTTTTGGTTTAGGCAGTTCCTTTTCATCTTCTGGAAAGTGATTCCTAGACCTAATCAAGTTTCCTCCCTATCATGAACTAATTTTAGCTTCCTCCTTTCTAATTTTTTAATTTTTCACAGTGAGTCTGGGAGAGAGTCCAGTTGGAAGTTCCCTGTGGGTTTCATTTCTTTGCTGGTTGTTGTTGTTGTTAAAGCCTGAAGGGAGGCTAAATTTAAAAGTACGAAAATAGTAATTAAGAGTGATTAGGACAAGAAGTTTTGGTGCTAGGAAATGTGGGCCCAATTTTCCTCGTCACAAACTGTACCAAGCGGTACTTTTTGGTTTTGATTATGGCATTACTTGCTATTTTAATAAACATGAACCAGTATTCAAACTTTTAATATCCTGCTGCTTTAACTATTTCCAAAGAGCTATCCAGCTTTTAAAAACAGGCTTTGTTTTAAAATTTTAATTTGTTTGGCTCAGTCTCACCTTAGAAAGTTGTAGGCTCATGGTAAACTCTTTTATAAGTTGATTTCCAGAATCACAAGTAATTTTTCTCCCCACTCCCCTCTAAGTGTTTCCTCATGTGCCAATATTGTCGGTGCCGACAGCTCTCCTGTCTTGGTTTATCTGGTTCCCACAGTAAGCATGAGAGACAAGCACAGGAATGTGTCCAGTGTTGACTAGACACATCAGCCTGCAGCGATACTTACAGCTCCTCTAGGAAGCGGAGGTTGTGCAGGGGACTCGGGGGCAGCTGACTGATGTTGTTCATACTGAGGTCTCTGGAGGGGAAAACAGAGAGTGTGTGAGGAGCGGCAGATGCCACCACAAGGAAATCCAGCTGTTCAGTTCACACATTTCCGAGCAGTATCGTTGAAAGGACTCATTCCTTCGTTCGACAAATGAATTGCTAGTTTGCATCTTAAATCTATTCCGTTCCTCCTTCTCCATTCCTGCCCCCTGCCCCAATATCATGGCTCTCTCCCAAATTAGAGACGCTCCGGGAAGCTTACATAGAATTCCAAAGGACTTAGAACTATTCATACACACAGTTGTAATTCTTCATGTTTAAAGTTATGTGAGCAGGTCTGCAAGGGAAACAGGCATAACTCAATTGTAGCCATCACTCAGCTCTGTGTCTTGCATTAAATTTTGTGACAAAAAGAAATGTCTTCATCGAGCTCTGGAAGTCTTCCTTTCCTGGGACGTTAAGCACCTTGTAAAAACAAATGTTTTGATTCAACAAAACTTAAAAAAACAAAACAAAACCTCTACTCCCTCCTTCTAACATGTTCCTTTTGCAGGTTCTCGGATTGCAGTAAAGACGTGAAATGAACCATAAAACAGGACTGTAACGTGACCCTGCTCTGAGGCACACTTCCGGCTGCGCCGGCACACTAGTTCCTGGCACAGGAAACAACAAGCCACTTTGGGCAGAACTCAATCAATTTTTGTTTTAAGCGAGGCTTTGTGGAATTAGATTTTTATTCTGTTTTTACTTTTCTGTATCATTAGGACAGGCCATGGTATCTCACACACCCCAAGACTGGCAGATTCTAATTGAGACCAACTCAGACCAACTACATGGTCACCTGTAGGCTAACTTACAGAGTGAGTGGTTCCTGAAACCCAAAGATTCAGGATTCAGGCCACTGTCATTCTAGACCTGGGTTAAAATCAAACCAAACTCCATACTGTCGCTGGATTCTGATCCCTGGCGAGCCCACGTGTCATGGGATAGAAGAGCTCTACAGGAATTTCTCAGCTATGATCTCTGTGAAAACAGTTGGGCCTTTTATCTTTGGGGGTGCTGAGTGGGTTCAAACTATCCCGTGGGTTAAGCATTGGGCTGCTAACCACTCGGTCTGAGGTATAAATCTCAACCAGCCCCTCCTGAGGAGGAGGAGCTTATCTGCTCTCATAAAGACACACAGTGTCCTTCTTCCATGGGAACTTTGCTGCTTCTCAGCTAGATGGCCACTTGTGTATCTTCAAGCCTTTTACACTCCCCATGTTATATCTTTTGACAGTTAGGCACCATCAGCTTTCTTCACCATATTTGTTTATGCACCCATTTTGTCTCAGTGATCATAGCAGGAAGCTAAGCATCACGGAATACCAGGTTATTAGAACAATGTGTTCTTGCATTGAGAGAGTACTTGAGTAGAGGCCCAGTGTCCATCTGCTACCTTAATACTTAACATATAAATATATGCACATAGATCTATTTCCCTATCCTTATATATAAATACATTTACATATTTACATGCCTCTATTTAGACTTCTATATAAGTCCTTGGCCTCCTAGTTCTTTCCTCTATTTCCTTTTACTCTCCTCTTGTCCCACTAGAATGCTTGGACTTCATTTGGGTTTTGGTAATTCCTCTTGGCTACATTGCTCTTGATCAAGCAAGCCCCATGAAGCATCCTATACACTCCTCGACATTGATTTTGGATCATTTGTTGTTTCCTTGTCCCTGTGAATTAGGGGGAGTGTGGAGTGGAGACCCAAACCCATCTGTAGAAAAATAGACATCTCCTTACAGAAGGGTGACAAGAAAGAGATGAGCCATTGCTGAAGACAAAGCGGGTGCATAAGCAAATGTGGTGAAGAAAGCTAATGGTGCCCGGCTATCAAAAGATATAGCATCTGGGGTCTTAAAGGATTGAAGGTAAACAAGCTCAGAAACAACAAAGCCCACACGGAAGAAGCACACCAGCCTGTGTGATCAAGGTATTGAAGGGATCAGGTATCAGGCATAATCAGAACAAAAAACCGTATCATTGTGAATGACGGGGGAGTGCAGAGTGGGGACCCAAGAAACATCTATGGCAACTGGACATCCCTTTACAGAAGGGTCACAGGGAGGAGACGAGCCAGTCAGGGTGCAGTGTAGCAATGATGAAACATATAACTTTCCTCTAGTTCCAAAATACTGCCTCCTCCCCCACTATCCTGATCCCAATTCTACCATACAAATCTGGCTAGACCAGAGGATGGTACAGATAGTACACAGATACAGATAGGAACTGGTAACACAGGGAATCCAGGGGATCCCTTCAGGACCAGTGATGAGGGTGGCGATACTGGGATTGTAGAGGGAGGGTGGGATGGAAACGGGGAACCAATTACAAGGATCTACATGTGACCTCCTCTCTGGGGGACAGACAACAGAAAAGTGGGTGAAGGGAGACGTTGGACAGTGTAAGATATGACAAAATAATAATTTATAAATTATCAAGGGTTCATGAGGGTGTGGGGAGTGGGGAGGGAGGGGAAAAATGAGGAGCTGATGCCAGGGGCTTAAGTGGAGAGCAAATGTTTTAGAATGATGAGGGCAATGAATGTCCAAATGTGCTTTACACAATTGATGTATGTATGGATGGTGATAAGAGTTGTAGGAGACCTAATAAAATGATTTTAAAAAAAGAACGTGCAAGATATGAAAATAACAATCATTTATAATTTATCAGGAGTTCACAAGGATGGGAAGGTGGGAAAGGTAGGGAGCTGATACCACATGCTCAAGGAGAAAGAAAATGATTTCAAAATGATGATGATAACACATGCACAAATGTGATTGTTACAATTTGTGTATGGATTGTTATCAGAGCTGTATGAGCCCCCAGTAAAATTATTAAAAAACAAGGCTCCCACTGTCAGAAACCCCATGGTACAGTTGTCCTCTGTTCTCCGGCTCCCATGGGCTGGGATTGGCCCATGGCTGTGGGTTTGTGGTCTAGGTTAGAAGTCAAACGTAATGTAAACCCAGGTCTCCCTCACTGTCATCTGGTCCTTCCCACCTCCCAGTGGCCCTGTCCGACAGGTCACAGCAGCTCTGCGGGCTTCCTAGACTATCCATCGTTACCAGAGGGAAGCGTTTTCCTCCTTGTTCTCCTATGGGTGAGGTCTAGAGACGTAAAATGGATCTTCAGGTAGATACTGCGATTCTTTGAAATCTGCACTCTTCTCGTCGTTACGATGGGCATACCCTGGCTGGTTTCACTCTGGTAGTTTGGATTCTTTATCTGAGGGGTTTGCTCCCAGCCTTTGAAAAGATGCAGGCATATGCAAGGAAGATATAATATTGCCACATGGTTTTGTTACATAATTTGGGTATGGTAAAAAAATCAGATTTAATGTTAATTGTAAAATATACTAGGGAGCCCTGGTGGGGTAGTGGTTACATGTTGGGCTGTTACCCCAAGTTCAGTAATTCAAAACTATCAGCTGCTACGTGGGAGAAAGATGAAGCTTTCTACTCCTGTAAGGAGTCATCGTGTCAGAAACCCTCAGGGGCAGTTCTACCCTGGCCTATCGGGTTCCATCAGTCAGAATCAGCTTGATGGCAGTGAATTTGAACATGAGTTGGTGAATCATAGGGTATGTACGAGTAGAAATCAGCTTGAGGGCCATGGGTTGACTAGTGAGTAACAATGAAGTTGACTTAAATGCTGTATTAAGCTAAAACTAAATAAGGTCATCTATAAAAGGAACATATCTGTATTTATTTCTATTTTTTAAAATGTGAAATTTCTGGCATTATCTAGAAAAGTACAATAAAACCCGTTGCCATCAAGTGCATTCATGGGGAGCCCAGGAACTGGGCCTCCTAGGGTTTTAGCAGCTGTGACCTTGTGGAGGCAGATTGCCAGCTCTTTCTTACAAGGTGCCTCTGGGTGAATCTGAATGGCCACCTTCCAGCCAGTCACGAAGTACTTAACTGCTAGCATTCCCGAGGACTTCTCATAGTGACTACATAGTCTCTGCAGACTTGCCGCTTCTCAGGGATTCTCACCTACTTCTAATGGCTGCCAGCCCGACTTATTGGTACAAGGGCTGAGGGAATTCTTTTGGGGCACATTTGCTAGGGCAAACTAGCTTAGACATCAAGACATCACTTTCTCGTCTTAGATTTTTCTGTGTGAGATGGAAATCAGTTTGGGGACAAGCCTTGATTTTTATGTGCAGAACAGGGGCATTTACATATTAAGATTCAGGGGCACGCCGCATTATGTTCATATTCTTTATCGTACTCCGGGTGCCATAGAGAAGCTCTGGTGGTGTCGCGATTGCTTGTTGGGCTGCTAACCACAAGGTCAGCACTTTGAAACCACCAGCCACTCCACAGGGGAAAAACAAACCTTTCTCCTTCTATAAACATCTCGGAAACCTAGAACCTAGGGACGGTTCTACCCTGTGCGAAAGGCTCATTATGAAGTTGGAATTAACTCGGTGACAGGTGAAACTCCAGGCAACTGGAAGTGAAGCATATATAAACTGTCATTCTCAAGGTTCCTACTGGAGTGTGTGTGTGTGTGTGTGTGTGTGTGTGTGTGTGTGTGTGGTTGCTTAGAGTAGCAGAAATAATTCCAGCATTGCTAGACGCTAGGGTCTCAGGTTTGAATCCTGTTTTTTCCACTCACTAGCTGCTGGATCTTGGAGGAATTAACCAATTAACTCTCTTGTGCTGGACTCCTCAGTTTTTTTTTTTTTTTGACTCCTCAGTTTTAAACAAGGGTGTCTTTATGTTAATAGTTTGAAATACTATGTATGGTTGATTGTTTCCAATCACAGTGCTATTTGACATTTTATACTGTGATTTCTCTTAGAAGATGGACTTCTTTTTATAACTTTTATAAAGTGTTTATGAATATGGGCAATTTTAAAAAAGAGTTTCTAGCTGTATATCTGTACCTATATCTGAAATTAAAAAGAGTCGAAGGTAAAGTGAAATTGAATTTTAAAATTTAAATTCAAAGTGGGTTTTAACACTTTGTAATGTTTCGCCACCAATCAGAATTGACTCGATTGAAGTGCGTGAGAATGTCGTCTGAGGACAAGGACACGATGACCTTGTCTGTTGACTCCATTTCTTTTCTGTGTTCAACATGAGCATTGATTCTCAGATGCAGCCATCCTTCCCAAATGATATGGGGTGGAAGACAAATCATTTTAAAATTTCTAATTTTCCATGGAGCTAGACTTTTATACAACAGGCTGAAGAGAAATGATTCGAAAAATGAAGTGACATTACAGAGCTTCAAAATTATAAGCGTCAACATTTTATTTTTCTATTCAACACCAACTTGTCAAATTACTCTGAAAGCTTCTAATCTAGACTTGGAAAATATATAGCTCTTGTCCTGACATTGACAGGGTAAGAGCACTCATTTATAGATGAGGAAGGCAGGGCTTCAACCTGATTCTTCTCAGTTCAGTCACGGTTGACAAAGCAAAACAAGATCAGACCTGAATTTGCAAAATGTAGATGTACAGGAATGCTAACCAGAATGAGAAAAATTTTAGGCCTGAGCTCTGCTAGAAAGTTAATCTCCTCCCTCTTAGAAAACTCGGACAGTGTTCGTGTTGCATCGGAAGCACACCTCTTCGCTGGCAGAGTCAGAAGCGACGGCGCCCACTCAGAGATGGTAGCCAATAAGCGTCTTTGAATTGGTGTTATTCTCCACAGTCTTGACAGAATCCAACCTCCTGCATCACATCCCCCAATTGGCCTACTCTGCCTCTTCAGTGTCTTGTGTGCGAGACCATTACGGTTATCGTTCCATTTCACTCGAATTTTAAAAACAGTTGGGATGGTTCCAGTTTTGCTGGGTTGGCCGAGACAAAACCTGTCAACCCCCCTGACAGCCAGAGCGGCTCAGAGAGGAGGGTTGGCTTCCAAGTTACAGCCAAGTAATTCCTGGGAAATCCCAAAGGCTGGAACTGAGGTCTCTCCTTGCTCTAGCTGTTTTTCTTGTATTTTTTCTTTTTAATCTTAATACTGTTTTCAAACTACCCATATTCTGATTAATAAATTTTTCCAAATTTCCCTTTGAATTTTCTACTAAGCATTTGCTCTTTCTGACCATTGGAACACATATACTATGTCTCTATACAGCAAATGAGAGGTCTTAACATAATTTCAAGCCGGGGCATGATTTACTTTTTAAACAATTATTTTAAAAAATTTCTCATGCACACATTTTACTCATAATTCTGTTCCCTAAACCCAGTGAAACCACATAGTGAATTTTTAAAAAATTCGAATTCCGCCAAGATGTGCGAATTACTTTGGAAGACTGATCTCTATGTTAAAAAATGAATAAGAGATGGAGATTTCAGATAAAACAACCACATGAGTTATATCATGTTGTCTTTTGACCCAGTTCCGGGCTCTGCTGTGCTAATGACCGCATCTAGAAGCACAGAACACGAATTGCAAATCACCCCGGGAGCTGTTAGCTACACCTGGGAGCCACCTGAGGAGGTTTAAGAAAATAAGCTGCATGCATCCCACACCAAGCATGTCTGAACGAATCGATGCAGTTTAAGCATTGGGCTTTTTAAGACCCTCTTTGATCACGTTCAGGCACAGCTGAGAATCACTGCATGGGAATAACTCTTTCTAAATCACTAAGCAGTGCTCTGGGCTCTGTTGTTTTCTGAGGTGCCATCCAGCTGATTCAGACCCATAGCAACCCTGTGTACAATGGAACAAAGTGCTGCCAAGCCTCGGGCCATCCTCACAATTGTTCCTGTTCCCAAGCGCACGTTTGCAGCCAGAGTGTCAATCCATCTGCTGGAGAGCCTTCCTCTCCTCTCTCCCTCTACTTTCCCAGCCATGCTGTCCTTCTCCTGACCGCCTGCCTCCGGCGTGTCAAATGAAGTCTTCCCATCCTGGGCTCTGTGGAGCACTGTGCGCCATAGTTCTTCCAGGACAGATCCGTCCGTCCTTTCAGCGGTCCAAGGGACTTTCAATGTTCTTATTTGGTCCCACAGTTCCAATGTACCCATTCTTCTTTGGTCTGCTTTACTCGATGGACAACTTTCACACGGACACGAGGCAATGGAGAATACCATGGCTTGGGTCAGGCACACCTTAGTCGTCATAGTAACATCCTTGCTTTTAAATACTCAAAAGAGGTTTTGTGCAGCAGATTTACCAAATGCAGCTCTTATTTTATTTTGTTGACTGCTGCTTCCATGAGCATTGATTATGGCGCCAAGCAAGACAAACTCCTTGACAACTTCAGCCTTTTTTCCGTTTATCATGATGTTACCTGTTAGTCATGTGGGGAGGATTTTGGTCTTTTTTACATCGCACTGTACTTCATACTGAAGGCTGCAGTCCCTGGTACTCATCAGCAAGTGTTCAAGTCCTCCTCACTTTCAGCAAGCAAGAGTGTGCCTTCTGCATATCACAGGTTGTTCATCAGCCTTCCTCCAATCGTGAGGCCACATTCTTCTTCACGTAAGCCAGCTTCTCTGAGTATTTTACAGCATTCAGATTGAATCAGCATGATGACAGTGTACAGGCCTGTCCCACACGTTTTCTGATTTTAAGCCCGCAGTATTCCATTGTTCCATCCACACAACTGCCTCTTGATTCATGAACAAATTCTGAATAAGCCCAATGAAAATGAAGTTTCTGGAATTCCCCTTCTTCTCAAGGTTATCCATAGTTTGTTGTGATTCACACAAATATCTTTGCATCGTCAATAAAACACGAGTAAACATCTTTCTGCTATTCTCTGCTTCAGCTAAGATCCCTCTGACATCAGCAGTGTTTGGTGTCCTCTTCTGAATCCCAACCGAACCTCGGGAAGCTCCAAGTTAATGTATTGCTGCAACTGTTGTATGATCTTAGGCAGAATTTTACTGGCAGGTGATATTGTTATTGTTCAATAATTTGAGCATCCGGTTGGGTCATCTTTCTTCGGAATGGCCACAAATATGGATCTTCTCTAGTGGGTTGGACACGTAGCCGTCTTCCAAATATCCTGACATAGATGAATGAGTGCTTCCAGAGCTTCATCTGCTTGCTGAAGCATTTCAACTGGTATTCCATCAATTCCTGGAGCCTTGCTTTTGGCTAATGCTTTCCAGGCTCTATAATTGACTTAAAAGTTGAGAAGCCTTAAGACTCAAAGAGATCCTGGGTGTTACAAAAAATTAACGTGCTCAGCTGCTAATTGAAAGGTTGCAGAGGTTGGAGCTCGCCAGAGGAAGCCTCGAATACAAGCCTAGTAACTCACCGGCAGAAAGTCAGCCACTGTCAACCCGGTAGCATGGCTCTACTCTGACACGCATGGCTCATCCTGTGTTGGAAGTTACACGATCGCTCAAAGTACTGTTTCCCGTGAGCAAAGGATTAGCTAGAAAACAGCTTTCCCTTAAAAACATTTTTGTTGTTCAAAGCTCTGTTTCCCCTTCGCTTGATGGATACCAACTGAGCATTCACTTTTTGAAGGTCTTGTTCTAGGAATGTAGTGGATAGGCTCAATCAGCCTCAGTTTTTCTCCTTCCTGCAGTCCAGGTAGCCATAAGCCACCCACTGCTACTTCTACCAAACTTGTTTCTGGACCCGGGCTCTTTTCCTTCTTCTTGTTGCCACGGCCACCTTTGAACACGTGCTTGTCCTGGCGATAGCCGCTCTGCTCTTTGCACTTACTGGGACCCCTCCTGCTTGGCCATCTCGTAAATCACAGCCAGAGAGGAGGCCCTGAAAGCCCATGCGATCCTTCACTTCCCTCAGAGCCACTGATAGGCAATAAGAAAGGCACCTTCTCAATTAGACACTAGAGAAGGGCTCTTCCGCAGGAATGGGGACTCATGCACAGAGAGGTTCCCTTTCCTAGCACCAAAGCAGTGTGAATGACTTGGCAGGCTGTGTTTGGCTGGGAGTTGAGTCCCCACTGAGCCACCTTTGTGCAAGGCACAACAAGCATAAGCCAGAGCCAGGTGGGGCAGCCCTGGCGTGGCTGGCTGAGGAATTCTGGTAGCTCCGGGACACTAGAGAAGATGATGTCCAAACTCTTTGGGTTCTTAGAGGAGATATGTGGCAGTTACGTAATCTGTCAACTTGCGAGGGGTGGAGTTTAGCCCCACTTCTTTACCAAGCATGCTGTACTTCTCCAGAGACTTGCTTCATGGTTTCACCAAACTCTTAACTCCGTAGCCTGCTGACTTTTGTTTCACATTCAGCTCTGGAAAACACCACCATCTGTGTTCTTTGTTACTACACCAGCCTACTGAGTGCTACTTGAAAAGAAAAAGTCACAAATGTGCAGACTCATGACTATAAATTGCTGGTCTTTGTGGGTTCTCAATTCCAAATGCAGAGTCCTTTTATGTGTTATTGCTCAGCTTCCTCTCCCATTCCCACATAATGGTTGCCAACCTTCTTTACCACTTGCCTCAAACCACTTCATCAACTCCCCCTCCCATCATGATCATGGGGTTCCTTCTCTTTTACTTCACGAAAATCACTGGAATTCTTAGTGTGGAACAAATGTGGAACAGGCCAAATTTGTATTCTTCCTCCTTCTTTCTTCTCCTTCCTTTTCCCTCCTTCCCTCCTTTCTGTCTTTTGTTTTTTCTAGACTATTTCTCCTTGATCCAACTTGTTCATAGATTCCCATCTTTTCCCTTATCCTATAGTAAACTCCACAATTATTCCCCACATTTTTGTCTCTTCCTCTTTCCGTTCAATGTATAAACACGGCAAAATGAGTATCTAAGTGTCATGAGCATCTAAAATATTTTAAGATCCTGTCTTTAAATATTTTCTACTATTAAAACCAAAGGGAATCTCTTTTGATCTTGTGGCCTCCTTTGGCTGCTACTCAGCCCTTCCCATCCCCCCTGTGGTTGTTCACACGACAGGAATCCACACCTATCAGTCTAACGAAGCTGCTCTGCTCGCGCTAGAGAAGGAATGGCCTCGGCTTTGTAAAATCAAATGAGTACTTGATTCAGTGGACCTCTCTGCTGCATTACATTCTAGAAATGCTACATGTACTGGCTTCCAAATCACGATTCTCTCAGGATTCTTTCATGCTTTCCCAAATTTTATTATTCTTTATAATAAATCCTTTGTTGAGTTTTCTTCTTCGGTCCATTCCTTTAATGTTAGTCTTTTTCTGGAGTTCATGTCGAATCTTGTTCTTTTAGATCTCTACCCCTTTTTTCTTTCAGGATATTATCTAGTCTCATAGTTTCAAGTACTATAAGAGCTCTGGTGGCTCAATGGGTCACAAATTGAGCTGCCAACCAGATGGTCAGTGGTTTGAAACCATCAGCTGCTCCTTGGGAGAAAAATGAGGCTTTCTGCTCCCATAAAGAGTTACAGTCTCAGAAACCCACAGGGATGGTTTACCCTGCCCTGTAGGGTTGGTATGAGTTGGGATTGACTTGATGTCAGTGAGTTTTAGAATTTTAGGAGCTCACAACACCCTAAATCTATATTCCCAGTCTTAATCTTTCCCCTAAATTTTAGAATCATAATTTAGGTTTCTGCTGGATATGCCCACATGCTGGTTAATGCCACCACCATTCTCCTGTCAGTAAAGCCGAAAGCTTGGAGCTCATTCAGGGTTTTTCCCTTTCCTTCAGTTTTCCTACTATTCCCATTTCTCTCCCTTTCCCAACTACGTCCTTCTATATTTCCTCTTTATCTCTCACCCACTCATCTAAAATCACTCTTAACTCTAGGGTGCCTGCTTTCAGTCCTAACACAATAGGGCTTCCCTCAAAATACCACCTAGAGAACTTAGCTCAAAAAGGAGCAGTCGGTACATTTGCACTCTCTATTTTTCAGTGGGTATGATTAGAGAAGAATCACTCGCAGGCTACTGACCATCATGTCCTCACCTTGGTGGGTTCCCGCCACTGCTACGGAGCTGTTTTTATTGCTTATGCGCAGCTTCCCCCCCTTCCCCACAGATCTGCTGCCAGCCTTTACCACTTGGCCCCTTAGCCCTCTCCATCAACAGGCCCTCCTCTCGTGCTCATAGGATATCTCTCTTATTTCATAAAAATAACTGGAATTTTCAGGGCCACCTTAAAAAACAAGACAAGATAAACACATTCTGACTCACTGCATATGAGGGGGTGGAACTGACCCCATAGGGTCCCCGGAGTTGGAATCTTCATGGAAATAGATTGCCCCATCTATATCCCATGAAGGGGCTGAGTTTGAACCACTAAGTGATTAACCTAATCTAAGTGATTAACCACTGCACCACCAAGGTTTCTTAGCCAAACTACCACTTGGCATAAAATTACTAAGTGACTCTCCATCACCTTCCAAATGAAATCTACGTCTCTCAGCATTGCACACAGTCTCCTAAGTGGTCATGACCCTGGCACGCTTACTGCAATTCATCCTTGAAGATTCCGATCAGGCGTCATCTCCCTGGGAAGTCCCTAAACCATCAGATCGGTAAACATCATTTACTGTCTGTCCTCCTGGGTCACCTCACACATTGAATGACATTATTTTAAAATGATATGTTTATGTACAGAGTTCCCTCGTTAAAGGTCATTTAGTCCCCATGATAATATTTCTGTTTCCTATGTAGGTCTTGACATGTAGGCGATGCTCAGTGACGGCTGTCCTGAGCCCCGTTTTTACTGTAGCCTTTTTATGACTGAACATCTATTTTTACACAACTCATTTAACAAAATCATGTTTCCTATTAAATGGACACACTGTTCCTCAGACTGTTTGGTGCATGACTCTTCAGGAAGAAAGTACTTAGGGAAGAGAAGCACTTTTTCGTTGTTCCCGTTTTCCACAAGTCTTTAAACGAACGTTGTACTTTCCTTGTTTACCAAACAAACCAACAAAAACCCAAACCCGCTGTAGTTGAATCGATTCCCACTGGTGGTGACCTTCTAGGACAGGGTGTAAGGACTCCATTGGGTTTCCAAGGCTATACACAGACCTTTCTGGAAGCCCTCCCCCCCCCCCCCCCACCTTGCTCCCTGGGAGCAGCGTGGGTGTGAAACACTGGCCTTTTGGTGAGCAGCGCTGTGCTTCACCACCGCACTCCTGGGCGCCTTGCTCCATCGAGTTGAGGTCTCTCTTTAGGTTCCCTGTTAGCTTTCTGTCCTAGGGACTCTCAAAGGTTCTTGCCCACAGGGACTTCCCTTTGATCTACACTGCTGCTTCCTCCCCTTTCTCCTGCCCCTCCTTTATTTTCTCCTCTTCTTTCTTCTAAAAGACCATTCCTATAATTTCTTGGACTTATTGCGGTAGGGACAACAAAAGGAACTACTTAACAGGTATTCCACATCCTGAAAACACAGCTATGCTCTCCCTGTTTGAGATTTGGTACTAAGAACTTAAAAACAAGGAGGCAGTGTATTATTTTTTTAAAATATTATTATAGAAATAACTGAAAGTTCTTTCTTTAATCGTTGCCACAACTATCTGCTCACTCTGAGGCAGATTTTCTTTCTTTCGCAGCATCTTACCGGTCCTGTTTCTTCAGAGTAGGACTACTTGTCGTTTGTTTTGGGAGATTCAGTCACATTTAGAGCTCTGAGAAATTTCCTGCAAGATACTCATGGTTAACAAGAGATCCAGGCCGAAACCATTCTGGCATTGTTTAATTGATCACTTTTCAAATATGCTTCTAGCGATAAGCCCTCCTGTGAGCTTCAAAGGGAAAGGTGCAGGCCTGAGCAGCTTCTTGTGATCGAATGAATGATGGTATTTTCAGGGACTTTTCTTAAGTTATTGTTTTTAACTCCGGAGTAAATTTTTGTGTGTCAAATATTTGTTACAGAAGTATAGTAAATAAGGGAAAATGCATAAATCCCAAGTTCCAGTCTGATGGATTTTCACAATGTGAACACACCCTTGTAACAAACTCAGGTGTGTGCCCATGCACGTGCGCGGGCACGAAACATCGCCATCACCTCCGAAGCCTCCTTATGCTTAAGTTCCCTTTCATTCCTTCCCTGAAGCAGCTTCCCGACTGCTAACATTGTATATTAGCGTGGCTGATTTTTGATTTTTATGTAAGTGGAGTCATACAGTGGATAATTTTAATGTGTATATCTGGCTTCTTTCATTCACTATGCTTATGGGATTTATCTCTCTTGCACATAGCATATAGCACTTAATTTGAGACTACACCACATTTTATTTCTCTATTTGATTGTTGATAGACGTGTGAGATGTTTTCAGCGTATGGCTATAATTATTAGTGTTTCCATAAACATGTATTTTGTTGAGCATATATACATGCTCATTTCATGTGTGTGTGTGTGTGTTTTAATCATTTTATTGGGGGCTTATACAGTTCTTATCACAATCTATCCATCCATCCATGGTGTCATGTGTTGCCACCATCATTCTCAAAACATTTTTTTCTACCTTAGCCCTTGGTATAATCTCATTTTTACATCTCCCTCCCTGCCCCATCTCCCTCATGAACCCTTGATAATTTACAATTTTTTATTATTTTGTCATATCTAACACTGTCTAATGTCTCCCTTCACCCACTTTTCTGTTGTCTGCCCCCCAGGGAGGGGGCTTATATATAGGTGTTTGTGATCGGTTCCCCCTTTCTACCCTCCAACTTCCCTCCACCCTCCCGGTATCACTCCTCTCACCACTGGTCCTGAGGGGTCATCTGTCCTGGATTCCCTGTGTTTCCACTTCCTATCTGTATCAGTGTACATCCTCTGGACTAGCCAGATTTGTAAGGTAGAATTGGGATCATGATAGTGGGGGGGGGGGGGAAGAAGCAACAAAGAATTTCATCATTGCCACACTGCACCAAGACGGGCTCGTCTCCTCTCCGTGATCCTCCCACATGCACATTTCTATGGGACTATGTACATATAGCTAGGAGTGAACTTGCTAGGCTTTACATATGCATATGTTTAGCTTTAATAGATACTGCCAAAGTCCTGTGCTGGTTCATGCTTTTACCAATAATATCTGTGAATTCTAGTTATTTCCTTCTCTCACTCCTGTTGATATTATATCATTTGTTATCTTCATTTTGTGTAGATGTAAAATGGCATTTTGCTGTGTGTTTAATTTGCAGTTTCTCATGCTAATAGAGTTGGAATGGAGCTGCGGTGGTTAGATTTTATGTCAACTTGGACCAGGATGAAAGTGTAGGGGTGGAGTCCAATCAGGCCACAGCCTCATGATGCCTCCTTGGGGGTGTGGTCTTTTTACATGAGAGACCGTGGGGACCTCTCACTCTTTCTTGCCGTTCACGCTCCCTGCCTGCTGGGATTCTATGTCTGCCTTCAAGAATGGCCCCACAGGGGCCACCAATTCTGGGATCTGTTGGCAGCCTACCATGTTCCCAATGACCGTGCCATGTTCCACAGGACTCTGCACCCGCCAATCCACAGATTACTGCTTTCCACTTCTGCGCCACCGACCTGTAGCTATGTGAGTCTGAAGAGGACCCAGCCCTGGACATCTTGGACCCATGGACTTGAGTTGGACTGGGCTGGGGTGCTTTCTTGACATAAAGTGTCACTGTTTTTGCTTCTCTAGATAACACAGCCTAATGCGAATCCCTGGTAGTGTAGTGGGCTATGAATTGTGACGCTAACCTCAAGATAAGCAGTTCAAACCCACCAGCCACTTTGTGGGAGAAAGTTAAGGTTGCCTGCTCCAATTCCAGAAACTCAAAGGGCAGTTTGGGTCTCTCCTATAGGGTAGCTGTCGTTGGGAACAGACGAAATGTCAGTGGGCCAGGTAATGAAGTTGAACATCTTTTCATATCACTTTTAGTCATCAGTATCCTTTTTGTGTGTGAAGTTCCAGCAGAACTTAGTGTTAATTGATGACTTTCAAATTAAAAAATAAGATCTACTCATATCCACTGAGGCTATGCAACCATATTGATATACCATATATGCCCGTGCATAAGCCAAGTTTTACAGCACATTTTTAATGCA
Source organism: Tenrec ecaudatus (assembly GCF_050624435.1). NCBI lineage: Eukaryota > Metazoa > Chordata > Mammalia > Afrosoricida > Tenrecidae > Tenrec > Tenrec ecaudatus. The sequence goes on from NC_134535.1 coordinate 58,807,554, forward strand.
GTTTTTGTGATAAAATTAGGTGACTCAGCTGATATTCGGGTCGTCTTATACTCGAGTATACAGGGTATAAAGAAAGTCTAGTCAAAGGTATTCTTTCAAGTAGTTGATAGCATAAAGGTTGCTCATTGTCAAGGTTCTCCTGAACAGGGGCTGATGAGTTTGAACCTCCAACCTCCCAGTAACCCCCCTGACAGTGCTCTGGAGCTTTCTGTTTTAGATTAACTACAGGTTTTGATATTTCTCAGCCGAGTAAAGTTAAGAAACTATTCAACGTCATTGTACCTCATTTTCCTCCCTTAGAAAATAATAATTTGGCTGATGAGGTGGGTTACATACTGGGCTGCTAACCAGAAGGTCAGCACCTCCCTACAGATTTGCAGTCTCAGAAACCTCCGGGGGCAGTCTACTCTGCCCTCTTGTGTGGCCATGAACTGGAATGGACCCGATAGTAGTGAGTATTTTTGTTGTTGTTTTTTTTTTTACTTCCTAGAATTTTTGTGAGAAGTAATTGAGCTGGTGCAGATAAAATACCTAAAGCAGTTCCTGGTACACCATAAACACTATGTATTCTCCTATCGTTGTTAATATAGCAGCTAGAAAAATTGCAGATTACAACGTGGGACTGTATAGATGTATCAAGAGTAGAGCAGTAAAAGTTAATTAATTATCATAGTCATCTTGGAAAATCTTAGTCTTTTCATTCATTTTTATATATTAAATTTACTATTAACTGGGAGTTAATACATATATATATCATTCCATAGTTCAATCGCGTCAAGTATTAGCGTACAATCGCTACCACACTCAGTTTCCAAACATTCTTTTCTTTCCTGGACTCCTTGACTTCATCTCCCCCACCCTTTGGTACACTCCCCTCCCCCACCAAAAATAACCCCCAAAATCTTTATTCTACTTGCTGTCCCTCTAGGTTCATCAATCCTGGGTTACAGATCCCCCCAAAACAGAAGAAGCATATAACAAGAGGGTGACTCCTAATGATACAACACCTCTGAGTATACTCCAAAATGAACAAACAAAAAGCAAAATAAACCAAAAAAATACAGAAAATGTTGAAAACCAGGTTAGGTCCAGCGTGCTCTCACACACTTGTAACCTGAGGACTTAAGTCAGAAATTCCATGGTGTCTGAGGAAGCAGAAGACAGCTGTCCCGAGATTATTGGACCGTTTGTAGGTGGACCAACATGGTCTTGCTATATCAGTAAGGTCTATATGCTGTATTAAGCTATGTATTATTCCTGGTAGCCTGTAACTGAAATTCTCAGTGATTATTACTGTCAATTTCACTGAAAATTAGCCTCCATTGTTTGTGTAAATAGCATCCATCCACAAGAGGATCGACTCTGTACAAGTGAACAATTAAGCTACTCAGATATGCAGTGAGTCTACGTTGGCCCAATATCCCTCTCTCAACAGGGCTTTAAAAATTAGTACCAGGGCCTGATCATAAGACAACATTAGCAGAAGATTGTTATTTCCCAGGGGTTGATCGATTAGATTCTTTACCATAAATTAACAAGGAAGTTTTGAAAGGGAGCCAAAAGTAAAAATAAAATAATAATTTTTAATCGTTTTATTAGGGGTTCATATAACTCTTATCTCAATCCATACATACATAAATTGTGGAAAGCACATTTGTACATTCATTGCCCTCATCATTCTCAAAACATTTGCTTTCCACCCGAACCCCTGGCATCAGCTCCTCATTGTTTGCCCTCCCTCCCCACTCCCCACTCCCTCATGAACCCTCGATAATTAATAAATTATTATCTTGTCATATCTTACACTGTCCGACATCTCCCCTCACCCACTCCTCTGTTGTTTGTCCCCAAGGGAGGAGGTCACCTGTAGATCCTTGTAATAGGTTCCCCCTTTCTAACCCACTCTCCCTCTACCCTCCCGGTATCACCACTCTCAGCACTGCCCTGAAGGGATCATCTGCCCTCGATTCCAAATGTTTCCAGTTCCTATCTGTACCAGTGCACATTCTCTGATCTAGCCTGATTTGTAAGGTAGGATTGGGATCATGATAGTGGGGGAGGAGGAAGTATTTAGGAACTAGAGGAAAATTGTATTTTTCTTTTTTTTAAATTTATATTTTATTTACTAACCCTAACCCTAACCCTAACCCTAACCCTGAAAATTGTATTTTTCATCATTGCTCCGTTGCACCCTGACTGGCTTATCTCCTCCCCGAGACTCTTCTGTAAGGGGATGTCCAGTGGCCTACAAATATGCTTTGGTCTCCATTCTGCACTCCCCCTGGTCATTAACTATGATATGATTTTTTATTCTAATGATGCCTGATACCTGATCCCCTCCACACCTCGTGATCACACAGGCTGCTGTGCTTCTTCCACGTGGGCTTTGTTGCTTCTGAGTTAGATGGCCACTTGTTTACCTTCAAGCCTTTAAGACCCCAGATGCTATATCTTTTGACAGCCGGGCATCATCAGCTTTCTTTGCCACATTTGCTTATGCACCCATTTGTCTTTGGCGATAGTATCATAGAGGTGAGCACATAATGATATGATTTTTTGTTCTTTGATCCCTGATAACTGACCCCTTCAGCACCTCGTGATCGCACAGGCTGGTGTCTTTCTTCCATGTGGGCTTTGTTGCTTCTGAGCTGGATGGCTGCTTGTTTACCTTCAAGCCTTTAAGACCCCAGATGCTATATCTTTTGATAGCTGGGCACCATCAGCTTTCTTCACCACATTTACTTATTCACCCGCTTTGTCTTCAGTGGTTGTGTAGGTAAGGTGAACATCAAAGAATGCCAATTTAATAGAAGAAAGTATTCTTGCATTGAGGGAGTGCTTCAGTGGAGGCCCAATGTCCTTCTGCTACCTTAATACTAAACCTATAAATATATGCACATAGATCTATTTTCCCATCCTCAAACATAAATATATTTGCATATGTACATGCCTTAATTTAGACCTCTATAAATGCCCTTTGCCTCCTAGCTCTTTCCTCTATTTCCTTTTACTTTCCTCTTGTTCCACTATCATGTTCAGTCTTCATTTGGGTTTCAGTAATTCCTCTTCGTTTCATTACCCTTGATCATGCCCTACCCGGCCTACACCCACCTCATCACCGATTTGGATCACTTGTTGCTCCCTTGTCCTGGGTTTGCTAACACCACTACCTTTCCCCCCACCTCCCTCTCGCCCATGTCCTCCTAACTGTTGGTCCCATTGTTTTCTCCTCCAGATTGTTCATCCAGCCTATCTTATTCAGACAGACCTGCGGAGATAATAACATGCACAAAAACCAAACAGAGAAAAACAAAGCAACAATATACAACCAAACAACAACAACAAACCACTGACAAACAAACAAAATTAATCAAGAAAGAAAAGCTTGTAATTAGTTCAAGGACTGTTTGTTTGCCTTTAGGAGTGTTTTCTAGTCCAGTCTGTTTGGGCACCATGCCCTGGCCCTAAAGTCAACCTTCAGCATTCCCTGGGGACCTCACTGCTCCATTCCCTTGCTATTCTGTTGCACCCCTTAGTGTTTTGCCTCAGTGTGGCGGGATCAGATTGGGTACAATTCCCACACTGTGTCTCTGGTGTTGTTCCCTGTAGGGCTATGGGTCTGTGAGGGATATCTTGTCTCATAGTGGGACTGGCCATGTGGTCCTCTCTGTGGACTGGCTGCTCTAATTGGGAACATCGACCTCACGGCCTGGTGGGCTAGGATGTGTTACACTCTCTCCTCCTCCCCCTTCATCTGCTCCTATCTGCTCCGATCAGATATGTCCCTCTCCTGGAGCTGCAGATTCAATGCCGTCCTTTAAAATAAATTCTTCTGTGGGGAGCGGCAGATGTCCACATAGTAGTTGGGATTGGGGCTGGCCCCTCAGACCTCTCCACTGGAAAATAATAATTTTTTTAACATTCAAATTTAACTGGCTTTTGTTCTGCTGTTCCCTTAATAAATGGCTGTTGACTTGAAAATTGTGATGAACACAATAAAGAGGCAGGGCCTTAAGCAAAAACCCAATTGAAACTTTGTATATTATGATTCTAATCTCAATAGCTACTTATAGTTATATGACCAGACATTCCGTTGCCTTATTTATATTATGTCAAGAATAAGAGAATGTTACTTATTCCTGTGGCGATCACTTAACTAGATACCTCTTATACTCAGAACACATCCCCAAATAGAGACATAAGTAAGCAAGGACAAAACCAAACCCAAACAAACAAAACAACAGCAAATCAAATCCTTTTTGAACATCCAGAACCAGAAGCCCATAAAAGTACAGGCATAAATGTTCATGTACTTTCCTGAGAGGAAAATGCTCCAATCAGAAGGGGAGTATCTTTATTTGGATGGCCTAAGAAACTTGGTTTGTTTGAATGCACAAACGTGGTTGACACAATGGATGGATGGATGGATTGTGATAAGAGTTGTACGAGCCCCCAATAAAATAAATCCAAGTTTGTTTTTTTAACATCCATAAGAGCAAATTACCAATGGTTAGCAGATTCCACAGGCTGACATTGAGGTGGGAAATGCACTATGATGATGATAATTATGAATCATAAAGGCCTTGTAATACTTCTAGAAATCACCAAAAAACCTCAAAAGCAACCATTCTACCGCTCTTCACAAGTTATAAACTCTAAATGACCATCTAATCACCTAATGCTTACCTATTGAGTAATACCTAAGGTTTTATCTATTTTTCTCTCTTTTTTCTTTATATTTTTCTTGGACCATCTTCTCTACCCACACCGAGTCAACATGGTGAATGACCTCAAGTCTTGACCATTTAGCCTGAACTACAGAGCTTTATTTTCAATGGCTTCCTGTACCTGAGGTTAACCCACCGACCCCCTTTGGTTGAATTGATTTTGACACATAGCAACCCTATGGGACGGACTAGAGCTGCCGCATGACGTTTCCAGGCTGCGCATTGCTCCAGTAGAACACTGCAACATCTACCTCCGAGTGACTGGAACACACAGACCACCAGCCTTTTGGTCCTCAGGCAGGCGCTTTAGCCACTGCACCAATGGGACCCATTAGGGTAGTTGATCAGTTACCGAAAACTCAACCCATCTCAACTTCGATTCCTAATTCTCTCCTCTATTTTCTAAACCGGATTTCCCTTTTGTGTTTCCTCTTCCAATAAATGGCATCTCCATTCTCTTGGTCAACCAAACTAGAATGTGCAGGTTTATTTTTATACCATCTCATCATTTACCATTTCCCTTATTTAAATCGTCATCAGCCTTATTTTTTATACCTGTGAAATGTTTCTGGATTAACAGTAACTAACATTTATTTGTGTCAAACAGTTCCACACACATTTATCTGATTTTCAGACAGCAACCCATTGTAAAGGCGAAGAAGCAGAGGCGCATAGCATTTCAATGGCTTGCCCAGGGAGACACAGCCAGTAAGCGGCAGAATCAAAGTTGGAATCCCGTCCCTCTGGTTTCCTTTCGTGCTGCCATGCTGACATGCAGGTCCAAAGTCCCACTTCTCTTTTTAACTCTGGAGGTACCAGCATCTCAGGAGGAACCACTGGAAAGTCTCTCCTCCACCTGTCTGAACCTGTTCATGCTTTCGTGGCCTCTCTGGCTGCAATGACCGTGAGCCACATTGGAAGGTTGATGTGTTAGGCTGCTAACCTCAAGGTTGTCAGTTTGAAACCACCAGTTGCTCTGCAGGAGAAAGATGAGACTTTCTACTCCAGCTGAGAATCACAGTCTCAGAAACACACAGAAGTAGTTCTGCTCTGTCCTATTGGGTCACTATGAGTGGAATCAACTCGAGAGTAGTGAGTTTGGTTTTTCGTTTTCAGTTTTAAGGTAGTGACTATGTGTACTTTTCTCCATCTTCCTTCTTTCCTATTTCCTACTCCATCTGGAGTTAGCTTAGTTTTTATTTCCCCAGAAGGAAAAAAGAGTCAATATTATATATTCTGCTTCTTTTAGTCTTTCTTATAGCAATAACTCCATTTATTGCTAGAACCTAACAGTTTACAGGGTATTGGGATAAATATAAATTCTTCTAAGGGATACAGTCATGTTGGAAACAAATTTGCATTATATTCCCAAGAAGCTGCCTTGAATCCTAGTTTTAAAAAGCCGTATCTGTGTGGAACAGAGGATCATGGGTAGCTACAGAGTTCCCAGACTGTGCCATAAATCCTCGCTAGAATAATATATTCTGCTTTCCCTTATGTTTAAGAAACCTGGCTTTATAATTAAGGCAACGCTTCTCAACCTCAGCAATAATTCATCGTTGGAGAAATGCTGCCTGTGCGTTGCGCAGCTTAGCAGCCTCCTTGATCGCTTACCCACTAGAGGCCAGTAGCACTCTCCCCTTTATGAGAACCCAGCCCTCCTTCTGACATTGTCAAATGAATGTCCCTGAGATTCCATCTCCCCAGTTTGACAGGTACTGAACTAGCAGACGTGAATTACATATACGAAAATTTAGTTTAAATAAAAAGAAAGAAAATTTAGTTTTGTGATGACAGAAAAAGTTGTTTTTCAACATATACATTAATCTGAAAGGAGGAGATTTAGAAGATATTTCCCTCCCTATTCCCCGTTCACACCACAGAACAATTTTCACAGGTAATTTCATTATTTTCATCAATGAAAAATAAAAGTAAGAAATAAAAAACAGACAAAAATATAGTGCTTTTATAATCCAGGGAATAATTCAGAAACTTTAAAATTGAATCTCTGATAAAAAAATTCTTGGGTTGCTTATTGCTAAGCTTAACATTTTTCTGTACAAAGTACACAGGAATGACTCACAAGGATTTTGGGGGAAAATCTCACCAAAAACTCTCATGAAAGAACTAGATCTAGCTCACTTCACTCAGGCAGGAATGCCTATTATTTTCCATACTGTACAGTAAGCTGGAAGTTGAAGTACCTTACCGTTAACATGGCTGTACTCTACGACCGGGCCACACCAACCAATGAAAGCATACTCTCCACCCACATTTCATCTCATACAACGAAGCACAGGCAAAGGGTCGGGGTTTATTTATTCATTTTTTTAAAAGCCTTCTGATCCTGTCCTCCTACTCCATCCCTGGTTTCAAGAAGCATTGTTGATTGCTTGATAGCTGTAAAGAAGGCTAAATGCTATCTAGCGATGATAGGAGGGAAGGAAAACGGGTTCCAGATTTAGAAAAGAGACCACGGTTCTGCTACCCAGTGGCCACCAGGGTCTCGTTAACTTGGCATTTCTACCTAGTTGCTGTGAGGCCTTCGTCATGTTTCCTCATTTAACACCCATCACGTGCTGTCACAGGGGAAGACTGAACAAGACAACACATGCGAAAGCCCCTAGCCCGGCACCTGGCCTGTGTAAGAAGCTTACTAGCTGGTGGCTCTGTGGTCTAGTGCCGATCGGCGGAATCGGGTTCATCTCAGGAGACCATGGTGGGTCAGTGGTAGGCTCCTCCCCTTGCCTACAGGAGACCTCCCGTGTCATTTCGGGCCAATGGACCTCAGGTAGTCTCCATCTCTCAGTGGAGATTTGTGTGTTGCTATGCTGCTGACCAGGTTTCAGATCTTCCAGATGAAGATAAACTAGGGAAAAAGGGCCTGGTGATCTACTTCTGAGATTCAGCTAAGGAAAACTCTATGGATCACCACACTGTGATCTCATTGTCCATGGGATCACCAGGATTCCAGGACGAACTGGACTGCAGCCAACCAGATGGCTCTTTATTCTCCCAGTGTGTCCTGAGTTCTTGTCCTTCAGATGGGCAGAAGAAATAAATTTCCAGTGAATGTTTTCTTTAAGGAAAGAGATCTAGAGGAAGTTTGCCCTATTTCTTGGCTTTCCTGCTTTTGCTGGGGTTGTAGAGACAAGCCGAACAGCATGTTAAGGGTCTGGCGCAAGGTCTAGTTCAAGGGAAGCCCACCTCTTCTCCTTCCAGTCACGGCTGCCAGTCTAAGTCCCACTCAGACTTCATTCCTAAAGAACTTCTGCTTCCTGCTTCCATGCCTGTGCCCTGCAGAGATTCTCCACATGGCACTCAAACTTAGCTTTTAATATAGAAGTCCATAATTATTTGGCACTGCCCAAATTCCTCCAAAGATTCCATTTTGTTCTTAGCTTGACCCAAAAGCCTTAGCGGGTATGACCTAGCTCCTGCCTAACTCTCCGCTGTCATCTGCACTTTTCCTGCATACAAACTCCTTTCCCTTCTCAGGGTCTTTGCTATGTGTCGATCAATGTCCAGGGGGCTGATTGTATTCCCACCTTGCTCCCAGTGTCTAGCGCTTCTGCATTCTTACATTATCGCTTTTTCTTGGTCCTCCCATCTAGACTAGATCAATGTCTCACCAGTCTTCTTGCTGCACTCTCCCCATTCTTTTCACGTAGACTAATTTGCAGTCACATCTTTATTTATTTGACTATGTTCCTTTCTGGAATGCATAAGGACAGGGGTGTGCCAAGTCTCCAACTCTCAGCCCAATGCCTGCCACATGACTAATCAGACCAGTTGCCATCTGACTAAGCCCAAGTCCACGTGCCTCAGAGTCCAACAGTGTTCCACAGGGGTTCAATAGTTAATTTTGGAAGCAGACTCTTTGGCCTTTCTTTCCAGCTACGTCGGTGTGGACTGTATGGTTGGCAGCCAAGTAGGCTGGCTGTTTGCATGACCCATCTGAGGGACTCGTACTGGCACTCAGGAACTAATCTTCCTGGGTGACCGCCTGGCAAAATGAATGCTGCATTCTCTGGCAAGCTCTCTTTTTCTGAGGAAGACTCTTTTTTGGAAGTATGCTTTGGCAGCCCTAAGCAGTAGCAAGCAGGTTCATGAATACTGTGTGTAACTGGTACTTCTTTCAGACAGTTGGCTGAACTGTACCTGTCTTTTTTAATGAGTCTGCTCTACCCCACCAGCCACCACCAACTCCTCTAGGGGAGGAAGACGAGGCTTTCCCTCCTAGACAGACTGACACTCTTAGAAATCCCATACACAGCCGCTGTGTGTCCAAATCAACTCAGTGGCAGTCGGGTTGGGGTTTGACCGAAATGCTCATGTATTTACCAAAAATATATTGATGAACAACTGATATGAATAAAAGGAAATGAACCAAGTGAAACTCACTAAGTTTTTGTTAATTTCCAGTTGAATAAAGAAAATATAGAAATATTGAATTTCATAATTAAATAGAGAGGGCACAAATTCTGTTTCCTCGTTTGCTACTGAATAGGAGGTGAGCCTTCAGAGGCACATAAATTTATCTCTAAATTGAAATTTTCCTCTCATAAAATGGAAGCATATTTTCTGTTCTTGTTTCAGTAATATGAGGAATGTGAATGCCATATTTATAAAGCATATCCCGAGATCCTTTGAAGTACCCACAATATACACAATGGGCTCTTGTTATTTTTGCAATACTTGCAAGCATTTAAAATTCAAAACACAATAGTAAAAACAGACATGTGATTCTCTAACAGAACAAAATGCTACAAGATGGGACTTAAATTAAATGGAGCTACCCAAAGGTTTGATTTAAATATTCCTTTTCTTCAAATTAAAAGAATCCTGTGAGCTTCAGCTTGCATCAGGAAGACGAGGGACAAAAATGTGTCCACGCCACAGTGGCACTTCGCAATGATACTGTGGGGATCGTTGCTAGCTTCCGGTGTGTGTGCCTTCAGTTCAGTCTGGGACTGAATGACCCATCTGAAGAGCTACTATTTGATTTAAGGCAAATTGTTTTTTCCTTTCGGTCAACATTCCAGTAGAGGGAGCAAAGGCAACAACCAGAGAAGAAAAATTTTAAAAGCTTGCGTGGCAGCAGTGAAAAGACCAAATGTCAAATTAATTTAAGAAACATAATGTTGTGCTTTAGCTACCCATCGCATGGGCTTTTTATTCACCGCCTCACATGTTGCTATGAGAAATGCAATTACAGGCTTCCCCTTAAAATCGGTGATGGAGCATTCCTTTATGGAACATTCCTCGCAAGTGCCTGAAGAGCCAGTCCATAATGGATGCAGTTTCAGCAACAATCAAAGGAGTAATCAGTTACTGTTGTTAGTTAATAAGAGGTTCCCCCGCCACAAAAAACCCAGAATTTTTTTCAAAGCTATGTATTTGTTTTTTTAACCAGAAAACCTTATTACCTTCAAAGTACTGTCTATTATACGTAATACATTTGTCAAACTTGCAATTCCATTCTTGGAAACATTTTCAAACTCATCTGTTTGGATGGTTGATAGCACCTCCCTCATTTTTGTCTTCACCTCTTCTACATCATCAACTTGCTGTCCTTTCACATCCCTCTTTATTGGCAGAAACAGAAAGAAGTCACACAGAGCAAGGTCATGTGAACCAGGTGCATGCGGCAAGAGAGGCATGCTGATTTTTTTGCCAAAAACTGGCATGCCGAGAGGGCTGCATGAACAGGTGCATTGTGGTGGTTGCAACACCAGTCCCCTGTCTGTCACAAATAAGGCCCTTTTGGTCACACACTGTTACGCAATTTTTCAGAACCTCTAAATAGAAAGCTTGACTAACAATCTGACCTGGTGGAATGAATTCCAAATGCACTAGAAGTCAACATTTTCATCCATTCGGGAAGTTGATAGACATCCAGAGTGAGGTTTGTTATCAACAGACCTTTCATTTTTTTTAAAACAAGAAAACCACTCATACTCTTGTGTTTTCCCCACAGCACTGTCCTTGTAAGCTGTGTTCAACATCACAACAGTTTCTGTGGCATTTTTCCCAAGCAGGAAACAAAATTTCACAGCTGCACACTGTTCTATTAAATTAGCCTTCAGGAAAAACGAGGTTCTAGTAAAACTACTACTACGAAAAAAAATCCCTGTGACCAGAGGGAACCTTCCCAGGCAATGCCACTGGGTGCACTAACTCAGAGCGAGAGTTGCTTAATGCTAGGAAAAAATGCGTACAATGAAAGGTCTACCTAGCTGAACATTTTCTATTTTTTGGGGGGGTACCCCCTCGTTAGTTAAAAGATCTAAGAAAATATAAAAATAATTTTAACAGTATGAGTGTATTTGAATAAATCTATTTGACCATACATACAAAGAGGCTTTTAAAAGTTCATGGAAAAATTCTATTCTAAGTCCATTTTTCAAAGAACGTTTTGAGCACGCACACACACATGTGCAATCAGACATTCAAAATACCAATGCAAGCTATGTCAGATTTATAATTATTAACTGGAAAAAGCAGGAGAGGGCTAACAGTGAGCAGGAGACACCCAGGGATGTAGCCTTCTACAATGAACTGAGTCATGACTGAGAACTCAACACGTGCATATTGATGATTAAGCTAAAAGATTAATAAAGGCAAAAAAAAGTTGTGTTAGCAGTGAGAAGTGAGCGGACAGATCACCGTAAATTAAATCGTAAGAGGTGGAGAGCTGGCGCTCAAGGAGGTATCACAAATTGCCATATTGTCAACTCTTGGTCCGTAGCCCTTGGGAGTTTGCACAGCCTTTGTGTTTGGCTGTAGATGGCAGTGAGGTGTCTGAAAGGAGGCCATCATTACAAAGAAAAATCCTCAGGGCAGTTAGTGGAATAAATTGTCTGAGACAGTATTTTATCCATCAATACAATGGTGTATGTATTTTTCTCCATCTTAAATCTATTTTCAATGAGTATGAGACTTTTTATTCTACTTCTTAAATGAAAATTCTATTTTGGATTATCAAAATGACGATATATGAACATATGTGTATATATTACATATACATTGATCTTATTTCATATTGCTTTATTAACAGGCAAATATATATATATATATATTAGTCCATCTATTCTCATTGTGTTATATATATTATACGTATATGTTTACAGAACTATATAAGTCTTATAATTGTCTTAAAATGCAAAATAAAAAAGTCATTCAACTCTGGATTCCAACTTCTCGTAGTAACTATTTGTCCAGTACTCATCTCCATATTTTACTTATCATTAAATAAAATCTTTTTGTTGTGACTCAGGTGAAGGTTTACAGAGCAGACCTTCCATTTTATACTCAATAATTCATATACTTTTTGTTTTTGATGCATCCATTATAACCCTGCACTTCCCGTGTTTTCTCTCTCCAGCCCTCCTTTCATATTCCTCTGTACTTTGTTCCTCGGTAAATACTGTCCTTATGACCTTAAATGGTTGATACTTCTAATTTGAAGATGAGTTCAGTGCCAGACCTGAAAGATGACTAAGGGTCATTCCGCTAGTTTCTTTATTTTATGGTTTTGAGTTATTCGACAGTTTTCTCTCATTCCATCCAGGATCTTCTAATGTGCTCCCTTTTAGAGCAGTTGGTAGTGGTAGCTGGGCACCATGGAGGTCTTCTGGTCTCAGGCGTTCACATGGTTCATTAGTCCATTGGACTAAGTGTTTCCATATGTCTTTCAATTTTCACTATCCTTCTTTCCTCTGGACAGGGAGAGCCCATTAGTTGCATTTTAGATGGTTGCTTGCATTACCTCTCTATTTTAAAATAATATTCTTACACTGCTATTGTTTAATTTTGCATTTTATCACATATGAGTTATTACTACTTTTCTAACAGGAAAAAGGATTTTAGTCTAGGACATTAGATGTCTTGGACATATTCTCTAACTTTTTAAATCTTTCACACACACTTTCCATCTTTATCTTGTCCTACTTTCTTGGAGATTTTTTCCATGCTTTTATTGAACATTTAATAGCTTTGATTATATTTAAAAGCTCTGAAACTTCCTTTTAGTCCTCAGAATTATTTTCCATTTCTGTTTAATATCTTTTTTTCATGGATGAAATAGATCCCTATATTTTAGTAATAGTTATTTTTTGGCAAATGGCTTCCTTCTGCTAGTCCCTGCATCCCCCCCCCACTTTTTTGAGTTCTTATTTTTTTTCTTTCTGTATAATTGGTCTTGATTTTAAAGCTAGGAGTTCCTCAAAGTTATGGTTTGTTTTTTGACCTTCTGGTCTATAGTTCAAACTGATGCCCTAAATTGCTAGTTGGAAGATTTGTGTCCATGAGTGTCAGTGAAGATGTTTCACTTTAGAACATGTGGAAAATACATATTTAATCAGACAGTTCCCCAAATGTCACTGGTTGCAGTCTCTTCCTAGAGAGGAATTGTTTCCTCTCTTACTGGATAGGTATAAAAATGGCTACCAGCATCCTGAGATGTCAGTAGGGAAGGGGACTGGAGTCTCACTATTTAATAGCAAGCTTTCATTCATTTCCTTGCTTTCAGTACAATGGTTATAGTATTATACTAACCCAATACCATTGAGTCAATTCCAGAACTCATAACAACTCTATATAAGACTTTCTAAGTGTTGTAAATCTTTGTAGGAGTGCTCAGGTCAGTCGTCGGCCTCATCTGTCTCCTGAGGACTGGCTGGTGTGTTGGAACAGAGGGTTTTTCAGCTACCAGTCTGAAACATAGCCAGCAGACCACCAATGCTTTATTAGTTCCACACTAGTATAGGAATCTCATCTGATATTTGTCTCATAAGAAGGCAGCCTTCCTATATAATGGAACCTTATGGTCAAATCATGGTTAATAATCTTCCTATCCTATTTAAATCTCCAACTTAACTCATGGTCCACCTATATTTGGGGGAATAAAATAGCCAAAGTGGAGGAGATAAGATTGTTGTTGTTGGGTGCTGCATTAGTCTGGGTAGACTAGAGAAACAAAATTCATATACATTCATATTTTATAAGAGTGAGTTTTATATAAAGGGTAAATGTACATTAAGAAAGCATTCCAACCCAGTGCTGTCCAAACCCATAAGTCCGACATTAGCCCATATGTCTGACACCAATCTACAAAGTCCTCCTCGGTCTCACAATACACACGCAATGACGCCAAATGCAGGAGGAAAGCTGAATCAGTGAGTGTGTAAACATCTCAGCACTGACAGGTGTCTCCACACGGCTGCTCCAGCACCCAGGACTACATCAGGGTAGGTCCATGTGGCTTCTCCTCAGGGATGTCTTGCAGGAAGTGAGCCTTGCCAGCTGAGGCAGAGAACTAGCTAAGGCAACCACACACCGGTCCGACCATCAGAGAACAAGAGATAAGACAGGCAAGGCTCTCTGAGCCATTTATCTCTCTGCTCTTCAATTATACCCCCCTTCAATTAATCCCACATGTGTTCATTGGACAGGTTGACACAATAAACCTTAACTATCACAAGTGCTATTGAATCTGCTTTTTTTATGACTGTGTTAGTCTGTTAGGCCTGGTTCTGCCAATGGGAATGAGTGCTATTTAAAGTTTGCCTATCCCCAACCCTCATTGTTCATGTAAATAATGAAGTTTCTAAACAAGTCAACAATTCATGTATTTTAGTCTGAAATGCTGGCCTATATATGTATAATTTCATTTTCTCAAAAGTGTTTTAAATTCTATGCCATTGACTAAATTTATGATACTATCACTAGAATTACCTTATGTCCCAGGTGGGATGATTTATGTTCTCTATCATAAAATGATTTCTGTAAAATGAACCAGAGACATATATAAACCATTATTATGTGAACAGATTTTAGGCTTACACTTAATCATTGCCCTAATCTAAGAACAATGGTGTGTTAAGACACATTCCTACTTTATATTCTCCATTATTTAGAGACCACTGAAGCTACGGGTGTGATAGCAAAGTGTGGTGAAGAAATCAAATGGTACCCTGCTATCAGAAAGAATAGTGTCTTGAAGGCTTATCTTCAAACAAGCAACCATCTAAGTGCACACGGAAGAGCAGGCCAGCCGGTGACTGAGGTTTTTGCCTGTTTTATTCTGTAATTTTCCCACCAGTTTCATTGGCAAGTAATTTACATGGCATATAATTTGATAGTTCACTTATTCAGTTATACCAAGGAGAATTGTACAGTTACCCCCACATCAATTGTTTAGAACATTCCCCCTCCCATGGTTAAATCGCCTCTAAGATGAGTTATGCAATCATGATCCACTCTAGTGCTCCGCTCCCCTCCCCTCTTCACCAACCACTCCTGAGATCCCCTTACCCTCCCTATCAGCTGACCCCACCCCTGTATTCGCTATATCCCTTTGAATCAGTTATTATCATTATGCATCCATTCTTCTTGTGTTTCACAGCTGGGAGACTCAAAAGAAAACTATAAAAAAAACAAAATCATACTAAGTTGGTAAGGATAAAAACTTAACAGTACACAGATAAAAATACAAATAAGAGGAAAAGCACCACACCCCCTACAACCAATGCTATTCAAAAAGCCAGGGAAGAAATTCCTGTCACGGAACCAATAAGAGATACTTGCACCCATAATAAATTCAGATCATGTCTGTAGGGTGGTCAACTGGCCAAGTATCAAGGTCGATCCAGCATCATCAAGATTACAGTGATCGCTGCCTGTTAGTAAGGCTATTCGAGACCCTTGTCTGTGGCTAGAGCAGATCTGCCAGTGACTCAGTTTGACTACATACTCTGCATTGGCATTTGGGCTCTATTATCTCATTAGCCCTCTGCAAATTGATTATTCATAATTTTTGCTCTGATGTTTTTCTGCTCACCATATTCTAATGCTGTTACTGCCCTCTCTGGATCACACCCGGTGGTGCACTGCTTCCATTTGTCTCCAGTGATCATGTCAGGGAAGGTGAGCACCAGAGTGCTATGTTAGTAGAACAAAGAGTTCTTGTGTTGAGGGAATACTTGAGTGGAGACCCAATGTCCATTTGCTACTGTAATACTTTATAAATAAATATATGTACATATCCTTATTCCCCTGTCATTGTTTATAAATGTATTCACATATATACATGGCTGTATTTAGGCCTCTATAACTGTCCTTTGCCTCCAAGTTCTTTGCTCTATTTCCTTTTACTTTCCTCCCATCCCACTATCATGTTCGGCCTTATTTGGGTTTTGGTAATTCCTCTTGGTTACATTGCCCTTGATTGAATCTCCTATGCATCTTATACCCTCCTCCTCATCAATTTTAGATAACTTATTCTTCCCTTGTCCCTGGGTTTGCTGGCACCCCTCCTTTCCCCTCATCTCTTCCTCTCCCTAGTCCCCCTGGAACTATCGGTCCCATTGTTCTCGCCTCTGGGTTGTTCATCCCGCCTATCTTGTTCAGATAGACATAGACAATAAAACACATTGTCTATTGTTTGTTTTTTTAAAAGATTTTCTGTGTGTATCTGGAATAGATAAATCTATAGAGACATTAACTCAATTGATAATTACCTATGGGCCTGGCAGGGGAGGTCAGGGTAGATGGGAATAGAGAGGTAACAACAATGAGTGTGAGAAAGAAGAAACTGTTCTGAAACTGGTTTTGGTGATGATTGCACAATTCTTCTTAATATGATTGAACTATTTAATTGTATGATATGTGAATATATGCCAAGAAAACTATGAGAAACAAAGCAACACCAAAAATCAGTGACTTGAACTAAAAATCATATCAGTGGATGCCCACCTTCCTGATACGATCACTGAAGACAAATGTGTGCATAAGCAAAGGTGGTGAAGAAAGCTAATGGTGTCCAACTATCAAAATAAATAGCATTTGGGGTCTTAAAGTCTTGAAAATAAACAAACGGCCATCTAGCTGAGAAACATCAAAGCCCACATGGAAGAAGCACACCAGGCTGTCTGACCACAGGTATAGAAGGGACCAGTTATCAGACATCAAAGAACTAAAAATCATATCAATGGGTGCCCACCTCCCTGATATGATCAATGAAGACAAAAGTGTGTACAAGCAAAAGTGGTGAAGAAAGCTGATGGTGCCCAGCTATCAAAAGATATAGCGTCTAGGGCCTTAAAGGCTCAAAGATAAACAAGTGGCCATCTAGTTCAGAAGCAACAAAGTCCACATGGAAGAAACACACCAGCCTGTGTGACCATGAACTGCCAAAGGGATCAGGTATTAAGCATCAAGGAACAAAAAATCATATCATTGAAAATGTGGGTGAATGCAGAGTGGAGACTCAAAGCCCATTGGTAGCCAACCGGACACCCCTTACTGAAGGGTTGTGGGGAGGAGATGAGCCAGTCAGGGTAGCAACGATGAAACATACAACTCTCTTTTAGTTCTTAAATGCTTCCTCCCCCCTACTATCATGATCCCAATTCCACCTTACAAATCTGGCTAGACCAGAGGATGTACATTGGGTACAGATAGCAACTGGAAACACAGGGAACCCAGGACAGATGACTCCTTCAGGACCAGTGGTAAGAGTGGTGATGCCTGAAGGGTGGAGAGAATGTGAGATTGAAAGGAGGAACTGATTACAAGAATCTACGTATAGCCTCCTCCCTGGGGGATGGACAGCAGAGAAGAAGGCGGGGGAGACATCGAGCAGTGTAACATATGAGAAAATAATAATTTATGAATGATGAAGGGTTCATGAGATAGGGGGGAGTGGGGAGAGAGGGGAAAAATGAGCAGTAGATATTAAGGGTTCAAGTAGAAGGCAAATGTTTTGAGAATGATGATGGCAACAAATGTACATATGTTCTTAACACAATGGATGGATATATGGATTGTGATAAGAATTGTACGAGCCCCCAATAAAATGATTAAAAAAATCAGTGAACTTCTGAGGGATGTGCTTGGTCACATCAGCTCAGGTGATGATGGTGACTGTTATTTAGTCTTCCAAAGGGAAAACCTTAATATATATTCTTGAAGGACATAGGACAATCATAGGGGCTTCTTATGATGAAGTTTTCAGAAAATTGAGAACAGTATTGTGAGAAAAGGCCAGGAAAATTTTGCTGAGAAGTTGTTGTCCATTGTGACAATGTAGCAAAGACTGTCCTAGGAGAATCTTGCTTGAAAGTCTTACTCCAGCCACACTACCTTGATAATCTTGTCCCCTTTGATTATTTTTTATTACTATAAATTTCCGAGGAACATTCTTTGAGCCTCTCAAGGATGCTAACATTACTCTTTTGATGTGGCATAGAATCAAAGCACTCAGAATTCTTCAGGGAAGGACTGGAGAGATGGAAACACTCCCTTCAGAAGTGTATAAAGCTAGAAGGAGGTCGAAAACATATAAAGCTAGCTAGAGGTCGAAAACAGTAGCTTTGCATTCTGATATTTTTCTTTAATAACGATTTCCTTGACTTTGAGCAATACGTTTGACTTGCTCTGGAATATTAGACAGCTAATCATGACCTGTCTAATACTAGAGTTTCAAGAGCACTGAAACGTAAAATGAGTCTTAATGTCGGCTAAGCGAAGGGGAGGGGTGCAAGGAGGAAGAGCATTGCTGGTGGGGGAACAACATGCATCAAAGCACGGAGGCATAAGAGAACATGCTTGAATAGTAGCCCCTGTGTTGCAATATAGGGAATGCTGGTGGGGTAGTGGCTTCTCACCGCAAGGTTGGCAGTTCAAAACCATTTTAGCTGCTCTTCGGGAGAAAGATGAGGCTTTCTACTTCCATAAAGAGATACAGTCTTAGAAATCCACAGGGGCAGTTCTAACTGTCCTGTAGGGTCCTGAATGGCTGTGAGTTCGACTTGGTTTGGCTATGGCGTTGCAACATGATCCATTGTGAAGCCCCCCAAAGCCTGAAAGGTCCAAATCAGCTCAAGTCAGCTCCCGCTGCTCTCGGAGGCACAGAAGGGTTTTAAGCAGCAGAATGGCATCATCTCGGAGTGTAGTAAATCTCTGGAGAGGTCATTCTTTTTCATTTCTTCTTTAATAGATTTTTTTAAAGCAGTGATGTTTTAGCTTTAGAAACTGTATAGAATTAATATTTATCCCTTTTTCTTGATAGTGAGCATTCACCTTTTATTATTTCTCAGTATTCTTAGTAATCTTGCAGTGGAGTCACTAACCGGCTTAAATTAGAGCATTTCCCCACATTCTTTGTGTGTGTGTGTGTGTGGTGTGTGTGTGTGTGTGTGTGTGTGTGTGTGTGGTGTGGCTAAGAAATCTTCCCAGATTCAATATATTTAGGAGACTTCAATGTCTGCTAGCCCCAGACTGGCTCTAAGAGTCTTCTTGAACCCCACTCATAGCTCTGACTAGTCACAGCTCAAACCGTAACGTGGTCAGGTGGAAACAGAAGCGCTCATACTTAATTTCCTAATATCATCTGTCTTTGCTTTGAAAAGCACACCAACGGCATCTTCTGCATCTGTACACCCCAAAGGCAATTTAATCTTCTTTGGCCCACATTAAAAAGCTTTAAAGTAACTCTATGCTGTGATGTATTTTTCCTCCTTTCCTCAGTTCAAGCATTACGTAATTCATGTTGTATCAGCCCTGTTCTTGTAGCTGGTCAGTTGCCACGTCATTTATAGTTTTTAAGCTTGTTTAAAAGAAAGCTTACACACTTTAAGTAAATCATCTTTTCCACATATTGTCATGTGAACTATAACATAGACAAGGACTCAGTCCACAGTGAATGAACACTTTTGAAATGTTTAATATTTAAATAGTACCGAAACAACTGATTTCTTTTCCATGAAATGGGCTGAATTTAGAAAAAAGAGGCATCCATAGATTTTCCCGTCTACATCAAAAGCTATCCTTTATAGTGTCAAAATATTTTTAAAATTAAGAAATAAACAAATCTTTAGAAATGTATTATATGTCCTATTGCTTTCTTAAAATGAGTTTGCATATTTTCCCCCTATTCATTTGTGGTTATCATCATATAAACACCAGTCCCTTCTTGGAAAGATCATTTGAAACTCCTGACTACTGAATAACATCTATAGACTTCCTTGTGATACAAACTATTAAACAAGCAAAAAAAAAACTTTTATATTTGAGTTCTAATTTGGGTGTTTTTTTTCTCTCTTTTGCTATTGATAAACAATGAAAAGTGAAAATGTTTTGGCATTTAACTTTTATATAATTGCAATTTGTACTCAACATGCCTTTAGAAGCCCAATAACCAAGCTCCTCAGGATTAAGGTAAAAGAAAACAAACAGGACATGACAGGGAGACAAGGGCCGCTGCATTGAAGAGGCATTAGGTGTGGGTTGTCTACCATTACACTTGATACCTGTTTCCTTTCTTGGCTCTGCTTAAAGGGACTGAAGTTGCTAGAAAATGACTCTCTGGAAAGTGAGGTATTACTTGTATGCCCAGTTTGACTCTGGCTTCTTAATAATTGCAGATGAATAAAAAATATCTTAGTTCTGAAGATATATATAATGATTTCATTATTCCATTTCTGTTTAATACACAATAAAAATAAATAATAATATCCTGGAAGTTAAAGGATGGTTTAAATTATTTACCCCAAATTTATGTTCCTTTTTAAACAAATTTTTAAAATTAAATAAATTAAAGTGATGGATATCAATAAAGATGCTATTTTTCATTTTTTAGTCTATTTCTGAAAATAGCTTACCCTCTGCATTTATTTAAAATCAATTAATTAATTAACCAAATAATAATGAACATTTAAAAAATGTATCAATGTTAATATACAACCATTATGTATTTTGTCTAAATCATTATTCACTCATTCATTCCATCAGTCATTCATTTGACCAACATTTGACCAACATATTAGACCCATGAATGTAAGACCCATTAAGATATGGAAACTGTTAAACTCTTTTCCACTAGATTATAATCTCCTTGAAGACAGGGATTTAGTGAGAATTAAATACTAAATACGAATAAGCTCATATGTGAATTATTTATAAAATAGTATATATGGATGGAAGTTTCAGTTTATAAATTCATGGAATAACCTTGGGGAAAGAGACTTTAACCTAAAGCCATAATGTTTGCTCCAGATATTCCAAGCGGTTTCTGATCTCCACTGGAGATCGGTTTTGCATGATCCTTTCTGATCATAGGGTATGCTCCATAAAATCAACGCTCATTTAGTCAGCACTCTTAATACTGATATAATAGTGGTGCTGAGACAAGAATCACTCTTTTGTGATACAGACTCCCTAAGTCTATCCTTTCCCAAGTTATGTCTGTTTAACAACGTTCTTGAGATAAAGGTGTTGTCAGTTTCCAATGTCAAAAGAAGATGTCTTATTGTAATCTCAGACAAGACAGGGGGCTGGTGGCAGTTTGTGCATGGGGCAGAGGTGTTTAGATAAAAACGCACTGCAGAGCCCATCACAACGCTGTAGGCAGGTATTTCTGTTGGTGATTGACCCTAATTACGGGGTGGTTCTAGGTCAGGACACTTGTATCGGAAAGGGACCCGACCTTGGGATCAGATGGCTTCCTTGTGGCCACTAAGAATGGCACAGACACTCGAGAAAGCCATGCTCTCTGTGTGTCAGTTCCTTGTCCGTAAAGTGGGCTTGAATAAGACATGGCTCTGAGAAGTAAGTGGCACCATAATGTGTGCATCTGCAGACATTTCCTACAAGCGGGAGGAAGCATGTACAGGATGACTTATTAACCAAGTGTATGTGCTACACATAATATACACGTAAGTGGTACAGGTGGAAAATTCTTGCTACTAGGGTTCCAGTGTACACACAGGTGGCCTTGCTCCGAACAAAACATCGTAACTGTGTCTGATCAGCAGATGGCTGCAGACAAACTCTCTCAATAATTCACTTGGTTTAGTCTCACTAGGCTGCCTAACCCCCCCCCCCCCTAAAAAAAATGTCCAATCAACACAGAGACTTTCAAGGGGATCTCCTGGACCAGTTAAATTCGCGGCAGGGAAGGATGCTCAGAAGGTTACGGCCATTGTTTTGCAGGGGGTGGGGATTCCAAAGGCATATTCTTGATCGATGGTCACAGAGGCTTATTACACTGGTCAACACACATTTTGCTGCCTCAAATATTAGACTTGCTTCTGGGTATATTGGGCCTGCTGATTCCTAAAGCCGTGCCATTTCCCCCCTGCTAGCTCCAATGTTTTAGACACAGAACCTATGCCATAGACCACCCTTCACGCTGCTTGCCTGTACAAAATCAGGATGTTTTAGTGTAGCGCTAGCTAGCCTGAGATAGAGGAAGTGTATACTCGATTTATTTAAAATAGTTTGTGCTATACTTCACATGATGATCTTAATCCCTAAATATTTTTCAAATGTATCTTATTTTTCTTGTCTTATCATGTAATTTGCGAGTCTGAATTCTTCTCACATTTAAAACTAGGGTGATAAATTTGTATAAGTCAATAGTTGAAAATATCATGGAATACTATAAGGAACTAGAGCTGATGTGGTCTATTTAATGCAATTTTCTGACTCAGCATCCCAAATAACCCCAGGAAGAGCCCTAAAAACCATGAAGCCAAGAAAAAAATTTGTTTTTTCTGGTGGACTGTGTTATGAAAAAGTTTTAAGAAAATTGAATGCAGCATTGGTGGAAAAAGATGAAAGTTGTGCTGAGGAATTTCCCCCATCGGGACAATGGACCTGCTCTTCTTCCAGGGTAGCCAAGGCTGTCCGAGGAGAATTTCATTGGGAAACCTTCCCCCATTTACTCAAGAGCCCTGACCTTGCCCCCGCAGGCTTCTTTTTGTTCCCAAACCTCAAAGAACATGACTTAACTCCCTCGATGAGGATGGGTGGAGAAGTAAGAGCTTCACATTTTGATACTTTTGTCTAACAAAGCGTTCGATGATTTTGTGGTAACACTTTCTGACTTACCCTTGGACCAATACTTTAAAAGAACTAAGACAGTTGATATTAGAAATATATGTATTAGAATCCGTATCACTTTTCTTCACAATTCAGAAGGTAATAATAGTCTTTTAACAATCGTGTTGTAAATGTAACCATGAACAAGGCTCATCCATGCTGTCCTCAATCGGGGCTTCATTTTCTTTTGTTGCTAAGTGCTATATGTCGCGACTGAGTACATTGCGTGTCTGCAGTCATCACTGATGGACGTTTGTGCTGCTTCCACTCTTTGGCAGTGTTCTCCCTTTTAACTGTGTATCTTTTATTGTACTATTAATCAGCTCAAAGCTTATGTCTGCTGTTTTCCTTCTATGTAAAATAATGGGCTAATTCAGACATTTAGTGTGTAATGCTACATACCCGATGGATGTGTCAAGGACAGAAATGAAATCCTTGCCCTCATGGAACAAAATTCCTGTCCTTAAGATGAAAGCTGGACAGTGACGGAGATGAGACGTGCTCTAGTAAAGCTAGAACTAAGACGCCGCAGGAGCTCGAGGAGGGGTCTAATCTGCCAAGGAAGGGGAGCACGGGTGGGAAGGAAGACCATCTAGGCAGCAGAGGAAGCACAGAAAGTGGAGGGGGTGTGCTGGGACCTACCAGGCTTGTTAGGAGTATATGAGGCAGTAAAGGGAGCCTAGAAGCAGCGGTAGGGTAACCCAAAATAAAAGGTAGCCAATTCAAATCTGCCCAGAGATGGGTTGGAAGAAAAACCTGGCCATCTATTTGTAAAAACGTAGCTACGGACAACCCTGTGGAGGACAGCTCTCCTCTAACGCACAGAACATGGCTGGCAGTCAGAACTGATTTCACAGCGACTGGTGGATGGTCAGAGCGGAGAAGCAGTTTCACACCATGTAAGGCATTCGTACTTTATCTCATGGCGCAGTGCTTCCCAGTCTTCACTCAGCCAGCTCTTTGTAAGACCTGTCACTACTACTACATATGGATATAGATACATATGACTTGACTGGTGGTACTTGGGGAATTTGTTTAAAAATGAAAACTTGCTATTGCTACCTACAAGTAGAAAGCTACCACCTGTCATTGGTAGAAGGAAACATTTTAAGTAGATGCAAGGAAAACTAAACAGTATTGTTAGTAAGGTCTAGTTGGGTTCAGTTAGTTGCCAAGTGAAAAGGCGTCATTCTCTCTTTGACGAGATGGAGTTAGTGAGTGGAAGAGAAGTGTTGACGATATCTAGCTCTCACCGAGATGTTCTCATCGGTGAACACAGAAGGGTTGAAAGGGAATTGAAAAGGGCGGGATGCTCCCACTGTGTGATGAGATGCTTTAAATTCCACGTTTAAGTACCATCTATTATCAGTTGGATGCTGTTTGGTGATGTAGGGATGCTGGGACGTTATGGAAAGATTTTTGCAGAAGCCTGTCTGTTATCAGGCATATGCATAAGATTTTCAGAGGCTACTTCCTCTGAAGTGGACAGCCGATTCTTTCTTTACTGTTTTGAGTCTGGGAATTCTGCTGCAAGTTGTTCCACTGGGTGCCCCAGGTGGCATTTGAAATCCCAGGGACATAGCTTCTAGCATCCCAGCAGCCCAGAGGCCACTAGAGTATGACAAATGACGTAGACTAAGACGCGATGCATTTGAAGTGTGGTGCTGGAGAAGAATATTGAGAAGTATCATAGCCTGCTAACAGGACAAACAATCTGTCTTGGAAGAAGTACAGCCAGAATGCTGCACTTGGACATGCTGTCAGGAGAGCCCAGTCCCTGGAGAAGGACATCAAGGTTGGTAAAGTAGAGGGACAACGAACAAGTGGAAGGCCCTCCATGAGAAGGATTACACAGGGCTGTAACAATGGCCTCCAGCACAGGGATGATTGTGCGATGGCGAGGACCAGGCAGTGTTTCATTCTGTCGTACATATGGTTGCTATGGGTCAGAACCGATTTGAAGGCACCTAACCACTTGTCTGGTATTAGGATCATCTTTCCAGAAAGCTCACTCTCCGGGTGTCCTGCAGAATGAGTTAATGACCTGCAGCGGTTGCTTCCTTTGCAGCCTGGATTCCTTCCTTGAAGCCACTCAGCAATCTGGGTGGGAGGAGGAACAGTGCAGGGCCAGGCCTGCTGGTGTTTTTGCTGTGAGGTGCAACTCTCCTTGCGAGCGCTTCTGTGTTCGGTCCCAGTTTTTGAAAGACAGAGCCAGGATGGGACGACTAGTCTTTCTAGCTATTGTAGGAGGGATCTGAGGCATAAAATCCTTCTTTCCTGCATGGCCCGGGGTCTTTACTTGTTGCCACGGCAGCTAAGCGGTAGCATTTCTTGCCCCCCTGGACTGGGTCTCTGAGTAGGGGAGGTGTGGCTGGCTGAAGTGAGCGGAGAATCCACTCTAAGCCTCCGTGAGTTGATCCTTTCAGCTTCCACTTCACTGGATTTTCTCAGTTTCTTTGCATTGACCTCACCCCCATCTCCTGCTGTTCTTGGCTTCTTTGTGTCAATGTCACCTTCTGTCAGATCACTGTCAGGGGCCCAGGGAAATGGGCAAACACGGCCAGCGCAAGCTGCTCTGTAGCCACCGGGATTCCCGCTGGGGCTCAGGGAGGCCACAGGGCCACTGGAGGCTGGCTGCCAGGCCCCGCCAGTGCAAGTGGCTCACCTACCACCTCCCAGGGGAGGAGTCCAGGAGGTGCGAGGAGAGGAGTCATGCTGTCTTAGGCGACCACCTCAAGATTTCACTGAAATGAGTACAAGAAGGTGATGCTACATTATAAAGTGGTGTTGCTGGGCGGCGGGGATTCTAATTCATATGATGGCTGGGTCATATTTTCAAAAGGCACTCAAAATCTCACCGTATGAGGAATAAAAACCGCTTTTTTTTTTCTTATAGGGTGAGAATCTGTCTTTGGAAATGCGTTTCTCTTTAAGCTAAATGAATTTTACCTGGACCAAAAAGCAATTGCAAAAATGCACACAATAAGGAATGGGAAGGAAAATGATACCTGTACTCATTAAAATAGACTTATAAGGCACTTGTGACTATGCCATCCAGCACTCTGAAATAATCTTGATGTTCCCAAGAAAACAAGCAAGCAAACAAACAAATCTCAAACACTCCTATAACGCCCAAGTGACTTAAATAATCCTGCATTAAACTTTCCATTTGGGAGGGCACTTTGAAACTCTTGTGTTAGTAGAAAGGTAGAGGAAGACACTCTCATGCATAATTTTCAGTAAGGGTTCTATTGAATTCCCCTGACAAAAGTATATTGGCACCTTGTAAACATACAAATATGTTAGAAGGAGCCTTACCTTCCTCTTTTCCAAGCCACAAAATTTG
Source organism: Tenrec ecaudatus (assembly GCF_050624435.1). NCBI lineage: Eukaryota > Metazoa > Chordata > Mammalia > Afrosoricida > Tenrecidae > Tenrec > Tenrec ecaudatus. The sequence goes on from NC_134535.1 coordinate 58,833,513, forward strand.
AGCATTTAGCAAACATGTGGGGAAAAAACCCAAGAATCAAAGGTTTAAAAAAGAAAGAAGAGAGAAACCTCAACATGTCCACACACCTACCAGCAGAAGCCATGACAGAGATCCTCGGAAAGCCACCCTCTCACCCTCCACAGTGGGAGGATTTCCTTTAAACCCTTTTCAAAAGCAGAAGGCTGGCTTTGAAAGCCTAAGTGGCATTTGTCAACCATCAACAAGTCTTTAAAATGGTTTCTGCAAATAGGCTAACTCAGAATTTCGGCTTTTCCCATTCATCTTTAGGGCCCACTACAGACTGTTTCAGAGCTCAGATAATGGCATGATTAGAAGGCTCATTCAGGAGGGAAGGCTTTAGCAGTCACCTTGGGCACCGTAGTCATGTCTCCAGGGGATTCCTAGGCTGTTATTTCAATTCGGCTACTGTGCCCCAAATAAGACATTCTTGCCACATGGCCTAGAGAAGAGGCATTCTTTAGTGAGTTACTGGAAACCTTGCCCTTCTTATTTGTCACAGTTTGTTATTATTCTTTCTTTTCTTCTTCTTTTTTTTAACAAAATGCAATCAGTTGAAATAAAAGCTTTTGATTGCGAACTTTACCACTGTTGTTATTTAAGCAGACCCGAGTTGATGGGATTTTTTGCAGGTGTCCCAGTGATGTTCCGCTAGGAACACGTGCTGCCTGGGATGGTCTCTTGCCGATTCCTTCATTGTTTACAGGCCAACTAACACAGCACAAATATCATTCAATTGCCATTTTAGCTTTTATTAAAGAGTATTAGTGAGAATTGTCCTCATTTGATACATTCATACTGAGTCATAATATTGCTTGATGTGTATATTTTTTGAAGGATTTGCTTCCATAAAATGTTGTGAGAATTCTAAAATACTTCTTTGGATGTTTTTCATGAGGTTCAAGGATGCTCATTTAGGGACCTCACCTGAGGCCCATCTCTGGAACTGACAATATTACCTTGGAAATGCCATGGAGAGAACAGCTAGGTGCTGGCCCCACATTAGGAACTGTGGTCTCCAAAATGCCCATGGAACCTTCATGCAACTGACAAATGGGCATCAATGGTTATGGCCTTTCAGCTCCATTAAAAATGTCATCTGATCTCTACCATCATTCTAAGTTGTTTTAGTGTTCTTGATTATCACTAATATCACATGCAGATAGTAGTCTTCTTAGTAAATCCCACTGTTAACTCACAAAACAAAAAATAAAACCTTCTATTACCCCAAGAAAGATCATGAATACCAGAGACACAGACATCCCTGACGCAGATGTTAACGTTGACAGCAGATGGTGAGTGTCGATGCTTTGAGGACTGAGCCAACCAGGATTTCATAAGCCCCCAAATCTCAGGCTAAATTCCCCCCAGAGGCACTTTGTATACCAGTGAAATCTTGAAAAATTCTCTTTCAAGTGAGTATCTTCTTATCTTTCAAAAGTTACTACTTTTTAAAATGTAAAAGTCTTTTACATTTGTATTCATGAATAGGAGAAATGACATATTGTTATTTTCATTCACACTTTGAAAGTACTGGAAATTACTTTTACATTATACAAAGGAATGGAGGAAACTACCTTCTTTTGTTTTTTCCGATCACACACTGAATTGGGCGCACAGTCACTTTTTATTCATTGGAACTGCAGCCTTCTGAGAGCAAGTGAAACTGCCATCGTAGCTGGGGGAAGACAGTTTGTGTTTGGAAGTTCCTCCTGGGTCCCGGGGGAAACAGGCTTGGAATCTGACCTGCTTCTTTTCAAGGCACCTTTCTCCACTATTTATTACATTTGTGACCTTGGAAATTTCCCTAACATCTCTGATTAAAAACAAGGGAATAGAAGCAACACACCTCACTGGCTTGATGTCAGGAATAAATACGATAACATATGGGAAGTCTAGCATATCATAAAGAGTGGTTATTTTTGTTAAAAAAAGAAAAGCCTGTCCACAACTGTTTTTCATTTTGTCTTCAGCATCTTCCAAGCACTCAGACCCTGCTTCAAATAACTACGTTGGTAATTCTCATTATCACTCAAGATTCACTGCAACGGTATAAGATATGAAAATAATAATAATTTATAACTTCTCAGGGATCCACAAGGTGGAAAGGTGGGGCAGGGAGGGGAAAAAAGAGGAGGCCTCAAGTAGAAAGTACATGGTTTGAAAACAATGATGGCAACATATGTACAAGTTTGTACAATTGATGTATGGATTGTTATAAGAGCTGTAAGAGCCCCCAATAAAATGATTTATTAATAAAAATAAAACAAACAAACAACAACAAAACCTCGAGCTCTGTGACTTTCAGATTTCAATGGAAAAAAATAGTTGCATTATCTTTATTTCTAAGGAGGTCGGTCATGTTGCCAATTTTACTAAATCAATAGCTCCCCAAGGAACCACAGTGTGTTCCCATCTCCCGTGCCCTTAAATTTGGAAAATACAACCAGGCTACAAATACCAAAGAATGCCTTGAGTTTCCAAAATCCTTTCAGTTTGCCAGATCTTTATTAGATATTGTTCATAAGAGGCCAGGGCAGCCATAGGAAATTATTAATCACGAATACAATCCATTTTTTTGGGGGGGGGGGATACAGAAACTCAACTGCAAACCAGTTTGAACACTAAGAACCAGAGATACAGACGTCTTACGCTTTTTCTTTACTCCCCCAATAGATGGAAGCTTTCAAATTTAATTTGCTACATTTACTTTCCATTTCTCCTGCATCTTCTCATTCCACCCAAAGGTATCAAGCGCAAATTATTTTTCTCTGTGACGCCTTCAGTTATTCTAAGTGTCACTAAACTGGAAGTCTGAACGACGAAGCATTTGCATGTTTACGAAGAGAACCTACATTTTGGAGCTCTATTTAGTTTGTAGAAATCTTGGCTAAAATGAAATGGAGGAACTTAAAGCCCTTTCAAGGGTGATGATACAGAAGTAACATAATTTCATAATCCTCCTTACTCCTTCAGTTCTCCTCCTGATTCATAAAGAAGGATTACACCAGTATATTTTGTCCTCATTAAAAAACACAAACAAAAACGGTTCTATTCAAAGGCTAATCCTCATAGCAGTCTGGCTAGCTGCTGTAATTCATGACTTTCTACGGCTATATAAAGGCATCAGGGTCATTCGAGTCGGCCAGCCATCTCCTTGGTGGCAGCCTGCCAGCCTCCCCAGGTGCAGCGCTGGATAAAACATTATCTCATCCTGTGAGTTCTACAGTGTGCTAGACATTGTGCAATGGAAAGGAGCACAGAACAGGTGCAATTGCTACCTTTTAAGAGTTCAGGGCTGAAGACCAACAAAACATTTTTGCTGTTGTTGTTTCAGTGAATTATTTTTATGTAGATTTTTTTCTGAGTGGTTCGGAAGTGGCCATTTGATCACTTCTGTGCTCTGGATTACCAGGGATAGGTTGTTTTCTCATTTCCAGTTAATCAGTTAGGGTTACCTGAAAAGAGAGGTCTGAGGTAAGGTTCTAATAGCGGAATCGAGGTGTATACTTTGCCAGGTGTTAACTGGCAGGAAGCTTACCCGATAGACCATGAGAATGAAAATGAAGGGAGAGAGCAAGTTTATGCAAGTGTGGGAAGATGGAGGTGAACTGGCATGGCAGTGTTTTGAGGCTGAACTTTAAGTCCATGAAGCGTCCTAGGAGAAAGAGTTTCATTTAACAGATTGGGGGTGAGGGGAAGACGTCAGGAAGCATGAACTGTCTTTGGTATCGTGGAAATGTACAGACATACGGGCATATCTAGGTTACATACAAGAAAGGAACTGGCTAGACAACTAAAGCAGCCCGTGGAACAGTAAAGAAAGAAAATGGCGTTAGAAGCTTAAAGTCTGACGTAGTGTTTAGGATATTTCTGAGAGTTGGCTCTGATCAGAATAGCAACGTCTCATTGTAGGAAGTCAACTCTGATTATTTTCCTAAGGATAATGCCAGCCTTCTTCGTCCCCTCCCGCTTCCGGACGAAATACTGCGTGACCAATTGTAGGGATGCTCTGACATGCCTGGTAGGCCATCCTATGGCTTCCTTCCAGATGGAATGGGACATCCTGGAACTCCTGGCAGTGTTGATAACTGAAAGTTCTAGTTGGGTCCCTCACTCACACTGGAAGAGAGCCTTCTTGTCCGAGGATGCATTCCCTGGGGTCTGCGTGGCAACATGCTTCCAATCAGCAGGCAGTCAGTGCACGAGTTGGAAAGGCCTTTGCAGGCTCTTCTGCAGGAGCACCCCATAGCAGAAAGCCCCACGGCATCCACCACGGATGCCCTCTGCCCAATCCTGGCTCCTCGATGACCCAATTTCCCTAAAGCTTTGCTCCCTCATAAGCTTTGTGTACCAGCTCTCCATCACCACGTCTGCTTCCCAAGAAGTATTTTCCCTTCTGATCTCTGGTCCTGTTTTCTAGACATAAAATTCGCATGCCAACCTTTATTGCTCAAAGACATTTCAAATCAAATAAATCCACCAAATCCCTTTACGATTTTTAAATAAAAAATATATAATTTAATATGGACCTCACACAGAGCTGTTAGCTTCAAGGTCAGGGGTTTGAAACCCCCAGTCGCTGTTCTGGAGAAAGATGAGGCTATCTGCTCCGAGAAAAGATTTTTACACGTGTCCAAAACCCAAAGAGGCAGTTATACCATGTCCTATATGTTGGTCTGAATCAGAATCAACTCGATGGCAGTGGGTTTGGATTTTATCCAATTAGCATTCATAGCTTCCTACCCCCTAGCTTTAAAACCACTTTAGCACGAACTTGAGAATATATATATATAATTTCCAGGGCAATATACCCGATGTAATGAAAAGAAAAAGCTACAACAGGTTCAAAGCCTCAGGAAGGCACGTCTAATAGACAGTACCTACACAGCATTCATCACCAGGTGCCCTTTTTCAAACTGGCCCTGACCGTCCCGAACAAGAAGGGTCTCCTGTTGATGCCGCAGCAAGGTTGCTGACGATGGCTTCTCACTCCTCTGTGGCAGAGTTCAACGGTTCTTCTCATGCACTTTGGATGACTGTCTCAAAGGGACCTGCAATTTTTCTTGACAGCTCCTTGTGCTCTCTCCTGCTACACACTGTAGCCTAAGAACCGCTGAATTTTTAGAACCTTCTGTTTCCATACCCACCACTTCCACCACCAGATCCATAACCGCCACCATAAAGACTATCTGAACTTCTACCAAAAGTATCCCCTTCCATGTGTCCATAATTTTTTAATGAATTTTATTTATTTATAGTTTTTAAAATTAATCAATTTATTGGGGGCTCTTACAAATCTTATAACAATCTTCATTCATTCAATAGTATTAAGCACACTTTTACATATGTTGCCATCAACATTTCCAAAACAATTTCTTCATACCTGAGGCCTTGGTATCAGCTCTTCTTTTTCTCCCCCTCCCTCCTCCAATCTCCCACCCTCATGAATCCTTGATCAATTATATATTATTATTGTTATCTTGTGTCTTACACTGTTGTCTCCCTTCACCTACATTTCTGTTATTCGTCCCACTGCCAGGGGAGGGGGCAACACTATAGATCCAATCTACTGATGGGTTCCCTGTTTCTTGGCCCCCCATCCCCCGACCCTCATAATATCCCTACTCCCACTATTGTCCTGATGACTTTATCTGTCCTGACTTCCATGTGTCGAGGGCTCTTATCTGTACCAATAAGATCATGTGGACTTTGGTCTAGCCGGATATGTAAGGTAGAACTGAGTCATGGTAGTGGGGTTGGGGGTTAGGGAAGCATTTAGGGACTAGAGGAATGATGTGTGTTTTGTCAGTGCTGTACTGCACCCAGGGTGAATAGTCCCTTCCTTGTAACCCATCTGTGGGGGGTTGTCCAATCATCTACAGATGAGCTTTGGGCCTCCACTCCAATTCCCCATTTTCACATCAATATAACTGTTTGTTTTAGATCTTTTGATACCTGATACCTGCTCCTGTTGATACCTCATGATCACACAGGCTGGTGTGCTTCTTCCATGGGGCTTATTTACTTCCCTGCTAGTTGGCTGCTTGTTTAACTTCAAGTCTCTAAGACCCCAGATGCTACATCTTTTGATAGCCAGGCACCATTCACATTCTTTACATTTGCTCATGCACCCATTTTTTTCTTCAGCAATTGTGTCAGGGAGGTGAGTATCAAAGAGTGTCAGGTTATTAGAACAAAGTGTTCTTGTGTCAAGGAAGGTCTTGAGTAGAAGCCAAAAGTCATAGGTCCATAATTTGATTGTTATTGTCCGCTGTTCCTCCTTCGTTGTAACCATCATATCCTCCACCACTGCCACCATGTCACCACCTTGGCTTCCATATCCTGGTCTACCACCAGAGTCCCCTCTCCTACTATAATGAGGACCACTGCCATAGCTGCCACCATCACCTCCAAATCTAGTATATCCTTTGTCACCTCCTCCCTAATTACCTCTGCTTCCACCACCTTTACCCCCAAGCTGCCTCTTCAACCAAAGTTCCCAACATGGCCGAAGATCCCTCCACCACCTCCAAAATTCCCTCTGTGACCCCCAAAGTGGCCAGATCTGCCTCCCTGACTCTCTGTGATCCAGAAGACTGAACCCCTTGTTTTGAAAGGGCCTTTTTCACTTCCCAGTTATGCCCGTTCATGTTTCTGAATGGCAGTTTTACCAACTGTACTGTGGTCACCGAAAGTCACAGAAGCAAATCCCCTCTTTGCCCCACTCGGCCTGTCCCCCATGACTTCTATGGTTTCAATCTCGCCATGCTTTCCAAATTAGTCTCTCAAATGATATTTTTCTGTGTCTTCTTTTATGGCACCAACCCATGTTTTCCTCACTGTTAAACGGGCACCAAGCTTTACCAAATCCTCTCTAGAAACAGCACTCTGTTCCACTGCACACCCATCAACCTCCTGTGGCCGGGTACACATTGCTGCAGCCACCGCTTCAACACAAGAGGAAGTCACAAAAAACCAAAGCCCCTGGGACATTTTGCTTGGGGGTGTCTCATCACCCCATACTCCGTGAGTGTGTTCCATGTCTCCAGTTGCTCTCTAAGACAATCATTTTTGGTTTCAAAGTCTGGGCCACCAATGGACAGATTTTGCATCTGCTCAGGTTCTTTGGATCATGACCCTCCACTTTAAGACCAGACTCTCCTCTTCCGATTAGAGTTCAATACCAAGAATTATGTTTTTTCCTCCCTTCTATGGGGCTCCAATTTGCACCTTATGGAATAAATTCTGATTTCCTTAACTAGGCTCCTTGTAAACTCTTTTCAATTTCATCTTCTGGGGTCAGTCTGAACCATTTTCACCTCTATTTATGTTAACCTCTCTGGAAAACGGCCATCTTTCTTTAGTCCCTTAATGGTTTAGGAAGATGACAACATATTATGAGTAAGTAACTGGAATGACTAAGATAAACTTACTTGTTTTTTTTCCTGCTTACCCCTGCTCCTGGTTCTGCGATACATATGAAGGGCTAAGTAGATTCCCCCTCCCTCCTTTCCTGGCACTCAGTGAATATTTACTTGGCACTTACAATGTGGCAGGCACTGTACCAGACCCAAGGGATTCAACAGATTACAACCTCACTCAGTGCCATCATGCTGACTGTGACTCCCAGTCATCCTGCATACAAGACAGACACAATTCCTCTACTTCTACAGGAGTCTTATATAGAAACATTTTAATGAAAATAGATATTAAACTAATAATATATGTCATTAATTACAAGTGCCTTGAAGGAAATTACAAGTGTTTTGAAGGAAAAGAAATGGTATTTTAATATAAAGAATTAAAGAACCCCTTTTAAACTACTATTTAAATCCATCACATCTACTTTCACAAAGCCTTCTACATTACTTTGGGACAAAATCAACACATCAAAGGTTCATCAATTAGCTACCGAGATGGTGCTGTCTTTTTGCCTCTGCTCATAAAGGCCTCCAAACCCCTTAGTTTGAAATCAGACAAGATACAGAGCTTTGATATGGTCACTTAACCTACACATACATTATACATGTGATTGTACATATATCGATATATGTGTGCGTGTGTGCATGTATATGTGTATGCACATCGATTGTTGTTAGGTGCTGTCTATTGTTGTTAGGTGCCATCCAATCAGGTCTGACGCATAGTGGCCCTCTGTCCATACAGCAGAACAAAACACCCCCAGACCACACATTGTCCTCAAAGTTGTTCCTATGTCTGAGCCCATCGCTGTAGCCACTGTGTCAGTCCATCTTGTTGAAGAACTTCCTCTTTTTCCCTGCCCCTCTACTTTATCAAGCAGGAGATGAACCTTGCCATCCTTGTTAATATATATGATGCACTACATCATATATGTGTGCATGTAGATATGCACACATATGGGCATATGCATGTGTGTATATGTGGCTGTGCATAGGATGAAGCCCTGGTAGCACAAAGATCAGCGATTCAGACCCACAAGCCAGTCTTCAGGAGAAAGACGTGATAGTCTGCTTCCTTAAAGATTACAGCCCAATTTATAGAGGTCTAGACAAAGATATGTACATGCAAATATATATATGAGGATGAGGAAATATATCTATGTGTCTATATTTATAGGTTTAGTATTAAGGTGGCGGAAGGACCTTGGGCCTCTACTCAAGCACTCCCTCAATGCATGAATACCTTCTTTTATTAAATTGGCACTCTACGATGCTCACCCTCCCGACACAACTGCTGAAGCCAAAGTGGGTGAACAAGTAAATGTGGTGAAGAAAGCTGATGGTGCCCGGCCATCAAAAGAGATAGTGTCTGGGGTCTTAAAGGCTTGAAGATCAACAAGCGGCCATCTAGCTCAGAAGCAACAAAGCCCACATGGAAGAACACACCAGCCTGTGTGATCGGGTGGTCCCGAAGGGATCAGTTATCAGACATCGAAGAACAAAAAATCATATCATTGGCTGCACACCTCCATAATACAATTGCCGAAGACAAATGGGTGCATAAGCAAATGTGGCGAAGAAAGCTGATGGTGCCCGGCTATCGAAAGCTGATGGTGCCCGGCTATCGAAAGAGATAGTGTCTGGGGTCTTAAAGGCTTGAAGATGAACAAGCGGCCATCTAACTCAGAAGCAAAAAAGCCCACATGGAAGAAGCACACCAGTCTGTGCGATCACAAGGTGCCAAATGGACCAGGTATAAGGCATCATCCAAATATATATATATACCATAGTGAATGAAGGGGGAAGTGCAGAGTGGAGACTCAAGGCCCAAGTGTCGGCCAATGGAGATCCCTTCATAGAGGGGTTTAGGAGAGATGGGTCAGTCAGGGTGCGAGGTAGTACCAATGAAGAACACAGCTTTCCCCCAATCCTGGATGCTTCCTCCCCGCAACTACCATGATCCGAATTCTACCTTGCAGGGCTGGATAGGGCAGAGGTTGTACACTGGTACATATGAGGGCTGGAGGCACAGGGAATCTAGGGTGGATGATACCTTCAGGACCAGGGGTGTGAGGGGTGATGCTGGGAGAGTAGAGGGTGAGTGGGTTGGAAAGGGGGAACTGATTACAAGGATCCACATGTGACCTCCTCCCTGGGAGATGGATGGCAGAGAAGGGGGGAAGGGAGGCTCCGGATAGGGCAAGATATGACAAAATAACAATCTGTAAATTATCAAGGGCTCATGAGGGAGGGGAGAGCAGGGAGGGAGGGGGGAAAAAAGAGGACCTGATGCAAAGGGCTTAAGTGGAAAGCAAATGCTTTGAAAATGATTAGGGCAAAGAATGTACATATGTGCTTTATACAATTGATGTATGTATATGTATGGATTGTGATAAGAGTTGTATGAGCCCCTAATAAAATGTTATATAAAAAAAGATTACAGCCCAGAGGGGACAGCACTACATGGTTTCATAGGGCAGTGTGAGTCAGCATCAACTCAATAGCAGTGGGTATTATTACATGGCCAAATGAAATTTAGGATACTAGTGGGTAGAAGTGAGCTTGGCGTTTTGGTAGCTCCATAATAATTTAAACACATTTTAAAGAAAACAATCATAACTGACATCCTGTAAGTGGCCTTTTGCTTGTTGAAGAGCTCCTTGGCCTCTAGGTGCAACCTTGACCTACACTGGCTTGCGTTCGCCCTGAAGAGTGGCTGACGTGTGAGAGAGGTAAAGTTATAGAGACATGGTAGTGAAGTGTGTTGAAGCATTGGGTAAAGAGGCTGCTTCTGGTGCCCTGGGCAGGACTAAGGCATGGCAGACCTTTAAGTACAGGTGCCACAGTCGGAGCTGGCAAGAGGAAGGCACACTTGGCCAAAGGACAAAAGTGAAACCAGGAAGGCCTGGCATGACAGGCAGGAAGAAGAGAGAGGGGGAAATTAACGGAGAGTTGTTTAATGCAAATGCCCCAGGAAGAGGAGACTTGTCACCCTGAGAGCAGGATAATGACTCCTGCCAGGGGGAGAAGATGACACCCAAGAAGCGTCTGAGAGGATTTTCATACCTGGTGAGGGAAAGCCAGTCTAGCCACAGAGAACAGTAAGAGCCGAAGCACTGAGGGGAGAAAGCACAGGGGGCATTTGGGAAGTGGGGTCCAGTCCAATTTACTCAAGAATAGGAAACCTGAAGGCAAAGGGTGAAAAATTGGCTGGGGTGGTAAAAAAAATCACTGGATTTTCGAGCTAAAAGGAGCTTTCATTTTAGCTTCGCATCTAGTCTATCTTTTCAATCTGCTAATAAAGAAATCAGGGATTAGAGAGTCTAAAAGATATTCAATGACAGCAGTCAGAGGTCATGCTGACGCCAGAGGCTCAGCTTTGCACGATTTGTGCTCCTGTGGGGACATGGTGGGATACTCTCTGCTGCCTGTGCAGGCTTGCTTGCAGTGGGCCAGTGGGTTTGGACTTTCAGCCCCAGGGTGTTGCTGAAGATTTTTTTTTTCTCAGCAGGAAAGTGGCATGGTCACCATCAAGTTCAGGAAGACTTTAGTGGCAGTGGTGCACGTGTGAGGTGAAAGGGAGGTGATGAAAGCAGTTAGGAGGCTGACTGTGTGTGTGTTCCGGTCGATGTGTCAGGAGACACAGGTGATAGGTTGTATTAGCCCCATTTTACAGAGAAGGAGCCGGAGTTGGAGACTGTGGCCAGAGCTAAGCCAGCGGACTCCAACCCTTGTGCCTTTTGAGACAGGACCCTCCGAACACTCATCCAGTTCACAGTGGGGGTGGGGACGGCCTGCAGTGTCCAACGCTGCTGTAGTCTTGGAAGTCTGATGCCTGAGAAACGACCATCGGGGTTTGGCTATGAGAAGTCAATGGTGGTTTGTAAGGACGTGTGATTTCAGTTGGATGGTGGCGTGGTTAGCAGATTTCAAAGGGATAATTGAGAGAGTGGGTGGTCATGAAAGGATGGCAGTGACCTTAGCCTGCATTTAGACAGTCAGACGAAGGAGAAAGAAGGGAGAAAAGTGGAAGAAATAACCGAAGTGGGAAGGCTTTTTTTTTTTAACAAGAGGAATCTGCATTCCACACATAGAAAATATTTATATAAATATCCATTTCTGGACCTTAAACCGGTAGAAGAGAAGTAAGTACTATTTCAATCTCTTCTTTTTGTCCTCCGTATCCCCCTTGCAGAGCACACACAGTCAGAACTTGCTGGATGAAGAAACGGGCCCCAGGAGGTAAGAAGTGAAACAACCAATCTAAGATGGGGAGGGGTTGCCTTGCCCATCTCTTTTGAGTCGTGAAGGAAGTCAGGGGCTCAGAAGTCCATCAGAACCCTGGAGGGCAGCAGTGCTTGCAGTGAGGAAAATGCCAAACAGGGATGGCTCCGGCAGGGAGATGGCATCAAGAGCCGTTCCTGGGAAAGGGCTCCCGTGGTCTTGTTCAGGAGAGGGGTTGATGAGCAGAAGGGCCGCAGGAAGGGCAGTCCACCTCCAAGATACAGCAGAGTAGAGACTGTCCTCCATGCAGAAAGAAGAGACACCTATTACACTTGGCAGTGGAAGACAGGAAGGAGAGCGGCAGGGGAGACAAATTGAAGCCGAATGACTCCTGAGGAGAGGGACTGGTTGTGGAGGAAGCTCACCACCTCCACCCACCCCCTTCACCTCCATCCTGCCTCATTCTACCTCTAGCTAATGGCTATGCATGGCCTGTGCAGAGAGCATGGCTGGTGGCATTAATTCACTATTAAAGTGTTCTTTGATGTTTACAAAGTTCAATATGCAGGGTGATGTTAATACTTTATAAAGTAGAGTTTAAAGCAGTGGTTCTCAACCTTCCTAATGCTGTGACCCTTCAATATAGTTCCTCCTATTGTGGTGACACCCCCCCCCAACATAACATTATTTTTGTTGCTACTTCATAACTGTCATTTTGCTACTCTTATGAATCGGGTGACCCCTGTGAAAGGGGTGTTCGACCCCAAAAGGGGGTGGAGCTTAACTGATGGATGCTTTGACCTTTGTACCTGTCCAGTCACTGGAGAAGGGCACCGTGCTTGAAACAGTAGGGAGACAACCAACAAGAGGGCCACCCACAATAAAATGGGTCGACCCAAAGGCTGCGGCACTAAGCTCACGTGTACCCATAATGAGGCAGTGACGCAGGACCCAGCAGCATTTTAGTCTGTTATTCATCAGGTTGTAGTGAGACGGAGCCAAATGGATGGCAAAGAACAACAGGGCAGCAGACCAAGAAGGGTACAAGACTCTACGGATATTGTGGGGTTGGGTCCAGACCCCCCCAACAGAGGGGCTAATGCAATCAAGGGCCTCACACGAATGTTTTGACGTCTCAGTGAATACAAAAGTTATGCTTACACTACACTGTAGTCTGAAGTGTGTGATAGCATTATGAAAAATTTACAGTATTGTGGGAATTATCAAAATATAGCAAGGAGGCCCAACGTGAATGAGCACACGCCGCAGGAACAATGATGCCAACAGACTTGCCTAACACACGAATGCCACCAAACTTCAACTTGTAAAAACAAACAGCAGAGCAGTATCGGCCATGCTCGATTAAGCAATGTGCACTCAAATGGGGTCTGCCTGTAAATGGTGTTCCCTCCTTCCTCTAAGTAACCAATGGGATAGCAAGATTAAAGGCCGAGTCTTCAGGGGCTTGGTCTCCTGGAAAGGTAAATTCTGAATGAGGACCTGGGACTTTATTTGGCTGACAGCTATTGTCGGGAGAACTGGGCTTTGCAAATCCAGTCAGCTTCTCCACACCAAATACGCAGCCTGGTCCCATGTGTCCTGTGGCCACTTGGAAACTTTCGGATTTTTTTCTCGTCAGAGTTCTCTCATTTCCAGTCACTGTTGCTTCATGTTCGGCAAATCCGAAAGTGTCTTCCATATGTGCTCCCAGTCCTGTGTGTCGGCCAGTCCTGTGTGCCGGCCAGTCCTGTGTGTGTGTCGGCCAGTCCTGTGTGCCGGCCAGTCCTGTGTGTCGGCCAGTCCTGTGTGTCGGCCAGTCCTGTGTGTGTGTCGGCCAGTCCTGTGTGCCGGCCAGTCCTGTGTGCCGGCCAGTCCTGTGTGTCGGCCAGTCCTGTGTGTCGGCCAGTCCTGTGTGCCGGCCAGTCCTGTGTGTCGGCCAGGGCGGCTCTAGACTTCTGAGGGGCATGCCACACCCATGTGGTGCAATCCTACCTGTGTCTTAAGAGCCAGGGCAAACATAACCCTGTGTGTGAAGAATTTCCCACCCAGGGAAGTCTGGGTCCCCACCGGACTTTCTAATAGTAACAGCCACTCTAGCTGCGTGCACTAACTGCCAGGCTCTCTTCTACATGCTTGGCAAACAAGTGCCCACATAAGCAACCCTGCCGGGCGCGCGCTATTTTACGGATGAGGAAACGGCAGCCACAGCGGGCTAAAACAATTTTTTCCCAGCTAGTAAGTGACACTGCCAGGATTTCAACATGGGACGCTTGATTTCAACACAGACAGGAGCTCCTCAACATCCGGCAGCTTCTGTTTACGTGTCTGAACTCCTCAACTAAACGGGAAAGCCAGACAGTCGAGGAGGTTCCTCAGCGTCCTGTCTTGGACTTACCCTGGAACCTGCCGAGGTTCGGTGCGAAGTAAACACTGGGCGAGTAATTGAATAAATAGGCTCTCTTCCGTCTGATGAACTTGCCCTTGGATAGAAACTTTGGTGGCTTTATGGTCTATGAGAGGATGCAGGGAAAATCTTGTCTGCGACTTCTGGAGGGGAAGTAGGGCTTGTCCATCTAGTCTAAGAAAACCATATGCAACGATCACTTCTCTTCATATACTTAATACAAGGAGGGAGCACTAGTTACACACTGGGCTGCTAACCTCAAGGTTAGCAGTTCAAATCCACCAGCAGCTCTGCAGCAGAAAGATGGGGCTTCCTACTACCTTTCTACTTGGAAACTCACAAGGGCAGTTCTAGCCTGTTCTTTGGGATCACTGTGAGTCCGCATCAACTAAATGGCAGTGAGGGTTTGTTGGTTTAGTTTTTAGTTTTTTCCCTTCATATTATTTTTAGGTGTGCAGATCAGTGAGTTTGAGATTATGTTTCAGAAAAGCTGAAGATACATGCAGTGTAGCCAATCAATCTCTAAGCTAGTGGTAGCAAAGCGGAAGGTATGAGATCGGAACACAACCTTAGCGCCTCTACTCGACACAGAGCTCCATTTGGGCAGGTCTCAGAGGAGGGTCCAGCCCCGCGGCAGACTGTTACCATGACACTCTTCCAGTGCAGGGCGCCTAGTGGTCCTTGGCATCACTCCGTGTTACCGCTGCAGAGCGCAGGGTGCAGAAGAGAATCCAGCCAGTAGTCAGGCAAGTGGAAAATCTGCCTAGAGTACTATATCTGTCTCTCTGCTCTGCCCAACTCTGATGGACCCTTCAAGCTTCAGGTTAAATTTCACCCAGACCTGCGATTGTCTTTTGGTGAACTCCCCTTCTTCATCAGAACCCTTTCCCAACTGTAGCATGTTAAATTTAGGTACAGGTTAAATCTCGGCTTCCTCTGTGAATGAGCATGTGTGCACTGCCCTGCCCTCAGGAACCAACACGAAACAGACCGTCAATAAAAAGAGTGTGAATGAATGGGGGGATAGGGCAGAGGTTGTACACTGGTGCATATGGGAGCTGGAGGCACAGGGAATCCAGGGTGGACGATACCTTCAGGACCAGGGGTATGAGGGGCGAGGCTGGGAGAGTGGAGGGTGAGTGGGTTGGAAAGGGGGAACTGATTACAAGGATCCACGTGTGACCTTCTCCCTGGGGGACGGACGGCAGAGAAGGGAGGAAGGGAGACTCCGGATAGGGCAAGATATGATAAAATAACAATCTATAAATTATCAAGGGCTCATGAGGGAGGGGGGAGCGGGGAGGGAGGGGGAAAAAAGAGGACCTGATGCAAAGGGCTTAAGTGGAAAGCAAATGCTTTGAGAGTGATTAGGGCAAAGAATGTACGGATGGGCTTTATACAATTGATGTATGTATATGTATGGATTGTTATAAGAGTTGTATGAGCCCCTAATAAAATGTTTTAAAATAAAAAGAATGGGGGGATATGCAGGAACCTGAAGATAGCTCTATTAAAGACTCACTCCACAGTGATTGAATTCTTATTCTGAATAGTTGCCATCGTTTCTAGGTTATATGAATCCTAGCAAGAAAGTAAATATAAACGTATTTGCATGTTAAATACTGGTGGTGGTGTGGGCTGCTAACAAGGGGATCTTCAGTTTGAACCTACTAGCCACTCCTCAGGAGATTGATGAGGCTGTCTGCTTTCATAAAGGTTTACAGTCTAGGAAAGACTATGAGCAGTTAGTTCCATCTGACAGGGTATGTAGGAGGTGATCGGGCCTCTGTGGAAGTGTGTTTTGCCATGACAAAAACCACCCACCGCGTCATCGAGTGGATTCCAACTCACAGTGACTCTGCAGGACAGAGCAGAATGGCCCCGCTGGGTTTTTGAGACTTTCAATCTCTATGGACATAGTCCAGTTTCATCTTTCTCCCTTGGAGCTGCTGGCAGGTTTCAAACTGTTGCTTTTACAGGGAGCAGCACAATTCCTGATCCCCTACACCCCAGGGCTCCTTTGGGATTACTCAACCCCAGACTGCTCGCCTGCAGGCTGACTCACAGCGGCCCTCTGTGGACTTCCGAGACTGTACTGTTTATGGGAGTTGAGAGCCGGGTCTTTCTCCCTTGGAGCAGTTGGTGGTTTCAAACTGCAAATCATTCGGATTGCAGCCCGACTCATAGCCACTACTTGAAAAACAGGATTCAAACCCTTTACTTCTGGTTTGGCCAGATGCTGAGAATTTACATTCCCACCCTAGGTGATTCTTACGCATGGGAATTTTGTTAAACTGTAGATCCTGATTCAGTATACCCGAGGTAAAAATTCTCAACAAGGGCCAACTGAGAATAAACTGGTTCAAAGCCCTGTTTCAAAACAATGCTTGTTGTTAGGTGCCATTGAGCCGGTTCTGACCCATCGCAAGCCTGTGCACAACAGAACAAAGCACTGCCGGTCCTGTGCCGCCCTCACAGTTCTTACCTGAGCCCATTGTTGCAGCCACAGTGTCAGTGTATCTCCCAGAGGGCCTTCTCCTTCGATGCCCCTCTGCCCTACTTGACATGATGTCCTTCTCCAGCGTCTGGTCTGTCCTGACATGTCCAAAGTCTGTAAGACAAAGTCTTGCCATCCATGCCTCTAAGGAGCACTCTGACTGGAGTTCTTCCAAGACAGATCAGTTTGTCCTTTTAGCAGATCAGTTTGTCCTTTGTCCATAGTATTTTCTTTTAAAAAATATTCCATGTTTATTGATTTTTTAATATATTCTTATATTATTGATGTTATCATAGGTTTGTAATATGTAGGAAACATACTGCAAACTCTTCTTACTAACTTTTTGACATTTGATAAAAAAAACTTTTGACTACTTATATATATAATGCCAAGGCATTGATCAATATGATTTTTTATTATTAAAATATCACTTTATTAGAGACTCTTCCAACTCTTATCACAATCCATACATCAATATTCTTCTTTAGCATCACAATTCAAATACATCACTTCTTTTTTGGTCGTCTTTATTCAATAGCTGACTTTCACATGCACATGATACCGTGGCTGGGGACAAGAGCCCCTTCGTCCTCAAAGTAACATCCCGCTTTTCAATACTCCCAAGAGGTCTTGTTCCCCATTACCTAATGCAATACTTCTTTTGAGCTCTTCACTACTGCTTCCATGAGCATTGATTGTGGGACCAGCAAGACCAAGTCCTTGACAATTGCAACCGTATCATAATGTTACCTAGTGGTCCAGTTGTGAGGATTTTGATCTTCTTTACATTGAACTGTAATCTATATTGAAGGCTGCAATCTTGGATCATCATCAACAAGTTGCTTCAAGTCCTCCTCACTTTCAGGAAGCAAGGTGGTGTCATTTTCACATCACACACAGGTTGTTGGTATGCCTTCCTTCAATCCCGATGCTACATTCTTCTTTACATAACTCAGTTTCTCTTATGGTTTACTCAGCAGATAGACCGAATAAGCACGGTAAGGGGATACAACACTGTCACACCCCATTTCCTGATGTTAAATCATGTATGATTCCTTTATTCTGTTTGCACAACTGCCTCTAGACCTATGCACAAATTCCAAATGAGCATAATGAAGTGTTCTGGAATGCGTATTCTTCCCAACGGTATCCATAGTTTATTATGATCCACACAGTCTATGCTTTTGCAATAGTTAATAAAACACGTTACCATTTTCTGAGTATTCTCTGCTTTACACTTAAATCCACGTGACATCAGCATTGGTAACTCTTGTTCCACGTCCTCTTCTGGATCCAGCCTGAACCTTTGGAAGACTCTTATTAATGCACTGCTGCAATCTTTGCTGTATGATCTTAAGCAAAAGTCTACTGGCAAGAGATATCAGTGATATTTCAAAACAACGGAAGAGTTCGAATGTTTGTTGATTGCTGCTTTCCCCAAAGTAAAGAAAACCATGCTATAAAGTAGCTCAAATGATTTAAACAATAAGGTGGAATACCCCACACCACAAACTCCTGCTGCCGTGAAGTTGATTCCAGCTCAAAGGAGAGGATAGAAATTCCCCTTGGGAAAAAGAAAAGAAAAGGAAAAAAAAGAAATGTCCACCTGGGATTTAAACCAACTACAACAACAACCACACCCTCACTGGCATTAAGCCAATGCTGACTCATAGTGACCCGAGAGAGCAGGGCAGAACTGCCCCTGTGAGTTTCTAAACCATAACTTAAAAAAAAATCATTTTATTGGGGGCTCGTACAGGAGTAGGAAGCCCCACCTTTATCCAGAGGAGCACCTGGTGACTTCAAACGGTTAACCCGCCAGTCAGCTGCCCAATGTATACCCATGACTCCATCAGAACTTCAGAGCGTATTCCAGGGCTCTTAAAAGAACTGTTTTCCTAATTTCCTCTCTAATTGTTCTGCCATAATAGTTTCTATGTAACCTTGAAACTGAGGAGCGCCTAAGTTTCTTCTAGAGACCCTTTGAAAAGATGCACTTACTTCTTTGATAAGTCACATTGAGTCTGGCATGAAACGCACACTTTGGTATCTAAGAACCCCAGCGAAAGAAATTAGTAGCCAAGAAAGTAATTAAGTGTACAGTAAGGTTCCAGATGCTGAATCTAGTACAATCGTTTGGAAAAGGAAGTACCGCAAAGGTTATATCAACAAGAAGGGAAAAAAAGTAACACTAAATAGAGGATTTTTAAAAAGAAACAAAACCTCACATTCCAAATGTTTCCTTCTCTAACAAGTAATTGTGTTTGGTTTATAGAAAAAAGCAAGAGAGGCGGAAGCCACATTACTGAAGTTCAGAACTGGAATAAAAAAGCTGAAATCCAGGCTGCGAAATCTAAGCTAATCAGATTCCTGATTAACTTTTTCAGTTTAATCTCAGATCTGACTCCAATAAAGCCAAGATTGTAGCGTTCCAAGATGGTAGCATTCCAAGCTGTCTGGGTCTGTGTGCCGTAGAGGAGCAGTGACTGGCCTAGAGTTCAAATAAATACATCCAGGTGCCTAATTGCTTACACGAGCTTCAGAAAATCCAACAATGTGGTCCGTATGTGTGCCTCGTCAGATGAAGGTAAACGTGTCCCCACAAAAGAACAGAGCTTGACAACGCAGACATCAATTATGCCAGGGGCTTCTCAACGCGTGTGGAAAAATGCCATGATGTTTTCATTCTATTTTGCCATGAACTTTTGGATGCCCCTCACTTACAAATCTCCTCCTAGTAATTTGAGTTCGTTACACCTGTCCACGCTGCCCTTTGAGTGTCCTGGAGACGCAGTGCAGAGTGTAGAGAGCCATCCACCGCAAGGTTCTGCAGGCCAGGAAGGAAACGCTCTCTGGCTGGAGTTCCTCCTCTGGGTCAGTATCCTATTTTGAACTCACAATGCCCTCAGATAACCCTAAAAGATGTATTTAGCTCCTACTGTTGCAATTTCTGATGTCTTTTACTTTCACTCTTGAAAGAACGTGCAAGCTTTGACTTGCTAATCACCTTTATTCAGCTCATAGAAAAATTAGCTCATCCTCCTGATCAAAGCAAATGTGGCAGATCATGGCTGATTAGAACGCAACAGTAAAATCTCCATACTTTCTCGTCCATCCCCTTTCTCTCAGCAATAGGGCCTGTGTCAAATATGTAGGTGTTTCCCACGGCTGGGCCAGACTCCGTTTCCAACAGGGACTTCAGGCTGGACAATGGCTCTTACACAGACACTAAAGGTCTTTAGTTCCGTCATTGTGCCCGAAAAGAACGAGTAGTCCCTTAGCTAGCATTTGATGAGACATCTAGATTTACATATTTCCTTAATTGCATTTTTGAATGTGACTGAGATTTACCTGACCAGAGTTAAATGCCTCCTTTATCCCTCTACCCACGGCAAATTCAATTCCGTGTTTTTGTTTTTTTTTAATGTGATGGGGGTGGTGGTGGTGGTGGTGATGGAATCTTATTCACGTCAGAACTGAACAGATTTTAGGGTCTTGATGAAGTTAGAAGGCAGGAACGTATATCTTTATCTTTCAAAGTGGAAATGAAGTTTGGATTCTCTCAAACAGGGCTATTTTGATTTTAATGATGAATGCCATCCTTGCTGCGGAGTTCCACAATCTGTTTGTTAGAAGCCTCCAACATGATCTTAAGACCCTTCATAATTTCTCCCTAAACCTCCCACGTGCCTATAAACCTTGAAAGTTAAGTTTTACTTTCCCCACGTATTTACTACAAATTAACAGTAGATCTTGCATTTAGCTCCATTTAAACCACACTTTGCAGCTGCCCATTTGAAAAATAAAATGGTTGCCTTCTTTCACTTCAGTGGGCACGATACAAAACACCCATTGAGCTTTGCCTTTCTTGCAGCTGCCAATGCCCAGCCGACTTTTAACAAACCAACCAAGCGGAATCACAATGCAGCTGCAACACTTGATGGCATTTCTGTTGGTTCTCTTTTGAGACTGAAGGTGTTAATTAGGAATCAAGAACACAGCCCTGCCAGCTTTCTTTCACAAACCTGCTCATTGCAGTTTTCAGAAGAAACATAAATCTAATAAAGGGATAAAAATGTTGTTTGTCACACCAGTAAAGTGTACTTAAGTCCCTTTGATCAAAAGCTTTTTATGTAGCCTTGTCAGATGGGCAGGAAATACTGTATTCTTTCCCCTTTTCTCTCCTTTCCTTCTACAGACATCTCTGAATTTAATTTACGAAACTATCTGCGCGAAAGCTTAGCTATGCGTGGGATTCTTCATATGTGATCCTTGATCTCATAGTGAGGTAATCTCGCGTCTCAGAGAAGTACTCATCTTCCACATTCCACCATGCTGCATCTGCAGCTCAATATAAAACCAGGTCTCGCAGCATATTCCCGATACCCAGCCACGGGTTCTCGGCTTGGATTTTCCCTATGAATCTGTCAATACTCTATTTTGTGTAATGATGATTTATTTCATTTAACTAGTGCTTTAGAAGATGTTCCATGTAATAATGCCTGGAATTAAGTCTTTCCATGAGCTGATGCAAAGTGTGGAAACCATGCGTACGGTGACAAACCTATTCAACGTTAACGCATCGATTAAACGCCTTGTCATTTTTCTATAGTGCTTTTCTTTTTTGCACCTTGAGTATCACACATTCAACCATAACAGTGTGAAGTCATTACCTTTAATCTTCAGTCAAAGTTAAAAGCTTAAAGTAAGTTTATGAAGTTAGCACTGCTGGGAATTAGTCAAGCTTCCTAGCTTTCTCAGCACGAGGTTTTGCTGCTAGATGCACAAATCATGCCAAAATCCATTAATCCTGCTCTAGAGAGGCAGAGAGAAGGTCGGCTTGTTGATTTAATGTTAATGAAATGAATGGACTCCCTAGGCTACCTACAGAGCCCTCTAAACTGTAAAACAAATAAAGCCATTTTAACTGATGCCCGCTGGACAGTAAACAAAGCTTTCAGGTTTGCTGCACAAAATGGGATGGGGGTAGGTGGGAAGAAACACGTGCCCTGTAACAATACCTACAAATGTCACACTGCACAGCTCACTGAACAACCAGACCTGGAGAGCCCTCAAAGCATGTGTTCCCCTCTCTGCCGTCGCAGCTGGGAAATTGAGGCAGGGAAATTACACATCTTGCCCGAGATTCTCTGGCTGGTTGATTAAGGTGCAGCTACCTCTAGACCCCACTCTTTCTCCTCCCATAAAGAGTTACAGTCTAGGAAACCCACAGATCGCTATGAGTCAGCATTGACTTAATGGCAGGGAGAGCTCTAGATCCGTGGTCCTTGAACTTGGCTGCATATGGAAATTGCCTAGCCTTACTGCCATCAAGTTGATTCTAACTTACAGCGAAGGTACAAGCCTTCCCCTTTGGGTTCCTTAAAGGGAGAATCTTAAAGAGAGCAGCAGAAAGCCTCCATTTTCTGCTGTGGAGCTACTACTGGTGCTGAAGTTGTGGTTAGCAGCTCAGCACGCAACCCGCTATACTCTCAGTCTTGAGAAGTTAAACAATTCTGATGCTTACCACCTTCCCCAGAGATTCTGATTACTTGGTTTTGTTGTGCGATCTGGGCTTCAGGATGTTTATTTGACATTAGCTCTACATTAGAGAAGAAGTGGTGGTGGCGTAGTGGTTATCCATTTGGCTACTAACTGCAAGGTCATCTGTTTGAAACCACCAGATGCTCTGTGGGAGAACGACGAGGCTTTCTACTCCCATGAAGAGTTACGGTCTCAGAAACCTACAGGGGACAGTTCTACTTTGTCCCCTTGGGTCCCTGTGAATCAGAATCAACTCAATGACAGTGAGTTCTCGATTAGAAATCAAGAGTTTGAGAAACTTGACTTTGAGATTCATGTATCTAGACTTCTAATCTAGAGGCAGTTGTTGTTAGTAGCCACTGAGAGAACCCCTAACTCATGGTGGCGGCAGGCATGACCAACTGCACTACCTGATCCAGCACCATCTCCATGGTTAATGGCATATGGGACCTTAGGAATCCACAGAGCTTCCAGTGGCTGACTTTCTGAAGCAGATCACCAGGCCTTTCTGCCTAGTCTGTTTTGAGCCAGAAACACTGCAGACCTGGGCCCGGTGGTCAGCATCATCGCAGCACCCGTTTCCACGGACATAGAGGTGGGAGCTTGACTGGGAGTTAAACCTGGGTTTCCCACATGGAAGGTCAAAATTCTACCACTACGCCACCACTACCCCTGGTCAAACCCACAGTTCCCCTGAATTTGGTTTTTATTTGGTTCTGCTGCACCACCATGTTCAATTATTTCCCAAAGCTTAGGAGTATGCCAGTTGCTTTAAATACATGTGTTTTGGAAGTTGTTTCACAAATGCGTGTTCTTTTCTATTTCTTCCAGGTGCAGATGCAGACTTGCGCATGTGCGTGTGTGTGCGTATGTGTGTGTGTGCAGCCGGGGGAGGCTTGGGGCGCTATCCCTCAAAGCACTGAACTGTGCACGTGGGTAGTGTCAGCACCACAGCTGGCAATGGCCAAGGTCTGGGCCATGGCTTGGCAGCTTATTCTCTGGCCTCGCTCTTCTCTCTGCCATGTGCTCCCCTTACCGTCGAGGCCATTTTGGTACTTCTAACTTCTTTTCTCATCCCCTACAATCTCCTCTGCCTGTCTCTTCTCTGCTATCTCCTTTCCACCTGGAGCATTTCCCTCTCTCTCCAAGGGGCCCGTTGACTCTTCCATTGACATTGTTCTACCTTGGCTGCCTTCTGCCCTGCCCCCCTATGCTTCTGTGAGTATTGAACAGCTTAATAAACCAGGCTGAAGAGCCCACTTCCCTAGATAATATGTGTCACTTATTAACACATAGTAAGTGTCTGCCAGAGGATTTTTTCCGTTTTGTAGGGTGGTGGAACAAATCCGTTTCTCACTTGGCTCGTTGTCAGTGCTGGAGCATTCTGGAGCCATTTTCCCCATGTCGTAGGATGTCAAACTAGTCGTGAACAGGGAAACACACCCTTCCTTGTTCCTTTTCAGAACGGCTCCCTTAATTTCATTGGCTATCAGCATCTTACCTCCTCTGGTGAGAGGTGTGGAGCATCTGTGGTGACAGGGACACGGGCCCCATGAGCAGGGTTAGCAGGATTCAATGATGGCCTGGTCCAAGAACACCCCTCCATCTCTCCCATCGACCGGGGATCACAGGGCCAAACTCCAGAGGTCTCCTGTTCAAATACAAACTGCCAAGGCACTTGGACTCCCTTTGGACCTGCGAACCCTCTCCCCCCAGTACATTCAAGGGCGAGGGGATCTATTGGTCCTCAGGAAACAATATTAGTCTAATTGTCAGCATGGATTGTAGAGTTCCTCCCTGAAATTACGCTGAAGCAACAGTCTGTCTATCAAAGATAATTGCTGGAATGTCTCATAACATTCAAATATCTTGGATATATTCTCAGATAAACCTGTCGATTGCTGAGATCAGCTTTTGTTCTTCAAGTCAAATTCTTGCTCTTTTGTTTGCAACTATTTTAAAAAGCTAAGCCCGCTTTCCTTGTGTCAAAAACTTGATTTTTCCTCAAGGCATCTTGGGATCTGAGAGAAGATTGGTTTCTCTGCTTTCCCTTCATCCGTTTCCAAATATCACCCATCGCTTTTCCAAAGTAAATGCTGAGACAGGAACTCCTAAGAGCCCCAGGAGTTACCACGCTGATTTTTCCTACATAATCAGGAACATTGTGAGTGAGCATGGAGAAGGTATAAAACCAATCCAAGGTCAGCACTGCAAACTTTGGGCCAGTCGTTAAATCAAGTCTGCAGGGTAGACTTCCAGGTTAGGCCACCACCCCGCTCCTGTGACAGTGCTCACTGAGCCATCGCCCACCCTGGAGATTTGCGCAGTGTCTACACCAGGCTTCCCTACACATCCATGTGAAAGTACAAACTCTCATTCAAAACCCAGAACTGGAAATTAGAATTTTTAAAATTTGTAGTGGATCCTGGGTGATGTCCTACTGAATTGAAGCTACTCCTTCTTGTTTCCCTATTCCTCGTTCCTTCTCTGCCATCCTCCACCTGTTTGTAATATTAAAAATATTGCTTCGTGAAAATTAGGTGTATATTTATAAAGATTCAGGGCAATGAATTTATTATTTGGGGGACTAGTAACAAGGAACCTCATGATATATTTGAAAGAGCATGACTTTAGTTTGCTGACAATAGTAACATCAACAACAAAAATAATAGCATTTCACATGTGTTGCTATGCAAAGTATTTTATGTGACTTGTCTGAAACATCTTCATAGTGATATGTCATTATTGCTATTGGAGAGATGAGAAAACTACATGGGGTAAGCTGCCAAGGAGACCCACAATAGGGCTTGTGATCTTCACTAAGATAGGTTCTCTGCTGGGGGAACTATGATAACTATGTTAGGATTTTTTCATGCGGGCTAAGTGGGCAGAAATGTTAAGAGTACCTTTTTGGCTTCTGTCGTCTTTGTCTTTTAGAGCTCAAAAAACAACGGAGCCTCTCTAGTCTAGGAGGAAGATTGTCTCGGTCACCTACATCAGGAGATGACCCCTGAGTACTCTCATCCACTGCTCTGAAATGATCCCCCTAGAACAGCGGTTCTCAATCTGGGGGTCACGACCCCTTTGGGGGTCGAACAACCCTTTCACGGGGGTCGCCCAATTCATAACAGTTGCAAAATGACAGCTATGAAGTAGCAATGCAAAGAATTTATGGTTGGGGGGAGGGGGGTCACCACAATATGAGGAACTGTCTGAAAGGGTCGCGGCATTAGGAAGTTTGAGAACCACTGTCTTAGAAGGTCCTGGACGGAGAGGGAGCAAAATGTGGAGGGCAGTCCCAGGCTTATTGGTCACATAGAGACTGGTGAGGCCACCCCATTGTGGACGGTCCTTAGTCATCCTTCAGGTGTGGAACTGAACTCACCCCCATGTTAGAAGAATCAAGCATGTAAGAGCTAAAGGACAGCATTTACTCAAGGGAGAGAAGATGGAGTGGAAGGAGGAAACAGTGGGCTAAGTACACCGAGGGCACTGAGATGGATGAGTTGACATCAAAGGTGTTTAAGTTGCTGAATGAGTAACTCATGACCTGCCCTGTCAACCTTCACCTAAATCACAGTAAAATGTTGTTTTAAAAAAGCCGCGCCTCCCTAAAGACTCGAAGATGTTCGCCTGCGCCAAGCTCGCCTGCACCCCCGCTCTGATCCGAGCTGGATCCAGAGTAGCATACAGACCAATTTCTGCATCAGTGTTATATCGACCAGAGGCAAGAACTGGAGAGGGCTCAGCAGTGTTTAATGGGGCCCAGGCTGGTGTGTCTCCACTAATCCGAAGGGAGTTTCAGACAAGTGCAATCAGCAGAGACATTGATACTGCTGCCAAATTTATTGGTGCAGGTGCTGCCACAGTAGGAGTGGCTGGTTCTGGTGCTGGTATTGGAACCGTCTTTGGCAGCCTCATCATTGGTTATGCCAGAAACCCTTCGCTGAAGCAGCAGCTGTTCTCATACGCTATCCTGGGATTTGCCTTGTCTGAAGCTATGGGTCTCTTCTGTTTGATGGTTGCTTTCTTGATTTTGTTTGCCATGTAACGAAAATGAATGGCTAGAGATGTTGGCATTCATGTTAATTACGGAATGGATATAATTCTGTCTATCTAACTGTGACTCCGAGAACTGTAGTGTTGGTGTCATAGAGATGTATGTTCTTCCCAAAGTCATTTCATTAAAGATGAGAACTTTAAAAAAAAAAAAAAAAGTTAAAGGGAAAAACGATTACCCCAGAGTTCGCATCGACTAAGGTCCCCCTGGAGGCACATGGG
Organism: Tenrec ecaudatus; assembly: GCF_050624435.1. Lineage (NCBI taxonomy): Eukaryota > Metazoa > Chordata > Mammalia > Afrosoricida > Tenrecidae > Tenrec > Tenrec ecaudatus. Next base: position 58,859,905 of record NC_134535.1, read on the forward strand.
GGCGGGCACGTACTGGAAGCTAACCCCCATGGCAGCGGTTCAATTTCTCCACCTGCTCTCTGGGAGAGCGTGAGGCTGTCTGCTCCCAGAGAGATGCAGTCTCTCACACCGCATGACACAATTCTTCTCCGTTCGATAAGTTGTCATCTTTTCATGGTAGTGGATGGAATTCGACTCTAGCTAGTTGCGGTTTTACAACTCTACTTGTACTTTTAGTGGCTAGGAAAATATTCTGGCACTCTATAGTTTAGGTGGTAAGGTACACGTTGTTTTTGGTTTTATTTTTAACTAAGGGGCAGTTTAAGCCCATAGGAAAATTGTGAGAAAAATCAGAGTCCCCATATACACGCTCACCCTATGCATACTATTTCTTTGATTAGCATTCTCTTATTATATTAACATCCAGCATTCCTGTCTTGGCAGAAGTGCACTCAGAATGCTTCTGAGAAGGAAGGATGGTTAGACTTTGTCTCACGTATTTTGGATATGTTGTTAAAAGAAACCAGCCCCTGGAGAAGGACATCATGCTTGGTTACATGGAAGATCAGCACAAAAGAGGGAGAACCCCCTACAAGATGGACTGACACAGTGGCTGCAACAGTGAGCGTCAACATAACAATGATCAGGATGATGTCAGACTGGGCAGTGTTTCATTGTATTGTGCATGGGATCGCCAAGAGTCGGAGGTGACCAATGGCAGCTGGCAACAACGGTAGCATCCCTGTGGCATATCATTTGTTCCCACTAAAGCAATATTGGTGCCCGTGGCAGTTAGATTTTATGTCAACTTGCACGTGTGGAGGGGCGGAGTCCAACCTGCCATTCAGGTCACTGCCTGGTGATGCCTCCAGGGAGGTGTGCCCTTTTTATAAGAGAGACACGGGTCCCCTCCTCTCTCTTTGGCTCTTTGCTTTCCGCTGGATCTGGATCTTGTGCTTGGCTCTTCATCTTCTGTTGTGTTCCTGTCCAATCTCAGGAGCCATCAGCAGACTAGTGACAGTGGATTCATTCGGCTAACTTTAGGTTCAGATTACCTCTACCTCTGCCAGCCTGTGCCTGCCACCCCCCCCAACCCCCACTGCCTCTGCTTTGTCACCTTGCTTTGTGTTTGTCGGCTTCCATGAGTCAGTAGAACCCTGACTTGAATCAAACAAGACTTATCTATTTCTACAACTGTGTAAACCATTTAAAAAACTATAAATCTTTTTCTCTATATAAACACATACAAACTCACTGGTTTTGCTTCACTAGAGAACCCAATGTAACACAATGCATCATTATGAAGCCCTACAGTTTACATGAAGGTTTAAAGTGCAAATCTTACACAGAGTTCAGAGGAATAGAAAGAAAACTTCTCTCCCTCAAGTATGCCCTTTTGAAGGTGCTGAGGTACTGACATGTATGGGTGCAGGGGTCTGTGTTCTATCCTAAATTGCAGGGAGACAGCTTTACTTTTGGGTCTAGAAATTACAGTTAAGGGGGTGCACAGTAGAGAATCCAGAAGATGCTGCAGAACCGGGCAATATTTCGTTTTGTTACAGGGTAAGGTCACAATGAGTCCAGAGGTAACGTCATGGCGGCTAAGGACAATGGCGGTGTAGTAGCGTTATTAAGTCGATGGAGGACGGTGGAAGCGTGTGTTCAGTGCGATCACAGATGTGGAGCATCAGAGAATGGCTTCTAAGCAGATGAGTCAGAGAAGGAAGCTCAGAGGAGGTGATGCTTGACTGGAGTATGGCAAGATACAAGGGGGAAAAGGCATTCCAAGTGGACATCAACACATGTGACCACCTGGAGGCACAGGACAGGACAGGAGACTTGTTGGATGTCGTTTGATATGCTGAACAGAGTGAGCATGGGAGTAAGGAAGGAGGAGGGGGCATGGGGGTTGCTGGTGCGAGACAAGGCAGGAGAAGCTGACATTATAGGCAAATTGAGTTAAATTGTATAATGGAAACCATTGACGGATTGGATATGACACAATCAGAGGAGGACGAACTAATAGGTTGGTAGAGAGAGAAAGTGTGTGTGTGTGTGTGTGTGTGTGTGTGTGTGTGTGTGTGTGTGTGATGATGAGGGGGTGCCAGGGGGTGGGAGGGAGGAAGAAGACCAGACACTGCCACAGTTTTCAAGCCCAAGTGAGGAGAACTTAACAAAGGGAATTTTAGTGGCAGAGGGGAGAGGAACCAGAAGTGAGAGACACTAAGGAAACCTAAATTTAGTCAAGAATAGAAACAACTCAATGGCAACTTAAGAACAAAATTGTTAGATTAAGGGTACACGTGAAATTTGAAATTACACTAAGCACGCGTTCAGCTACCAAGCCCAGATGATGGTGATATTAATTATTTATTCCTCGAACTAAATCTGATTGCTATTCTCTTCTGCAGATTTTTCTTAGAGGGACATTTTATCCACACCTCCAGCGGTTTTTCTTACATGGTAAGCGTAAAATGCAGGCACACACCCAGCATAGGTACATATGACTGGTATAAGCAACAGAATATTTGATGTCTGGAACACGAACGGGAGTCCTGGTTCTGCCGCGGTTCTGTGCTGGGCTGTGACCTGCTGGGTCGGCAGTAGGAGACCACCAGCAGCTCCGTGGGGCAAAGACTGGGCTTTCTGCGCCCGCCAGCAGTTCCAGTCTCGGAAACCCACGGGCTGGGGGTGCCTAGGACTCGGCATGGACTCTGGAAGCGAGCTTGCTGTGGTTTTAAGAGGAATCAGGATTGTCCAACTCACCGGGGGCAACAATGTGACAAAAAAAGTTCCAGGAGATGTGGGTTTCAATTCTACCTTTTCTAGCTATGTGATTTTGGGAATGTCACCTAGTTCTTAAGGGCGTGAATTCCTTCATTTCTGAAGTAAAAGTGTTGGATTAAGTGACTTACATGTCCTTTCTGTCCTACATTCAGTGAGTAGGCACAGCCTTTGACTCATCAAGGACCTCTTGCTAAATAGCTCAGTGATTTTAATTGAACTTATTTGGGCACGTAGGGCAATGCTGTAGCAATTATGATAAAGTTTCAGCCGTGCACTGTGTAATTGGCCCGAGGTCTGCAGCTTAGTCAGTCTAGTCATGTGTGGGTAAAAGATGGTCCTTTTTTGTTCTTTACAGCGGCACTTACTAGATCTAGATCAGCGGTCCTCAACCTGTGGGTCGCGACCCCCTTTGGGGGGTCGAACGACCCTTTCACAAGGGTCATCTGCTTCGTAACAGTAGCAAAATGACAGTGATGAAGTAGCAAGGAAAATAATTGTGTGGTTGGGGGGGTCACTACCACATGAGGAACTGTATGAAAGGGCCGCGGCGTGAGGAAGGTTGAGAACCACTGCTCTAGATGCTGCCAGCAATTGGCCAAGTTCTGAATTTGGTTTATTATAATTAACAGGAGCTACCCAAATCAGCCTTTTCTTTCTAACTGACACTTTTATTCTGAGAAGTTTGTTCAGCGAAGGGCAAAGGGAGGAACCGGACCACATACATCTGACACAGCTCACGCGTGCCCGACCCATGGGAAGCAGCACACTTTCCGGCAAGGCACGCAGCTGCAAGGTGGAAGGTAGACAGTTGCCGTCGGTTAATTATGTTGCTAAAGCCATTGGAAGCGTCAAATGAGATATGCTGACACTCTGGGAGAAGCTGGTTTAACTAGGATTTCCTTTTGCCGCCCCAGCTTGAAGACTCCATGCAAACCAGTTATGAACTTCTGTCCTCTGTTTTATCGAGTCCCGAGACCAGCAGCTGTGGGGGAACGGGGGCTGAGGGTGGGTGACAGTGTCCCATCACAATGACGGCGGAGGAGCTTTCCCCAGGTTCCATCACACACCCCTATCTCTGAGTCTCTTAGAGATTCATCAATCTCGAAGACTCTTATTTCTGAACTCCCTTCAGTCTGTAGTTTCAGGGAGAAATCCTGGAGGGAAAGTATGTGGGACAAGGATAACATGCCCCTTACTAGGCTGATCCCTGCCATTGCCTAGAAGTCAGGCTGGAGCAGGGTAAGGAGCGACCAAGGGGAGGTGCGCCCCCGAGGGCAAGCCAGTTGCCATTGAGAAGACTGGTCACTGAGCTCCCCAAAGTTTCCCTTTTTGATTTTTTTTTTTTTTTGGCAGCACATGGCCATGTCCTTCTTCCAAAGCACCTCTGCATGGATTTAACCTCTAACTTTTTATTAGAAATTCCAACCACCGGATGCCCATTGAAAGCCTCAACCTTTCACAGTCACCCTGCCTCCACTGCTCCTTGGGTAGCACGTGTCTAAGCCGTTCCATCTCTTTTGTGACTCCCTTCTGACGGCTTACTCTACTGGGCAAGGAGCCCTCATGGCACAGATGGTTATGTGGTCAACTGTTAATAGAAAGGTTGCTAAACTCATCCAGTAGTGCTGTGGTGGAAAGACCTGGCAGTCTGTTTCCATAAAGACTGGAGTCAAGAAAACCCTATTGGGAAGTTCAACTATGTCCTCTGAGTCAACATGGACTTGGTGGCACCTAAGAACAACTCTATAAGGCAGTTGATACCATCCCAAGTAGGGAGGAGGCTGATGGCCAAACGCAGACATGTTTGCTAGGATCTCTTCAGGACAGAGCATATGAAGAGAAAATAAAGAAGATGACCTCTTACCTGTCTTTTATTAGATGACCCCAAATTCAATCTGTAGAGTCATTTGATGATGTGAAATAAATCTTTATATTTTAGAGACTATATAGATATAGCTAGATATACACACATACATATGTCAATGATTAAGGTATGTAACCCTTTCCATAACATCTTTTATTTGGTTTTCAAAACCAAACAATACTCTCTGTATGACTAAAGAGAGTCCTGGTGGTGCAGTGGTTATGTGTTGGGCTATGATCTGCAAGGTGGGCAGTTTGAAACCACCAGCCGGCTCCTTGGGAGAAAGAAAGGGCTTTCTCTTCCTGTCAAGAGTTACAGTTTCAGAAACTCATAGGTGCAGTTCGACTCTGTCCTATAGGGTCACTATAAGTCAGCATTGACTGGATGGCAATGAGTCTGTTTGTTTGTTTTTGATTATATATTTAAATGAACCCAGAAAGGTTATACTTGTGCTGATATATTTAAACACCCATTGATTATGTAACAGAGTTCCTTCAAGTAAGTCCCTCCCAAGAAAATTTATAACTTAAGAACTTCAAGTGTCATGTGGTGCTTTGTATGTGGGACCAATAAACTCATTAAAACAACATTGAGCAAACCCAAACACAACACAATGAAAGTTATAACACAGCCCACATTGACCAACCAACTTTAAAATAATATCTTTGTTATGAACGAAGGCTAAAAATTCAGCAAATTCTTTATATTTTTTCCACTTGAGATCATGTGTGGTTTTCTACTTTCCTGAGAAGTTTTGTGGCTTCTTTTTGATCAAAGAAAGGTTATTTTTACAAGTAGTCATCTCTTCATAGAGGCCCCTGCTCCGATCAATCAAGAAAGAAGCAGCATAGAAACATTTACTACCTTTTTAGAAGTAAAACAAACAGAAAAAAGGAATACACAGGCTCTCTTCTTAGTGTACACCTTGCAAGGGAAGGCATTCATGGAAGGTTAGCTTCGACAGTTTACGTGTGTGTGCTGTGTGAGCATGGGTGTGAAGGCGAAGGAAGGAGGAAATAAAGGAATTTGGCTGCAGAATTGAATAACAGTTGAGACACTTGGCTTCCAGTTGTGAAAGATGAGCAGCATTAGGGAACAGCTGGGCTAAGAAGGGGCCACTTGAAGAAAGCTTAATCTTGGCTGGCAGGCTGAGGAGGAAGGTCAGCTCAGTGCACGCGTTCTCAGCTGGAGCCGGGCTCCCTCTGCCAGGACAATTGTCTTCTGCATTTCAGCTTCTGAACCAAACTGAAGGTGCCTTTACACAGCCGGCACCTCCGTTTCTCCCCTGGAAAGGGCTGTCTCGCCACTGCCACGTCAGTACGTGCTTCATCTGTACGGAGGAGGTGGCACACAGGGGATTGTTTCTTCGTGGTGTGCGTGTGTATGACTGTGTTCATGGATTGCTTCCCTCCCCGACCACCGCAATCCTTGCCAGACATAAAGCAGAGCTTCTGAAGGAGAGGACAATTTGAGTTTGAAAAAATATATACATAGGCAAAAAATACGAAAGTTAGGGATTCAGTAGCTGTATATTCTTTGTATTAAATTAACAGCAAGGAAGCCACAATGTGAGAGCATTGCTTTAAGAGATTTTAGAGATTATCTTCAAAGTATCCAGAAGATGCTACACATCAGTTCTCACTCGATGCGGGGCTTTTTACACTGATGATAATTTATGAGTAATTGGTCATCTATTGGCTTTTCATGTTGACTTTGTAATACAATAAAATGATTAACGTTTAACAGTTACAGAACAGAAAAGGAATTGGAGAACTGAAGGAACCCATGTGTTGTTTAGGAGTGGTTTGTGTTTGTTTGGAGAAGGGGATTTTTCTCTTATCGAGCTCAGACACAGACGTCTGTACCACGGGCCTAACTGTTAAACCATGCGTGTTTTTATAGACCTTGAGAATATGATGAAACTTGGAGACAATGCTCCATTATCAATCAAATGAATGGCATCCTGCTGACCTTTTGGGCACCAATTGATCTCAGGCATCCGTTTTAAAGATGAATAAAACTCATGTAAAACTGGCCTGTTAATACAGCTTCTATATTTCTAAACCAAGATATGACTGAAAAAAATATGGCTACTTTATACATAGATATGGTCGTAGGTATAAAACAAAAAGCCCTGTTTTTACCTATGGAAGGACTAGCCTATTGATCACTTTTTCTAAACTCCAGCAGTTATCATAACTTACCTTTGCTTGGAGACAGAAAAAGCAGTTTCTGTGGTTGATAGAAAATGATATATTAAGAGGTATGTGCTAACCAAGGAAGGAGCTTTTAGTTAGACAGAAAGCAAAAATCCTCACACATGGACCAACAGACAACTTCACGATAAACCAAGAAAATATAGAAATTGCCAAAGATTTCATTTTACTTGGACCCAGAATTAATGCCCATAGAAGTAGCTGTCAAACAAATATCAAACAATATAATGACAAATAACAAATCTGCTGCAAAAATCCTCTTGGAACTGTTAAGGAACCAAGATGTCATTTTGAGGGGTAGTGTATTCCTGACGCAAGTCCATGCTACTTTCAATCACTTCAAATGTATTGAGCTGTGAACCACAGGTCCAGTGGCTCAAATATGCCAGCTGCTCCTTGGGAAAAAGATGAAGTGTCTGCTCCCATAAAATTTAAAGTCTTGGAAACCTAAAGGGGCATTCTACTCTTTCCATACATTTTACAATGAGTCAGAATTGACCTGATAGCAATGAGTTTAGTGTTTGATAAGGACTTGAAGTACTTACTTATAAAGTTGAATAATAGTTTTCTGATGGATTATACTTCAGCACACAGAAAGCAAGCATCTTCACAAATGTCCCAACAAACAACTTCGTCATAAACAAAGAAGAGATTGAAGATGTCGAATATTTCATTTTACTTGGACCCAGAATGGATACCCATGGAAGCAGTTATAAAAATCAATCAAACAAAGAATATATTAAATTGAGCAAATCTTCTGCAAAAAGTCCTCTTTAAACTGTTAAGTAGCAAACGTGTCACTTTGTGGACTGAAGTATTTCTGACCCAAGCTGTGTGATTTTCAATCGCCTCATGCGCATGTGCAAGCTGCATCATGAATCAGGAAGCTCTCAGAATTTTTAATGCCTTTGGGTTATGGTGTTGGTAAAGAATATTGAAAGGACCAAGGATTGCTAGAAGAACTAAGACGTTTGTCTTGAAAGAAGTACAGACCCCATGTTCATTCGGAGTGAGGAGGTGAAACTTCACTTCAAGTAGTATGGAGCCTAGGATCAGGAGGGACCAGTCCCTGGAGAAGAACATCATAATTCATAACGGAGAGGGGGAGTATTGTATGGGGTACCTTCAGTGAGATGACTGACAGAGTGGCTGCAACAATGGGCTCACCCCCAGCGATAGCTGTGAAGCTGGCACAGGGCCGGACAGTGTTTCATTCTACTGCCCATCGGGTCATCGTTGAGTAAGAACTGAGTCAATGGCATCTCACAGCAGCTACTAAGTTAACCCTCATCTAAAAAAACCAACAAAAAACCTTCTAAAATGAAAAGTGTCTTTAAACTATATAACAATGCTTATTTTATGGCAAATTAAAACTTCATTACATTGTAGAATTCACTGAAGAACTACTTTTGGTTTTAGAGCTTCATAAATTATGTTCCTGGAAAGCAAAATTACTGCAAAATCTCAGCACAAATTCTTGAGGCATAACTATAAATTAGAAAGCTGATTTTCCTGGGTTGTCGGTAAACTGGCTCTGAGAATAACTTTGAAGAGGCTCCCAAATATTCTTGGCCATGAAAAGATCTTTGGAATAAACTTCCAGGTCCCCAAGTTAGGATGATAGTGGCAATCTTTGTCATAAGGTTGTTCGGGGTACATGACTGAGAAAGGTAGCACAGCACCTGGCACAGAACAAACATAACAGAAATGTCAACCGTTACTATTATTACTGTTGCTACTCGAATAATAAAGTAATTTTGATATATAAGTTCTGGCACTTCTTTTAAAAGAAACAACCCATGGCTGAACACATTCTATTAGAATTCAAATGGGGCTGGGCCTTTGCTATGAGCGACCAGGAGCCATGAGTTGTCTTTTATTTGCAGGCTAGTAGTTATTATCTACCTTTCTCTGACCTTTCTGAGTTACTGAGATTTCGACAGCCAGGACAGGTAACTCTACATATTTGCTTCATTCTTACAAACATTTATTGGACTTGTGCAAGCAACTGGGGTTTAAAGTGGAGCATTCCTAACTTCTATAAAGGCGTTAAGCTTTGAAAGCTCACAAGGACAATTGTGATCTGTTCCACAGGGTCACTTTGGACCAGAATGGACTCAATGACCATGGGTTGATTGGAGGATAAACGAGGAAGCAATGAGAGCCCTTCCTTACATCCTGGAGTACTATAGCATCCGACATCAAGAGAGATGGTTTCATGGTCATAGGTAGGGTCCTTTACAAATCCTCAAAGTAAACTTCAGCTTCTTCACACCCAGATTTAAACACTGTGGGTAGAAGTATTAGATGAAGATATTAGAAAGGTCTCCTGTGTGAGTAAAGTATAAAAGGAAATAGAGGAATTAACTAGGAATCTATAGAGGTATAAATATAAGCATATATAATGATAGGGATATAGGTCTATGCACATATATTTATATGCTAAGTATCAAGGTAGCAGAAGGATATCGGGCCTCTACTCAAATCCTCGCTCAATGCAAGAACACTTTGTTCGAATAACCTGGCATTCTGTGATGCTCTCCTTCCCAACACAATTGCTGAAGTCAAAATGGGTGCCTAACTTAATGTAGTGAAGAAAGCTGATGGTGCCCAGTTATTAAAAGCTATAGCCTCTGGGGTCTTAAATGGTTGAGATTAAACAAGTGGCCCTCTATCGGGGAAGCAAGAAGTCCACATGGAAGAAGCACACCAGCCTGGGTAATCATGAGGTTCCGACTGGATCAGGTAATTGGCATCAGAAGACCCCAAACAATCAAGACCCAAAACAAACAATCCATCATATCAGTGTGAATGAGGGGGGTAAGAGTGGAGAGCCAAAATCCATCTGTAGACAATTGGACATTCCCTTACAGAAGGGTCACAGGAAGGGACAAGGCAGCCAAGGGGACTTGTAGCACCGAGGAAACACACAACATTCCTCTGGTTCTTTAATGCTTCCTTGCCCCCACTATCATGACCCCAGTTCTACCTTCCAAATCTGTCTACACCTGAGCATGTACACCAGTACAGATAAGAGCTCTCAACACATGGAACCCAGTGATAAACCCCTCCGGAACAATAATGGGAGTAGCGATACAATGAAGATAATGGGAAGGTTGGGGGGGGAGGGCGAGAAAGGGGGAACTGATGGCAATGATTGATGTATAACCCTCTCCCCCCTCAAGGGGAGGAACAACAGAAACATGGGTGAAAGGAGACAGCAGATTGTATAAGATATGAAAATAATTATATATAATTTATACAGGGTTCATGAGGATGGGAGGGTGAGGGAGGGACGGGAAAAAAAGAGGAGCTGATAACAAGGGCTCAAGTAGAAAGAAAATGTTTTGAAAATAATGATGGCAACATATGTACAAATATGCTTGATATGATTGGTATATAGATTGTTGTAAGAGCCCCCAATAAAGTGATTTATTAAAATAATAAAGATCTGTGTATGAAGCATTTTAAAAATAGTTCTCTCACTAAGACTAACATCTTGTGAGCAGTCTTTTAGTGTTACCATTAACCCCCAAGGCCAAACCCAATGTTGTTCAGTGGATTCTGACTCATAGTGACCGTATACCCAAGGTTTCCAAGCTGTAAACCTTTAAGGAAGGGAGCAAAGAGCCTCATTTTTCTGGAAGAGTGGCTACTGGGTTTGAACTGCTGACCAACTGCTGACCCATGCCTAAGCCACGCTCATCCATCATTCCCATTGTTGTTGGTACATGACTCATGCCCTGGGCACAACAGAAGAAACCCTGCCCTGGTCCTGCGTGGTCCTCATGATTGCTCCTATGTTTGAGCCGCCGTTGGCAGCCACTGTGTTCATCCATCCTGTTGCATCTTCCGCGCTTTCTCTGTCCCTCTACTCGCCTGCCGTGCTTTGTGAGGGACTGGTGTCGAGTGATAACAGGTCCGAAGTCTGTGAGGGGAAGCCTCGCTTCTCTTGCTTCTGAGGAATATTTTGTCTGTACGGTTTTCAAGACAGATTTGTTTGTTCCTCTGGCAGCCCATCGGGTTCTTAATATTCTTTGGCAACGGGGTAATTGAAATCAATGCATTAATTTTTCTGTGGTATTTCTTATCCATTGTTCAGTATTTCACATGCATCTGAAAATAACATAGCTTGGGTATGGTGCACCTGAGTCAGGTTCTCCTGCTTATCAGTTCCAAGTAAAACATTACTGTTGAGCTTAATCAAGATCAAACAAATCACCTGGAAAGACATGGGAGAAAATGCTATTATTTCAAGGGTCGGCCTGCTTTCCACCATGTAAGCTTCAGAGAAAAGAAATAATTCTGAATTATGAGAACTGTTTTCGAAAAACCAACTATAGCCTATGAAATTCCTTCTCCTCCCTGGGGAAATGAAACAAAGGCCACAGGGGAAAGTGTGCATAAGGTGGACTTCTCTCGTGGTTGAATAAAATGTGCATCAAAGGTGACAGATCTAGACCCAGAACAAAAAGTCATATCGATGTGAATGAGGGGGAGGGTGGAGTGGAGAGCCAAAGCCCACCTGTAGACAACTGGACATGCCCTCTCAGAAGGGTCACAAGGACGAGCCGAGCCAGTCTAGGGTGCAGTATAGCACCAATGAAACAACAACTTTCCTCTAGTTTTTTAATGCTTCCACACACACACCCTGCCACTATCACAGCCACAATTCTACCTTACAAATCTGGCTAGACCAGAGGATGTACACTGGTACAGATAAGAGCTGGAAATGCAGGGAATCCAGATAAACCCTTCAGGACCAATGATGAGAGTAGCAATACCAGGAGGGGAAGGAGAGGGTGGGGGTAGAAAAGGAGAACCGATCGCAATGATCGACATATAACCCCTCCCCAGGGGGATGGACAACATAAAAGTGGGAAAAATGGGAGCTAGTCATTGTTGTAAGACATGAAAAAACGCCCAATAATGTATAAATTATCAAGAGTTTATGAGGGAGGGTGGGAGAGGGGGAACAAAGAGCTGATGATCAAGGACTCAAGGAGAAAGCAAATGTTTTGAGAATGATGATGGCAACATATGTACAAATGTACTTGATATGATGGATGTAAATATGGATTGTGATAAGAGCTGTACAAGCCCCCAGTAAAATTATTTTTTTTAAAAAAAAGGTTGATAGATCTGGGATAAAAGAGTTTAGTGGCTGGAAATCATGGACAAATTCAACAATCGGAATTCTTTAAAGACCTTCAAAGATAGTAGTTAAAAAACAAAATCAAACTCACCTCCATTGAGTCAATGTGGACTCATAGCAACCCTATGGGACAGAGTTGAACTGCCTCTATAAATCTTGACTGGGGTTGAAAGCTTCATCGTTTTGCCTGTAGCGAGTCAGCTGACCCTGTGGTTAGCACCCAACTTGAAACCCGTGGTCACCAGGGCTCCTCATAAAGACAGCAATAAAACAAAAATGAATCTGATCTCATTGCCATGGAGTCGATACTGAATCAGCCACTTTTGTTTGGTAGGAAGACAATGGTAAGTCAAAATGTATTGCTACAAAGTCACAGAAGCCTGTATTAAAGAAGATTATCAACACAGAGGTTATTGTTTCTCAAAATATCCTCCATCTAGGTGATTTCTCTCTCTAACCGCTCCTTGAGGGATTTTGTACTCTTCAATTCAGATCTTGTCAATCGGCAGTTTTTTGGCATCCTAAAGGACTACATGGTGTTCCTCTGAAATGTTCCTGAGTTTCGGGAAAAAGTCTGAGCAGGTGAGATCAGGGCTACAGGACCTGTGGGGCCAGGTTCCCTAAGGAGCTTCTTCACAGTACGGCCCTTGGCTGCCCTCGGAGAAAGATCTGGTGATGGGAAAGGGTGCTGTGCACAACTTCCCTAGACTCTCCTCACCAATGTACCTTTCCACTTTCTCAACCCATCTTTCCAAAATAAGTCCGTCTCCTGGGAAAACTCTACAGATGGCTCCTTAGCCTCCTCTCTGGCCCCTTCGCCTTCGCGGGGACTCTGGGAGCTGATTGTGGGCTGCAAAAGCGCTTTTCCCCAGGTTGTCTCCCCCAAGTATTTGCCAAACCTAAGATGCTGCGTGCTACACATGGTACCCATGGAGGTCATTGCAAGCCGCTTAGAGGTTATTTTCCCTGGGGGTTGTCAGCCATCTACAGGAGTGGTTCTCAACCTATGGGTCATGGCCCCTTGGGGGGGGGGTCGATCGACCCTTTCACAGGGGTCGCCTGATTCATAACAGTAGCAAAATTACAGTTATGAAGTAGCAACAGAAATAATTTTATGGTTGGGGGTCACCACCACATGAGGAACTATATTAAGGGGTAGAGGCATAAGGAAGGTTGAGAACCACTGATCTAGAGCAATCAGACTGTATAGTCTGTCCCACCCTAAGTAGGGCCCACTCCCTTCTGACAAAGTTAGTGGATTGTCCCTTTGAAGGAGAGCCCAGAGAGAAAGTCAAGCCTACTCAAGGGTGACCAAGGTTAGGCTGCCATCTTGAGTGTCTAGTCACCTGTGTACCCCTAGTCCTTCCCCTTTCTATTACATGTACACCCCTAGCTCATCCCCTTCCTGTGATGCATATGCCTATTGTACAACCCCTTCCTGTGACATGTGTGGTTACCTGTAATAACACCCCTAAGTATATATAGGCTTTGGCCAGAAATAAAGTGAGACGCTCTCTCCTCCCCCATCCTCTTCCCCCTCTCTGTGAGGCTCTGGCTGCTGTGATCATGGCCATCCCAGAGGTGAGCATGGCTATGGTAAGATGTGTCTGACGCCTTTATTATATTCTCTCTCATATCTTCTATGACTTTACTATGATCTTTACATATTACAACCGTACGATGGCGCCTACAGACACCGATATGGTTAGAGGCTGGTTTACTTTACACTAGCGCTGCCGTCTTGCCTTAGCTTGGCCCCTAGCACTCTGCATCACTGGCTTGTGATCTCTCTGCTGCACGCTTCATTTTTCTGCGTCACCAACCTGCTGTTACTTACTATGAATACCAGGACAGGGCAGCTAGAATTGTGGCAGTCAAAGGGGAGGAGAATGGATTCTATCTTGCAATGGACGAGGAAGGGCAATACTATGCAAAGAAAAGAGTGCAATGAAGATGGAGACTTCCAAGAAATAATTTTGCAAAACCATTATAATGCATATGGTTTGCTCGCTGTTGTATTCAATCAGAAGGGGCCCCTGTCAAAGTGGGGGGAAATGATGGAAGCAAAGAGTAGCTTTAAATAATGTTCTTCCCCCAAATAATCCTGCTCCCCACTCCATGCTTACAGCATTAAACGCTATTTTAAGTTGTATTTTAACTTATTGTTTGGTTATTTAAGTTTGTTATTTATAAAGGAATAACCTTAATAAGCTGGGGGTGTGGTGGTGGGGGGATGACTCCAAAATCAATGCCCAAACCTGCTGCCTTTGAGTTATTCTGACTCATGGTGACCCTATATAGACTCCCCGAGGCTGTAAATCTGTATCAGAGCTGACAGCTGGTGGGTCTGAACTGCAAGCAGCCTGACAAAAGTAGCTTTCAAGAAAAGATTTGGTTCTGAATTACAAGCCACTATACCACCAGGGTTCCTGAGGGATCCAAAGAAACAGTTGCCACAACGTTCTGAGCGGACCTCTTTGCTTTGAATTTAACTAGCCCAGTAGTTCCACTCTGAGACCACTGTTTTGATTGGATCTTGCTCTCTGGTCATATTGATAAATCCAAGACACACCACTGGTTATGATTGACTCCATAAAATCATCTTCACTAGCTTAGAAGACAGATGGAAAGATGAGCTCTTTGCAAAAACACAGCTTCAAACAACATTTTTAGTTCCCATTCAGCCCTAACCTTACTGAGGCCAAGATGTTCACTTTAAACCGAAACTGCTGAAGCATGTGGGATCCCATCGTCAGTAGCTATTGCATCAGGGGCAAGTCTTTGGTCTTTTCCACTCGTTCCTGGACTTCCGCCACAGTTTCTTCACTCATCAAAGCCTCTTGGTGTTTCTGGCCATCCTGAAAAGACTGTTCTTGTGGGTGGGGCAGCATCCCTATACACTTGTCACAACGCTCTAATGATTTGGGAAGGTGTCCACTGTGCTTTGTTTTAAAAAAACAACCAAAAAAAAAGCTATTCGCCCTGACCTTAAAAGTGTTTTTCACATAACACATAAGAGTCTCCCTTTCTTGGAAGGCACCCTAAGGAGGCAAGTATTTTGCTGAGACAACTTGTCAACAACCACCCACTGGACAGAGAGACATGCTTGCACACATTTTGTTAGGAATAAGCTCATGCATGTAGAAACTGGAACCTCAGTAGCGATACTTTTTTTTTGACACAGCCTTCTCGATCACTTGAATGCCACTCTGAATAATTTCTCCCCTCCACAACAAGACTTTTTTTTGGGCAGCTTTATTGACATACATTCATATACCATACGAGTCAATGGCTTATAACATATTACAATTAAATATTAAACACATCAAAAGATAAGACTAAAAGCACACAGCAACAGCTATGAGGAGCTTGGATCTTACAGGGAATTTGCCTTCCAATGATTTCAATTGGTTAGAAACACTTACTGGAAGAAGGTTTTCAAATTAATGTGCCATTCAGGCCTGGTGGGGAATGATCAAGGGTAAGGTTGTATAGAGAAGAGGTATAGCTGTAGCCCAGGTGGGGACGGAGCATGGCAGTAGGGCAGGAGGAAAGTCAAGGGAGATAGAGGAAAGAGCTAGGAGTCAAGGGGCATTTATAGAGGTCTAGACAAAGACATGTACATGCAAATATATATATGAGGATGGGGAAATAGATCTATGTGTCTATATTTATAGGTTTAGTATTAAGATGGCGGAAGGACCTTGGGCCTCTACTCAAGCACTCCTTCAATGCATGAATACTTTCTTTTATTAAATTGAAACTCTACGATGCTCACCGTCCGGACACAACTGCTGAAGCCAAAGCGGGTGAACAAATAAATGTGGTGAAGAAAGCTGATGGTGCCCGGCTACCAACAGAGATAGTGTCTGGGGTCTTAAAGGCTTGAAGATCAACAAGCGGCCATCTAGCTCAGAAGCAACAAAGCCCACATGGAAGAACACACCAGCCTGTGTGATCGGGTGGTCCTGAAGGGATCAGTTATCAGGCATCAAAGAACAAAAAATCATATCATTGGCTGCACACCTCCATGATACGATCGCCGAAGACAAACGGGTGAATCAGTAAATGTGGTGAAGAAAGCTGATGGTGCCCGGCTATCGAAAGAGATAGTGTCTGGGGTCTTAAAGGCTTGAAGGTGAACAAGCGGCCATCTAGCTCAGAAGCAATAAAGTCCACATAGAAGAAGCACACCAGCCTGTGCGATCATGAGGTGCCAAAGGGACCAGGTATAAGGCATCATGCAAAAATAAAAGTATATATATATATATATGTGTGTGTGTGTGTGTGTGTATGTATACCATAGTGAATGAAGGGGAAAGTGCAGAGTGGAGACCCAAGGCCCATTTGCCGGCCACTGGAGATCCCCTCATAGAGGGATTTAGGAGAGGAGATGGGTCAGTCAGGGTGCGATGTAGTACCGATGAAGAACACAGCTTTCCCCCAGATCCTGGATGCTTCCTCCCGCCAACTACCATGATCCGAATTCTACCTTGCAGGACTGGATAGGGCAGAGGTTGTACACTGGTGCATATGGGAGCTGGAGGCACAGGGAATCCAGGGTGGATGATACCTTCAGGACCAGGAGTGTGAGGGGCGAGGCTGGGAGTGTGGAGGGTGAGTGGGTTGGAAAGGGGGAACTGATTACAAGGATCCACATGTGACCTCCTCCCTGGGAGAGGGACGGCAGAGAAGGGGGGGAAGGGAGACTCTGGATAAGGCAAGATATGACAAAATAACAATCTATAAATTATCAAGGGCTCATGAGGGAGGGGGAAGCGGGGAGGGAGGGGAAAAAAAAGAGGACCTGATGCAAAGGGCTTAAGTGGAGAGCAAATGCTTTGAAAATGATTAGGGCAAAGAATGTACGGATGTGCTTTAAACAATTGATGTATGTATATGTATGGATTGTGATAAGAGTTGTATGAGCCCCTAATAAAATGTAAAAAAAATTAATGTGCCATTTAGCATGCCTCTAAATTTATATCAATAACTAAACAAAACCAAACATTTTACTCCATAAATTGCTTAATCCCTATTGAGTGCATCCCTATTGCTTTTCATTTCTACTGATGGTTTGTGGTTTTGATTAATTGGAAGCATCCTTAAGTTTATAGCTAGAATAACTTTAATGTATGGTGTGATGGATATCTAAAAATGTCTTACTAAGGTAGGTTACAAATTGGATATTAGTTATAGAGCTACAAATATTCTATACTTTCTTCAACTTTATGATACCTTTCCTGGGTGAACTACTCAGCTAGTCCTCCTGACAGTTACATGCGTGGAAATTCAAAGCCATCGACGAGCTCAGGTGAATGAGTTATGAGAGTGGGTTTTTGAACTCTTGAAAGTATTTCTAAGTATGCATGGTCCCAGGACCAACACATCATTTTATTTAACTACATGTTATTTCCTGATCCCCGTCTCCTAACTCCCTGGTGGTGGCTTCCCTTGGTTGTTTTCCCAGAGTCCCTTTATATTGAAGAAACCGTGGAGGGAACGAAAAAGCTGGTTTCAGGAGATTAGGCTTATTATATGTAACAATTCCATCACAAGACTTTCCTAATACATATTAAGCATATTCAAAATATATTTATATGAGGCATTTGTTTTCTTATGTATTCCTAATATATGTAAAAATTGTTTGAATCAGAACTCTACTTTGCATTTAAAATTATTTTAAAAATATTTGGAATAATTTAGCCAATAACTTTCAATAATGGTTCCCATAATAAAACACTACTAAAGAAACAAAAAATATCCCTAGAAATCTTGGAGAAAAAGAATTTTTTTTAAATCCAGAAAACCCACAAAGAGCATTATATTTTAGATGCATTTTAAAAATAGGTTGTAGAGAAAATTGTATATATTTTGTAATTGACCTAAATTTTATCTAACACCATTCGACAGTTAAGGCTTTTGTGAGCATTTTGAAAGTAGAAAAATTTTCCTTGATTTAAAAAACTTTTCTTGGCAAGAAGCAGAAATATAGCAAACCATTTTCAGAAATTCTAAAAATTCTCTTTAATTTTAGCCTGCACCATAAAGGCTTAAAACATATCTTTTTCACTCATTGCCATCAAATCCATTCCAACTCAGACAACACTATGAGGCAGGGCAGACCCGTCCCAGCCTCTGTCGCCTCCTGTGGATTTTGAGACTATATATCTTTGCGTGAGGAGAACGCTACATCTCTCTCCTGCAGAGTGGCTGGTGGTTTTGAACTGCTGACCTTGTAGTAAGGAGCCCTTGTGTAGGGGTTGTGGGTTGGCCTGTGATCTGTAGGAGGCAGCATCGACTCCAGGGCAGTGAGAGACCTTGTAGCTAGCAGGCCAACAAGTAACCCACTATGCAACCAAGAAGTGTCTGTGGAAGCACACGCGCACGCGCACGGGCGCTCGCGCGCGCACACACAGCCTTTCTTACAGCTCCCTTGATTCAACAACGTCACTTGTCTTAAGAATAACATTTCTATGTCTCCAAGAAGGGAAACCTCAGTTTTAACTTATAAAGAAATAATTGTTCTAGATCAATGGGAAAAACAAGTGTATTTGCTCTTTAGGATATTAATTATTATGTAGTTTTCTCCCTGGGTGCCTTAGTAACTCTGTGGAAGACAAAGTAGTTCAGGGATACTTACATTTCAGCCTCTATTAGCATATCCACAGTTTAGGAATGAAAGTAGTTTACCAATAGTAAGATTAGATGCTACGGTTACATTATTTTGGAAAGATCACTACTGATCAATGAAATACATCAAACCCTGTAAGCAATTATTGTCTGCTTTTATATGCTGTAACCTTGGCTTGCTCTTGACTTTCTACTGAATGGATTTTATGAGCCACTGTTAATAAAGTCTGAGTCTATAACCACTAAGAGAGAGAGAGAGAGAGAGAGAGAGAGAGAGAGAGAGAGAGAGAGAGAGAGAGAGATATTGAGCCACCCCCACCGTGTTTCCACCATCCACGTTCAGTGGTCTAATTATAGACCTATTGTGGAATTCAGTTCAGTAAGTAGAGTGTTAATATTAATATTGAGACGAGCTTGAGATTGAGCTTTTCTAGGGGAACAAAGATGAAAAAGCTGTGCATAAACAGCTCCTGCCTTCGGTGAGATTTAGAGAACTTTCTTTACAGGCCTAACTTGCCAGCTCTCTGATAATAAGAAATCTATTTGCCAAATGCACACAGCTAGAATGTGCCATCCTCCATCTGTTTGAAGAAACTGAAATCTTGCTCTTTGGGGAGGTAGGGGAAGATTAGGGGATAACCCTCTGACTTTAAGGAAGTGGTGATAACCTACAACAAACATCATGAGATAGTCCTGCTGGCCCTTCACCCACATCAGTCTCTGCATATTTGAACTTTCACATCCATGCTAACTGCCGAGTGCCAGTGGAGTGGAAATTCGTGTTCCAGTTCAAAAGCAAAGGGACTATTCCTTTTTGAAAACACAGTGACGCACAGGCTCACTGATTTGTGTGTGCACATCCAATGTCTCTTTTGAGCTAGGGTTGTCCAAGTGAAGGCAGAAAGGGGCAGGTAATGCTAGGGGTACCGTGGGCCATTAAAGTCTTTTCCCATGACTGGGGGACAAAAAGGAATAAAGAGACAAACAAACAAGGACAACACACCATCATAATCCACAAAGGAAGTATATGTCTTGACCCTGGCCTTTCATACTCTACAAGGTGAGCAAATTCTGAAACCACACATTAGAAAGAGCACCAACTCGGTTATTTTCCTTGGGATTGGCTTCTACATTCAACCCTCATATTCCTGCAACATTAACCTTTAGACACAAGTCTTTAGCATTCTCCCCCCAACCCCCCCCCCCGACTCTCAGGGTTTAATATTTTATAGGACACTGGGAAATTTCCTCTTAGATCTAGGTATAGGCTGTCACCAAATAGCACAAGAAATAGATAACAACGATGCCAAGGGCTTAAGTGGAGAGCAAATGCTTTGAACACGATGAGGGAGATGAATGTACAGATGTGTTTTACACAATTGATGTATGTATGGATTGTGATAAGAGTTGTATGAGCCCCTAATAAAACGTTTTAAAAAAAGAAATAGATAACAATGAACAACTTAAGGGGATTTTACCTCTAAGGCATCAGTTCTCACCCTGGGGGTCGAGAACCCTTTGGGGGTCGAACGACCCTTTCCCAGGAGTCGCCCGATTCATAGCAGTGGCAAAATTACAGTGATGAAGTAGCAGCGAAAATAATGTTATGGTTGGGGGTCACCACAACACGAGGAACTGTGGCATGAGGCTGCTGAGCACATGGCGGACACAGTTAAATGCATTTGAGATATGTGGGAAATGGTTTAAAGCAGCGTTTTATGCCAACTTTTGGTAACAGAAGCCTAACAAATGCGCTCCCTTTGAAGTGTGTGTGTCTGGGGGAGGGGGGCATGCTGACACTATTCATAAATGTATTCGCCTTATTCTTGAACATGTTTTATACCTGACTGGACGATTTAAGTAGTAGGTAAGTGTTTGGGGAGGGGATGGGAGGTGGGGTGGGAGGGGGTGTTACACTCTCCCCTTAGATCACCCCAGATTTTTTGAAGGTGATGGGGAAGAAGAGTTGTCAGCCTTTAAGTACAATTGTCATTCCGGTCTCAGAAATCCACTGGATAGAATAAGTGACCCTTGAAACACCGCTTGTAGCCGGTGAATCGGGAAGGTCGGGGATGAGCGGTTCACTTCTGAGAGAGTGCCGCAGAGCAGATTTCCATCACTGTAAAAATCTCACCACCACATGCAATGAAGGGGAAACTGAGTGGAGGAAGCGGGTGACTTCATAACCCTTTCAAGGTGGAGAAAACAGTCAAAACCGTTCTACTCAAATGCAACAGAACGGGCCCTAGCTTAAAAGACAACTTTGGGCAATTAAAAAAAAGTAACACACCTACACCCCCCACCCCCGCCCGCTCCTTTCCCTCTGGCTCTGGAGGAAAGACGCACTACCTAGTGAGAAACCTTGCACAAGCCTCTGCTTGCTTCTTCCCCCCAGAAAACAACTCAGAGTCCATGAACATCCCAACTCATTCCTGCCAAGGTACATCTGCGAAGCCAAAACTGGGGTTGCTTAGATTTGGGTGGCTCACTGAAGTGCCTCGAATTAAAACCTAAACCTGTTACTTGGTGCCTATGAGCCTCAGTTTCCCGCCATGTCGCTGGTCCTGGTCTCTGTCTTAAAAGACTGGCGCCCCAGATTCCCCAAAGGGGACAGTCATTACAGTCCCGAGAATCCGGTTCCTCCAGGCTGCCTCCTCGGCCCAACCACCTGTTACCCTCCGGGCCTGCGTTTTCCAGAAACCCAATTATGAACCCAACCGCCACCTCAGCTCCGCGATCGGAGTTTGGAAAGTTGCGTGGGGGAAGGGGGTGGGGGTGGGGAAGCTGGGGCGGTGGTCACCGAGCGAGGACAGGGAGCTTCAGGTCGCCCCAGGGATGGGACGTCGGCGGCGCCGCTGTTTACCCGGCCGGCCGCCTTCAGCCCACTTCCCTTTTCCTCCCGGGCGGAGGGAGGAGATGGTTAAAGATTACACGGCGGCCGCGGGCACTTCAAAGGGCGGCTCGGGCAGCCAAAGGTGAAGATAACGTTCTGGCAGCTCTAATCGGGGGTTTGCGGTTGCCACATTTTAATCACTTTGTTAAAAGAAAGCAAGCGGGAAGAGAGAGAGAGAGACGCAGGCAGGAAGGAAGGAAGGGAAAGGAAGAAAGAATGAAAAGGAAGCAAAGCCAAAGGTGGCATCTGGCCCTGGGGGCCAGGGGTGCGGAGCAAGTTCCTTTGGAGGTGGGCAAGGTGTGTGCGTGGGGGTTCTCCTGGGGGAAATGCACCACAAGGCTCCTCCTGGATCCCGGCTGGACGCCCGAGGGAGGCTGCGGCGAGGACCAGCCAGGCACCTTGACCTTGAATTCCAGGTTCCAAGAGCATGAATTCCGGGAGCTGTCTACAACTCGGAGGAATTGTGCCTGCAACGTGCCTCCCGCGGGCAGGGAAGTCGCTCCCTGCGCTCGTGCTTTCCGGCCGCACGTGCAGCCGAGTCTCCCCCCAATCCCGAGAAGGTGCGGGCGCGCTCCCCTCGCCGACAGACGCATTGCCCCGCGCACGTCTGCCTGCGATGCCCTTCGCCAGCTCGGCCCTCCGCCCCCCAGGCCCTCAGGAGGAGGCGCGCGCCCCGAAGCCCCAGCCTCAAATGGCAGCGGCGTCCGCTCCTTTCCCAGGCCCGTCGGGGGGCGCACTTACAAGTAGGAGGTGAAGACGCTGAGGTTGGAGGGCAGCTCGGAGAGCCCCAGGTCCGCGCAGTCCACGCGGAGCAGCATCCTGCCGTCGGGCTCGCACTGACAGGGCGCCGGGCAGCCCCGCGCCGGGGCACCGGGCCTGGGCGAGCCGCTCCCGGCCGCCAGCTGCAGCAGCAGGACGGGCAGGGACAGGAGCACGCCGGCCGCCCGGGAGGTGTCCATGGTGCCCGGGCCAGGGGCGCGCGAGCCGCGGGCAGGGCGCGGGGTGACTGCAGGCGGCGACGCGGCGGTCTCGGGCCGCTCAGCTGGCGCTGCCCCCGGCGGGGCGGCGGGGGGACCCGGCGGCGGGTCCCTGCGGAGCGCGCTGGCGTCGGGAGCGGTCCAGGAGGCCGCCGCTGCAGGGGCGCTGCGTGCTGCTGCTGCTGCTGCTGCTGCTGCTGCTGCTGCTGCTGCTGCTGCCGGCGGCCTGCGCGGTCTGGAGCCGCATCTCGGCTCGCACGCTGGTTTCTTTTAAAGCGCTCCAGCCCGAATTGCGCGCCCAGTGACGTCAGCGCGGCCCGGCTTCCCAGGTCCCCCCACCCTCGCCGCCCCGCCAGCCCGGCCCCCCCTTTCCCTCCGCCCGTCCCCTTCCTCCTTCCCCCCAGTGCCGGCCCAGCAGGCGGCAGGCGGCGCGAAGCGGTGGCGAGTCCTGGTTCCGCGCGCGCGGGGCAGGGGGACCGCAACCCCTCCTGGGTCCCTGTGACCCGGGTCCGGGAGACTGGAGGGACCGTCTTGAGACGGACCCAGACGTGCCGGGAGGCCCGAGGATGCCGTAGGCTTCCTCGGAGGCATCTTGCACGAATGGGTGGAAGACATGTAGTGCTTCAAATGTGGCAGAAAGAATGCAGAAAGAAAGAGAAGGGGGGAGTGGGGAGCTAAATTCTAGCCCGGAAAAAAATAGTTACATGATCAGCGAGAGAGGCAGGCGTTCCCGGGGAAGGACGGGTGGCCTTTTTGATCCTGACCTCATACTGCACTGTCTGGCTCATGTTTTTGCCCTGAAATCAAAGCGCTGGGCTAATCGCTAAATAAATACAGGGCATGGGTTGAGCACTCCTCTGCGGCCTTCTTAACTCATCCGGGGTGCGGAAGTGGAGATGACTAATTCTTTTTTGAAAAGTATTTGGGGATGCTTGAAGACCTCACCTCTAGTGGAGCGCTGCTGCACAGCAGCGGCTTGCTTTTGTCCGGGGCCCTGTCAGCCGTAGACTACCCCCAGGTGAGAGGCACTGGGCTGGGAGCACCGCGAGCAGCATCGGAGGCAAAGGCATGTCGTTCCAGTTTGCAGAAAGAGCCCCTAGTTCAGCTCGGGGCTGCTAAGGAGAGATCAGCGCTTGGAACCGCTGCTAGATCCTGGGGAGAAAAGACACAGAGTGCACGACGTCAACCTAGGAAACAGCTCTGCTCTGTCCCTTAGGCTCCCCAGGGACTGGAAAGCAACCAGGTTAATACTCCTTCAAAAATGCCACACTGCGACCCTGCAGCATAAGGGACGCCCTTAGAGAGGAGGCCTCAGCTAGGTAGGAGTCGCCCTATGCAGCCCCAGTCAGAGGCCAAGGGAGGCCACAACCCCAGCCTGCCACAAGAACTCACAAAACACACGATGTTCGCACCAGTGTACAAAGCATCTTTGTTTCATAGCTTTCGGGGTCTCTCTTAAATTTCACTTAGCCTGTTAGCAGTTTCACATATATTAACTGCTAGATTTCAGATTTAGGGCCTCTCTCTCTCTCTCTCAATCCTCCTTCCTTTATCCAGTGATTCCTGAAGCCTGGTCAGGCTGCTGAATGTTGTGAATTAGCCCAGGCACTGGGTCAGTGCAGCGCTCCCTTTTACCTCATTCTTTCACCCCCACCCCCACCCCTACCCCCACCCCCTCCTGATTTTTGAACTACCCCCAAATGATCTATTTTGTAAGTGTAACTCAAGGATATTTGTGTGTGTGTGTGTGTGTGTGTGTGTGTGAACCTCCCTTCACTATCCAAAACCCAAATCCACTGCCATACTCCATTCAGACTCACAGTGACCCTGACCGGCAGCTAGGTTCTACCCCCTACCACCCAGACTATTAAATCCTTAGAAGGAACTGGCCTGCTAACCACAAAGGGCCCTTTCCTGTTACCATCACTTGCTCAAACTCATTGCTACCAGGTCAATTCCAAACTTAGTGACCCTATAGGACAGAGTAGAATCTCCCCTGTGGGTTTCTGAGACTGTAAATTCTTGCTGGAGAAGAAAACCTCATCTTTTCCCCACAGGACTTTGGGACTCATGGTTGCATGGATTCAGTCTGAAGATCTTGCGGTTAGCAACCCAGTACACCACCTGGCTCCTTTCCCATGACCGTAAACTCGTTGCCATTGGGTTGATTCTGACTCTTAACGACCAGATAGGACAGGGTAAATCTGGCTGTCTGGGTTTTCAAGACTGTAGCATTTATACTGGAGTAGAAAGCCTCTTCTTTCTCCCTTGGAGTGGCTGTTGGTTTCAAACTGCTGAGTTTGTGGTTTGCAGACCAACTCGTACCCACCACACCACCAGGCTAGGCTACATGAATTCCCAATCAACAAATATTATAAAACACCTACGCTAGGGATGCAGTAATGACAGACTGCACCTCTTTTCATAGCACTTGTGTCTAATGATGGTGGCAGCTTCTGACAAGGAATTCCAGATGTGACGGACCTCACGGAAGTAGATGTTATGAGTACTACGCAGGTTAACCTAAGGTTTTCTTAAATACACGCGTGTTTTGTTCTGCCTACTTCATTGTTACCTCTGAGCAGGCAGGGACTAGGCCACGTGTTTCTTCTTTACCTGGAGGATGCTTACTATATTGACTTATAGTACCAATAACCAGTTGTGTTTGGTACTCATTGTACCAAAAACCTGGAAGTGATTTTCTACTCATGCTGAGCGCCCCCTTCAGAGTAGAACTGGGCTCGAACGGGTTCCCTTCGAAGAAGATCATTAGGGCTTTCACTTGAGCCAAGTGGGTTTGCAGATCGAGGGACTTTGGGACTCAGAGTTGTGTGCTGTGGGGTTAGTTTGGACTCAGAGACCTTCTATGACAGGCCATCTTTATAAGAGTCCCGTACTATGTTGTTAACCAAAAATGGGTGGTTGGATCCCGCCAGCCACACCATGGGGGGAGATTTGGCAGCCTGCTTCCAAAAAGATTTACACCTATGGGGTCAATCTATTCTTTCCTATAGTGTCCTGGTGCGATGAAACTCATTTGACTGTTGGACAGAGTACCATGTTGGTTTCTCCGTAGAGATAGATGCTGGTGGGTTTGAACTGCTGACCTTTTGGTTAGCACGTAACCATTGTACTCCCAAGACTCTCTAGAACTCTAGTACTTAACACTTATCTGTTGACTACTTACTTATTTGAAGCCCAGGTGGCATGGTAAGTTATGCATTGGGCTGCTAACTTAAGGTCAGTAGTTCAAAACCACCAACTGCTTCTTGGGAGAAAGATGAGATTTTCTGTTGTCATAAAAGTTACAGTCTCAGAAACCCCCATGAGCTTTAGGTTGAACATTAAATCCAATGGCAGATGCCACTATACGGAGAAAAGGGGACACAAAAAGACTATCCAAAGCAGAAGTCGGTAGAGATACGTTGTCACAAGTCAGGAAATAGCTAAAGCCAACAGAATCTGAAAGACACAAGGAAGAATTCTACCCTAGAGCCTTCAGAGGGAGGATGGCCTTACCAATAACGACTCTAGATGTCTAGCTTCCAGGACTATCAAATGATAAATTAATTTTATTTTAAGCCAACAGTATGTGGTAATTTGTTAAGGCAAATTAAGAAAGCAGTATTCTTTTGAAAATGGCTTGTGAGACAGATATTCCTGAGTTTGCTGGTGTTTATTGATCCACAATCCCTTCGCCAAAAACTTCAGATGTTGCAGAATAGGGAGCTTTTGATGATTTACAATATGTAATATATTGAGATACCTCACATATCAAATCTGCATTGAGGTCTGGAGAAGCTTCTCATCATCCAATCAAACTCTTGTGTTCTGTCTCGATATTCTTTACCTGTTGATGTAGAGTTTATCATTCATTGCAATGTCTACACAGAACTCACAATCTTCATGATTAAAGGCTTGTCAATGCAAGTCATGCTCAGTATATAGTTGTTCATCAGGATATGTTACAAAGTTCTTTCAGGGCTGCTAACAAATGCCCAATGGGCATGTCTCTGTATTGCAAGCTGAAGGCAATCAGCTTCCTGAATTAAGTGCCTTAAGGCACCCCACTCCTGTAAGCTTCAGCTTGAAGGCACTCAGCTCCACCTCTGTGGGTCAGCAAGCTTCCCCGTTTAGTGAGCCCCCCCCCATTCGCCTTTACTTGCTTTGTGGCCCGGATGTTGGTCACTCTGCTCCACGTGCTTGCTACTGGTTTTACTGCTGCCCCTCTGATTGTGATAGCTATCTTCTGGACCCAGGTTTACTGTGCAGGGATCTTGGGGTCCTGAGAATATACTCCCCTTCTGGCTCTTTCTGATAGTGACCTTTCTCTCTCCTGCTTCTCAGAGGGTTCATTTTATATCCAGCAAGATGGCATGCCAATGAATCCTGTTCACAATTACTCACAGGTGAATCCTATCAGTATCCTCCCCATCTTCTTACCCAGACCCAGACTTTGGCTAGAAGAGCCAAGTTAAATAATTCACCGCCTCTACACATCAATACTTTCTGTAGCAAGATGAATGAACATTAACACAAATAGGAGAAAAACATAAAGACTATCAGCAGTTTCGCATCAGTCTAGTCTTAAGTTTTGCCACCAAAGAAGTTTCAAAAAGCCTTTCCCTTTTCAAAGAACTTAGGATTTTGCCATTGAAGATGGGAGGTGATGGATCTGTATATATGTTCTAGCAATGAGTCTTGTAAGAAGCAGTGCTGAAGGGGAGCCTGTTCACACTTCATTGTACTGGAGCATGTATGAGCATATGGACATGGTAGATGGTCAAAATTCCTGAAAGCACAGTTCTAAACAGACCAAAGAAATAACAGTCACATTATGTGCCATGTGTCTGTATGGATTCTTGGGCAGTATTTGACAGAATTAAGTAAAAGATGGGAATAAGCAAGAAGATCATTTCATTTCAAATATTTTATTATTTTTCTCTCATTAATTTTATTCTTCCAAGGGCTCCAGTAGAAAGCAAATGTTTTTAAAATGATGATGTAAACAAATGTACAAATGTGCTAGACACAATGGATAGATGGATTGTGATAAGAGTTGTACAAGCCCCCAATAAAATTATTAAACATTTTTAAATCCTTAATTTAAAAAAAGAGCCTCCTACTGATTTGCACATGCATTTTATTAAACACATGTTCCTAGCAAACAAACTGCTGATCAGTAGAATTGTATTTGTGACCATTATATGAGATTAGACTTAGGGGCCAAAATGAGCTAAGAAATTGATAAAATCCTCCTATGATCCTTCCTTTAAGCATGCTGTGAACATGTGGATCTATTTAAAGGTCACCTTTATGTTGGATAAAATCAAAGACAGATCTGATTGATTTTTACATAATAGGCTATTTCAAAGTAATGAATTAGCTGAACTAATGCTTTCTCACAAAATAAATAATTCTGAAAGAAAATAGATCTTTATTCTTAAGCCCGCCTCCTCCCTCCTCAATTAATTAGACTTTGTTGGTGAAAGGAAGTTAAGAAATTCAGCATAAGCCTGATTATATCACGAATGTAAAATGAGCAGGGCAAATACTGGGTTCTATACTCTTTCAGGCAAGTTAAATAAGTCCATAATAGCCCACCAGTTGTGTAAACATTATTTCACTATACTTGTAAAAGAAATATTGACATACCTGCTAACTAAAATTATCCTGGCATGCTTTAACTAAACTTATTAGTAATTCTTGTGGTGTACATGAATGTTTTTGGTTGTGGACTTTTATCAAAGATTAAAGAATTAGGAAAACGTGCATTTAGCAAGCCCAGAAAGTAGACACGTACCAGAATTTACTTTCCCAGAATGGGTTTTAGGCACTTGGAATCTAAGAGTTTAAGAAGTAGAGAGAATGGCTTCCATTCTGGCCTAAGAAACTCACTTACACAGCCGCACGTTAACACCGAGAAACCTTCCAAACACACAAATACGAACATCTTGTCCAAGCAAAATAGGAAAATGACTCCAGCTTTTGCCTACTAGTCTTCCTATCACATGTAAGGATGTCGTCTCTTCCCCGTCACATCTCACCACTATTTATTCTTGGTTTTGAAAGCAACCAGAAGGAAAACAAACCTCTCTTCCGACTTTTCACATTAAAAAAAGACACGCTCCAACTGGTTCCACTGCACTCCAAAAGGACGCCGCATCTCCTTACAAAAAGATTTGCATTTCTCTCTCAACGACTGTCCGTCTGCTCTACTGGGTTAACTGGCGTGTTGCTAGGCTGCTGGGAGCCGGGCCGGCAGCAGGGTCAGCTATAGCGGACAGGTTTCAGTGGAGCCTCAGCACTGGGACAGAAAGGGGAGAGCAACCTGCAGTCTCTCTCTGAAAATCTGCCAACGAAAGCGTTATGGGTCACAGTCAAATATTATCCCATGTCGTTCTACCAGAAGGTACTTGAAACACACTGCAAGAACAATCGAGCGGAACCAGGCACGTTTTTGTCCCACGAGGCCTGGGGCCATCGTGGGGCAGAACCGATCAGACAGCACCTAACATCATCCACAATCTAGTTTAGGTCTGTTTGTGGATAGAATCCCCCAGGGATTTGATGAACTTGGAAAAGGATGAGACACGGAAGTCAAAAGGCTCAGAGGAGAATTTCCCTGGGAAGTCACTTTGCACTGCAAACCTGGATAATACGTGTCCCATCAAGTGGTTACGAGGACCCATCCAGTGAGGGTACATGACCGCTCCGAGGGCTGTGCCCACGCTGAGAGTCCTTATCGTGCAAGTTGAGAATCTGCTTAAATTAAATGACATCTGCCACAAATCAGAGACCTCTGCTCCACATTACTGGAATGGTTTTTTTTGGTTGGTGCAAGGAATCTGGCTTGCTGTATTTTCATTTTTACTAAGAGTAAGTGATGAACATACATCTATTTAGGCAATAAAATCACCACTAGCCCGACCATCCTTTTATCAGTCCATATGATTTCTAGATTCTTCAGGACACCCTCCAATGTTCACATTGCCTGAGCTTCCGGGGTTTTACTGAGAATTCCTGATTGTAAGTAATCTTTCACATTAGCTCAAACAACAGAATGGGCTGAATTTGACTCACCCAGTGAAGAAGTGATGGAGAAGATATAGCTTTAGATCCAGGTACTTAAAAGATGACCTTAGAATTCCTTGCTAGTGCTAATGTTCTGTTTCCGATGGGCTTCACCCTCAAGACAGCTCCCCCCACGAACTATTTGTTTGTCCTCAGAACTCATGAAGCCAGAGAAGAGAGGGTCTTCTCACCATAAGGCCCATGAAAATTCGTCCCAGTGACTAGTATTACTCTGCTTCAGCCACATACCTACCCGAGAGGCAGAGTGCACAGGCTTACCGGACTCGCCTATAGAGTGCACTTTCCCAACAGAAAAAGTGTGAAGTACTCTTAGCAAAAGGATGGGGGAGAAATGTAGGCGATACAAGAAAAAGCAAAACAAAACAAGAAACAGATGTCCAATTACATGGCCTTGTCCACCATCACTGTCTTACTAAAACTGAAGAACACACTTTCAAAGTCAGTTAAACCAACTCTGAAATCCCTTTAGCAACTCTAAAATTAAACAATGTCTTACCTAAACTTTGAGACTGATGGTGAGAACAATTATTTTTGGATGCCAATATTGATGACTCAATTAATCAATAATTTAAACAAAACCTCACTGCCTCATAGGGACCTTAATAGGGCTGGGTAAAAGTTCTCATGGGTTCATGTTGGTGAATGGCAATGTAGAGAGAGTTTCTCCATTTTATATGTTAGGTGTTAACTCAAATACCAGAAAATACATAACCATCGGTAAGAATAGCCCAGAAAAGAAAAAGAGGTGTAAAGCAGAAATAATTAAAGTAAGAAACGTTACCCCCAGGAAGAACCCTGGTGGCATAGTGGGTGAGCCTTGGTCTGCTAACTGCAAGGTCAGTAGTTGGAAACCATTAGCCAGCTCTGCAGGAAATAGATGAGGCTTTCTATTTCCCTACCTTACAAATCTAAGTAGAACAGAGCATGGACACTGCTACAGATAAGAGCCCACAACACAGGGAATCCAGGACAGATAAACCCCTCAGGACCAATAATGAGAATAGATGCCAGGAGGGGAGAGAAAGGGGAAATGGATCTCAATGATTGATACATAACACACACACTCCACCCCCGCAGGGTGACGAACAACAGAAAAGTGGGTGAAGGGACACAGCGGACTATATAAGATGTGAAAATAATAATTTATAATTTTTCAAGGGTTCATGAGGGAGGGAGGGAAAATGAGGAGCTGATATCAAGGGCTCAAGTAGAAAGAAAATGCTTTGAAAATGATGATGACAACATATGTACAAATGTCCTTGACACGATGGATGGATGTATGGATTGTGATAAGAGCTGTACAAGCCCCTGAAAAAATGATTTAATAAAAAAAGCATCACAGTCTCGGAGACTCACAGAGTCTGTTCGACCCTGTCCTATGGGGTCATTCGGAGTCCATAGTGAGTTGAGGGTAGGAGGGGGGGACGGTGAAGAGTTACTCACTGCACAGTTGGACATCCGCTAATTCTGGTGAAAAAAAAAGGCGATAAACTCCATGGCGGAAGTCAGCCCAAAGCCACCAAGGAAAACACTGAGAGGTAGACCAAAAGAAAGGACACAAGGTGGCGGTGTGAGCACCACAAGATGCTCTCCTTGTCTCTGCTGAAGACAGCCCAGAATCGCCTCAAGTTGATGGAGCTGAAGAACGGGGAGACGTGCATTCAGTCACCCAGTGAACTGTGGTAGCTGGAGGAACATCATTCTGCCAGAGGTCATCTGCCATCCCGGGATAGGGACAAGTTCTGGAGGATGCTGGAGCGCTGCACCCCAGGCAGCCCCATCAATTATCTTAGACTCGTGAGAAATGGCCCACAGGGGCTGCATCAGCACCAGGATGATTCCTGCGCAGTGACAGGCTGACTGGTTTCTCTTTGGCTAGTTACCTCAAGGTTGAAAGCATCGAGTCCCGTAAACATGGCCCCAGAAGGCTTTCTCCAAATTCCAGGAGGCCGGCACAGGCCCTGGAATGGGGTCAGCGTTTCATACATTGTGTTCTCAGAATAAAGGTGGCGGCACTCAATAAGTAAATACAAATACAGAAATGCTAGAACGTAAGACGTGTAGCAATAGCAATAATCATTTTTAAGTGGATGAATAGGTAGTTATGTATGTAAAACAGGCATGGGAAGTTGTATTGGACAAGACTCATGTGCATATATAGGAATGGTTTTAGACCTTTCTATACATGTGTTTGTATGTGCTGCATGTCTACTTATAAACATACATAATAAAGCATACCAGACACACAATTATGGGAACGTCTGAAACAAAACAAAACACCTTGTGAGTCTAAGCTACTGGGCTCGAAGGCTAAGGATCATAGTGTGAAGGGACAGCTAGATCAATTAGCACAACATAATACACGCAGCCAGTTTTCTACATCCTACTTTGGCGAATAGAATATGGGGTCTTAAAAGCTTGTGAACAGCCATGTAAGCTACAACCATTGGTCTCTTCCCCTCTGGAGCAAAAGGCAGTTGAGAAAAGCAAAGATTTAAGAAGTAATTAGTCTGATACTAATGGTTCACGTGAGCTTTAGTTTCTCTAGCCTGAGACCAGAATAACTAGATAGTGCCCAACTACCACAATTGAACACTCTGACCAGAAAACAAAGGTCCTGGTTAGAATGGGAGAAAAATGTAAAACAAAACTCAAATTCATAAAAAGACCAGTCTTATTGGTCTGATAGAGACCAGAGTAACTCCTAAGAAATAGTCCTAGTTGCTTTTCTAATGAACTGAGGCCACCTCTCCACCAAGTAATAGCCTGGTATATAAAATAGTAACAGCCTAGAGGAATGTGCTCCTTAGAACAATCAACTATACAAGACCAAAAGGGCAACATTTGCCCCCAAACAAAGATTAGAAAACAAAAAGAGGCAGAAAAACTGAATAAATGGGAATGGGGACCCAGGATGGAAATGTGGAGAGATTTGTGTATGAGTTATTGAATGGAAAATTAATTTGCTGTGTAAAATTTCAAGTAAAAGCACAATATGCATTTAAAAAAATAAGGAGCAGAAATTTCAGAAATACACATTTATGGATTTAATTTTATGAACATAATTTATAAAGTAAAATACACAAATATTGAGCATTCTATTTCCATAAATGCTTTATTTCTATAAGTCTGATGTGTTTAAGCAATTGTTCATAGTAGCATTTTACTGCAATTACAACCTCATAAAGTCGGGCAAAATATATTGCACAAACACTGTGACTCGAGTCAATGAGTCTTAGTAAAACATTGCCCAGAACACTGTAATTAAAATTTACAGAACCTTTTGTTGGGTGTTATTAAGTTGGTGGATTAACTAAATGAGTCTATTTGTTTTTAATTTTCTTTAATAAAGAATACAATTTGTATTTTAGGTTTCTGTGTTAGTCTGGGAAGACTAGAAATTCATAGACACTCATATGTTTATAGGAAAGAGTTTTATATACAAGAGCAATTGAATAATGAGGAAACTTCCCAGCCCAGTCTAGATAAAGTCCAAAAGTCTGATATTAGCTCATATATCTAATACCAATCTATAAAGTCCTCTTCAGACTCCCAAAACACCTGCAATGAAGCCAAATGCAGGAAGATCAATGGCCAATTAGTGGGAAATCTTGTGGATCCAGTGGCGATGTAAGCTTCTCAGCGCTGGCAGAGGTCTCCATGTGGCTTCTCCAGGTCCATGGCTTTCACTGCCATCAGCATAGCTTCATGTGTCTTGTCAATAGAGAGTCTTTCAGAGAGTGAGCAGAGAGAGAGCATCTCCCAACTCCAGGGAGGAAGACAGGAGTTCCCAGAGTCCTCAGGAGAAGGCCATGCCTACACAGAGGCCTCATTGGCTATGACCTGATTGACAGGCTAGACCCCACCCCTTCACTGCTATTCCTCAAATTGACAAACATATAACTACCACAGTTTCATTGATTGGTTTCCTGTTGCATAGGGCTTGGATTGGCTATTGGTAGAAAGAGATAGCATTGGGGTTTCAGATAACATATAAATACAATTTCTAAGAGACAATCCCTTTTTCTTTCACAACCTTCATTTTCCTCTGTTTGCCTCCTCCCTGTTTTTCTTATTCTTTCCCCTCCCTACCTTTCCACCAGGCTTGCGGGAAATGGGTGGGATTGAGTGGGAGTTACTGATTCTGGTGCTTGGTGGAAGGCAGGCTGGTATAGCAGCACAGACATAGACATCTCATAGACTGTGGTTCAACCCCCTGCTCTATCATTTTCAAGTTGTGGGAATTAGAGGAACTTCATTTCTGAGACTCAGTTCATCCAACTGCAAGGTGAGGATAATTGTACCAAGTTTCCAGAAGTGGCAGGAAGAGAGCTGTGTACCACAGGGTTGGCGTGCAATCGGCCCTTCTTTATGCTATGAGGAAGTCCTCCTTCTGAAGTGTTAGATCGAGACAAAATGCCTAATTAAAAAAAATCATTTTATCGGGGGTTCGTACAACGCTTATCCCAATCCATCCATCCATCCATCCATCCATCGTGTCAAGCACATTTGCATATTTGCTGCCATCATCATTCTCAAAACATCTGCTTTCCACTCGAGTCCCTGGCATCAACTCCTCATTTTCCCCTCTGCATTCTCCCCTCCCTCATGAATCCTTGATCATTTACACGTCATTATTATTTTGTCCTATCTTACACTGTCCAACATCTCCCTTCACCCATTTTTCTGTTTGACTGACCTCCAGTGAGGAGGTTATATGTAGATCCTTATAATCAGGTCCCCCTTTCTACCCCATCTTCCCTCTATCTTCCTGGTACCACCACTCTCACCACTAGTCCTGAAGGGATCATCTGCCCTGGATTCTCTGTGTTTCCAGTTCCTATCTGTACCAGTGTACATCTTCTGGTCTAGCCAGATTTATAAGGTAGAATTGGGATCATGATAGTGGGGGAGGGGGAGGAAGCATTTAGGAACTAGAGGAAAGTTGTATGTTTCATCATTGCTACACTGCCTGTGGACCGGCTGGTCTCCTCCCAAGACCCTTCTGTAAGGGGATGTCCAGTTGCCCACAAATGGCCTTTGGGTTCCTACTCTGCACTCTCCCTCATTCACAATGATGTCATTTTCATTCCTTGATGCCTGATACCTGATCCCTTTGACACTTTATGATCACACAGGCTGGTGTGCTTCTTCCATGTGGGCTTTGATGCTTCTGTGCTAGATGGCTGCTTGTTTATCCTCAAGTCTTTAAGATGCCAGATGCTATATCTTTTGATAGCCGGGCACCAGCAGCTTTCTTCACCACACTTGTTTATGCCCCCATTTGTCCTCAGCGATCATATTTGGGAAGGTGAGCACACAATGATATGATTTTTTCCTTCTTTGATGCCTGAAACCTGATCCCTTTGACACCTTGTGATCTCACATGCTGGTGTGCTTCTTCCGTGTGGGCTTGGTTGCTTCTCAGCTAAAGCATGATTGCATGACTCTGCTTTAGGACGAGGCGTCTTTTTGTTTTGTTTTCCCTTTAAACCTCAGTTGCTTACCAAAAGTTTATAAATTCAAGTTCATGCAAAAGTAACTTGGGAAAAAGACCTGGTATTCTGTTTCAGAAAAATTGGCCATTGAAAACCCTCAGGAGCACATTCTGCCTTGATGCACATAAAGTTCCATGAGTTAGAATTGATTAGAAAGCAACAGGTCTTGCTTTAGGATAGACACATGTGAGACTTGAGAGATTGACATAAAGTGAAGTTGGAAAGATAATCTCAGGTGGAGAGATTAAACATAGATATTTCATGTGATATTATTAAGCTTATACATCAATGGTTCTCAACCTTCCTAATGCCGCGACCCTTTAATACAGTTCCTCATGTTATGGTGACCCACCAACCATAAAATTATTTTTGTTGCTATTTCAGAACTGTAATTTTGCAACTGTTATGAATCAGGCAACCTCTGTGAAATGGTGGTTCGACCCCCAAAGGGGTCACGACCCACAGGTTGAGAACCGCTGCTATACATGATTCCATTTGCAACGGGAAGGTAGCACATGTTTAAGCAGGGAAGTTCCAACATCAGATTTTATCTTTGGGAAAAAAGACTCTAGTGTCAGTATAGGGAACTCTTGTGGAAGTCAAAGATGAGTGGTGGTTCAGTAAATGGCATGGGGCCACAGCTGACCTCCCTGGCTTCCCTGTTGCCAAGAGGCAGAGCACAAACATGCCTCCACACATCCTCTTTTTCCTCCCATTGTTCCTCCCATGGCACTCTACTTTCATGTTGGCTTTGATAATTGGTGGCAATGACCACAGAGAACTTGTAGACAATATCCACCATTAAGGAGGTTTGTTAGGGAAGTTAATAAATTACCCCAAGGTAGGATCAGTACATAGTAATTAAGCAGTCATTGGTCCACAGCCACACGTGTCCTTAGGCAGTAACCAAGTTTCTGGCTAGTCCGTAGCCTCTCAGCTGTGCCTTAGCTACTCTGAGTAAGTGGCCCACTGGTGCTCTCTCTCACAGGCTGGCCTGTGGCTCTGTCTCCTTGTCTCACAGTCTAGCCATAGACTCGGGTACCTCTGGTCCTGGGCTCTGCTCCTTCAGACAGAGGTCTGGAGGATGATTTTCCAAGGGTCCTGGGCTTTCTCTCTATGCTGGTGCTTCAAAACTGGCTCATCCTGATAGCCGAGGGACAGGTGAGGAGTGGGAACCAAGCCGGCCAATCCCCTCTGTTACTGTTACACATGCCCTGTGGCACAGCCCCACCTATCGCTTAGTGAGAATTTATTATAATTGTGCTGCCATGGAATATGAATGACATTGTGCTATAATGTGAACCTTCTGTTGGGCTATCTTTCTTTGGAATAGTTACAAATATGGATCTCTTCCAGTGAGTTGGTCAAGTCTTTCAAATTTTCTGGGATAAACCAATGAGTGCTTCATCAACTTGCTGAAACATTTTAATCAGTATTCCATCAATTCCTGAGCCTGGCTTTAGGCTAATGCTTTCAGTGAGGTTTGACTTCCTCTTTCAGCCCTATTGGTTCTTCTTTATATGCCACTTCTTGAAATTACCGGATGTCAACCAGTTCTTTTTGGTACAGTGACTCTATGCATTCTTTCCATTTTCTTTTAATGCTTCCTATAGCATTCAATATTTTGCCTGAGAATCTTTCAATATTTCAATCTTGCAACTCAAGGCTTGATTTTCTCTTGAGCTTTTTCACCTTAAGCTATGCTGCGTGTGTTCTCTCTTGTTGGTTTTCTAACTCTAGGCTTTTGTGCATTTCAGGATCATAGTTTACTTTGTCTTCTTGTGATACCCTCTGAAATTTTCTGTTCCGTTTTTGACTCCATCATTCTTCCATGTGCCTTAGCTACTCGATGATTCAGAGAAAGTTTCAGCGTCTCTTCTGACATCCACACAGACTTTTTCCTTCTTTCCTGTCTTTTTAGTGACCTTTTGCTTTCTTCAGGATTGATGTTCTTGATGTCATCCCATAGCTCACCAAGTCTTCTGTCATTAGTGTTCAAATTTCAAGTCTGTTCTTCAGATTCAGGTGAGACAGACTCAAGGTCATCTTTTGGCTCCCATGCACTTGCTTTCGTTTTCCCAGCTTTAACCTGAACTTACACATGAGCAGTTGATGGTCTGTTTCACAGTTGGCCCCTGGCCTGCTTTCAGCTACTAATCGTTCAGCTTCTCCATGATCTCTTCCTACAGATGTAGTCAATTTAATTTCTGTGTATTCCATCTGGAGAAGCCCATGTGTCTAGCTGCCTTTTGTATTGTTGGGAAAGGTATTTGCAAGGGAGAACTTGTTGGTCTTGCACAATTTCATCATGCGATCTCCAGCTTCATTTCTGTCACTAAGACCAAATTTTCTAACTACTGGTCCTTCCTCTTTCCTTCCAACTTTTGCCTATCAATGGCCAATAATTATTAATTATCTGGATAGCATGTTTCATTCATTTTAGACTGAAGATGTCAGTAAAATTCTTCAATTTCTCCATCACTAGTTTTAGTCTTTGGTGTGTAAATTTGAATAATAATTGTATTGATTGGATTTCCTTTATGTGGTTAGGTATCATCCTATCACAGACAGCATTGTACTTTGATATATGTTTTGAAATGTCCTTTTTGGCAATCGATGAAATTCCACTCCTCTTGATTGGTTGATTCCTAGCATAGTAAACCATATGATTTTCTGGATGAAGATGTCCAATATCAGTCCATGTCTGCTCACAAGTGTCTGGAATATTGATCTTCATGCGTTCCATTTCTTTGTTGACAACTCCCAATGTTCTGAGGTTCACGCTTTGTTCCAAGTTCCAATTCTTGCTTGATACTTTCATCTGAGACGTGCCTCATTCCTTTGAGTTATTCCCCATCAACAAATGAGGCCCAAAAGGTTTTACCAAGCCATGTCATTCCGGAGAACTCTGCTTTGAGAAAGCAACTCTTCTTCAGTCGTATTTTGAGTGCCTTCTGACCTAAGGAGCTCATCTCCCGGCACTATCTCTAGTAATGTTTTGCTTCTTTTTATGAGGTTTTTAATATCAGACAATATTTCCATGCTATCCATAAAGTTTTCAGTGACAAAATCCTCAAAAGTGGACAGCGTATTCTTTCTTTGAAGTCTGTTCTTATTCTGGAAGCTCTGCTAAAATGTATTCAAATTTGTTGACCCTACTGGGATTTGAAATGCAAGTGAGATAGCTTTCAGCATGACAGCAACCCACAAGCCACCACAACAGACAAATTGACAGACAGACAAGTAGGGGTGTATTAGTTGTGCTTTCTCCCATGGTGGATCAAATGCAGAGATACAGAAGCCCGAGACAGAAAAGAAGGAAGACACACCTGAGAAATATCCACACCAGAGGAGAAACCAAGACAAGGAGTTGGTAGTGGTCACCGATGGTGTTGCGCTAATGTATTCTGTAATTATTGTCTCTCTTTTAAATTCTGTCAGTTTCTTTGGAGCTCTGTCATTGTTGCTATTAGGTGATGTCAGGTTGGTTCCAACTTGGAGCGACCCTATGAACAACAGAACGAGACGTCGTCCTGCACCATCCTCACTATTGTTATGTTTGAGCCATTGTTGCAGCACTGGATCATTCTGTCTCATCGAGGGTCTTTCTCATATCCATTGTCCCTCTACTTTGCATGAAGCCCTTCTCAAGAGACTTATCTCTCCTGATAACATGTTCAAAGTACATGAGACAAATTTTCCCCATCTTTCCTTGCAAGGAGCATTCTGGTTGTACTTCTTTCAAGACAAATTTGTATGTTCTTCTGGCCATTCACTGTACTTTAAATGACCTTCACTGACATTGTAATTCAAATGGATCGATCCTTTGGGCTTCCTTACTCAATGTCCAACTTCAACATGCATAAGAGGAGATTGAAAATACCATGACTTGGGTCAGGCCCACCTAGTTCTCCAAGTGACATCTTGCTTTTCAGCACTTTAAAAAGGTCTTGAGTAGCAGATTTTCCCAATGAAATACAGTATTTGATATCTTGACTCTTGTCAATTGTGGATCCACACAAGATGAAACTCTTGACACCTTTATTCTTTCCTTCATTTATCATGTTATCTATTCATCCCGAGCTACCCACTTATTTGTTGTGATCATATCCTCTTTATGTCCACTTATTATGAAAGTGCCCTCTTATGGGCATGTTAAGTATTATGCAATGCTTTTCCCTATGTCTAACAATGAATATTTACTTAAAGTCTATTTTATCAGAGATTATGGTTGCCACTCCTGTTTTCTTTTGCTTGCTGTTTGCTTGATATATTTTTCTCCATCTCCTTATTTTTAACCTATGTATGTCTGCCTCTAAGATGCGTCTCTTGTAGGCAACACATTGAAGGGTCCTATATACTTTTAATCCATTCTTCCGTCTCTTGACTTGTGCATTTAAATTTAGTGTGATTATCTTTAGTATGAATATACTGCTGACATTTTGCATGTTTTTTGTGTTAATGGTTTCTTTTTCCCACTTAATATTTGGTGTTGAATTCGTTTATTTATAGATTTTTTTTGTTACCATCATTGTTGTGTTTGCTGAGACATTTTGATTTTTTTCTGTTTTATTTTGGTGAATGGGTTTATTAATTTTATTTGGAGTCAAATAAATGTTACATTAATCTTCTTAAGTTCATACCAACCTATTTTATATCTTGAAATTATTTTAAATTCCTTTCTCTGTAGAAGATATGTAACTATACCATTATTCCCCCCTTTAAATGGAAATATTTGTCATTTCAAATTAATATCTCTTAGTCAATGTTTTCAGTTTGATTTTGCTTTTGATAATTATTTGCCTGAATTGGCAACTGTGTGGTATTTTTGTGTGTCTGAAGTTCAGACTGTTGTCCAATGTCACGATTTTCTTCCCTAAAGACTCCCTTTAGTATTTGCTATAAAGTTGGCTTGGGTTTTACAAACTCCCTTAATTTATGCTTATTATATGCTTATTATGATTCAGCTTTGCCATTGTATTTAAAATAAAAATTTTCTAGAATTTGGATCACAATTCTTTTGTTACCAGGTTTTAGATATATCATTTTATTACTTATACCTGCATGGTATCTGCCAAGAAATCAGACAGAGCTGGATCTTACTGGTCCCCTTTGTAGGGGATATTTCATTTTTACAAACTACTCTCAGAGTTCTTTCTTTGTCTTTGGTTTTGGCAAATTTATGTTTTATCATGGTGCCTTAATTTTGGGGCCTGTACTGTATGTGGTTAATTGAGCTTGTTGGATGGATACTTTGTTTACCATGATATTAGAGAAATTTTCTGCCAATCAATCTTCCCCAATTATCTCTATTATCCCTCACCCTTCTACTCTTGATTTCTAGTTACACTTAAATGATTACTCTTGACAGTGTCAAATAGTTAAGTTTTGTGTCAATTTGTCTGGGTAAGGATTCTTAGTGGTTTGACAGTTAAGACCTAGTGTCCTTTATGATGTGACCTAAAACAATGTAATCACTTGTACGATTACGATGGATGCAACACCAGTACTCAGATCATAGCCCTGATGTAAGCAATGGAAAGAATGTTTCCTTGAGTGTGTGGACTGCTTCCAACATAAGTGGATTCAGTGGGAAAGTGTGCTTCCTTTTCTTGTGAGTCTGGCTCTTGTGTCTGGCTTATCTCCAGTTCTTTGAACTTGTACTAATGGCCTGCCATATTGCCTGTTGATCCTGGGAGTCATCAGTGATCTGCTCTCTGGCCTACCAACTTGGAACTGATTCATCTCTGTAGCCACAAGCCTGAACTGCTCATTGTAGATTAGTTTGCCTCTGCAGTCACTAATCTGTGGTCTTTCTTCCAACCTTGGATTTATCAGTTTCTGCAGCTACTTAAGTCAGGAGAAGACTCCAGCTTAATATCTGATCCACAGACTTGGAATGTGCCTTGGCTTGGATTTACCTACTTCTACTGATGTGGGAATCATTTTCTTGCTATAAATTTCTCCCTCCATCTCTCTTCAACCTTCACTGGTTTTGCTTCTCTAGAAAACTCAGCCTAAGACAGTGCCCCACATAACTCTAAAGCTTTCTTCATTCTTTTTTCTGATTGCTCCTCAAGCAAATTATTATCAAAGAATCTGGTCTCTATTACTCTAATTTGTTCTTCCATTGATTAAATTCTACTTCTAGTTAGTCTATTGAGTTATCTGTATCTGATATTTTGTTATCTTCTAGATTTCTAGTTGTTTTAGGATGCCTTCTAAGTGTTTGATTATTTCATCATTTTGTTCTTGTATTATTTTCCTGAGTTTGCTAGGGTTTTCACTATATTTCATGTGATCTATTTGTGAATTATTTGTATCAGGAAATATTAAAAACTATTGTTACAAAATTATAGCTTCTTTCACTAAAATTTTTTTAAATACAAAGTTGTAATTTATTGATATGTCTCCCTACTAAGACTGTTCAATTTTAAAACCCCCCAAAAAACCTTTTTATTGTGAATTGGGTGAAAGTTTACAGAACAGATCAGTTTTGTTGTTATTTTTAATCATTTTATTGAGGGCTCATACAGCTCTTATCACAATCCATATATACATCTATTGTGTCAACAACATTTGTACATTTGTTGCCAATATCATTTCAACACATTTTCTTTCTACTTGGGCCCTTAGTATCAGCTCCTCATTTTTTTCCTTCCCTGTCCCACTTTCCCTCCCTCCCACACCCTCCCTCCCTCACGAACCCTTGATAATTTATAAATTTTTCCTCATGTCTTATACTGACCGATGTCTCCCTTCACTCACTTTTCTGTCGTCCGTCCCCCTGGGAGGGGGTTATATATTGATCATTGTGATCAGCTCTCCCTTTCTCCCCCCACCTTCCCATTACCTTCTTGGTATCGCTACTCCCAACAGATCATTTTAAAATTTTTGATCCCAACACATTTTGTTTCACATCATTGCTTGAAAGCATAATGTTGGACATGTTGTCTGGGGAAACTAGTCCCTGGAGTAGGACATCATGATTGGTAGAAGGGCAGTGATGGATTGACAGGGGCTGCTCTCACTCATTGCCATTGAATCAGTGCTGGCTTATAGCCACCCCCTGTGGGTTTCTGAGAGTGTAACTGTTTACAGGAGTAGAAAATCCAGTCCTTCTCCTGCAGGGTTGCTAGTAGTTTTGAACTACTGACCATGCATATCACAGCCCAACTCTCAACCATTAGACTATATTATTCCAGTTGACCCCGGTGCTCCCGAAGACCATGGTTCAGAGCCCCCAGGACCATTGATTGATTCCCTCAAGGTGTGGTGTTTGGTTATGTCTAAGAAGTTTTCATAACTTTGAACCCTGAATATTCCACCACCTTTATGGG
This sequence comes from Tenrec ecaudatus, assembly GCF_050624435.1. Classification (NCBI taxonomy): domain Eukaryota; kingdom Metazoa; phylum Chordata; class Mammalia; order Afrosoricida; family Tenrecidae; genus Tenrec; species Tenrec ecaudatus. Next base: position 58,902,342 of record NC_134535.1, read on the forward strand.
TATATGTGCAGCAAAGGTAGTAAATATGAATTTATAAATATCCTTCAAATCTATAGATGTATATTCCTGGGTATCCCCCACTCTTTTAAGCATACCCATTCAGCTTGTGGGTCTATCTATGCATATATTTGTAGATTACTTTATCATAGGTTTGTGTACGTAAAATCATTTGGATTTGTTGTCTTTAACTTTTGCACTTCTTCAAGTACCTTTCCCGCCTCCACTATTTTTTGCTGTAGTTCTGCAGGCAGTGTTTGCATTTCTCTAATTCTTCCCTGAAGAATTCTGGGCTCTTGGTTATCACATCAAAATGGTAGCTTTGACTTTCCACAAGGGCCCAAATTGTCTTCCTTTGCAATGTTCTTTGAATTTGGGGAGCAAAATGAAGTTGGAAGGGCAAGACTAGGACTATAGGGCACATGGATAAATCTTCTCAATGAAATTCTTGTGCTGCAGCCCTTGTTACGCTCAAGGAATAAGCAGATACCTTATTGTAATGGGAAGATAATCTCAGTGTGACGTTCCTGGTCTTTATTCACTAAAATGGACTTTTAAATTCTTTCAGAGCATGATCATAACAAGCCCCTGTGACTATCCTGTGTCCTTTGAGGAGCTTTATCTACAGGTCCCCTTGGGAATCCCCAAACATATTCATCATATACTTCTCAGCTGACATCTCTACCATAAATCTAATTGGCTTGCCAGAAGTCAGTTTTGATCAGACCCCTTTATTTCTTTCATGAAGGCACCCTAATGAGACTAAGGCAAGTGTGTTGTTGAGAGAACTTGTCTGCAGCCAGCCATCCACTGGTCATAGAGACATGTTCAAACACATTTTTACAATAATATTATGCATGTATGAACTAGAACCCTAGTACAAATATTTTTTGATCTTCCCTTGTATAAGTCTCTTGAATTACTTGCCAGGTCTCTGGAAGTTAGAGCAGGAAGCAGACATTTGTTCTGTAAGAAAGTACTGCCCACATGGATGGAGCAGGCCCCCTGTGCATGCGTGAATTCTCATCTCAGTAGGTGGTGACATATGAAAGGGTTTTGTGCAAGTGAAGGGGTACAGGAACTGTTAGCACGCGCAATGTGTGCTGTGTTAGCCAGGCCGGCATTCGGTTAAAAACCCTAGAATTTCTTGCTCATCATTTACAGAGATCTAACTGGCTCCTGTGAAGGTGTGACTGGTATTGCTGGTGAGGTGAGTGATGTGCTGTCCAGCTGTCTACCTCAGCTTGGGTTCAGGGAGTGTTTTTGTTGGTCATTGGATTGAGTGCGGTGCACTCACTTTTCTTGTCGCTAGGTCGTCAGTTGTGTACTGTCAGTTGCGTACTATTGTGGCTTGTGTGTTGCTGTGATGCTGGAAGCTATGTCACTGTTTTTCAAATACTACCAGAGTCACCAACGTGAACAGGCTTTGGCAGCACTTCCAAACTAAGAACAGACTATGAAGAAGGCTAATTCTGGGGGATTAGCCACTAAAAATGCTATGGATAAAATCAAAACATTTTCGTACGCTGAAACCCTCATGAAAAGAGAGAGAACATTATTGTAGATCATGCCAGAAGATGAACTTCTTAAGTTGGAAGGCACCCAAAATATGACAGAGGAAGAATTTCTCAAAGTGGAATCAACCATAATGACATGAATGAGAGTAAAGTCTTCAGGTCCACCATATGCTCCTGGGGCATAACACAAAATGAGAAGAAAAAATTGAAAAACATAGATTCATAATTGGAATTTGGAATGTACAAGGCTTGAATCTAGGAAAATCAGAAGTCACCAAAAATGAAATGGAATATATAAAAATTGATATTCTAGTCAGGGGAGGAGATGAGCCAGTAAGGGTGCAGTGTAGCAATGATGAAATGTACAACTTTCCTCTAGATCCTAAATGTTTCCTTCCCCACCCCACTCCCACTATCATGATCCCAATTCTACCTTACAAATCTGGCTAGACCAGAGGATGCACACTGGTACAGATAGGAACTAGAAACACAGGGAATCAGGACAGATGATACCGTCAGGACCAGTCCTGAGAGTGGCAATACCAGGAGGGTAGAGGGAGGGTGGAGTGGAAAGAGGGAACCAATTACAAGGATCTACATGTAGCCTCCTCCCTAGGGGATGGAAAACAGAAAAGTGGGTGAAGAGATACATCAAACAGTGTAAGATATGACAAAATAATAATAATTTATAAATTATCAAGGGTTTGTAAGGGAAGGGGGAGCAAGGAGGGAGGGGGAAAATGAGGAGCTGATACTAAGGGCTCCAGTAGAAAGCAAATGTTTTGAGAATGATGATGACAACAGATGTAAAATGTGCTTGACACAATGGATAGATGTATGTATTGTGATAAGAGTTGTATGAGCCCCAAATTAACTGGTTTTAAAAAAAAGAAAGAAAGAAAGAAAGAAAGAAAGAAACCAGCTTAATTAAAAAAATTATATTCTAGGCACTGCAAACTGAAATTGACTGATATTGGAGATTTTGATCCAGAAAATCATATGGTTTACTATGCTAGGAATCAACCAATCAAGAGTAATGGCATTGCACTGATTACCAAAAAGGACATTTCAAAACATATATCAAAGTACAATGCTGTCTGTGACAGGATAATGCCTATCCACATAAAGGAAATCCAATCAATACAATTATTGTTCAAATTTACATACCAAAGACTAAAACTAGTGATGTAGAAATTGAAGAATTTTACCAGCATCTTCAGTCTAAAATGAATGAAATATGTAATGCAGCTAATTATTATTGGCCATTGATAGGCAAAAGTTGGAAGCAAAGTGGAAGGACCAGTAGTTGGAAAATTTGGTCTTAGTGATAGAAATGAAGCTGGAGATTGCATGATGAAATTGTGCAAGACCAACAAGTTCTCCCTTGCAAATACCTTTCCCAACAATACAAAAGGCAGCTAGACACATGGGCTTCTCCAGATGGAATACACAGAAATTAAATTGACTACATCTGTAGGAAGAGATCATGGAGAAGCTGAACGATTAGTAGCTGAAAGCAGGCCAGGGGCCAACTGTGAAACAGACCATCAACTGCTCATGTGTAAGTTCAGGTTAAAGCTGGGAAAACGAAAGCAAGTGCATGGGAGCCAAAAGATGACCTTGAGTCTGTCTCACCTGAATCTGAAGAACAGACTTGAAATTTGAACACTAATGACAGAAGACTTGGTGAGCTATGGGATGACATCAAGAACATCAATCCTGAAGAAAGCAAAAGGTCACTAAAAAGACAGGAAAGAAGGAAAAAGTCTGTGTGGATGTCAGAAGAGACGCTGAAACTTTCTCTGAATCATCGAGTAGCTAAGGCACATGGAAGAATGATGGAGTCAAAAACGGAACAGAAAATTTCAGAGGGTATCACAAGAAGACAAAGTAAACTATGATCCTGAAATGCACAAAAGCCTAGAGTTAGAAAACCAACAAGAGAGAACACACGCAGCATAGCTTAAGGTGAAAAAGCTCAAGAGAAAATCAAGCCTTGAGTTGCAAGATTGAAATATTGAAAGATTCTACAGGCAAAATATTGAATGCTATAGGAAGCATTAAAAGAAAATGGAAAGAATGCATAGAGTCACTGTACCAAAAAGAACTGGTTGACATCCGGTAATTTCAAGAAGTGGCGTATAAAGAAGAACCAATAGGGCTGAAAGAGGAAGTCAAGCCTCACTGAAAGCATTAGCCTAAAGCCAGGCTCAGGAATTGATGGAATACTGATTAAAATGTTTCAGCAAGCTGATGAAGCACTCATTGGTTTACCCCAGGAAATTTGGAAGACAATTACTTGGCCAACTGACAAGAACAGATCCATATTTGAGACCCAATTCAAAGAAGGATCCCCCAATAGAATGCTTATATCATTGATAAAATGTGCAAATAAAATTGTGCTGAAGAGCATCCAAAAATAGTTGCAGGAACATATTGACAGGGAGCTACCAGAGGTTCAGGCCTGATTCAGAAGAGTACGTGGAACAAGGAATAGCATTGCTTTTGTCAGATGTATCTTGACCAAAACAAGAGAATAGCAGAAAGAGGTTTCCTTGTGTTTTATGACTATGCTAAGGCATTTTACTCCGTGGACCATAGCCTTGCAAAGTATGGGAATCCCAGAACAGTTCACTGTGTGCATGCAGAAATGGTACATGGATCAAGAGGCAGTTGTGGGCACAGAAAAGTCATTTGACTACATCCAACACCCATTCCTAATTTGAGTTACACAGAATTCAGATCAGATAACTCCCTCCAGAACAGAAATGGGAGTAGTGATACCAGGGTGGTAGGGAAAAGTTGGGGAGAGGTGGGGAGGAAGGGGAACGGATCACAATGAACCCCCCTCCCGCTAGGGGGAGAGACAACAGAAACTGAGGGGGGAAGGGACAGAGTGGTCAGTGAAAATAATGAAATATGAAATATTTGAAAATATGAAAATAATACTAATTTATTATTTATCAAGGGGTCACAGAGTAAGGTCACAAGAAGAGCTTATAATAAGGGTTCAAATAGAAAGTAAATGTTTCGAAAATAATGGTGGCAACATATGTACAGATATACATGATACAATTGATGTATAGATTGTTATAAGAGCTGTAAGAGCTCCCAATAAAATGATCTTTGAAAAAAGAGAAAAAGAGACAATTATGCGAACAGAACAAGGGCATACTATGTGGCGTAAAATCAGGAAAGGTAGCCTTAGGGTTGTATCCTCTCATTGTCTTTATTCAGTCTCTATGCTGATGAAATAATCAGAGAAGCTGGAGTATGTGAAGCAGAATGGCCAATCAGGATTGGAGGAAGGCTTATTAACAACTTGCAGTACTCAGGTGACACAACCTTACTGGCTGATAGTGAGATGGACTTGAGGCATTTACTGATGAAGATCAAGGATTGCAGTTCTTCAGTTTGTGTTACAACTCAGTGTAAAGAAAACCAAAATTGTCCTCAAGTCTTGGCGGGCCTGGATGTGCTCTACTCTCTCTTCCTCCCCGGTCATTTGCTTCCATGTTCTCTGATCATACATGTCCCTCTCCCGGAGCTGCATCTTCAGTGCTGTCCTCTGAAATAAATCCTTCTGGGGGGAGGGGCAGGTGCCCACATAGTTGGGATTGGGGCAGACTCCTCAGACCTCTCCACTGGTTCCCTACCCCATGCCGGTATGTTGCATTCACATTTTGGAACACTGGGCTGAAGTCTGGTCCCTCTTTCCCTGTGGACATATAAACAATACCCTCCACTTGGATGGGTTCATGCCCTGTGCCCCCGCTACCCATTTCTTTTTAATTTTTTTCCTTCCCCCTCCTCCTTTATTTGGCTACCATATGTATCCCTGGAATTGGTCTGCCCCTTGCCATACAAAGACTTGAGGACGATATTCCCACTCAGAGCAGCCAATCCACAGAGAAGCCCACATGGCTGGCCCCACTATAAGACAGGACATCCCTCACTGACCCATAGTCCTACAGAGGACAACACTGGAGACACAGTGTGGGAATTCCGCCCTATCTCATCCCACCACACTGAGGCAAAACACTAAGGGCGTGGAATAGAACAGAAAGGGGAGCAGAGCAATGAAGTCACCAGGGAATATAAAAAAATAGACTTTCGGGCCAGGGTTTGGTGCCCCAACAGACTCCACTGGAAAACACTCCTAAAGGCCAAAAAGCAGTCCTTGAACTGAATACAAGCTTTTCTTTCTTGTTGCTGTGTTTTGTTTTGTTTTTCGTCATTGGCTTTTTGTTGTTTTGTTTTCTTTTGTTGCTTGGTTTTGCTCTGTCTTGTTTTTGTGCATGTTATTATCTCTGCAGGTCTGTCTAAATAAGATAGGCTGGATGAACAATCTGATGGAGAAAACAATGGGATGGACAGTTCCAGGGGGACATGGGAGAGGGGGAGGTGGGGGAAAGAAGTGCTGTTAACAAACTCAGGGACAAGGGAACAGCAAATGATCCAAATCAGTGGTGAGGTGTGTGTAGGAGGCGTGGCAGTAATGTAACCGAGAGGAATTACTGAAACCCTAATGAAGGCTGAGCATGATAGTGGAACAAGAGGAAAGTCAAAGGAAATAGAGGAAAGAGCGAGGAGGCAAAGGGAATTTATAGAGGTCTAAATACAGGAATGTGCATATGTAAATATATTTATAAATGAGGATGTGGAAATAGGTCTATGTGCATATATGTATAGATTTAGTATTAAGGTAGCAGATGGACATTGGGCCTCCACTCAAGTACTCCCTCAATGCAAGAATATTTTGTTCTATTAAACTAGCATTCCATGATGCTGACTTCTTAACATAATTGTGAAGACAAAGTGGGTGAATTAGCAAATGTGGTGAAGAAAGCTGATGGTGCCCGGCTATCAAAAGATATAGCATTTGGGGTCTTAAAGGCTTGAAGGTAAACAAGTGGCCATCTAGCTCAGATGCAACAAAGCCCACATGGAAAAAGCACACTAGCCTGGGTGATCAGGAGGTGCCGAAGGAATCAGGTATCAGGCATCAAAGAACAAAAAATCATATTATTATGTGCTCACCTCTCTGATAGGATCACTCAAGACAAATGGGTGCATAAGCAAATGAGGCGAAGAAAGCTGATGGTTCCTGGCTATCAAAAGAGATAGTGTCTGGGGTCTTAAAGGCTTGAAGGTAAACCAGTGGGCATCTAGCTCAGAAGCAGCAAAGCCAACACGGAAAAAGCACACCAGCCTGTGTGATCATGAGGTGTCGAAGGGATAAGGTTATCAGGCATCTTGAGAACAAAAAAAAAAATCATATCATTTTGAATGAGGGGGAGTGCGGAGTGGAGACTCAAAGCTCATCTGTAGACAACTGGACATCCCTTTATGGAAGCATCAGGGGAGGAGACATGCCAGTCAGGGTTCAGGGTAGCAACAATGAAACATACGACTTTCCTCTGGTTCCTAAATGCTTCCTTCCCTCCACCCTCACTATCATGATCCCAGTTTTACCTTACAAATCTGGCTAGACCAGAGGTTGTACACTGGTACAGATAGGAATTGGAAACACAGGGAATCCAGGGAGGATGATCCCTTCAGGACCAGTGGTGAGAGTGGTGAAACCAGGAGGGTGGTGGAAGGGTGGGGTTGAAAAGGGGAACTGATTACAAGGATCAACATATAACCTCCTCCCTGGGGGACAGACAGCATGAACATGGGTTAAGAGAGACGTCGGACAGTGCAAGATATGACAAAATAATAATTTATGAATTACCTAGGGTTCATAAGGGAGGGAGAAGTGGGGAGGAGGGGAAAATGAGGAGCTGATGCCAGGGACTTGTGTGGGGAGCAAATGTTTTGAGAATTATGAGGGCAATGAATGTACACATGTGCTTGACACAATTGATGTATGTATAGATTGTGATAACGGTTGTATGAGCCCGTAAGAAAATGATTAAACAAAAAATAAAGAAAACCAAAATCGTCCCAACTGGACCAGTGATAAACAGAGAAAAGATTGAATTTATTAAGGATTTCATCTTGCTTGGATCCACAATCAATGCTTATGGAAGCAGGAGGCAAGAGATAAACGATGCATTGCATTGGGTCAATCTAATACATAAGATCTCTTTAAAGTACTGAAATTCTAGGATGTGACTTTGAGAACAAAGGTGAACCTGACCCAAGTCATGATATTTTCAAGCTCCTCACATGCATTGAGTAAGGAAGACTAAAGAAGAATCAATGCATTTGAATTATGGTTCTAGTGAAGCAGATTGAAAGTCCCATTGACTGCCCAAAAGACAGACAAATGTGTCTTGAAAGAAGTTCCAGTTCATGTTCTCACCTTGCTTCAGTCGAGGTTTTCCTACACATTTTCTGTCTCCTATTGGGAGTTCTGTGTAGTTGCTTTTTTGGTACTACTCATCTGGGAATGCGGCTTGCTTTATTTAAGGTAGTTACACTGTGCTTGTTTAGCTGGTAGGGCCCCTGCAAGTCCCTTCATTTGCAATTTTTATTCAGTTTCTGTTTCCCTTAAGTGTTTGAACTAATTTTTTATCTTTCTGTTTACTGTTCTGAGTGCTTAGATTGTCATTTGTGTAGGTTTTATTTGATTCACAGCTCTTTGTTAGAATCTCAGTGATTGATTTCTGCGTAGTTTTCCAACCCCCAGACTGATTAATAATCAATGAAAATGAATATCTAGTGTCAAACATTAATAATTTCAAACAGATGGAATAGCAATAAATTTAAGGGAGAGAGAATTCTGATCCACAATCTTTTTCTTGGAAAGAAATGTATTTTAAAATTTACAGTGTGAACCAAAAAGAATACTGAAATTGAACTTGACAAAATGGTGTCTAATTAAGCACTCCTCTAAAAATATGCCAAATGACTTATAGTTGTTATTTAATGGTGTGGTTAATAAGAAGCTAATCTCCAAGGCCATTGCCTTAAGACTATCTCCTCAAAGAATTTATTGACCACTATTGGATTTCTATCATTTTTTTCTGTCAGTTTGTTGTAAAGTGGTGGCAACTAGTGGCTACATGCTGGAAGCAATACCACAGATGAATAAAAGATCATTAGGATCAACCATGGAAGCCAGCCTCACCAGAACTTCTAGACCACTAGTTCTCAACCTTTCTAATACCACGACCCTTTAATACAGTTCCTCCTGTTGTGGTGACCCCCCCCCCCTACAACCATAACATTATTTTTATTGCTACTTCATCACTATAATTTTGCTATTATTATGAATTGGGTGTCCCCTGTGAAAGGGTTGCTTGACCCCCCAAAGGAGTTGTGACCCACAGGTTGAGAACTGCTGTTCTAGACCAAGATAGTCTAGGAAGGAAGGTCTGCTGGTTCATTTCTGATAATCAGCCAATGAAAATGTAAAGATAGCAGCAAATCATAGTTCAGTATAGTCCTGGAAAATAAGAACCTATTACTCATTCGTAGGTTATGAACATTATGAAGGACTGGGCACAGGACTGGGCACTGGTTAGTTGTGTTTTACAAAGTCACCATGAGTCATGCGTGATTTGATGGCAGATTGAAACTATGCAACCAAAGAGATGGATTTCCTCACTGAATATGCACATTGATTGAGGGCCCACACAGCTCCGGGTACTATGCTTGGCATTGAAGCTACAATGGCAAGCACAAAGGAGATGGTCCCGACTTTGTGGAGCTCATGGTCTAGTGGGAGAGGCAGGCATTGATTAAAAGTAAACACGGAGAAAATATGTTTACACTGTGATAAAGGCCGTACATTTTATTTCACAGAAACAAGATTTATAAAGGAACTAAAATAATGAGCATGCAAAATAAGCAGCATTTTTAGCTATGGTTCTTATACCGTTAATTTGTTTAGTAATCCCTATTTTCATAGAAAAATGAAATAAAAATTATTCCAAGCACTATCATAATTCATCCTTTATTAGTGGGGCACCATTTTACTCTTTAGCTACCTTTTTCCCCCAATTAGGCATTTTTTTCTCTCTCTGCTTCTTTTTGCCACTTTTGCTGTGAGACTGTATAACTACGGTGAGGGGCTCATGGAATGCAAACTCTTTTTAGTTGCAAGCTGACAGAGAAAATGAAGCAAACAATTATTTTAACCACAAATTAAAGGAGAAGTATTTTTACACCCTGAAAAAGAGTTTTTGCAGTCAGGTTTTCAATAGTTAAATTTCAGGACTGCAATGGGTGTGTGCTCTGCTGTCTGCAGTATAGGAAGAGGTGGCTATATCAAGAAATTGAAGTTCTTTAGATACTTATTAAGTTGAATTATTGTAATAGAAAGATTGATGTTCTTAATAGAGTATTAAAGTGGTATTAATAGAGTATTATAGTGGTATAGTCTTGAATGATAACTCACTGTGGGCAGTCAGTTGTTAATCAGCAATCACCAACTTCTAATGTTGGTTTATAGTGTTGATTGGCCTATATAAGAAATGTCAGAAGATGCTGTATTTTTCCATGATGTTCAAAATGTTTGACAAAGAACTTTTAATTTCATTTCCAAATGTTTTTCAACATTCACACTGAGAAGTTGTGCTTATAGCCCAGGGCATAACATGTGGCAAGAACCTGGCAAAAAGATCTTTTTCCAGAGGAACAGGTGTATGTATTAGTCACAAAGAAAGAAAAGGTAGATAACACAATTTTTATTAGGAATGCAGAACTAGCCAAAAGAAGGGGGAAATGTGTTACTTAGTTTATCCCAGGGTGTAATAAGAAAATGTATCGATATAACTTCTAAAATTAATAAATCATTCCTTAGAATTATGATTCACTCCCATTGAGTCAATGCTGACTCATAACAACCTCTGGTGAGTTTATGAGACTGTAACTGTTTACAGGAGTAGAAACCCAGTCTTTGTCCAGTGGTTTTATATTGCTGACATTGCAGACCCCAGCCCAGCCTGTAAAAACTACACTGCCAGGGTTCCATTAGAATTCAGTAAGGCAGGCAAACATATTCACTAACTTTATATTTCACTAAATTTATATCTTATGCAATTTGGACAAGGCAAAGAAAATATTTTTTAAAAACAGGTTGGTCAAAGTGGTAAATTTTAAACATTAAAAGAAAAGTTTTATATTTATTCTAATAAAAATATTTAGTTAACGTGTCTGGCTAGTAAAACAGAAATTCTACTAGAAATGCAAACCCCGTGGAAGCAATAGTCAAGAACGCAAACATTGTATCGCATTGTCAAATCTGTAAAGGACCTCTTTAAAGTGCTAAAACGCATAGATGTCAGACTTCCAGGAAGATAGAACTGATGATGTCCATGTGGGGAACTCCCCTGAAATTGCTGGGTTTGGAGACTGAGCTCTCCTCCTAATAGGAAACTCTGTCTATCTAGGGAGAAAGTGAACCCTAGTGAGATAGAGACACACTCAATCCTGCGGCACAGTTGGCTCCAACTAGTCCTTAGAATCATTGTTACTAGTCTCGGAAAGAGAAAATACAGGGCCCCTAGAATCCTGACAGATGGTGCTAAGCTCCACTAAAATGACATGCAATCAAAAATACACACCAGCAATCACTACAAGAAAGCAAGAAAAACAAAATGCAATGTCCAAGAAATATCTGAACCTAGCAACGTACATAGGAGCAGACTTTGAACCGCCACAGAAAGGAATCTTCAGAATGCTGTTTAGAGTCATACAGGATATGAGGTAATCAATACAAAAAATAGATATAATAATAGAGAAATAATAGGATAGAGTCCACATTCTAAAGGGAAATACCTGAGTTGAGGGATGAAGCAACAGAATCATTGAATACGGTAAGAGACCTCATCAGGCTGGAAGAAGCAGAAAACCATATCAATGACTTCAAAGATAACCAAGCAGAATCCCACAAACCAGAGAGGCAATCAAACATGAGAATCAAAGAAGCTGAAGGAAACCTGAGAACAATGAACGATGTTAAGAAGAGAAACAATATTTGAATAATTGAGATAACAGAATGACAGCAGCCAAAACAATAAGGAAATTCTGGGAAGAAAACACCCCTAATGTAGTGTATGAGAATCAGACAACCATCCAGGAAGCAGAAAGGACACCAATTAGACTGAAAAAAAAAAACCCAAAACAAACAAACAACAAAAAACACACCAAGGCATATAGTAGTCAAACCATCCAACTTTGAGGCAAAGGAGAAATTCATAAGAGCATCTAGAGAAAAAAAACCGCAGTCACCTGTAAGGGTAATCAGATAAAAATATGCCCAGACTTAGCAGAAACATGAAGAAGAGAGTGGAATAGCATCTTGAAGGAGAATAACAGTAACCCAAGAATCCTCTATCCAACCAAGTACATATTAAAATAGATGGAGAGGTAAGAGTTTTCCTAGACAAGTAAAAATATAGAGAACACATTAAAAAAAAATCTAGCACTACAAAAATTTTTTCCAACTTTGGACAAAAGACCAACATCCACAGAGCACAAACATGAGACCGCTGCATATCATAATTGTGTCAGTCTGGGTACTTTAGAGAACAAATCCACAGAAACTCATGTACAAGAGAGAGTTTTATATAAAGGTTAAGTGCACATCAAGAAAACATCCCAACCCAGTACTGCCCAAGCCCATAAGTCCAACATTAACCCATATATCTAATGACAATCCATAAAGTCCTCCTCCATCTCACAAAACACACACTATTATGCCAACTGCAGGAGGAAAGCTGAATCAGTGAATGTGTAAGCATCTCAGTGCTGGCAGGGGTCTCCACACAGCTGCTCCAGCATCCAGGGCTGCATCCAAGTAGGTCCCGCTGCTTCTCCTCAGGGATGTCTTGTAGGAAGTGAGCTTTGCCAGTTGAAGCAGGGAACTGGCTAAGGCAATTGCACCCTGTCCGAACATCACAAAGTAAGAGACACAAGAACTTGAAAGATGAAGCTCACTGAGCCATTTATCCCTCTGCCCTTCAATTAACCCCACATGTGTTTATCGGCCAGGTTGGCACAATAAACTTTAACTATATCAATAATACTAGCCAGAAGTCAATGCACTGAAAGCAACTCCCAAGATGTCATTGACCAATGGTTAAAAGAAGGCCAGAATGTATCCCCCTACAGATAAACAATACAACACACACAACACACTGCTAAGGAGGGAGGTAGGAAAATATCTAACACAAAAGGTAGAAGATGACAGCAAAGAATCCATAGTTGGATGTAGTAACTGATCATTAATGGTATGAATTTACCCATTGTGTTTGTCTTTAAGGCTAGTACACTGGTTAAGAAGCAAAACCCATCAATCTGATCAATCTGTTGTCTACAAGAGGTGCAGCTCAAGCTCAGATGCAAAATAGGTTGAGGATCAAAGGCTGGATAAAAGTATATCAAGGTAACAGCAATTTTTTAAAAGCAGGAGTTGCAATCCTAATCTCTGACAAAACCGATATCAAGGTGCAGGACATAATGAGAGGTAAGGATGGGTACTATATAATGTTTAAGGGATCAGTAGATTAAGAGCCAATGAGCATAATAAACATATGGACCCAATGAGAGATCAGCAAAATTCATCAATGAAATCCTTCAAAAGATGTAAAAAGAAATCACTGGATCAACCTTAATAGTCAGAGACTTCGACACACTGCCTGTCAAGAAAGACAGATCAGTGGGAAAGAAACTCAACAAGGAGGCTACAGAACAAAACTTTACAATCAGACAACTTGACGCGATAAACCTATTCAGAGCTCTCCACCCAAAGACAACAACAACAAAAAATTCACACTCTTTTGAAGTGTTCGTGGCACATATTGGAAAAAAGACCACATGCTGGGACACAAGTAAAGCTTGAATAAATTCAAGCATATACAGGGCACTAAGACCTCTGTCTCTGACCACCGTGTCATAACATTGGAGATCCAAAAAGGGAAGCCAAAAAACAAGTGCAAACACTTTGAGGATGAATAACTTTCCTCTTTAAAATGAGTGGGTACTGGCCCAAGTAAGATATGAAATTAGGAAGTTTTCTAGAAACTAATGAAAATGTGAACACACATACCAAAACCTGTGGGATACAGCAAAGGCAATTATCAGAGGATGGTTGATAACAATAAATGCATATATGAAGAAGGAAGAGAAACTTATGGTTGATACTCTATCCCGAAAATTTCAGCAGAACAGAGTCAACACAACAATCCTTCTAATAGCAAAAGAAAAGAAATTATAAAAATTGGAGCAGAGATAAACAAATGAGAAAACAATAAAACAATGCAAAAAATCAATGCACCAGAAACCTGGGTCTTTGCAAGGATTAACAGAATCAATAAACCATTGGTCTATCCAACGAAAGATAGGCAGGAACAGCCATCAATACCCAGGATGAGGGATGAAACGGGAAATTACAACAGAACCTTTTGAAATTAAAAGCCTAATTACACAGTACTACAAAGGATTGTACTCCAATGACTACAGCAACTTGGAAAACATGAACCAATACTTGGAAATACAAACATACCACAGTTTATGTCATATCAACATCAAGAACCTGAACAGACCCATAGCAAAAGAAGAAATAGATAAGGTTACCAAGGAACTTGCAATTTTAGAAGTCCCAACCCAGATGGCTTCACAGGGAATTCTACCAAGCATTCAGGTAAGAGCTGATATCAATTCTACACAAGCTCTTCCAGAGCATCGAAAAGGACGGTAACCCCCCAAGCACATTCTCTGAAGCTAGTATAATACTGATATCAAAGCCAGGCAAGGATCCCACATGGATAGAGAACTACAGGCTGATATATATCTTTAACGAAAATTGATGCAAACATCTTTAACAAAATTTTGGCCAATAGAATAAAAAAGAATATAAAACGAATAAATCATCAAGACTAAGTGGGATTTATACCAGGAATACAGGGATAGTTCAGCATCCCCAAATCCATAAATATTATCCATCACATTGACATGAAAAAAACAAGAACCGCATGATATATCAATAGATGCAGAAAAAGCATTTGCCAACATTCAACCCCCATTCCTAATCAAGACACTCAAGAAGATAGGATTGGGAGATTACTTCAACATAGTACAAGCCATATATTAAAAACCAACACCCAGCATTACAATCAGTGGGGAAAAGAAGAAAACAATCCTACTGAAAAAGGGGACCAGACAAAGATACCTCTTGCCCCCCCCCCCCCTTTATTCAACAGCACACTGGAGGTCCTAGCTAATAACCTGAGGTAACAGAAGAACATCCAAGGTGCTTGTCTGAGGAAAGAAAGAGTGAAACTATCGTTATTTGCAGAGGATATGAGTCTATATATTGAGAACTCCAAAGGCTGCACAATAGGAGTGCTGGAAGCGATAGAAGAATATGGTAGAGCGGCAGGGTACAAGATCAACAAGCAAAAGTCAATTGGATTGCTATTTACACTTTATGTGGTTACAGAAAAATAGATAAATAATTTAGTACCCTTCACAATAGCTAAGCAAAAACAGATATCTAGGGATATATCTAAACACACACACACACACACACAATCTGTACGAGGAAAGCTACAGAAAATTATTACAAGAAACAAAAAGGGACCTTCACAAATGGAAGAATATCTCATGTTTTTGGATGGGAGGACTCAATATTATAAAGATTTCAATCTTACCTAAGGTACTATATAGGTTCAATGCAATCTCAATATAAATACCAGCATCATTTTTTCAGAGAAATGGAAAAATTGACTATGAACATCGTATGGAAAGGGAAGAAGCCCAGAATTGGCAAAGAACTCCTAAAGAAGAAAAATAAAAGTTGGCGGGCCTGTATTACCTGACTTTAAGACTTACTATACAGCCACAGTTGTCAAAACAGCATTGTACTGGTATAATGAGAGACATTCAGACAAATGGATAAGAGCAGAAAATTCAGAAATAAAAATGGCAGCATACAGACAACTAGTCTTTGATAAGGGCCTAAAAAATATCAAGTGGGAAGTTGATGCCCTTTTTAACTGATGGTGCTGGTAAAACTGGATATCAACCTGCAGAAGAATGAAGCAAGACCCTTACCTCACCCCATACATAAGGACAAATTCAGAGAATAATAAGAGAACCTATAGGCTGGGAATATATATGTAGCAAGAACTTATCAAACAAAGGGCTTATTATTAAAATCTACACAATGTTGCAAGGTTACAATAAGAAAAAAAATGAATTGCCCACTGAGGAGGTGGGCAAAAGACATAAAGAGAAGATTCACAAAGGAGGAACCCCAAATGGCCAATAAACATATAAGAAATTGTTCCTAATCATTAGCCATTGGGAAATGCAAATGAAAACAACTGTGAGATACCATCTACCACCCACAGAGATAACCGAATTAAAAAACAAACAGCAACAAATGTGTGTGTGTATGTGTGTGTGTGTGTGTGTGTGGTGACATAGGAACTCTCATTCACTGCTGGTGGTCTTGTAGATACATAAATTGAATTACTTATGACCCAGCAGTTCTATTACTGGGCATATAACTGGAAGAAATAAGAAATCACCACGACCAGACATATGTGCTCCAATGTTCATAGCAGCACAGTTTGCAATGACAAAGAATTGGAAGCAGCCTAAATTCCAATCAATAGACAAATGAATTAAAAAACTCTGGTATAGTCACAGCAGAATAGGCATAGGGGAATATGCACACATCATACAATTCCTGGGCAGAGGATCACATACTCTGGCAAGAGCTAGACCCAACCCAATGATGTATATGCCATCAAAGAAGAAAGAAAGAAAATGCAGACAGCACATGTGCTGAAAGACATCCCACTCTGCCCCATAGGCCTTTATGGTCCACAGAGAGCTTGGGAGAGAAAAAAGATGGCAACGGGTGATCAGGGTAGTAGTCCACATAAGGGGGGTGGGGTATTGTTCATGCCTCCTCAGGAAAGGGAGAGTGAGAGTCGACTTCATCCCTGTCCGCCAATCCTTGCATCCTTGCGGGTTCACAGCAGAACCGCTCGCTCACAGCTCACTCCCAGCAGAGCCAGCCTCAGCTCAAGACATAAGGTCCCCTCTCCAGATGGCAGTGCTACAGAGGGTATCACTCAGGATGCAGTTCAGGGAGAGAGGTTGGTCGGTCTAACCTGCCTGCATGGGTGCAAACCAAGATGGGAGTGCAACAGACCCACAATGGGAGCAAAGCCAGGAAGTCCCTGAGGAACCAGACACTAGACTTCTGACTTAGGGGACAGCACTTGGCATCTCATCAGAACTGATTATTGGGGGGCCCACATGGGGGCCACACTGAAAGTCTAAAGGTGTATAATGTGGTGGGGGTGGGCACTAGACCACTCCAAGCCAGACTGCAGGAAGAGCAAGGGGGATGTGTAGGAGTTATGCCTCTCAGTCATGAATGCTGAAGTCCAAATGGGTATAAATGCTGTTTGGTAAGCAGATCCTGGGATTTGGAACCCTGAAATAAAAGGGGATTGGTCTGATGGATTATAACAGGGCCTGCTCGCTGTTTAACAGAGAGATACCCACTCACGCTGGGTCAGGATAACAGTTAGACTTGGAACTATTTGAATGGCCTCCCCCTCCTTTCTCTTTTGGTGTCTATCTAGAGAAGGTAATCCCAAGGAGACAGTGATGGGACCAGTGATTCTGGGGGTGGCGGGGAGGGTGGTGGTGGACCAGTAACGACAGGCACAGGGGAATAGCAAGTGTCCTAAAACAGATGGTGAGGAAGGTGTAGCGTTCCTGGTTATGTTTGATCAATTGAAAGGTATCCAAGAAGAATTACTGAGAGGTGAACAATGGATAATCATGATCGTGGGGCAGGTGAAAGAAAAAAGAAAAAGGAGTAGGAAGAAGAAAATAAAAATTATATATGAGTATAAATATAGATATGTATATTTATAAATATAGGTGCATGTTCTCTCTGTCTCTCTCGAAGCAGATGTTGGACCTCAATTTAATCTTACCTCAGTACAAGAATGGCTTGTTCTAATAATGATAATCACCCTCTGACATGATCGCTGAAGACAAACTGAATGCATAAGCAAATGTGGCAAAGAAAGCTGATAGTGCTCAGCTATTAAAAGATATAGCATCTGGGTTCTTACAGTGTTGAAGGTAAACAAGCAGTCATCTAGCAGGGAAGCAAAAAAAGCCCACATGAAGAAGCACACCAGCCTGTGTGATCATGAGGTGTCGACAGGATAGATATCAGAAGTTCAAAAACAAGCAATCAAATTGATGTGAAGGAGCATGGACAAAGTGGAGACCCAAACCCCATCTTTAAGATAATTGGATAGTCCCTCACACAGGGGCCACACAGAGGGATGATATATCCTGGGTGCCGTAAAGCACTGATGAAACACATAATGATTCTCTAGTTCTTTAACATTTCCTCCTCTTACTATCATGGTTTTTGATTCACCTCTCAACTCTTGTTAGACCTGCATAAGTTCATATATATAATTAAGGTTGTTCGATGCACAGAAGCCAAGATAGATAACCCTTCAGAAATAGTAACTGGAGTAATGATTCCCTGAGGGTATGGGAAGAGGAGTGTGGAAGGGGAGCTGATAACAATGATGATTGTATAACCCCACTTGAGGGGAAAGAATAACAGAACTGTAGCGAATGGACACTTACAATGGTGTAAGATATGGCATATATGTAGTATTTTATATATATTAACAAGGCTTTGGGGGGAGGGAGAAGAGGGTGGGAGAGGAAGAGGATAAAAGGGAGCTAATATCAGAGTTCAAGTAGAAAGAAAATGGTGGTGGTGGCAGCAATTGTACAATTGTGCTTGAGCTAATTGAATCATGGATTGTTATATATAAGAGCTCCCAATAAAATGATTTTATAAAAATAAAGAAGAATGATTTAAAAAAATAATAAAAAATAAAGAAAAAGCACAGAAATCTCCCTGAAAAGTAATTAACACTTGACCAAAGCCATGGTATTTTCAATTGTCCCATATGCATATGTGAAAGCTAGACAATGAATAAGGATGCCTGGAGAAGAACTGATTCAGGAGGAATATTGTATACACTATGCACTGCCAGAAGAAGCATGCATGGGAAGAAATAGAAGCAGAATGCACTGTATACATGAGCACAACAAGATTCTCATAAAAAGAAGAGAACAGACTTTGGACATGTTATCATGAGAGACCAGTCCCTGGAAAGGGGCAGCATGTTTGGTAAAACAGAGGGTGAGAGAAAAGTAGAAAGACTTTGGGTAGGATCGATTGGCACAGTGGCTACAACAATAGGCTCAAACATAATAATTGTGAGGCTGGTACAGCACTGGGAAGGGTTTTCTGTTGTACATAGGTCTCTTGGAGCCAGAACTGACTCAACAGCACCTAACAACAGCAACTATAATGGACCAGTCTTATGTTTAATCTCATAGCAATATGTAGCTGTATCTTTGGCTAGAACAGAAGTTCTTATGCCAATTGAATGATCAGAGCTCTAAGATCCTTTGTTGTAAGCATTAAAATTCATGAAAAATAATAAAACAATCAATCAAATAAATGAAACAACTTTCCTCTATTTCCTAAATGCTCCCACCCACCCCTACTATCATGATCCAAATCCTACTTTGCAAGTCTAGCCTAGACCAGAGGATGTACACTGGTCCACATGGGAACTGGAAACGTTGGGAATCCAGGGTGGATGATCCCCTCAGGACCAGTGGTGTGAGTGGTGATACTGGGAGGGCATAGGGAGGGTGGGCTGGAAAGGGGGAACCGATTTTAAGGATCTACATGTGACCTCCTCCCTGGGGAACAGACAACAGAAAAGTAGGTGAAGGGAGATGTCGTACAGGGCAAGATATGACAAAATAATAATTTATAAACTATCAAGGGTTCATGAGGGAGGGGAGAGCAGTGGGGGGGGGGGAATGAGGAACTGATGCCAGGGCCTTAAGTGAAGAGCAAATGGTTTGAGAATGATGAGGGCAATGAATGTGCTTTACACAATTGATGTATGTATGGATTGTGATAAGAGTTTCATGAGCCCCTAATAAAATGATTAAAATAAAAGCTTGGCTATTGAAAAATTTCAAAGGAACTCAACATGCCTTGTATTTATTTTTCATGGATTAATTATTTTGTGTAGGTTCTAAATTATAGGTTGAGGAAAAAGAGACTATTATAATTCTATTAAAATCTATTACATGCTAACAATAATCCCCCAAAATACCATTTTGTAACATACATATAATGTCTCTTCTAAACAGAAACAAGAATGAAAATTCATGGGAGTAAAAAGAAACACATTGATGTTTGCATTACCGAGTTCTGTGTTAGGTTGGGTTGTCTAGAGAAACAGAACCAGTGACGTCCATTTATGTGTAAGAAAGAACTTTATATCCCAAGTCTTCAGGGTGATGTTCCTGATTGGAACAGCTCATTCACAGAGAGCCCTGCAGGGCTTGTCCCAGCTCAAGACATGATAACAGTGCTACAGAGGACAGCACAGAAACTGCAGTTTGGGAGTGTGGCTGGTCTGACCCACTCACACGGGGGCAAACCAAGAGGGGAGTGCAACAGACCCACAACGGGATCAAAGACACAAAGTCCCCGAGGGTTCTCCATTGTAGACTTCTGACTGAGGGTGGGGGTGGAGGGGCAGCGCTTGGGACACAAATGCTGGGGACTAAAAAGGTATAAGTGCTATTAGGTAAGCGGATCCTGGGGTTGGATCCCTGAAAGAAAGGGGGAATGGACCGACTGATTATATCAAGGCCTGCTTGTCATTTAACAGAGGGATACTCATCTACTATGGGTCAGGACAACAGACACGAAACTGTTTGCACGGTCTCTTTTCTCTCTCTCATTTTTTCCCTTTTGGTATCTATTTGTATGACAGACAGGATAAGCAATCCCAAGGAGATGGCAATGGGACCAACGGTTCTGGGGGTGGGAGGTCAGGGGAGCAATGAGGCTCAAATGACAAGGACAGGAGAGTAGCAAGGGAACTAAAATTGATGATGAGGAGGGGATCGTGTTCCTGATTGTGTTTGATCAATTGAAATGTATTCACGAGGAATTATTGAGAGATGAATGATGAGCAAACATGATAGTGGGACGGGAGGAAAGAAAAAAAGAAAAAGAATGTAAACATTAGCCCACATAAAAGAATCACACCATTGATCATGAGGTGTCCACAGGTATAGGTACCAAGAGTTCAAAAACAAGAAATCAAATTGATGCAAAGGAGCATGGACAAAGTGGAGACACAAAATCCACCTGTAAGATAATTGAACAGTCCCTCACAGAAGGGCTCAAGGAAGGGATGATACATCCAGGCTAGAATATACCACTGATGAAACATAACTATCCTCTAGTTTTTTAGTATTTCCTCCTCTTACTATTATGGTCATAGTTTTGCCTCATGAATCTTGTGAGGCCTGTCGATGCTCATTTGCATAATTTCTATAATTAAGATAATTCGATGCATGGAGCCAAACAACCCAAAGGGGAGAAAACACTTAGATTTCTCAAGCTGAGTGAATTAAAGAAAAAATTAAGTCAAGGAAAGAATTGACATATTGAAGGATATTACAGGGGAAATGTTGAATAACACAGGAAACACCATGGGAAGGCTGAAGGCACAGACAAAGTCACTTCACCCAAAGGAATTGGCAGACTTCCAATCATTTCAGGAGGTAGTATAGGAACACTACTAACGGTGCTGAAGGGAGAAGTCCAAACTACACTGAAGGAATCGAAGAAAACCAAGCTCCAGGAATCAACAAACAGATGCAAAGCCGAGAGCATTCACCTGTCCATGCCAAAAGTTTTGCAGAAAATCACCTGGCCAACCCACTGCAAGAGATTTTTGTGTGTTAGCCCAATCCAGAGAAAGGTGAACCAACAGAACGTGCAAATTATCAAATAATTTTAATAACACATGCAAATTTGCTCAAGGTAATTAAAAACAGTTGCAGCAGTATATCAATAGAGAGATGACAGAACATTTAAGCTAAATTCATAAGAGGATGTGGAACAAGGAATATTGC
The DNA here is from genome assembly GCF_050624435.1 of Tenrec ecaudatus. Lineage (NCBI taxonomy): Eukaryota > Metazoa > Chordata > Mammalia > Afrosoricida > Tenrecidae > Tenrec > Tenrec ecaudatus. The sequence goes on from NC_134535.1 coordinate 58,923,839, forward strand.
TGCGGACATCAGATGAATCTTAAGTGAAAGTACAGAATGCCTGAAAAATGCAAAAGCATTTGACTGTGAATCATAATGAATTATGGAGAGTCATGTGAAGGATGGGAATTGCCGAACACTCAGTGGCCCTCATGTACAGAAGCTGCACATTGACCAGAAGGAAGTTATCCGAGCAAGGGAGCGCTGCATAGTTTGAAATCAGGGAAAGTGAGTGTCAGGGTTATATTCTCTCACCATATTTATCCATCTGTATGCTGAGCCAATAATCTGAGAAACCAAACTACATCAAGAAGAAAGCAGCATCAGGATCGAAGAAGATTCACTAACAAGCTCTGATATGCAGATAACAAAACCACTTGCTAAAGAAAGCAAAGAGGACTTGAAACTCTTACTGATAAAAATCAAAGATCACAGCCTTCAGCATGGATGATACTTCCACATAAAGAAACCAAAACCTGGCAAGTAAATAAACCATTGGAGAAAAGATGGAAGTTGTCAAACACGTCATTCTACTTGGATTCATAACCAGTGCCCACGAAGAAACACTGATTCGGTAAATCTGCTGCAAAATACTTCTTTAAACTTATGACGCCACTGGAGACTAATGTGCACCTGACCCAATTGTTTCACATGAATGTGAATGTGGGAGAATGATTAAGGAAGACTGAAGAAGAATCGAACCAGTTGAATTATGGTGTTGGAGGAAAAGATTGAACATGTCACGGATTGCCCGATGAATGGACAAATGTGTCTCGGAAGAAGCGCAGTTGGAGCGCTCCTTAGAGACAAGGTGAGTGAGGCTTTGTCTCACGAACTTCAGACATGTCATCATGCGGGACCAGTCCCTGGAGAAGAGAAAGGAGTTCAAACATCATCACTGAGGACGGCGCCGCCGAGGAGGGTTGTATTTTGTTGCGCATCGGGCCGCTCTGAGTTGGAACGGACCCAACAGCAGCAAACCACAGAAATGGGCCATTAACAACCTTATCAAGAGCACTTTTGATAGATTGATGGGAACAAAGAACAATTAGAGTGAATTCCTTTAATAAATTTGAAACGATCTGAGATACGTTGTATCTTCTAAGCAGCAGACTGAAAAACACACATTGAGATAACAAGAACAACCGGCCTTTGTTCAGTCCCTACTTTAAAAAGCGCTGTACTAAAGTGCTTTCTGTGCACAATTTTATTTGCCTCTTCACAATAAATCTACGAATTAGGTACTATTACCACCTGTTTATCAGTAAGGAAAATGAAATTTGTAGAATCTAAGGTCTTTTATAAGGTGACAAGAAATTGGTAAGCTGAGATTTTTAAAGTATTTTCATAGTTCCCTGAAGCAGATAATTATTGTGTTTCCAAGGCATGTTAATTGCTATTGGAGAAGAATAGTCTCATTCTTATGAATTAAGATGATCATTTGCATTTCATTTATTTCATGCGTTTCCTCGTTTTCTAGAATTTGTGCAAAATAACAAATTATAAGTAGTTTCTTGAATAGCTGTTTGTGTTGTTATTGTTTTAATCCAGAGTTGTTTTAATTCACATTTAACAAGTTTTATTTATTCATTTAGAAATCATTGTATTGGGGCTCATACAACTCTTATCACAATCCATCCATCCATCCATTGTGTCAAGCACATTTGTACATTTGTTGCCTTCATTATTTTCAAAACGTTTTTTTTCTACTTGAGCTCTTGGTATCAGCTCCTCATTTTCCCCCCTCACTTCCTCATGGATCCTTGATAATTTATAAATTATTAATTTTTCATGTCTTACACTATCCAACGTCTCCATTCACCCACTTTATTGTTGTTTATCCCCCAAGGAGGGGGTTATATGTAGATCATTGTGATCCATTTCCCCTTTCTTCCCCAGCTTCCCTTTCCCCTCCTGGTATCGCTACTCTCATTATTGGTCCTGAGGGGTTTATCTGCCCTTGATTCCCTGTGTTTCCAGCTCTTATCTGTACCCAAGTACATGCTCTGGTCTAGCCATATTTGTAAGGTAGAATTGGGATCATGATATTTGGGGGGGCAGGGGGGCGGGGAAGGAAGCATTAAAGAATTAGAGGAAAGCTGTATGTTTCATTGGTGCTGTACTGCATCAGACTGGCTTGTCTCCTCCCCACAACCCTTCCTTAAGGGGATGTCCGGTTGTCTACAGATGGGATCTGGGCCTCCACTCTGCACTCCCTCTCATTCACAATGATATGATTTTTTTGTTCTTTAATGCCTGATCCTATCAACACCTCGTGATCACACAGGCTGGTGTGCTTATTCCATGTGGGATTTGTTTTTTCTTAGCTAGATGGCTGCTTGTTTATCTTCAAGATTTTAAGACCCCTGGTGCTATATCTTTTCATAGCCAGGCACCATCAACTTTCTTCACCACATTTGCTTATACACCTGCTTTGTCTTCAGCAATCATGTCAGGAAGGTGAGCACCATGGAATGCCAGTTTAATGGAACAAAGTGTTCTTGCATTGAGGGAGAGCTTGAGTAGAGGCCCAATGTCCATCTGCCACCTTAATACTAAACCTAAAAATGTATGCACATAGATCTATTTCCACATCATTATATATAAATATATTTACATATCTACATGCCTGGATTTAGACCTCTATAAATGCCTTTTGCATCCTCATTTACAGTTTTATTTCAAACTGTTTCAATTCACTGAATTTAGATGAGAAAGTTGAATCATGTCAAAATGTTATTTAGAATGAAAAACAGGAAGAAGAGAATCAAGAACAGGAGTAGGATATGAAATATGTGGTTCATTCATTCATTTCATGAACAGCTGCCATCTCTGCCATGAGATGAATAGAACTAGATGGTACCTATTACCATTGCCAAACACTTTGACCAACATTGTTGGCCATTTATTATTCTAACTCTGATTTAAAAATAAGACTTTAAAGAAATATCCTAATCAAAAGGGAAAATATAGAATGGAATTTCCAATTCTTATGGACTCCAGACTTCCCAGAATCACTATGGCTCAGTGAAATCTTAGAACTCTTGCCCTGAGATTCTTAAACCTTAAACCAAAACATATCTCCCAAACTTTCTTAAAATCAAACCATAATCTAGCTTAATGAGTAACCAGTATCTGCCCTGATCATTTTGCTCATTTAAGAGTGATCTATGTTGGGTCAAACTGACAATAGAAAATCAAAAGATGAGAGAGGACCTTTAGGAGGCATTGAACTTATGTTAATGGGTGAAGCACGGCCAGAAACGAAGGAGAAAGTATGATCATGGCTGTACACCCCAGTCAACTGGTGCACGTCTTCCTGACTAGGCAGATTCTCAGCAACAAACTAAAATTTACTAAAAATGCTATTGAAGAAAGTATTATTTTCTAGACTATTTTTTACCTTTAAAAAATAGAGGATTTTTTGGAGAACTCGCTTACAATTGTGGAAATGTACTCTAAAAATAAGGATCACAAATAGCCACTAAACAGTTAACATGCTATTTCAACTTCCCCACCATTCTGTACGATGACCATTACTATCACCAACGTTTTGCACACGGGAAGCTGGAGGCTTGGAGAAATAGCAAATTGTTTAAAGTCACACAGTTTGTAAGTGATGGCGTATGAATTGAACCCCACCCTCCTCTGAAATTGCATTCTATGATGTTTCCACTCCAACATGCATGTAAATTTAGTTAATTCCAAAACTCAGCTTGAAATATGATATCTTTACTCATCTGTGTAAAATTGATTACCCTCCCTTGATGCACCATTGTGAATAACAGCTGGGGGATCAGGGTCTCACAGCTAAAAAAAAAACAAACAACATATGGATTTTAAAATTATTATGTTTCCTCTGGGAGGAACATGTTCGGTGATTTTTTTTCTATATTAGAATTGGCTCCACATAAATCCAGAGAGAGGAAAGCAGCGTTGCTCATTGCTCAGTGATCTTTGTGTGAATACCGGATTTTTTGGAGGAAGTCGGTAGAGAATGGGGGTGCACTCAGATCATGCCACAGATTCTGCAGCCTTCTGTGAAGTGGGCTAGGGAGAGTGTCACCGCTTTCTAGAAGGAATTCTATGATCATGGCACAGATTCTGCAGCCTTCTGTGAAGTGGGCTAGGGAGAGTGTCACCGCTTTCTAGAAGGAATTCTATGATCTTCCATTGCTTCTGCACCTCACATTTCCCTTCACAACAAAATGGTTTGCTTCCATAACCAAGCTGGCCCTTCCGCTTGCTCCTCCTCTTGACTCACTGCAATTGAGCCTGTTAAGAGTACAATCATGATGATCCACTTTTGTGTTTCAAATCTTTCAATGGTTCATTACATTTAAATAAAAAACAAATTTCTCAACATGGCCTCAAGGGCATTATGTGGCCTGGCCCCTGCCCTACTCCAACTCCATTTTTTTTTCCCAGTCCACGATGCTCAGACCTTCTTGTAGGTCCAGCACATATTTTCCCTGACTGAGACTCAAAATGAATGATGTTTTCTTTTTTTCCTGCTTGGAACCTTCTTTTCTCTCCTCAGCATAAGCGCTCCCTCAGAGACCTTTCCTGACTACTCAATCCAAATGAACCTCTTCTCCCCCAATACGATTTCTGTAATTCTACTTCTCCTTCTATCTGCAGAGTAGATCCTGCTTCATGGCAGCCCCAAGTGGGTCAGAGGAGATGTGTGCTGTTCGGGTTTTCAGTGCCTGATTTTCCTCAAGTGGACTGCCGAGATTTCCTCCAGTTACCTTGTGCTTTGCCTTCAAAAGATTTATTCCAATTCGGGATTATATTTTACTTGTCCATTTGTTTGATATCATTTCCCCCAGGGAAAGTAAGCGCGCGAGGGCCCTGAAGCACCGCTTGCCATGGTAGTGCTCTGGAGAAGTGGTGGGCTGCTGAGGGGGAAGCTCGTGCCTCAAGCCCACCGGCCACTCCTGGGGAGAAAATGGGGCCACAGCCGCTCCTGTAAAGCAGACTTGGACACCCTCCATGCATGGTTCCTATGAGTCAGCATGGACTCCGTGGCCCTGGACTTTTGTTTGTTTGTTGGGGAGTAGAATTTTTTGAATAATGATTGCCCTTTCACATGATTTTTCTCTCAAGGCGGAACCTGACAGCAATAGTAATCCGCTCGTATTGGGAATTTATGATGTGCTAAGTACGGACTGCGAGGCCATCCTCTGTCGGTCCCTAGAGCTGAAACCGAGACGTTCCTTTCATGTATGCAGCCTGCGGCAATAAAGATGTTTCACGAATACGAGGCTCGCTCTGTTCTAGTGCTGTGCACGCCCCTAATTGCCCTCGCTAGCGGATGAGCGAAGGACCGGGTCACATACACACCACCTCTAGATATTCCCAAATTATTGGCAGTCGCCAAATGGAGCAAATGGTTAACATCCCAGGTTGACCTAAATATACGGAATGATCTAGTACCTCTGAAACCCCAGCCTTGGCAAACACCGCGGAGCACAGTTCTACTCTGAAGCACAAGGTGTTGCCGTAAGTTGGACATCACTCTCGGGTAATTAAAAATAAAAATTCTTATGTTATGGAGAACATGCAGTAAGAAGTGTTAGTGAATCCATGTGGGTTTGTTTTAAGGAGTTGATCTCCCTATCAACTTTCCAGACCTTTGGGGATGGGTAGATACGGGGAAATTCAAGGTTCCTTGTCTTTTCTGATTTGGAAACTGATCTCTTCTGTCTTTACAGGCTGCCGTTTGTGTTGAGCAGACATTGGTTCAAGTCATCATTTTAGCTCCCTCTGCTGGCAATGAGCGATCTTTTCGTCAAAGATAATGTGAAGTGAGTGTAAACGTTGCTCAGAGCGGTGCAATGTGCTCACGTTGCTGCTACACGTGCAGAGCTAAAGGTAGGAAGCACACAGGCTCTTAAAAACAGTCTCCCGGTGACACAATGGACGTATGTATAGATTGTGATAAGAAAGAGTTCTAGGAGCCCCCAATTGATTAAAACAAAAACAAAACAAAAACTTAGTAGCCTTATTTTGGTATAATTTACCTATTATGAAACTCTGCTGTTAAAAGTATACAATTCAATGATATTTGGTGTATTTGTGGAGCTGTGCAACCATTCCTATCATCTAATTTTAGAATATTCTTCTCACCCTAAAGAGAAATGTTTCATCCATTAGTTGTCAATTCCCATTTCCTAATCTGTTTACACCCACCCTACCATCTCTTAAACACTTACATTCTTTCTGTGTCTACTAGTTTAAATATTGGCATTTCATGTTCATTTCACGTGGTATGTGATCCTTCATTTCACTTAGGTCCATTCAGGTTGTAGCATGTCAATACTTTATTTATTTTTATTGCTGACGAATATTCCATTTTATACATATATCACATTTCACCCACGTCTATTGCCAATTTATGAGAACAATTATAGATGTAAAATTAAGTATAGTTGGGCAAAATGTGATGGGAACTCTGGTAGTGTAGTGGGATACACACTGTGCTGCTAACCACAAGGTCAGTGGTTCAAACCCACCAGTTATTCCTTGGCAGAAAGATGAGGCTGTGAATATTTAAAGTCTCATAAACTCATGGGGGCAGTTCTACTCTGACCCATTGGGTTGCTTAGAGTTGGAATTGACTCAGTAGCAGTGAGGTTTAAAAATATTTTTCAAGGATGGCTAATTAGTCTGTTCCCACTTTTTGGCAACCACGAACAATACTGCAATTAACCAGAGTGTACAGCTATTTTTGTATGCTTATATGCTTTAATTTCTTTTTGGTAAGTTGTTTATGAGTGAATTTTCTGGGTCATACTTATGTTCAACTTGTTGAGGTATTGCCAGACTTTTCAAAAATGGTTGTGCCATTTACGTTTTTATGTATGTATTCTTTTGGATTAAAAAAATAGTCCTGAAGTATAATTTAAATTTAATAATTATCCTTTACTGATTATTCTTCTATTTTACTTGTGCATTTGTTTGCTTTCTAAAAATTATTGCTTTATCTACTTCTTCATCTCTATTGCCACCATGAACTTCCTGTAGTTTTCTCTTGTAAAAGATGGCTGCTGGGCTGATGTTCAAGCGTGGACTCGGGTGAAGAATATTAGATCAGATTGGAAAACATGGCATTGTCTTCATCACTAGCTTTCCTAATGGCATCACTGCAAGAGTCCGTTTAGAGAAGTATATTGTAATGGGTTGGGGTGTTGGTTTTGGGGTTAGATATCTGGCTTTATATCCTTGGTCTATGACTTTCTCACTGCATAACCTTGGACAAGGACTTGATTTTGTAAGGCTTGTATGGAAAATGGAAATAATAATGAGGACAAGATAATACTATTGTGATGGAGACGAAATGAGAAGGTTTTTCACAATGTACTTGTGTATACCTAGGGAGCTCTCAGCGAACAATGACTATCGTTATGAGTTCACATACTTCTTTTAAAAATTGTTTTATTGGGGCTCGTACAGCTCTTATCACAATCCATCCATCCATCTATCCATTGTGTCAAGCACATTTGCACATTTGTTGCCATCATCATTTTGAAAACATTTTCTTTCTACTTGAGCCCTTGGTATCAGCTTCTCATTTCCCCCCTTCCCCCTCCCACATGGAGTTCACATACTTCTTTCTCAGCTTTCTCAGCCTGGTATAGAACCATGGGTAACTCGCTGGGTGTCAAGGTGGTTTGTGGAAGAGAGTGTGGGTGCTTTATCAACATTGGGTCTTGTGTTTATCTGAATTGATTAGAGAAACAAATCCAGAGACACTCATATATATGTAAGAGAGAACTTTATATCAAGAAGTAATTAAGCATCAAAAACACATCTGAATCCAGTCCTGATCAAGTCCAAAAGTTTGACATTAGCCCAGAAGTCCTATGTTAGCCCATGAATTCCTCTTCAGACTCACACAGCACATGCAATGACACCACATGCAGGAAGATCACAGGCCGGTGGGTGGAAATTCCTGTGGGTCCAATGGCAGTGGGTGCATCTACAGGGCTGTGGCTCATGGACAGTCACTCCATGTGGCCTGTCCGCAGGAATGTCAAGCAGAGTGAGAGTGAGAGAGGATGGGGTAGTCACCACTAGGGGGAACTCTAGTTCCAAGAGAGTTGGAATTTGTGACGAGTTCAAACACATTTCCCAATCTTGCCTAGTAATTTGAGGTTCATTCCTTGTTATACAAGGAGTTCCTACTTCATCTCTAGAACCTTTCATAGAAAATTGAGATCAGGTATAGTCAGGTGGATCTTGGCTGAAAGTAGAGAAAGATGTTTCCTTGTGTTTTATTGACAATGCTAAACATTCCACTATGTGGTCCATAACATACTATGAATAACGTTGATAGGAATGGGAATTCCTGAACACTTCACTGTTGTCATATGAAACTCGTACCTGCGTCAAGAAGCAGTTTTTCGAAGAGAACAGGGGAATACTGAAGGGTTTAGTTTTTAAGGTTATTTTTTTAAAGTGTGTGCCAGGGATGTATCATCCTCTTACGATATTTATTCAGTCTGTATGCTGAGCAAGTAATCAAAACGGCTGGACTATATTAAGAAGAAAGGGGCCCTAGGATTGGAGGAAGGCTCATTAACAACCTGTGTGTGACGTGCAGATGACACAACCTTGCTTGATGAAAATGAGGTCTTGAAGCACTTGCTGATGAAGATCAAGGAATGTAGTCTTCAGTACCGATTATGACTCAATTTAAAGAAGATTAAAAATTCTCACAACTGGACCAGTAGGTAACATTGCAATAAATGGAGAAAAGATGGACGTTTTCAAGGATTTCATATTGCTTGGACCACAATCAATGCTCATGGAAACAGCGGTGAAGAGATCCAATAAGATTTTTCATTGGGTAAATCTACTGCACAAGACTGCTTTACAGTGTTGAAAAGCAAGAATGTGACATGGAAGACTAAAGTGTGCCTGTCCCAGGCCATGGTATTTTCAGTTGCTTTGTATGCATGTGAAAGTTGGACATCGATTATGGAAAACTCAAGAAGAATGAATGCATTTTTAATTAAGGCACTGTCAAAGAACATTGAAAGTACCATGGACTGCCCAAAGAATCAACCAATCTGTCTTGGGTGAAGTTCAACCAGAGTGCTCCTTCGAGGCAAAGATGGTGAGCCTTTGTCTTACCTACTTTGGACATGTCAGGAAAGGCCAGCTCTTCGAGAAGAACATCATACTCAGTCAAGAGGCCATGAAAAAGATGAAGACATTCAACAAGATGGATTGACATAGTGGCTAAAACAATGTAAGAAATTTTAATAAAAGAAAAACTGCGAGGATGGAACAGGACTGGGCAGTATTTCGCTCTATTGTACCCAGGGTCATTATGAGTTGGAACTGACTTGAGGACAGTCCTCAGAGCGCAGTGGATTGTGTGCTGGACTGCTAATTGCATGGTCAGTCGTTTGAAACCACCAGATGCTCATTGGGAGGAAATGGATTTTTTCCCTGCTTCTGCCTCGATTTACAAACTCAGAAACCCGAGATAGGGTCAGACTTGACTCCATTACAGTGGTTTTTCTGTTTGTTTAGAAATGAGGACAATTTTTTCATCACTATAAAGGTATTTATAAATGAGGAAAATGCAAGGTTTACCCTCTGTTCCATCCTCTTCCAAGACTATCATTTCATTACCCTTTCAATTCTTTTCTGCTTTCTTTCTACCTCCTAAAATTTCCAGCAATAATTTTATGATGTAAAATCCATAAGGGTCTCATGAAATTCACTATATGGTGTTCTATCCTAGAGATGAGGCCAATATTTAGTGCTTCACTTTTCCACATATATATTTAAAATAGAACTTTGAATTTCAAATCGTTGTGATGAATTCTAAATAAGTGAACTGATGGAAAAAGTTATATAGTCATTGAGACATTGGAGCTTTTACAGTCAAATATGTCAAATTTACTCTTGGGAAATAAAAAATGATAAACTACAACTCCAATCTGCTACTATGAATAAGATGATAATGAAAGATTTGATTTCATTTTATTTATTTTTTCTGGAGAGCTCTTTGGCCTTGTGTTGGATGAGGCATTTCCAAGTTTGGATCAGTCATGAAGAGAAATTGCCAAGTATGTTAAATTGTGCACTTAGTTTGCAGTGTGGAGGAACCAATTCCAGATTCCATGAACTAACTCACTTCTTCCGAGCTCTAACGTGTACTTGCATTGAAGACTCTGTACTTGTTTTGCACTGATTGGGTCTTTCTCTTGGAAAGCTTTGTTTCTCTGCGAAACCTAGAGTCCCGCTGACCTGTGCTCACAAAACCCTGTTCATTTAAACAGGACTCCCAGAGGCGGAGCAACGGCAGAACCCAGAGACTCAATTTACTGAGCTTGGGTTACAGGAAACATATTTAATAGCAGACAGTTCCTGTTTTCATTGTTTTCCATCTAAATTCCTCTAAAAT